>NW_025813469.1:12440315-13100540 GCF_021976095.1 Xenia sp. Carnegie-2017
GCTGGTTGCTGTAGGTATCACCCAAGACAATGCACTATAAAATATCAAAAACAATTTATCACATCAATATAAGCAATTCATTTTTCATGTTTACTTTGGCAATTGCTCCCTATGATTATCCTTTCTAATTCCCATGGTAATGCAATGAGCCCCCTGCCATGTTAAGATTGATACTGTCTACATCCCATGCCAATGCCACGCATCCCCAAGTTATAACTGTTTACTACCCAATGTTAATACTGTATACTCCTCATTATCACCTTCTACTGCCCAGATGGTGAACCTTGAATGTCAATAATACTAACCCCTCTCAAAATAACATACTAAAAAGAGACTTTGTCGTGGTGAGAAATCTGAAAATAGTTCTAAAGATATCAAATACCATAGTGAATGATAAAAGTAATATAATAAGTTGATAGTTTTTAAAAGAACTGTTTTAAGTAAAGAGCACTAAGCCAATAGTTCTAAATTAAACAAAATGATGCATTTAATTTAGAACTATTGGGTTAGTGCTCTTTACTTACAACAGTTCTTTTAAGAACTATCAACTTTTTATATTACTTTTACCATTCACTATGGTATTTGATATCTTTAGAACTATTTTCAAATAACATACTGTCCATTGTCAACCTTCAACACATTCCCTTCGGTTAATATTTGACCATTACTTTGGCCTACCTTAAAGCACTTTTTGTTTCTTTCTCTGGCTCCTCCTTGAAATGAGAGATTATGAAAGCTTACATGAGTTAATTTGATTAAAAACAAAAAAATAACAATATTACAATATGGATGTTCTTTTAATATCACATATTAAGTAAATGGTTTGAACACTGAAGTATCAATTCATGTTTCTAGATATTGACTGCCCAAGTTAGTGGAGTCCTAAGAAGGACAATTAGTGTGTTCAACAGTCATTCTCAAGACCCACAAGCATGGATGATGTACAAAGACAAATATGTCAGTAGCACACCATTCTCTGAAACACTCCTTATGCAAGCTGATTTCAAATGTCTAATATTTCAATACTACATATAAATTTAAGCATCAATTTTACTTTTGCCACAGTGCATAAACAAACAGTAGTCCCACTCTATTGAATTTTTTTGTGTAGCACATATCTTATTATGCATGTGATTAGCATAGTGGCAACCAGTCAATTGTATTTTCTGATCAATAGAAGCGCTTTGGTGGCTAGCGGCAGCCAGTAATCTAAATTAAATATACAGCACAAAGTTGCACAGTGGAGTGAGACTACTGCTTGTTTTTATACTGAGCTTTTGCTGATATGGGTAATGAATGAAGAAGTAGATTCGTACCAGTACATAATCAGGTGCTCTATCCTCCTAAAAAATAAACATCATCTGATTAGTAAAAGATTACAGTTGTCATGGTGATGTGTAAGACAGAATGATATGCTAAAAGCGTTTTCATAGAATTATTTGTGTAAAATCCCGGAATCTCTCATTTAGTTAAAGTCGGGTTAGGGCTGTTGCTTTCTCAGGCGTCCTACCCCTTGAAAGACATAGCACATTTTACGTAGGTGCATACGTTACTTGCATTCACCCCCCAGTATTTTGAATGGTGAGACTGAAACACTTAAATCTTAAATGAACTTTGTTCCTTATTGAAAACGTATTGAGAAGAGGGGGGAGTGGGGTGGTGAGAGAAGTGTATTCAACAAGGATGCTATGACCCTGTGTACATTAAAAATCGTTGCTTAGGAATATTACTCAATGCAAATGATATAAAGAGATGAAACGCAAGAAAACAGCCACATTTTGGTTGACCCTTGTCAATGAGTTGTATTTTAAAGAAATATACAATGGAATGCCAAAACTTGGTGGAGGGGCAGAAAGGGGGGAGAGGATGAAACGTTAGAGTTTTCTGCCTTCATAAGAAGGAGTCCTTCGTGTTAAAGTAGACATCAATAAAGTGAAGTAAAATTAGAGACGATGGCTTTAGGAAAACGAACATGCTAACATGAATTTAGAACTCGCAAGTACTCTATCAATATCAATACCAACAAGTGTCCCTATAGTTATGGAGCAGGAATATGTACCTCAGCATCCACGATGTATTCAGGTGTTGAACTGAATTTTTCAACGGCATTTCGTGCCTCTTTGCATCCTACAAAAACAAATACAGATGATTGTATATGACTGGAATAGTGGAACACACACAGTGTGTAACAAAACAACAGCAATCCTTTCATTTTGAAGCAAACACTTACAATTATCATACCATTCTTTCCACACTCCTCAAATCATAATACAAATTCTAAATTTGTACGTCATGTAAGCTAGAACAATGCAGCGAAATTCCACTTTACGTGGTACTATCAATCAGTTCCATTACGAATGGTTCATGAAGCCACAGAGCAACGAATATTTATCGTGTTTGGTTACAGTAAGGGAACTTACACTGTTTACTAGTAGACTATATTGAAAATGTCTTTGAAGACTACACAAATTTCAGCTACTGTCCAATGCAAATCCCGAACACAAAACTCCTTTAAATTGTGTTCAGCCTCCTAGGGGATAATTTACTGCTGAATAGTGCAAGTTGTAAACATTTTGTGATTTTGAATTCATTCCAAAGTCATCTTCAGAAAATTGGAATATTTTGTGATATCTAAATGTTGAAGAATTTTATACACCCTTTGTATTACAAAGAGAATCAACCTTTTTGAAAAAGTGTTCTTTAAATGGACTTATTTGTTCCAAAAGGTTCCATAAAGTCTAACTATTGTTATTATTGTAAAAAAAGAATTGGCACGAACTATTTTTCACCATTATTTTTCTAGAAGATTATGCTTGGAATCTAATTTTGTTAAATGATATTTTTGAAGATAAATTTCCCAGAAGCACTCAAAGCAATTGATGTAACTAACCATGAGCTAGCTTGTAGCAGTTGTCCTTTCCTGACTTTTTTGCATCACAGAGCGCCCAAACACATTCTTCACTTGGTGGTAAGTTGCCAAAAACTGTGGGATCACCTGGAATATAAAAAATATTCTCAACGATAACTCAGTCATGCACGGTTTTTGGAAGACTATCTTGAAATAATTTGGCTCCAAAGGGGTTACCGTAAAAACTGATACCATTTTTTACGGTAACCCTCATCAGACTCCTCTTCACCAGACCCTTCGTCTGGCATGGACAACAACCTTCTTCCCGTCACCAAATGCGACGGAGTTAGTGGTTCACTACCCACCTCGTCGAACGTATAAGTCAATGGCCTAGAATTTAATGTTGCCTCAACTTCTACCATCACTGTCAGAAGTTCGTCAAATGTCAACCTAGCATTTCCTAATACCTTTTTCAAGCACCTTTTCACTGACCGAACCATCCTTTCAAAAAATCCACCCCACCAGGGAGCTCTTTCTAGATTGAATTTCCACTCTATCCTATTGTTTCCCAAATACCCTTGGACACTTGCATTATTATAGAGGTTTTCTAAAGCCTTGACTGTTGCTTTGAATGTTTTTGCATTGTCTGATACCATAATGATGGGGTCGCCCCTTCTAGCTGAAAATCGTCTAAGACATTTCATGAATTCATCCGCAGACAAATCTTTAACTAGATCTAAATGTAAGGCTCTAGTTACGCAACAAGAAAACAATGTGATGTATGCTTTGTCTGTCCCCCCTGATGTATTCTTCACATATAGTGGCCAGCAAAATCTACCCCTGTCTTCAAAAATGGTTCCGCTTGCTCTATTCTGAATGCCAGAAGGTTTGCTTTGTTAGGTCTATTATATGGTTTACCCTCTAATTTCTTACACACGACACATTTGTTGAAAATTGATTTTACCTTCTGTCTGCTTTGTGGAATCCAGAACCTTGACCTTATCTCTGCTAAAGTTGCCCTAATTCCGCTATGATGTACCTTTTTGTGGCAATGCTCAACTATTAATTCCGTGAATCTACCTTCCTTTGGTAATAAGATTGGAAACTTCGTTTCCTCTTCCAAGTCTGATTCTGCTAGCCTACCCTGACATTTTAGTAACCCTTCATCTTCTACTACCTTGAGTTGTACCCCTAACTGCTTGAACTTATCCTCCTTCTTCAGCCTGTCTTGTGAAGCCTTCAACCAAAGTTTTTCTGCTTTACTTATCTCCTGACTATCTAATTCCGTGAAGGTTAAATCTTCGTGCTTCCCTTTGATCCTAGCGATCAAATTCCTGACAAATCTTGTGACCAATGCCGTTACACGGAATAATTTCTTAACCCTACTGTACCTCTCTATAGAGATCAGCTTCTGAATACCTATTTCTTCGTTAGTATGTACTACTAATAGTGCCGTCAGCTTTTCTTCTTCTTCAGTTACGCCTACCTCTGATTGCGGCCATTCTCTTTCTACGCTACTCAGCCAACTTGGTCCTGTCCACCAAAGTGATTGCTTTTGTATCTTCGACTCAAACACTCCCCTGCTTCCTAAATCGGCGGGATTTTCTATTCCTGGACAATGTCCCCACTTCTCCTTCTGTGTTATTGCTAAGATTTCATCTACTCTATGTCTAACAAACTGTTTCCACTCACCGCGATTCTGAATCCAATATAATGCTGTAATACTATCTAATCAGTACCTTGCTTCTATTTTCCCTACTTGGCCTACTAAAGCTTTCCGCACAGATTCCATTAACTTTGCTAACATCAGCGCGGACATCAATTCTAAGCGCAGTATAGTAAATTCTTCAGCGGCGCAACTCTAGTTTTTGCTGTTAACAATTTCACAAAGACTCCAACAGTCGTGCGACAAACAAAATATACTAGCGCGCAATACGCTTTCTCGCTTGCATCACCAAACCCGTGAAGTTCAAAAGATTGAATTTTGCCCTTCACACCACTATAGATGCATCTATTTAGCTTAATAGTCTTAACACGGTTTAGATCTTCAATCCATTCAGTGTATAGACCGGCGTGCTTTCCGCTTATCTCGTCATCCCAATCAATCTTTTCTACGCACAACTGTTGAAACAAGATTTTCATCAAAACTATTATGCAGCTAATTAATCCTAGCGGATCAAATATCTTTGCTAGTGCACTCAGCAGGTTTCGTTTAGTTAGCTTCTTGTCACCCAAGTCTACAACAAACTTTTGTAGGTCGAACATGAACAGATTATTGTCACAATCCCAGCCTATACCTAAAACTTTTGTGTAATCATCGTTATTTTGGATTCCCAAACTCCATTGTGTGAATGTTTCATCGTCTGGATCTGTCGCCTGCACGATATTTTTCTTGCATTCACGCTGTTCTATATGCGCTCGCACGTTTCCGTCATTTGTCATCCATTTCCTTAATATAAACCCAACTTGAGGCATTCTAAATTTCGCCTTTTCATATAAATCGATCGTTTCGTGTGCGCTTTTGCCCCCCGAAACTAAGTCATCAACGTAAAATCCTTCATTCAATTTTTGAGCAAGCACTGGATGTGATTCTGCAAATTGCGCTATGTGATGCCTAAGCGTGGCGTTGAGTAAAAATGGCGAGGCATTTAATCCAAACACTACTCTGCAAAACCTGTAAACAACAACCTCTAAATTAGCATTTGTCGCATCTCTAACCCACAGAAATCTTAAATAGTCCCTGTCTGCTTTGTCTACTTTACGTTCAAAAATGCTTTCTCTATGTCTCCTACCAAGGCCACTCTATTCTCCCTAAATCTAACTAATATATCAAACAACAACGGTGTTAATCATGCTCCTACATGAAGACAGTCATTCAAAAAAGTCCCTTTCTTACCATCCTTTGATGATGCATCATACACTATTCTTAGCTTAGTTGTTTTGGCTTCTTTACGTATAACCGCTTGATGGGGAAGATAATGAACATTCGTCCCCGGTTCTGACTCGTCAACCCTTTAAATGACTCCCGTTTTTAGTTGATTCCTGATAATTTTATCATATTCCTTTAACAAATCAGGATCATTTGACAAGCGCTTAATTTGTCCTTTCATGCGTGCTAAACTATTGGCATAGTTACTTGGTAAATGCCCATGACCCTGCTTCCTCGGCAATTTAACAGAGTACTTATGCCCATTAAACTCAATTTTATCTAACAAGGCTTCGTGCACATTGACAGTTTCCCTGACCCCAAGTGTTTCTAAATCCCACAACTTGTTCACCTGCCTGTTTATGCTGTTTTTCTGCGTTGCAGTCTGCGAAACTAAATTAACATGTGCATTTTTGATTTTCGAGCTCCCGTCCAGTGGACCGCTTGCAACCCATCCTAAACAAGTGTCAATCGCAACTGGTTCATCCTTTTTGCCCCATAATATTTCTCCTTTCTGAAAAGCCCAAAGTTTATCTGCTCCTATCAAAACATCCACTTCCAACATCTGTTGCTTTAAACATATATCTGACAAAAACAAATTTTTCGAATGAGAATATTGCTCCTTAGCGACCTCAATATGCTCATTTTTTACCGTACAAATACGTGGAACTACTAATGCCTCTTAACGAATTTGAGATGACAGAGGTCATCACCTCTGTCATCTAACCTTCATTTGTTTCACCAACCAAAAGTGTTGACCTCTAACCATTCACGCCTTGCTACATTAAGCTTTGCAAGAGGAGATTATTTTAAAGTCGTCTAAGTTGGGGGTGTGTTCAGTTGCGTTAATGTGAGCAAGAATGCTTGATGATGCAGGGTGGGAAACTTGGTTGCCTGTAAGGGGGGATATTCCCAAGTACTCCGAAAATCTGGTGTGTAGATGACGTGTGGTTTGACCCACATACGAAGCGTTGCAGCTTCGACACTTGAATAAATAGACTACACCAGATCTCAGAGGCTTGGGAATTTTATCCTTAAAGGGGAAGAAAGAAGAGATACGTTGAGAAGGGCGGAAAACAAATTTAATGGATATATGTGGGAAGGCTGCAGCACAAAGGTTATTGATTTGTGTGCGAATTTGAAGGGAGTGTATGCCGGTGAAAGGAAGACAGAAATAGATGGGCTCTGAGATCTGGTGTAGTCTATTTATTCAAGTGTCGAAGCTGCAACGCTTCGTATGTGGGTCAAACCACACGTCATCTACACACCAGATTTTCGGAGCACTTGGGAATATCCCCCCTTACAGGCAACCAAGTTTCCCACCCTGCATCATCAAGCATTCTTGCTCACATTAACGCAACTGGACACACCCCCAACGACTTTAAAATAATCTCCTTTCCAACGATACTTATGAACTCTCCATCCATGAAAGCCTTCTAATCAATAAACACAAGCCTTCACTTAATGTGCAAGGAAACTCCATTCCACTTAACCTCTTTTAATTTCTCTTCATTTCACTTCCAAACTTCCTTATCATGTACCCATTCCATACCGCTTCCTTTAGTAGTAATTTAACACCTTTTTGTAAATATAATATCTTGTCTTAACGTCCTATTTATTATTTGTCTGAAGATGTCTTGAGTAAAGACGAAACGTCACAATAAATTTAAATTTCACAATTTGTTTTTTTTTGGTCTATTTCTATGGCTCTAATCAGAATTAAAAATTATTGAAAAAGAAGTCACCACATTCAAACCTGGTTGGCTGACTGACTCTGTAAGAAAAAAAAAGTCTAATATAGTCCTCTTGTTTATCATTATAAGTAATTGTTTATAACCATGAGTGCTATGTACACGTAAAACTGGAGAGGAAATCTCTTCAAACTATGCTTTCTTTTGATTTTGGATAATTGACGCTTTTTTGTGGAGTTTGACTAAAAACTACACTACTGTTCTTGCAGCAGAATCATTTATTTCAGACATTGTTAAAAACAACTCAAGCACAAGATGCACATAGGTTAATATATCTTTTTACCAAACCAAAGTTATCCTTTTTCCAATCAACATCCATGGCATTCATTGGACACTACTGGTAAGTATTTTAGCTAAATGATAAAATATAGACATGCATTATAAACATACTTAGCCCACATGAGTCCACAGATTTACATGCAAAAATTAGTATCTATAGAAACATTAACTTATATAATTCCTTAATTAAGAAAGAGAAAATTTTTAACTAAATGCAATAGAAATTTTGTGTAATATAGGCTATAGATAAGTTCTCAAAAACAAGACTCTACTTTGACTCACTTGGAAGAAGTGCAGACAAAGAGACACCTAATACACAGATGATGTATCATATAAACAAACTAAGGTAATTATCAAACTTGATCTTAAAAGATTTGCCCAAAAATCATTTTCAACAATCAATATTATCCTTCATGTGGTCATTGTTTGTCACTACTTTAGTGCTTTGGTAGATGTAAAAACAGGTTGGAACTCAAGCTCATGGCAATGTTTTGAGTCACTCCATTGTAAACAGGAAGATATGTATAACTGTGGAGTGTACATATGCTTGGTAAGCTTGAAATAGCCTAACTTTACTTGAATAGCTATTTTTACAAACATGATTATTCAATAACTGCTCATTTCGCATCAGTTTGCTCGATTTCTAGCCCTTGGCTTGGATCAAAAACCAGCAAACATAGAGACTAAGAGAAAACAAATCCTTTCAACATTGCTTGGGTCTTGCTATGATGATATCACACGATAAGGCATAAATAACATTTGGTTGAATATTTTTATATGGAATTCATTATGTATATCTTAGGAAGCAAAATGTGGCTGTTTGCAAAATATGCAGAGAGGATGACAATGAAGACTGCCTGGGTTGTGATCAATGTGGTCAATTTTTTCATGCAAGTTGCCTTAATGTTGACTTTGCCATAACCTTGTCAACACATTTTAGATGCAGATAAAATTATTATCAATATTATTTGACATGCAACAAAATCATTGTTATGGTATCAGTGCAAATTGTGCAATAAAAATGAGTGCTTCAACATATAGTAATGTGTGAATGATAAATACTTTAATTCAAGGTAAAATGAACTGGAAAATTTAATTGATTCGGCACGATTGTGCTTGCCACTAATTGAATCTCAGACATGCTATGAATAGCTTGAAACTGTTAATGAAATGTTATTATAGAAATCAATGATTGAAATGTGCGAGAAAAGGAAGTTGCTAGGTTACAAAGACAAATCTTGAGATTTTGCGGTATTATGATTATGAACCACCGAATAAAAGCGTGCAAATGAACGAATGAAACATGATATTGCAAATTGTTTGTGAAATAATATTTTTCTCATCTCCAAATAGAATATTTACTTTTTATTGGGAAATTTCTACTCATCTTCCGACCGAAAGCATGGCCTAAAAGATACATCACTAGACGTAAAGTTTGAACAAACACAAGCAGTGCATAAGGTATGAAAATTTGATCTTAAAAATTTTATCAACGAAAAAGATTGGAAATCTTACTCAACTGCTATTTCTGAAATGGACCTACATTTATTGAAGATTACCAAACGTGGTAGGGTACAGGTTAAAACCCACTTTTTCTTTTGCTTTCTTTTAAAATGGCGGTGAAATCTCATTAAAAAGTTCAAGCATAAGCTAAGAAAGAACAAAAGAAGAACAAAAAAAGATTTAAAGAAAATCCCAAAGTGTTTTTCTTTATAAACCTCTAGAGCAATAAAAACAAAAGTCTCGACGTTCGTGCTTATTTTACTCGTGTGAACCAGGCTTAAATATTATTAATCAAGTAATGCAGAAAGTGTTCGCGAATGAGAAATTAATTACAAAATGATTGTCTTCACAACATTTTAAATGTGTGAGATAATTAGTAGATTTTTGTAAATGTGGTGGATGGTAAAGTAAGAAATAAAGTATTTTGCTACTACGAAAAATATTTTATGTAAAGTAATTTTTATCATGGAAAACTTTTATTTTATTGTTCAATAAACTGCAATGAAACAAGGACAAAAAAATGTATAAACTATCTTCTAAAAACTCAAACTTATTTAGATATAAAAGACATTCACCTATTTCAGAAATTTATTAAAATAGTTAGAGATTATATGAACTTTTGAACTATACATTTTAAATTTTACAAATTTATCATCCAATGTAGTCCAAACAAACATTGATGAGTTATAACGTTCCATAACTTAATGAAATTTTGTGTCTTAGACATACTTTTGTCCAAAAGGTAAAACTTCAGCAATGGGTCTCCACCGTGATTCATTCATTGAAGGAAGATATGTCCATGAAGAACTACTTCTCATTTCGAAACACTCCACTGATTTAAGTTCTTTACCTTTATCATTCTCACCTCCCATGACAACAATTGTATCACCAGTTATAACTGCACAAAACAAAGATCTCTTTTCCAACATGGATGGTAAGACTGTAATCTTACCTGTTTTGATGTCATACATGATAACACTGTTCAACCTTTCTCTTTTCTTATAACCTCCAAGAAGAACAACTTGATCTCTCCATTGAGCTGTTACCATTGCATACAATGGATGAGGTAATGGAGGCATTTCCTTAAATGTAAGAGTCCTTGGATCAAATTCCAAAACACTGGACAAAACTTTTTTACTTTTTCCCCTTCCTCCAAAAATAATAACTTTATCATCAACAACAACAGCTCCATGGACGCAATGTGGTTCAGGCATATGACACAACTCTTTTAAAACATGAGATGTTGTACCAGTTATCTTTATTTCACTGATCAATACTCTTTCAATGAGAAGGATTTGTTGTTTACAAACAACAGTTTGATGACGCCAACATTCATAAGGAAACTCTGTAGGAAATTTTCTCCATGTCAAAGGTGACTGTTTTATATTTAATGTCTCCATTGACTTGCAGCCATCACCTCCAACAACAAATAAATAATCATTATAAATAAATGATGAAGCACCCATGTGTTCATTTTCCATTGATGCAATCTCAAACCATTTCTTCTCCTTCCATGAAAAAATTTCAGCACTCTTTGACCATATGCCTCCAGCGACCAAAATATCACTTCTTAATAAATCCATAACTAAATCAACTGGTGATGTCAACATTGGAGTAAAATGTTCATTTATAGTCATCTTGTCCAAAAGTTCAAACATCATGGTTTTCATTTTTTTTATTTCTTGGGAAGATTCAATCAAATTTTTATCCCAATTCTCGACAGCGATTTCCTTGCGCCAGTCCTGTATTGGATTAA
Organism: Xenia sp. Carnegie-2017; assembly: GCF_021976095.1. NCBI lineage: Eukaryota > Metazoa > Cnidaria > Anthozoa > Malacalcyonacea > Xeniidae > Xenia > Xenia sp. Carnegie-2017. Next base: position 12,451,379 of record NW_025813469.1, read on the forward strand.
ACTTTTTTCCGTCTCCAGTTTCAATACTTGGCCAAGTTGATAAATGATCATGATTCTTGTTGATCCTTGCAATGAACTGATATAAATGATGGTTGAGAAGAAATACAGACTTCATGTTTTCCATTCTTTGGGATTTTTTGAACATCGCTCTCATGCCACCACCGATAAAAACTGAGAACATTTGACGAACACCGTCCAATTCATGCAGCCTTTTTATATAAGATAAACATAAATCAATGACATTCTTTCGATGCTCCGGACATTCAAAAATTTGTGCAACGATCTTAACAATAACGGCAAATATTCTGTCCTCCATGCTTAAATTTTTGTTGTTGAAAACATCCATTGCTTTCTTACGGGAATCTTTAAATCGTTTTTTTGCCATTTCAAAAACCTTTGAATGTTGTATTGCACGGGAAAGATCATACCTGGTGGTGATGGCAGTGCAAGTTGCCTGAGACTCATCATTATTACTTGCTTCTTCACATTCTCTATCACTTTCTACTTCGTCAATGCAATTAAAAAGTAGAAGAAATCCTTCCTCCAAGTAGTTCAAACTGGAGGAAAGGTCAATTTTCGAAAGATTAACTAGCTTTGTTTTGATGTCGTGTAAATCTCGCTTGATAAGTTCGCGAAATCCTTCATTACCAACGTCACCGTTTTCTAGCCTGTCTGCTGCAGCATCTCGGGCTTTATTCGTAAAAAATGAAATATGGAGAGCAGTAAGCTATCTAGAGACATGGCGTTTTGATGATTTGTACTCGTAGAGCTTGTGTATAAATCTATTGCGTCTCTGTCGAAAGCAAAAACATTAGTAAAATTAGCTGTGTTTGTATGAATACTCGATTCAAATAAAATATTTTATTTCTTTTAAAATTTCAACCAATCATAATAATATATATTAATATGTTTACAGCATTATTCACAATTTTACAAATTACGAGAGAAAAAAGAAATCGATAATGAGAGAAAAATGAAGGGAATTTTAAAATACGAACAAAATTAAAATAAAACTTAATGCTCCTGCTATGTTGTTGATTTAATGATAGTTTACCGACAAATATTCAAGAGTTACTTTACAACACTTTACAAGACACTAAATGACTATTTTCTTGAGAAAGCCGCTGAAGAAATGCATTTTTGCGATTTAGTGATAATTTTTGACAAGCGTGAAACTAAACTAACTGAACGAGATCATAAAAACTAAAAGACCATTCCTACAAAATTATTCTAGATCTCTCTCTGCAGTAAGGTTTTACAAAGAGTAGACGATATTTATAGTCCACTATTTAGTCCCGTTATTTCATCGATTCTGTATCGTTTGTGTGTGTTTGAAGACATGAAAATTGATGTGTGTAGCGACTTGTAAAGTGTATTTATTAGCTAACATTAAATATGGCTCAAAGTCTACATTGTCAAGTGACGAAAGTAAAAAAGCGATAATGAAGGAAAGCAAGCATCAGTTGTTAATAAAAGTGGCACTAAACTTGATCTATGGCACCAAAGAATGGCACATCTAAATGTCGGTCAAATGAAAACTATGGGTTCAAAGCAACTTATCACAGGTATGGACATACCTAAATCTTGCAATTCAAGCTTTTGTGAGGAATGTGCAGAAGGAAAGGCACACCGCACACCATTTAAGCCAGTGGGAGATATTCAATCAACCAAAAGATTGGAGTTGGTTCATAGTGATGTGTCCGGACCAATGAAGACTGAAAGCCTTGGAGGTGCAAGATATTTTGTCACCTTCATGATTATTCCAGATGTGTTACGGTATATCCAAAGAAGCACAAGTCAGAAATGCTTGAAAAATTCAAAAAGTGGGAAGCAGCAGTCACAAACCAATCAGAGTGTAAGATAAAAACACTACGCACGGACATTGAGAGTGAATATACATACACTGAGTTTGAATATTTTTAATGGAGAGAGGAATTTGTCATGAGACAACAGTGCCACATTCACCCTAGAAAAACGGGATAGCTGAGCGCACGAATCAGACAATCCAAGAAGCAGCTCTTTCTATGATTTTGCATGCTGGACTGTCCAAACCTTTTTGGACTAAAGCAGTGTGCAATGCAACCCACATAAGAAATTGAGTCATTACTACTGCAACTGCGGTAACTCCGTATGAAAGATGGTATGGAAAAAAGCCAAATGTGTCCCATTTTCGTGTCTTCGGTTGTACTGTTTATGCCCATGTTCCTGATGCAGTGCGCCAGAAATTTGAGCAAAAAGCAGTCAAGATGAGATTTCTTGGTTACAGCCTTACACAGAAAGGATACAGGCTGTATGATGAGAATTAACGAAAAGTCTTTATTCAGAGGGACGTTACATTTAATGAAACAGATTTTGGATCAACAAAAGCTCAAATGAAGTGTGGTGAAGATATTACCGAGTGTGCTGAAGAAAGACCAGAAATAAAGGGACGAGATGGTGCAAACAGAAATGAACAACAAGATCCCTCAAATGAGCCTCGACGCTCAAGAAGAGAGAGAAATCCACCATTATATTACCACGACGAGTATGCTGGGATCACTACATCGAAGTATGCAGCACTTTACGTATGTGAGATCACAGAGCCAGAAACCCTAAAAGATGCTCTTAATAGTGCATATGAAACGAAATGGAAAGATGCTGCAGATGGAAAATACCAGTCTTTACTAGAGAATAAGGCCTAGGAGTTAGGCATATTACCAGCTGAACGTAAACCTATCAGTTTCACGTGGGTCTTTAAAGTTAAACGCAATGAAACAGGAAAGGTAGAGAGATTTAAAAGTCGTCTGGTGGCTAAGGATTTTCTTCAAAAATATGGAATTGACTTTGAAGAGACATTCTCTCCAGTGGCTCGTTTTTCGTCAATTCGCACTCTTCTGGCTTTTGGTGTATCTCGAGGAATGTTGATCCGTCAAATGGATGTAGTAACGGCATTCCTCAATGGAACATTGGAAGAGGAAATATGCAATAAACAACACGAAGGCTACGTAAAACCAGGAAAAGAAAAGCTAGTGTGTCGTCTCAAGAAATCGCTTTATGGTCTAAAGCAAAGTCCACGTTGCTGGAATAAGGTTTTCAGAGAGTTTATGTTATCATTAGGATTTGTTCAGAGTGAAGCAGACCCTTGCGTACTTATTCGTTTTCTCAACAATAAGCTGGCGATTATCATTGTTGACGTTGATGACCTCATACTTTTGACTAAAACTGAAGAAGAGATGAATGATCTGAAGGCCAACTTGGCAAACCAAATCAAAATGAAAGATATGGTTGTACTCCACTACTTCCTAGGAGTTAGTATTACTATAAAGAACGGTGTGTTACAAATCAATCAGGAGCATTACATCAACAAGATTCTGAAAAAGTATAAATTACAAGACTGCAAGACAGTGTCTACGCCAATGGATGTAAGCGTCAAACATTTTAAAGAAGATAGACATAGCACATCATTCGATGCCTCTCACGATCAGTCAATGGTAGGAAATTTGATATAAGCGGCAATTGCTACCCGTCCAGATATAGCTCCAGCAGTAACAACATTGGCTAAATTAAACACAGCACCGAACGAAGCACATCTTACAGCTGTAAAACGTATCTTTCGTTACTTGAAAGAAACTTGTAAACTAAGCCTGCAGTACGAAAAAACCAGTGTCGATTTAGAGGGATACTCTGATGCAGACTGGTCCTCAGACACAGACGATCGACGGTCAACTTATGGAAATATGTTTTTAATGTCATGTGGTGCAATCATTTGGGCAAGCGAGAAACAACCAACAGTGGCTCTTTCAACGTCGGAATCGGAGTACATTGCGTTATGTTATTCAACCCAAGTATTAGTATGGCTGCGACAACTGATGAAAGACATACAAATGGATTGTACTGCCGCTAAGAACATACATGAAGATAATCAAGGTACAATCGCTACCTCAAAGAATCCAGTACTACAGAAGCGGACAAAGCACATTGATATTAAACACCATTTCGTGCGCGAGAAAGTTCAAGATGGAACACTCGAAATAAAGTACTGTCCAACCAAGGAAATTATGGCAGATATTTTTACTAACCCATTACCAAGAGAACAATTTGAATAGCTGCGATGCAAACTGGGACTTGCATAAACATTACGACATATTGAGTGAGTGGGAGTGTTGTAAATTACACTCAACATTCTTTATTACGTTGTTATGAAGTATTAACTATGTTTAAGGTTATATCATGGGCGCATGTGTACGTTCGCACAACCTTCGTTGCTCTTTCCTTCTATCGTAATAAAAATATCGTAATACTTTTATGTTTTGAGTGTTTTCTCTGCTGAAATATATCGCAATACGAATAAGTATGACATAGGGTAAGTGGGTGACTACAGAGTGACATAGAATGAGTGGGGAACTAAAGAGTGACATATAGGGTGAGTGGGTTATTGCAGTATGACATAGGGTGAGTAGGGGACTATAGTTTCTTTGACTTTATCAAACGCAACACTTACAAACAGAATGAGCCCAACGAAACGAACACCACAACAACAACAGCAGCAATGATACCTTATATCAAAGTTACGTCTGAGTCTATCGCGCGTATCTTTACGACCATACAACATACGTGTTGTACATAAACCAATCACAGCACTATGACAAGTACTAACAAACGTCAAAGACAAAGAACAATCAAACGAGAGCTAAGGTGTAGTTTGCAAAATAAACTGCTCCGATTTCCACGTCCTCTACATCGGTGTGACTGACAGGAACTTAAACATAAGACTTACTTAACACAAACAAGGAACAAAGAAACAAGACAAAACTAATCACAGTGCAGAACATCACCAACTGACAAAACACAGCATTCATTACGAGTCGGTAAAATGCATTACTTACAGCACTGACTACAGACAATGGAGGGCTTACATTAGAAAGTTGTTATACCAACTTAGAACAAATCCACTGAACAGATCTCAACAACAACCGGCACTTTACGAAAACAATTTATTCACAATCTCAAACATTACTTTCATGATGACAATACACAATTGACACCCACACATTTCATTTACAGACAATACGACACGTATGAACAAGACAACAAATACCGTTAACCTGACTGCTCACTTGACTCGTTCTAAAGATGACAACCGCTAATGTTGTCGAAACGTCATTCAACATCAACACCAGCAGTCTTTCTCAGGACTCTACTAACCTAAACAATGTACATCTACAAACATGCAACGATACTTCTGGGTTCAAACAATTCCCTTTAAACTAATAATGTTGATAAAATAGTCATAATGAACAAATAAGGAAGAGAAACAACAATTTGCTCTGACCAAATACGTTAAGTAATTAAAAATTGCTCAATTAAAGAAAATTTCGTGTCACAAATTTGCTTTAGTATATACTTGTCATATTGCGTTTAGTCTTTATAATGTTGGTTTTTCACAATAAGGAAAAATAGCGAATCTATATTATTGATTGAAAATTTATATGCCGACATAAGAATTAAATCATAAGAAACAATTTCATTCACCTTCCTCAAATATCTGTTTGTCTTTGTATTTATGGATTATTGGTGTCTGAAGTTGCTCGCCAAACACAGACCTCTTTCAATCTTCTTGTTGTAACAGAAATAATGAAAAGTGAAAAAAACCGAATTCGCCCTTCATTGCAATCACAGATTGAATAATTGAAATAAGTACGACAGCGGAAAACGGTTTTAAGCAAATTAGCGAAATTTACGCGTATGATAATGAGCAACGCCTAGTCCAAGAATCAATAAAATCTCTTCTATACTTCATTCACGCGCGGGTGTCACGAAAGGAAGAAACACGTGACTAAGTAAGTTAAAAAGGATATAAACTCTCGACATAGCTAATTAATATGGCTCAGTAATAAACTTGGCTTTTTCTAAAGAATGAGAGAAAATGAGAACTTGTTTAGGACAGTGTTTTTTCGACTGAATCGGTTTTTGTATTTTCCAGCATTACAAAAATGTGATCAAAATTGCCTGGCAGTAGAAAAATTATGGCCATTTATTAGCTAAATTTTAGTATGACTAAAAGAGTGCGCAAAAAAGGCAGGGGATTGTGGTTTATTGAACTTCATAATGGACTGGAGTACTAACCTTGCCGTTCTCATTTTTGACAACTCTTTTTTTAATAAATAGTGAGTAAATTTTTACAAGAAAGATGGTCATCGGTTTTGTAGTAACAAAATCATACGGTGCAAAGATTTCCAAACTAGCATATTACGATATACAAAAACCTTAAAATGGCTTTGTCAGTCATTGACGGTAACATAATTAAAAAGGTCACCAAAAATTTGAATGTTAATGCTGCGTCTAAGAATGTTCAATAGGTTCAATTTAATTCACTATGTGAGATATTAATTAGTCACTTTTACTAAAGCAGTATTCTAGAAAAGAACGCGACAGAATCTTATATGTTTAAACTTCCATAGCACATCATTCAAATTTCAATGAATGAGGAAAACTCTTCTTTATAAAAGTCATGTTATATAAAATTAAAATTATTGCACATAATGATATGCATAACTGAAATTCTGTGACATGTCATAATTTTGACTCAACACTTTAATTTTGTAACTTTGCTGTATCAATATAATTTGAAATAAACGATAGAGTAAATTGGTATTGATGTGAAAAAGGTCGTATTTCCCTCGTGTAATGTATCCAAAATTTATTTGTGTTTGAAATCTTCACCAAAATGAAGAAATTTTATCCATATGAAACATACGTGGCACTAATTTATAAGTTATATTTAGCTAAAATATTCGTGATATCAAAACAAAACAATTGATACATGGACACAAAACATTAAATCAGAAGGTTAAAATATACTGTTACGTAATTTTTAAAATCAACATACGTTCACCAATTTAGAAAGATTAATAACAATGGAACCAACCATATGATGTGTTTGCTTTTGCTTGATAATAAAGAAATTGGAATGTTAAATAAATGCTTGAAGTTAATCACCTGCTGTTTTTTTGTAAAATATTGAATTCACACCCAATAGAATATGAAATGCAAGTTTCTTATTTTAGCTATGACTGAAGTAGACACAATGAAGTTTTGACTTGGAAGCTTTATGCCAACAAACCTTTCACAATTAACTATTATTTAGTTCAATTATTGAACATCTTGGCTTACACACAAACTAACTGAAATAATCTTAAAGAAAGAAGGTGCAGCCAGCCTTTTACCATTAAGATAGCTCAAAAATTAAAGATTTATAATTTAGGAAGTTAAGAAAATCAATAAACAGAGCTTCTTTAAAATTGTCAGCGTTCCAACTTTGAAACGTGGTTAATGAAGTTTTGTCATTTAGTAAACTTTTTACAAGATAAACAAATAATCTGATCAGGGGCGTGAGAAGCAAGTAAAAGTTTTGGGGCTCGAGATTTTAGGGGCAGTCTTTATTTAAAATGGGAATATCAGAGTAATTGATCTCGAAGTCTCTAATTTAGAATAATTTTGTCACATCTCAATAATCAGAGATAATTCAAAATTGATAGCGTTTGGACTTGACAGTTCATCATGCAAAGTTTTGTCAATTTTATGAACTTTTGACGCAAACAAATATTTTAAATAGTCTATCTTACAACAAGTTGAACAATTATAGACCAAAAAAAATCACGTGTACTATCACGTGAACAAATGAGCTTTTCATCCAAAGTAGGCGCAATTTCTAAAGACATACTTAGTAAAACGTTTTTATGTCGTCATCTGTGTTAGGAATAAGACGAAAAGATAGAGGACTATATGAATGAGGAAAAAATTCTTCTTTATAAAAGCCATGTTAGATAAAATTAAAATTATTTCACATAATGTATGCATAACTGAAATTCTGTGACGTGTCATAATTTTTATTCATCTTGTTAATTTTTAGCCCTGCCGTACCAATGATATTTGAAAAGACTAATGAAATTAATTGTTGGTGACAACGCAAGAAAGGTCAGTATTTTGAAATGAAAAATTATCCAATGTGTTATTGGGAAAATGCCACCAAAATCAACAGACGTATCAATATAAAACATATGAAGTGTGAATTCCATCACGAATATGACATTCATGTTTTTTGTGACAAATATAACAAAATTCTAGACATAAGAACAAACAATAACACTATGATGGGTGAACTATATAGTCAACATACCTTCACAAATTCAGAAAGATTAATAACGACGGAACCAACTACTTGATGTGTTTGCTTTTGCTTGATAATAAAGAAATTGGAATGTTAAATAAATGCCTGAATTTAATCACCTGCTGTTTTTATTGTAAAATATTGAATTCTGTTCACACCCAATAGAATATGAAATGCAAGTTTCTTATTTTAGCTATGACTGAATTAAACACAAAGAAGTTTTGACTTGGAAGCTTTATGCCAACACACCATTTACAATTTACTATTATTTATTTCAATTATTGAACATCCTGGCTTACATACAAACTAACTAAAATAACCATAAAGGAAGACGGGCAGCCAGCCTTTTACAAGTAAGATAGCTCAAAAATTAAAGATTTATAATTTAGGAAGTTAAGAAAATCAATACACAGTTTATATATACACCTTATTCACAGCTTACATACATTTATTTGAATTGGTGAAATGTTCTGGAAAACTAAACTATTAATAAACGCAAAGTTGAGGCAGCCAGACAAAATATGTAATACCATTTTTACCAATAAGATAGCTCAAACAAATTAAGATTATGAACGACAACTTTTCCAATAAAGATATTTGATGACTGATACTAGATAATAAGGTTAATTTTGTCTCATCTCAATGATCAGACATACTTAAAAATAGCGTTCGGACTTAAAAGTTGAAATCCTAATCATTAAATCTGATTTTTATATTTTTCGTTTCAGGATGCTTTAATATTTATTTTTTATTGCTTGGCGCCGGCAACAACGATGTCAGTTTTTCGTTTTTTTATAAAAATGTATTGTAGCTTTGAGAATTCATTTTGAATCTTGATTGTGCTAAGGCGAAGAACGAACTGCCTTATCGATCTCTTAATCTGGAAGATGCATCATGATATGACGTCATCTCTCACCGGTCTGCGAAACATAAGTACAAAAGTCATGTCAAGATGAAATTAAACAATCGAGAAAGCCTGGCGAGAAGAAATTTCTACTTGATTATATTTGCACTACAGAGAAAAGCAAGGGTTATCTACAGTTAAATAATCTTAGCAACGAAGAAAGTCATGTGAAAAAGAATGCTATTACTGATTATTCATTGAACAATATAGAGTATGTTTGATGTACACAATGTTTGGTTGTAAGTACATTTTACGAGTCACTTGCATAAATAGAAATAGCTGATTTATAACCAAGATAAATAATCTTTTTCTATTGTTTTATAGATCTACGTTTTAAAGTTGTAATATGAATTAACTATTATACCAACTCCATTGGTCTGAAGAATGCTATCATCCATAGACATGTGACATACTTTCAAAGCACAAGCTTACCAGAAAGGTTTGCGATCAATTGCTGTGTAATGTTAACAAATTGTAAGCACAATAAAGTATCAGACGAACAACTTGAAAATTACGAGAAAATCTTATTGATTTTGGGAATAATCTCTCTCACTTTATTGAGTTATTCGTTTAAGTGCCGTCTTTATACAGACTGACGCATTATACGACTAGACGAACTATGTTCGATTCTTTGTCTACAGACACGAATCACCATTGATAATTATTCGTCGTGACGTATAATGCGTCTTGTGTCCGTCTTTACACTGAAGACGCATAACCAGACAAACAAAAATTTCTTGCCCAAGTTCGTCCAGACGCATTAAGCGTCTCTAATATAAAAATGGCCAATGACAAATAACAATATTCTGGACATAAAAACAAAATGATTGATAAATGAACATCAAACTAAAGCATGTAAGCTCCCCGACTTTTAATTGTAGAGCTTGTGTGAGGACAGTGTTAACTTAGAGATTAGAGAAAGGCCTTTATCCCATCTAATCCTAAAAAGGTGATTACGATGACTTGGTATAAGGGTTTGTTTCTTCAGAAGATGGCATCATGAGATGTCGAAACATGTCTATTCTAAAAAAAGTCGTCGTGTATATTAAATGCGCATTAGCAATAGTGCTTTTACGAAATTATGGAAACATTATTTACGACAAATGACCAGGACAAGCAGACAATTTCAAGTAATACAAAATAAAACAAATTCCAATAAGGGACATCTCGTTTCCTTTATATTCAAGATAATACAAAAGTTTGAAACAAAAGATGGTGTAATATTTCGTCTTTATTCCAATGACATCATCAGACTAATAGTTTTTCAATGCAGGCTGCGAAACTTAGGGTTAGTCTTGTGTGTAGGTTAGTCTTGTTTGTAGTCTTGTGTGTAGGCAAAACTGAACGAAACCTACACACAAGACTAACCCAACATGCCACTAATTACAATAATTCTAGTGCTATCTCACAACATTTACTCATTTGTCCAGACACCAACTACATCTCATACCTTTTCTCACTTCCTGACGTTGAATCCGACCCCGATCTCACAGGTCGGCACTAGATCATGGTCAACTAATGTACGCGCCCATATATTATTCTTAACATGTCAGCGGTAAGTAACAATTGACGAATACTCATGTATATGTAATTACCATTGGTAATTACCTAATAAGCTGTGACAAACCACTAAAATATAAAATAACCAAAAACAGTATGCACAATACTTTTTGTAGCTATCAGGCAGGAACTGTGTTAGTAATATATTGACGAGATCACTTATCGAATGATTTCGTCTGTCCTCTAAATATGAATGCTTTAACCAGTTATTTTGCCTTTCCACTCCGTTGTTTGTATGGCTGTTTTTCAATGCATCAATGTTTTTCTGTAATGCGATTTGACTTGTGCTATTTGCAATAGCTCATGTTTGTAAAGATACGTTCCATTACTGCGCTTATTAATCCATTCGTTCCACGCCTTCTCTCGATGAAAATCGCAAACATGAATGTGTGTTTCTAACCAAAAAAAACCCACTCATTAAGTAAGTAAGCTCGTCAAAAACATTTTCTTCAAAAAAGGCTATTGCTTTGTTCCGTCTTACTTGGAAAACATTGTTTGATTGCTCCAATTTCAGCTAATAAAAATCAACCATTATGTTTTTAGGTTTCCACAGTGGATTCTCTTGACTGATGATGTTCAGGACTTCTGATATGGAATCCAAGTCCTCATTTTGGGATATGAAGACAGCAACAACGATGTAACAAACATTTGATCGGACACATAAGAAAAACAACGGTAGTGCATACCTCAAAAGATGCGAATTGGAAAACTTTAAAACATTAACTTTCCAAGTGTCAAGAAAATAAGGTATTTTGTGTGATAAGTGGCATCCATTAAACACATTTCGTTCCCATAACGCAATAATAAGCGCTTCATCCAACAAGACTGATATACGAAAAGAACTTCCTCTTCTCCAGGCCATTTTCTTTCAAAAGCTAAAAAAAACAAGAGAATAAGTACATGTCAGCGTAGTTTATTTGAAACAGAGGCATTTAAAGGAAAAATAGTTGTGAAACTGTTGATATCGTTTTTTAAACCCATGCAGGGTTGATATTTTCCACAATACCTTACCCTTTAAAAGTTTAACTTTGACGTTACCTGACAAAATATAAAATCTTTTGGGAAAGCTTCACTCCATTCATCGCAGTTTATTTGCAAATTTAATTGATCTTCCTCTGCCTTTTTTTCCCAATACGTGAAGTGTTTAATATATTTCGTATATCATTATCGTAAGCTTTCGACGAATAAAACTGAAGAGTTAATGCAAATGACTTAAGTTGTGGTGAGTACTTGCTTCCTTAGCGTGTCTTTGACATCATTTTTTTGTATAGCTCTGTTGAAACACCAGCTATATTTCTTTCCAACATTTCTTCGCAAGACGAGGAAATCAGATTCTTTTGTTTTAGATGCTTTATAACTGACGTCAGTGAGGTAACCTTTTTGTTAAGGCGTCTTGCTTTTTCTTGGGTCGACTTAAGTTTCTTTTTAAGGTTTGAAACCTTTTGCTGATAAATATTCTTCATTTCTTCTATTTCATGGTCGTCAACCATTGTCTTCTTCTCAGGAGGATCGTCATCGTCACTCTCGACAGTCCTAATTAGAGGTCGCTTTCTCGTCGTGGTGGTCTAACAGATTTAAATGTTTTCTGAATACGTTGGTAAAATTTTTGATCTTGCAGACAGTCGAACTGATCTTAATTGGTTTTATCATGTTGATGTACGATGCATATCGTGTAGCAGGCAGAACTAATTTTAGCTACAGTGTGCAACTCAGTGTGAACAATTACATGTATATAGTTATGCAGCTTTTAAATAATCATTTTTTACCAATCTTTGTTTCTAAAAACTATTATCCTAAATATTTCTTTAATTGTTATTCACCTTCTTCATATGTTGTGGAAAGAGCTTAAAACGAGTTGGAACAGCATCTTTTCGAAACTTAACAACTTTTTCAGATCTGTCAAAACAGCTTTCCAGAAAGTGATCTGAACACAGCCTGCTTGTCGCGCTAGGTGTCCAACGTTCTCTGTGTATATTTTTAATTCATACCTTTCTTCTTTCAAGATCAGCAGGGAATCTTGTAAAAAGTAAAAAAATCGTGGCTATTTTTACCGTTTATCAAGTACAAATGTAGAAAAAAGTGCACTACATGCATAAACACCGTTGTAGGGAGGTGTGGGGACAACCTCTCTCATTACAATTATTCTTAGTAAATTTGTGTGCATATAAGGTAATTAAGATCAGAAAGATAATTAAGTAATTGCCCTTTTGCCCTCCCAAAAATTTACTTTGTCAGTGCTATTCATGTGAACGTTAAAGAGCTTAGCGATGAAACGTCCGTGGAAACTGTCTTTTAATGGAGGTTTCGTCGTCAGATGGCCCTTCGCTACTGCTCCGATTGAGCTCGTCGTCTTCCTCATTCATTTTTTTCTTGCGTTTTGTACAGCCATATGCGCAGCATTGAGTGCCACGATTGTTTGGCATTTATAAAGATCTATAATCCTTTTTTGCACTATATGTTATTAGCTTTGATATTTTGCAAACCTCAGACTAAAGTACGAAATATGTATATGTCTATCTTTCGCGCCAATTCAACAAGTTGATCTCTATAATGTTTATGACTTGTTTCATTATATTTTAGCAATAATTATCTGGTTAAAAACATTGTAAAAACTACCATTTCATTAGCTAAAATCATTTAATAGTTTATATAAATCGTGAAAAATCTTTCAAACTGTAATCTCCAACTCGTTTTACTTAACAATAAATATCGGAAGATAATTCCACGACGTTCGATTGAACATTTTGTGGCAGATTGTGCTGTGATACGATATTTAGATGTGTAAGTCCAGTATCTTAAGCATTCGTTGCTGCTGATGCTTTCAAATCGAGCTACACTTGAAATCAATTTTACGGCGATGTATTGGCGTATTCTGCGATCTTTTTCTTAAAAAACTATGGTCACAATGATTTTTTTCATTAATAGAGTAAACCAGTTTATGTAACCGTCGTGACTTGCAAGTAATTGCAAGATATCAGCTTTGACCATATATTTTCTAATACAACGCCATATTGATTCTCACTACTTTGGGGCTCCGGAAGTAAATTTGCCCGGCTTCAACCACTACTTAGTAAATGAAAGCCGTTGCACTATCTAGTGTATTATGAGATCTTTGCAAGCGATATATTCATACCTTAAAACCAAAGGAATCATTTCTGTCGTGAATTACAATCCATCCGATACGCCGGCCTGGCACCAAGAACCTGTCATTGACACACAACGTTTATATGGTTTCCTCAAAATGACGTAATGCAATAGAAATGCGCATGCTCACCTTTTCGTGATGCCACCGACAACTAGAACAGGAACATTTTTTGTTAAACTTCCCATGTTATGGAAAGGCTCTTTGCCGAATGTCTGCAGGAAATGTGAGAAAAAGTTAATTTAGTTCAACCCTTATTCAGTGTTGCCAAGCCTGATCACCTTCTCGGGCAGTATCAATAAAATTTAGAACCCAACCCCCTGCATGTCTAACAACCGTGTCGACGTGAGGCAAGGACGCCATCTTCAAAGATGTCTCAAAACCCATTCCAAACAATTAATTAAAAAACCAAACCTCGACTGTCAAATTTGCAACTGTATATGAAATCAAGAAAAGCAGATATTGGTCGTAAATCTTGTAAGTTTTGCCACCTTTCAAGATGGCGGCTTGTCTCACTCATAACCAGACCAAGCCCAACTTCAGGTTGCACAAATTTGAAGCGTTTATGTCTAAGCGAATATTACAATCGTGATGACCTTACATTAGTTGAAACATGAACGTATTTAAAGTCGGTCAAATTTAGGGCATCGGGAAATTCAAAAGTCGTCACGTGACATGCAATTAACAAACACTTACGACATGCGCGTAAACTTCATCACAGAGAACTGGGACGCGGTATTTTTCAGCAACTGTAAGAAAATAAGACCAATATGAATGCACGAAGTTTGTTGGTCAAATCGGCGGAAAAAACTTGTACATGTCTTGAGATATTTACTGTTTAAAATTTCTTCCAAATGTTCTCTTTTGTACACAGAACCACAGGGATTTGATGGGTTGACAACGACAATAAGCTTTGTTCTCTCGTCAATAAGTGAAGCCATATCGTCCAAGTCGACTTCCCAACCATTTTCAGGCTGAAAATTATGAATAATCATTATTTATTTGAACATAAAGTCCAAAGCAAGACTCGAAGATAGTTTTATGGGAATCTTTCGAACTATTCAATCTTTTATTTCAGTTAAGTACATAATTAGAACAGTCTTTAATCTCCTGTATCACAATTAGAATATAATTAGAACAGTCTTTAATCTTCATTATCATAATTATAATATAATTATAACAGTCTTTAATCTTTATTATCATAATTAGAACAAAATTAGAACAGTCTTTAATCTCCATTATCATAATTAGCACACAATAAAAACAGTCTTTAGTCGTAAGCAGTAACGTAAACGTAATATCTTTAATTTGTACAAACTTACAAAGAGCTTATAAGATCGTGCTTCAATCCCCCTCGATCCACAGATGCATTTGTAAAGAGAGAAACCAGGTCTTGGAATTAAGATGTTATCACCACGATCAACCAGGGCGTTCAATGCCATCTCGATTGCTCCAGAGCAACCGCTGGCCAACACAACATCCTGTAAAGAAAGCAACATAAACATAGAAGTAAAAATTATTTGCGTAAAAAGCCCCGAATCTCTCATTTTGTTGAAATAGGGTTAAGACCGCTGCTTTCTCAAGTGTCCTACCCCTTGAAAGACACTTTATGTAGGTGCATACGTTACTTGCATTCACCCCCCGGTAATTTAAATGGTGAGACTGAAACACTTAAATCTTTAATGAACTTTGTTTCTCAATGAAAACTTATTGAGAGGAGGGGGGAGTGGGGTGGTGAGAGAAGTGTATTCAACAAGGATGCTTTAACCCTGTGTAAATTAAAAATCTTTGCTTAAGAATATTACTCACTGCAAATGATATAACAAGATGAAACGCAAGAAAACAGCCACATTTTGGTTGACCGTTGTCAATGAGTTGTATTTTAAAGAAATATACAATGGAATGCCAAAACTTGGTGGAGGGACAGAAAGGGGGGAGAGGATAAAAAGTTAGATTTTTCCGCCTTCATAAGAAGGAATCCTTCATGTTAACGTAGACATCAATAAAGCTTCTTGAAGTAAATACAGATGATTGTATATAACTGGAATAGTGGAACACACACAGTGTGTATCAAAACAACAGCAATCCTTTCATTTGTGAAGCAAACACTGACAATTATCATACCATTCTTTCCACACTCTTCAAATCATAATAGAAATTCTAAATTTGTACGTCATGTAAGCTAGAGCAATGCAGCAAAATTCCACTTTACGTGGTACTATCAATCAGTTCCATTACGAATGGTTTAAGTAGCCACTGAACAACGAATATTTATCATGTTTGGTTACAGTAAAGGAACTTACACTGTTTACTAGTAGACTATATTGAAAAAGTCTTTGAAGACTACACAAATTTCAGCTACTGTCCAATGCAAATCCTAAACACGAAACTCCTTTAAATTGCGTTCAGCCTCCTAGGGAATAATTTACTCCTGAATAGTGCAAGTTGTAAACATCTTGTGATTTTGAATTCATTCCAAAGTCATCCTCAGAAAATTGGAATATTTTTTGATGTCTAAATGTTGAAGAATTTTATACACCCATTGTATTACAAAGAGAATCAATCTTTTGCAAAAAGTGTTCTTTAACTGGACTTATTTGTTCCAAAAGGTTAAAATAAAGTCTAACTATTGCTATCATAGTAAAAAAGAATTGGCAAGAACTATTTTGAATCATTATTTTGCTAGAAGATTCTGCTTACAATCCAGTTTCATTAAATGATATTTGTGAAGATCGATTCCGGAGGGGATGCACTATTATTTTGCTAGAAGATTCTTCTTGGAATCCAATTTTGTTAAATGATATTTTTCAAGATAAATTTCCCCTGGGGGGTTAGGGTCCAGTGGTGATTGAAGCACTCAAAGCAATTGATGTAACTAACCATAAGTAGCAGTTGTCCTTTCCTGACTTTATTGCGTCACAGAGCGCCCAAACACATTCTTCACTTGGTGGTAGGTTCCCAAAAACTGTGGGATCACCTGGAATATAAAAAATATTCTCAATAATAACTCAGTCATGCAAGGTTTTTGGAAGATTAGTTTCATACAAGTTGGCTCTGAAGGTGAGGAGGTTGCACCGAACCCAGATAATGCTATTGAAACTTTATCATCTTTGAATTAAATTTCCAGATTAAATATTAGTTTTCCCACAATTTGTGCGAAGTGCTGGTTCACTGTTCTGAAACTTCACACTAACGATGGGACTGTATGTCGAATATAATATTTTAACACTTTAATAAGATATTTACAGTGTTGTGCACGATTTTACGTTCTAAGCGTTGGTTCTTCGCGATACGGAATAATTAAATTGACCTCGTTAAGTTTACGGACAACCGTCAATCCTAGAACTGCGTTTTCAAAATTTATTGCCTTCTGCAATACGACTCTAATTTATCAAATTTGTATGACCAGTTCATACACCAATAACGTCAATTTTTCCGTACTCCCAAACCAACGCTTGCAAGTTATATTTATGTATAATTATTCGTAAGTGGTTTAAGGGGTTTACATAGGACGCACAACTTTGCCATTCCGTTTCTACCTACATCCTACCGCAATGACGCATTGCGGTGAGGAAGTGTTCTCTTAACATGACTATACTATTTTTTGACTGACTCTGTAAGAGAAAAAAGCGTCTAATATAGTCTTCTTATTTATCATTATAAGTAATTGTTTATAACCATGAGTGATATGTACACGTAAAACTGGAGAGGAAATCTCTTCAAACTATGCTTTCTTTTGACTTTAGATAATTGACGCTTTTTTGTGGAGTTTGACTGAAAACTACACTATTGTTCTTGCAGCAGAATCATTTATTTCAGAGATTGTTAAGAACAACTCAAGCACAAGATGCACATAGGCTAATACATCTTTTCACCAAACCAAAATTATCCTTTTTCCAATCAACATTCATTGGACACTACTGGTAAGTATTTGAGCTAAATAATAAAATATAGACATGCATTATACACATACTTAGCCCACATGAGTCCACAGATTTACATGCAAAAATTAGTATCTATAGAAACATTAACTCATATAATTCCTTAATTAACAAAGAGAAAATTTTTAACTAAATGCAACAGTAATTTTGTGTGATATAGGCTATAGATAAGTTCTCAAAAACAAGACTCTACTTTGACTCACTTGGAGGAAGTGCAGACAAAAAGACACCTAATACACAGATGATGTATCATACAAACAAACTAAGGTAATTATCAAACTTGATCTTAAAAGATTTGCCCAAAAATCATTTTCAGCAATCAATATTATCATTCATGTGGTCATTGTTTGTCACTGCTTTAGTGCTTTGGTAGATGCAAAAAAGGTGGGAACTCAAGCTCATGGCAATGTTTTGAGCCACTCCATTGTAAACAGGAAGATATGTATAACTGTGGAGTGTACATATGCTTGGTAAGCTTCAAATAGCCTAACTTTACTTGAATAGCTATTTTTACAAACATGATTATTCAATAACTGCTCATTTCGCATCAGTTTGCTCGATGTCTAGCCCTTGGCTTGGATCAAAAACCAGCAAACATGGAGACTTAGAGAAAAAGAATCCTTTCAACATTACTTGGGTCTTGCCATGATGATATCACACAGTAAGGCATAAATAACATTTGGTTGAATATTTTTATATGGAATTCATTATGAATATCTTAGGAAGCGAAATGTGGCTGTTTGCAAAATATGCAGAGAGGATGACAATGAAGACTGCCTGGGTTGTGATCAATGTGGTCAATTTTTTCATGCAAGTTGCTTTAATGTTGACTTTGCCATAACCTTGTCAACACATTTTAGATGCAGATAAAATTATTATCAATATTATTTGACATGCAACAAAATCATTGTTATGGTATCAGTGCAAATTGTGAAATTAAAATGAGTGCTTCAAAATATAGTAATGTGTGAATGATAAATACTTTAATTCAAGGTAAAATGAACTGGAAAATTTAATTGATTCGGCACGATTGTGCTTGCCACTAATTGAATCTCAGACATGCTATGAATAGTTTGGAACTGTTGATGAAAAGTTACAATAAACTACAAGCTTTAAAAATATATCTGAAATAAAATGGCTTATTCTTATTTCTTACCTTTGCGATGATTCTTCTGGCCAAAAATTTTCAAAATTCATGTAAATGCGTCTACATGATTACTCTGATACGAAATTCAAACGCAAAAACAAACTTGAATCATCTTTTGAGAGATAGCCGCTCCAGTTATTATAGAACTCAATGGTCCGTCCTCTGAAGATAGGCGGAATACGTGGAGAAATCACGTGAGTATGCATTAAAATGTGCGAGAAAAGGCAGTTGCTAGGTTACAAGACAAATCTTGAGATTTTGCGGTATTACGATTACGAACCTCGGAATAAAAGCGTGAAAATGAACGAATAAAACATAATATTGCTAATTGTTTGTGAAATAATATTTATCTCATCTCCAAATAGAATATTTACTATTTATTGGGAAATTTCTACTCATCTTCCGACCGAAAGCATGGCATAAAAGATACATCACTAGACATAATGGTTGAACAAACACAAGCAGTGCGTAAGGTATGAAAATTTGATCTTTAAAGTTTTATCCACAAAAAAGGTTGGAAATCTTACTCAACTGCTATTTCTCAAATGGACCTACATTTATTGAAGATTACCAAACGTGGTAGGATACAGGGTAAAACCTACTGTTTCTTTTGCTTTCTTTTCAAATGGCGGTGAAATCTCAATAAAAAATTCAAGCATAAAATAAGTGAAGAACAAAAGAAGAACAAAAAAAGATTTAAAGAAAATCCCAATTTGTTTGTCTTTATAAACGTCTAGAGCAATAGAAACAAAAGTCTCGACGTTCGTGCTTATTTTACTCGTGTGAACCAGGCTTAAATATTATTACTTCAGTAATGCAGAAAGTGATTGTGTTCGCGAATGAGAAGTAAATTACAAACTGATTGTCTTCACAACATTTTAAATGTGCAAGACAATTAGTAGATTTTTGTAAATGTGGTAGATGGTAAACAGGGAAATAAAGTATTTTACTACTACTAAAAATATTTTAACTAAAGTAATTTTTACCATGGAAAACTTGTATTTTATTGTTCAATAAACTGCAGTGAAACAAGGACAAGAAAAAAGATATAACCTATCCTCTAAAAACTCAAACTTATTTAGATACAAAATGTCGTTCACCTATTTCAGAAATTTATCAAAATAGTTAATGATTATATTAATTTTTGAACTATACATTTTAAATTTTACAAATTTATCATCCAATGTAGTCCAAACGAACATTGATGGGTTATAACGTTCCATAACTTAATGAAATTTTGTGTCTTAGACATACTTTTTCCCAAAAGGTAAAACTTCAGCAATGGCATCATATCGTGATTCATTCATTGAAGGAAGATATTTCCATGAAGAACTACTTCCCATTTCGAAACACTCCACTGAATTAAGATCTTCCCGTTTATTATACTTACCTCCCATGACAACAATTGTATCACTAGTTATAACTGCACAACACCCACATCTCTTTTCCAACATGGATGGTAAGACTGTAATCTTACCTGTCTTGCTGTCATACATGATAAAACTGTTCAAACCATTTATTCCATTATCACCTCCAAGAAGAACAACTTGATCTCTCCATTGAACTATTGCCATTTCATGCAATGGAAAATGAGGTAATGGAGGCATTTCCTTAAATGTTAGAGTCCTTGGATCAAATTCCAAAACACTGGACAAAACTTTTCTATCTTTTCCATATCCTCCAAAAATAAGAACTTTATCATCAACAACAACAGCTCCATGGTGCGAACGTGGTTCAGGCATATGACACAACTCTTTTAAAACATGAGATGTTGTACCTGTAATCTTTATTTCACTGATCAAATCTGATGGTCCTTTACCATGAATGTATCCTCCAATAAAAAGGATTTGTTGTTTACAAACAACAGTTTGATGACTCCTACAATTATAAGGAAGCTCTGTGGGAAATTTTCTCCATCTCAAAGGGAACTGTTTTATATTCAATGTCTCCATTGACTTGCAGCACCATCCTCCAACAACAAATAAATTATCATTATAAATAAATGATGAAGCAAACCAGTGTCCATTTTTCATTGATGCAATCTTAAACCATTTCTTCTCCTTCCATGAAAAAATTTCAACACTGAGACCTTGAGTAACCAAAATATCACTTCTTAATAAATTTATAACTAATTCAACAGGTGATGTCAATGTTGGAGCAAAATGTTCATTTCTAGTCATCTTGCCCAAAAGTTCAAACATCATGGTTTTCATTTTTTCCATTTCTTCGGAAGATTCAATCATATTTTTAAACCAAAACTCGACATCGAATTGCTTGCGCCAGTCCTGTATTGGATTAAAAATTTTTCCGTCTCCAAGTTCAATATTTGGCCAAGTTGATAAATGATCATGATTGTTGTTGATCCTTGAAATGAACTGATATAAATGATGGTTGAGAAAAATGACAGACTTTATGTTTTCCATTCTTTGAGATTTTTTGAACATCGCTCTCATGCCACCACCAATAGAAACAGAAAACATTTTACGAACACCGTCCAATTCATTCAGCCTTTTTATATAAGATAAACATAAATCAATGACAATCTCCTGATGCTCCGGACATTCAAAAATTTGTGCCATGATCTTTACAAAAACGGCAAAAATTCTGTCCTCCAAGCTTAAATTTTTGTTGTTGAAAACATCCGTTGCTTTCTTACGGGAATCTTCAAATCGTTTTTTTGCCATTTCAAAAACCTTTGAATGTTGTATTACACGGGAAAGATCATACCTGGTGGTGATGGCAGTACAAGTTGCCTGAGAGTCATCATTATTACTTGCTTCTTCACATTCTCTATCACTTTCTATTCTGTCAATGCATTTAAAAAATAGACAAAATCCTTCCTCCAAGTAGTTCAAACTGGAGGAAAGGTCAATTTTCGAAAGATTATCTAGCTTTGTTTTGATGTCGTGTAAATCTCGCTTGATAAGTTCGCGAAATCCTTCATTACCAACGTCACCGTTTTCTAACCTGTCTGCTGCAGCATCTCGGGCTTTGTTCGTAAAAAATTGAAATATGGAGAGCAGTAAGCTATCTAGAGACATGGCGTTTTGATGATTTGTACTCTTAGAGCTTGAGTATAAATCTATTGCGTCTCTGTCAAAACCAAAAACAGTAAAATTAGCTGTGTTTGTATGAATACTCGATTCAAATAAAATGCTTTATTTCTTTTAAAAGTTTCAACAATTATATTAATATATATTAATATGTTTACAGCAACGATTTACAGCATTTTCCATGGATCAGATTTTTACCTTTGCAACAAAAATTTGCAAATTACGGGAAAAAGAAGAAATCGATAATAAGAGAAAAATAAAGGGAATTTTAAAATACGAACAAAATCCAAATAAAACTTAATTCTCTTGCCATGTTGTTGATTTAATGATAGTTTACCGGCAAATATTCAAGAGTTACTTAATAACACTTTACATGACACTGACTATTTTCTTGAGAAAACCGCTGAACGAGCGTACTGCATTTTTGCGATTTAGTGATCATTTTTGACAAGCGTGAAACTAAACTGACTGAACGAGATCTTATAAAAACTAGAGCACCATTTCTACAAAATTATCTTAGATCTATCTCTGCAGTAAGGTTTTACAAAGAATAGACGATATTTATAGTGCACTATTTATAGTCAAAGATACGTCTGAGACTATCGCGCGTATCTTTACGACCACACAACATACGTGTCGCACATAAACTATTCACTAACAAACGTCAAAGATAAAGAACAATCAAACAAGCGATAAAGTGCAATTGAAAGTATAAACTACACCGACTGCCACGTCTTCTACATTGGTGTGACTGACAGGAACTTAAACATAAGACTTACTGAACACAAACGAGGAACAAAGATTGGCAACATGCATTACTTACAGCACAAACTACCGACAACGACTTACGTTAGAAAGTTGGTATACCAACTTAGAACAAATCCATTGAAAAGATCACAACATTTACCGGCACTTTACGAAAGCAACTTATTCACAACCTCAAACATTACTTCCATGATGACAATACACAATTGACACTTACAAATTTCCTTTACAGACAATAGGATGACGTATGAACAAGACAACAAATCTCGTATGAAAGAATGTTTTATGCAGTGCGGTGTTTGAAATTAAATGAAGATATGATCTTCGCACTTTGCTCTACAATTTAAGCAATTGCCTCATGAACCTGAAAAAATCAGGTGACTCAACGGGATTCGAACCCATGACCTCGGCGGTGCCGGTGCAGTGCTCTGAACACTGAGCTATGAAGTCACACAGTGGTGAGCAGGTCAATATTGTTGGGCTCATGTTTTCTCGTGAAAGGAATGTCGTATGAATGTTTTATGCAGTGCGGTGTTTGAAATTAAATGAAGATATGATCTTCGCACTTTGCTGGACAATTTAAGCAATCGATCCCGTTGAGTCACCTTAATTTTTCAGGTTCATGAGACAATTGCTTAAATTGTCCAGCAAAGTGCGAAGATTATATTCTCATTTAACAACGAATACCGCTAACCTGACTCCTCACTTGACTCGATCTGAAGATGACTACCGCTAAGGTTGTCGAAACGTCATTCAACATCAACACCAGCAGTCTTTCTCAGGACTCTATTAACCTGGACAATCTACATCTACGAACATGCGACGATACTTCTGGGTTCAAACCATTCACTTTAAACTAATAATGTTAATAAAATAAAGTCATAATGAACGAATAAGGAAGAGAAACAACAATTTGCTCTGACCAAATGCGTTAAGTAATTAAAAATTGCTCAACTAAAGACAATTTCGTATCACAAATTTGCTTTAGTATATACTTGTTACATTGCGTTTTGTCTTTATAAAGTTGGTTTTTCACAATAAGGAAAAATAGCGAATCTATATTATTGATTGAAAATTTATATGACGACATAAGAATTAAGTCATAAGAAATTATTTTATTCACCTTCCTCAAATATCTGTTTGTCTTTGTATTTATGGATTATTGGTGTCTGAAGTTGCTCGCCAAACACAGACCTCTTTCAATCTTCTTGTTGTAATAGAAATAATGAAAACTGAAAACACTCGAATTCGCTCTTCTTTGCAATCACAGATTGAATCATTGAAATGAGTACGACAGCGGAAAACGGTTTTAAGCAAATTAGCGAAATTAACACGTATGATAATGAGCAACGCCTAGTCCAAGAACGAATAAAATCTCTTCTATACTTCTTCCACGCGCGGGGTCACGAAAGGAAGAAACACGTGACTAAGTAAGTTAAAAAAGGATATAAACTCTCGACATAGCTAATTAATATGGCTAAGTAATAAACTTGGCTTTTTCTAAAGAAAGAAAATGAGCACTTGTTTTGGATAGTGTTTTTTTGAAGGAATCGGTTTTTGTATTTTACAGCATTACCAAATTGTGATCAAAATTGCCTGGCAGTAGAAAAATTATGGCCATGCATTAGCTAATTTTTAGTATGACTAAAAAAGTGCGAAAAAAGACAGAGGATTGTGGTCTATTGAACTTCATAATGGACTGGGTACTAACCTTGCCGTACTCATTTTTGACAGCCTTTTTTTAAAAAAAATAGTAAATTTTTACAAGATAGATGGTCATCGGTTTTTTAAAAACAAAATCATACGGTGCGAAAATTTCCAAACTAGCATATTACGATATACAAAAACCTTAAAATAGCTTTCTCAGTCAGACGGTAACATAATTAAAACTATCACCAAAAATTTGAATGTTCATGCTGCGTCTAAGAATGTGCAATAAGTTCAATTTAATTCACTGTGTGAGCTATTAATTAGTCACTTTTACTAAAGCAGTATTCTAGAAAAGACCACGACAGACTCTTACATATTTAAACTTCCATAACACATCATTCAAATTTTAAAGTATTCGTTGGATGTAACCTTATTTTCTTTACTAATTCGTTTGTATGCATATTGCCAAAATGTGAAGGCGTGCGTGGGTAGAAGGGGAGAAGAACATACCAAATATACCAAAAATGTCTCTATTGAAAGGAATCTTTTTGCGTACAAATTTTCATGTAAAACTTGCATTTAAAATAAACATCAATGTATTTGTGACATCAGTCCTTTGCCTTGCTATTTTTATTACTTTTTGTCCTTCTGGTGAGTGGTGACAATAGAAGAACGGCATAAGAACGTCTTAGGAAGAGAAACGAGAATTCAACCGAATGCATGGAGGAACTAATGACACAAATTAGTCCAAAGAAGGTTGAAAGTGAGGGGGGAGGTTTCTCACTCATACGTGCTCATCGAGTGTGAATCAGAAATTGTGCTCTTACGTATCAACGGCAGACTCGTTTATCGACGGTAAGATTTTTGCTAAAATATTTTAAATCAAGTAGTGGAGTGAAAATATTGTCTTGGAATAGTCATGAGATGATTTTCAAGTCCCACTCAGCGAGTGTGCTTTTAGAATGGAGCTTTGTTTATTCGACTGACCTTGGTTGGGTATTCAGTACATCTCAAATCTGGAATGCCATTATTTATATATCATATGATACAATGACATAGAAATTGCGACATATTGACAAAAATGTGAATTTCTGAAGAAATATTTAAAATTCAAACAACCGCTGGAGGTACATAATTTCTTGTTGTTTTAGCTGTATATTATGTTATTTCTCATATGTAAAAAGTTAACAATGAAGATAAAACAGTAAAAACTAAAAAATACATATATATTACCGCATTTCATTCATCGGAAACCGAGTTCTGAGCGGGCTTAGTATTTTCAATGAAAATATAGCGTGAACAAATTGAATTATGCTAAAGATTGTTATAGATATTTTTTAATTATATGTGTATAATGTAAACATACTTCAAATGTCGATGCTAAAGTCGAGTTATTGTTGTGAATATTTCAACTATGTGCAATGTATTCACCACAAATGAAAATCTCTTAATGAAAAGAACTTGAAGATTATAAAAACGACGAAAATAGCGATTTCTAATCAACATTTTATAAAGTGTACCAGACATACTAAAGCATCTCGTAGAGTTGTCTGATGAGCAGGTTTACGATGAGTATATTTATGCAATATTTGCATCATAAAATATATATTTGTTTTGGTCACGCGAGCATACTAAACATACTTAAACTTTTAAGGAAATGAAATCAGACAGTGTAAATTGTATAAATCATTGATACTTGAATGCATGAAAAGATTTTCAATGTCTACAAAATGTGGTTAAAATAAAGCAATGATGATCTTATAAAATATCATGAATGTGTAAAAGGAAAAGAAACGACAATTTAGGCTGACCAAGTGTGTGGGAGTAATTAGGCTCAATCTAGATTCACAAGTTTCTTATAAGACAAGTTCCCGTCAAAATTTATCTAAAACTGTTAGTATATTCTTAGTTAACTACATTTTTTCTTAGTAATGTTGGTTTTTTGGTATGGTGAACAGGGAATCTATTTTATTGATGAAAGGTTTGTATGACGACACAAGAATTAAAAATGCGAAAAGATTTCACTAACCTTTGTTTAAATCTTATTTTCTTGTATTTATATAGATGGCTTGCGTCTAAAGTCGTTCCCCAAAAGCAGGCTTCTTTTAATGTTCTCTGTTTCAACAAAATGATAAGAAATGAAGAAACATGTATTTACTCTTCGTTTCTTGTTTCGGTTTAAAGCGCTTGTAATGAATATGACAATGTTTTAAGGCGAAATTCCTGCGTGTGACCAACGCCATGAGCCAATAAAATTCTTTCTAAAATCCTTCCTCGCGCGGAAGTCACGAAACGAAGAAACACGTGAGCATGAAACCACTGCGTTTAAGTCAGTGCTGCCACTCGTAGGGGAAATCGCCTACAGTAGGGGGACTTAGTGGTTTGTAGGTGGTAGGTGAAACCTACGGGGAAAACTGTAAAATGTAGGGGATTGTAGGGAGAAAAGAAAGTCGTTTATAAATGAGAATGTCTATTCTCATTTTTGCCCGAAATACTCTTTGCTACCTGTGTTGTCACTATTTAAAGAGTGATTGTAGCATAAACTTTCTGTTGCAACATTTTCTGACTATATATGGCAATACAAGATTAGAAATTTGGCATAAACAGAATGTGTCATTTCCGTAACTTGCTTGTCATTACGTCACAACGTCTTACGCCAAATTACTAACTTTGTAGTCCAGATGTTTTTCAATTTTTATTGCATTCACCTTTTTACAAACAGACTAAAAAATTCAGTGGTCTGACCCGACATAGGTATATAATAGGGGAATATGTTGTTGTGTAGGGGTAAGTAGGGGAAAACACGAAAATGGTCGTAGGGGGAGGTAGGGGGAAAATAAAGTTTTGTTAGAGAAAATGTACATACACGGTGTAGCAGCACTGATATAAGTGTGTAATTTACCATCTTTACGCTTTTCGTCACTTTCAAATGATGCGAAAATTAGATCGATTTTGGAAAAAAATACCGTTTCAGGTATGAAAACACCGGACATAAAATCACAACAAAATCAATAAAAAAGGGATTTTTCTCAAGAAACGGTAAACTAGAGTAAAAAACAAAACAAAGCAAATCTTTTGTGGCCTTATAATATTACCAAGACCACCATTAATAAAAGATATACACAAATATTCACAACTACATTGATTAATATAATAAATATACTTTTAGCATTCTAGAAAAACCTTAAAAAACAATCCCTGTTTCCTGGATTACAAGTGTGAGCAAAAGGAGTGGTAGCATGGGATTGAGAAGGACAGCTGTGACTATTGAACTGAAATTACATGAGAACGCTAACTGTAATACAAAACTCTAATAATTTTTTAAAGCCATGATTATAACCCAAACAAGCGTGTGTATGTAGTCAATCACTTTTCTCTCCGCTAGAGAATCTCGAAATACTAAACACGCATGTCTGGGGTGAAATCTTGCATGTCTGGGGTAAGATTTGTTTTCAATTATTGGCCTCAAGTAGCGTCCATGTTTGTGACAGAAACTAGAACGCTAAACTTGCCGCCATTTTTGATTTGGCACAGACTAAGAACATACAGAAGCCGCCATCGCCATATTTTTTTGAGTTTTTACAAGTTCTATGATATTATTTTTGAAATATCAATAACCGTTGACGTGATGAATCCCATTCCCATGTTCCATGTGTCCATTGGTCAAAGCGTTCTTTTGATGATCACGACAAAACTGCGCGATCCTCTTGCAAGCGACTCGCGCGACTTCCACGGGACATGTGAGGACAACGCGAAAAAAGTTGGGGCATTGAAAACACTGCACAGAAGAAAATAAGAAAAATACTTTGATTAATTTTCTCTACTATGCAACTGTTTCTGCGCTGGCCAAAATAACAAAAGAAGTCTACACTGTAACGAAATGAATAATGATAATGATCTAAAACGTAGCGGGCAAGGACCAGACTTGTTTGTTGGATTTTTTATGCACACTTCAACAACCTTCTTGTCATCTTTAAGAGCAGTAAAGTAGAGACATAATAACAGCCATGCAAAGAAACAAGAACCAAACAAAATTCGTCCAAACTTGGCAAAAATAAAAAGACGCTCAAAGACATAATACGAATCGAAATTTTTCTGGATTTGCATCAAAGTGTTACGGACAAATGTCATGTGTACCTAAATATCGATAAAGGATAGTGCCCTATTATGTACATGGGTGTACCTAACTATCCACTTGGCTATACCTGACTGTACAAAACTATCGACTTAGGTGTACCTAACTATTCACTTCAGTTAAATAAATGTCTACTTGATAAGTATAACGACATACATGTCTCAAATGAAAATAAGATGAAGTAACATGGATATATGCATGGTTGAACGACAGTGAGGAACTTACCGTTGCTGGCAAAACAAAACTGATTGTTCGGCCATCAATTTCTGTGTAAAATCAACATCATCTTTCACGTTGTGTAACCTATCAACTTTGATACCGATCTAAAATAAAACCGACACGTTTTAAAGAGATTATGATTAAGATTATGAACGAGCAAAAAGAAAATTGACAAGTTTCTCTTACCAACATATACATAGCACCTTGTGAGCGGACTGGATAAAGTTCTGGCAGCAATGAAAGACTTTCGTAGAATATATTTGATGTTTTCTAAATGACATAATGATAAAATGTGACGAAATTCTTGGTTTTAAATTTTTAATCAGTGATGAGTTGGTTAAGTTCTATATACATTGACGGACCTGAAGTTGTTTAACTTATATTTGAAGGACCCCAACCAAGAAGTCCGCCATTGTTCTTGAAAATTAAGTACTTTACCTTCATAAGATTGAGTGTTTTTTCAAAGAACTGAGTCGGACAATCAGAAAGAATCGTCGGTAGTGCAGCCCGTATCACCGAACATGGACCAACAATAACCTGACAAAGACGTCGTAAGGCTTGTCTTATCTAAAACACAGTTAAAAAAATAATTAAGTATTTTGCAATTATTGCACTCTTAACATCAATCACCAACAGCCATCTTTTGAAGTTGAGGTAAATGTGTTTCTCTAAAATGTTTATTCTCCCTGAACATTTGGAGTAATGGCGAAGCAAGACCTTAACTTTTACTTCTGCAATTCTATTTTTTTAAGAAAATTATACAGTCAAACTTGTATTAAGCGGACAGCCTTGGCGAACGAACTAGCGTCCGCTTAATGGAGGTGTCCGTTTAACAGAGATACTTGTCACCAGCCCTCTCTCCGTTAAAAATAACATAAATGGTAAAATCAACAATTAAACGGAGCAGATATATTTAGAAATGACTTCAGTTAATAATAACGAAACTGAGAAATATTTTCGGTAATATTTAGTAATATTCAGTAAATAATAAGTGGCTGAACGAAGATTTTGCTGTAATGTCATCTTTTTTAGACAACGACAAGCTACATTTGACATAGAAAAGTTATGTTTAAAAATAATTGGTAAACAATTTGATGTTTGATATAAGTATTTAATCTTCAATGCACTTGCATTATGAAAAATGTCTTCGTAGTTGTTAAGACAGTATGTTTGTGACTAACATTATGTCTGTAGATAACATGAAATATTTTGAAAAATTGTTCGTTAAACACAGGTTTTTGTGTTATTAGACAATTTTTGTGTCCGCGTCTGCTCAATAGAGGCTTCATTCCTACGAATTATACATGATTCTGGACTTTACAAAGTGTCTGTTTAATACAGGGCCGCTAAATGCAGGGCCGCTTTATACAGCTACAGGGCCGCTAAATGCAGGGCCGCTTTATACAGCTTTGACTGTAGTTCATATCTTTAGAAAATTTATTTTGTCCCATTTTTTTCCGGGAGATAAACACAAAAATTTTTGCGTTGGAGTAAAAACAGGATGACTTAGCTATTGATCTGGAGTCATAACTATCTCAATACGATGGCGATTAACATGACAATGAAAAACAATGATTGTACCGTTGATTTTAAGGAATACAGAAAAAACGTTTTCTTTCAACTTCGACTTTAAACAGCCAAAGCAAAGCAAAGATATAAATTCTTGATGGTATTAATGGAGCCTAGTCCATAACTACAAGCGATATATTCATACCTTAAAACCAAAGGAATCATTTCTGTCGTGAATTACAATCCATCCGATACGCCAGCCTGGCACCAAGAACCTGTCATTGACACACAACGTTTATATGGTTTCCTCAAAATGACGTAATGCAATAGAAATGCGCATGCTCACCTTTTGGCGATGCCACCGACAACTAGAACAGGAACATTCTTTGTTAAACTTCCCATGCTATGGAAAGGCTCTTTGCCGAATGTCTGCAGGAAATAAGAGAAAAAGTTAATTTAGTTCAAGCCTTATTCAGTGTTGCCAAGCCTGATCACCTTCTCGGGTAGTATCAATAAAATTTAGAACCCAACCCCCTGCATGTCTAACAACCGTGTCGACGTGAGGCAAGGACACCATCTTGAAAGATGTCTTAACAACCAGTCGTAACAAACACTTAAAAATAAAATCTAGACTAAATCAGCGTTTCAACTCTATATCAACTCAGGAAAAGCAGATATTAGTCGTAATATAAACATCCTCAAGTTTCCCACCTTTTAAAATGGCGGCTTGTCTCACTCGTTTTTTAAATTTCGACCAAGTCAGACAACTAGTATGTATATTGAATTCTAGGTCATTGGAGTTTACAAATATTTTGCTATGCAACCTTGTCATGAATCGTACAACCCGCAGGGCTGCACGCCCATTTCATTCAGTTTAATTTTACCCAACTTTGAGATGCACAATTATTTTGAAGCGTTCATGTCTAAGCGAATATTACAATCGTGATGACCTTACATTAGTTGAAACATGGACGTATTTACAAGTCTTCACGTGACATGCAATTAACAAACACTTACGACATGCGCGTAAACTTCATCACAGAGAACTGGGACGCGGTATTTTTCAGCAACTGTTAGAAAATAAGACCAATATGAATGCACGAAGTTTGTTGGTCAAATCGGCAGAAAAAACTTGTACATGTCTTGAGATATTTACTGTTTAAAATTATTTCCAAATGTTTTCTTTTGTACACAGAACCACAGGGATTTGATGTGTTGACAACGACAATAAGCTTTGTTCTCTCGTCAATAAGTGAAGCCATATCGTCCAAGTCGACTTCCCAACCATTTTCAGGCTGAAAATTATGAATAATCATTATTCATTTGAACATGAAGTCGAAAGCAAGACTCGAGGTTAGTTTTAAGGGAATCCTTCGAACTATTCAATATTTGATTTCAGTTGAGTATATAATTAGAACAGTCTTTAATCTCCAGTGTATCACAAATAGAATACAATTAGAACAGTTTTTAATCTTCATTATCATAATTAGCACACAATAAAAACAATCTTTAGTCGTAAGCAATAACGTAAACGTAATATCTTTAATTTGTACAAACTTACAAAGAGCTTATAAGATCGTGCTTCAATCCCCCTTGATCCACAGATGCATTTGTAAAGAGAGAAACCAGGTCTTGGAATTAGGATGTTATCACCACGAGCAACTAGGGCGTTTAATGCTCAATGAAACCCTGTGTAAACTAAAAACGGTTTTTCAAGAATAATATTCATTGCAAATGATTTAATGAGATAAAACGCAAGCAAACAACTATATTTTGCTTAACCATTGTCAACGAGTTGTATTTTGATGGAATTTAGTGGGATGCCAAAACTTGGGGAGGGCAGAAGGGGGAAGACGATAAAAAGTCAGCTTTCTCTGTCTACATAAAGAGAGAGTCCTTTATGCTGACATAGACATCAATAAAGGTTCGTTTTTTTCAGAGTTAAGCAGCTTTAAGTAAAATTATAGACGATGGCTTTAGGACAACAACAAAACATGTTGACATGAATAAATCCTAAATAATCTTTGAATATCACTATCAACAAGTGTCCTTATAGTTATGGAGCAGGAATATGTACCTCAGCATCCACGATGTATTCAGGTGTTGAACTGTATTTTGCAACGGCATTTCGTGCCTCTTTGCATCCTACAAAAACAAATACAGATGAGTATATGACTGGAATAGTAGAACACACACAGGTTGTGTAAAAAAAATTCCATCCTATATCCAATGCAAATCCAGAAAATGAAATTCCTTTAACTTCCTTTCAGCCTCCTAGGGTATGAATTACAGCTGAATCGTGCAAGTTGTAAAATCTTGTGATTTTGATTGAATTCATTTCAAAGGCATCGTCGAAGAACTGGCATATTTTCTCATTTCAAAATGTTGAAGGATTTTATACACCCTTTGTATTACGAAGAAAATCAATCTTTTGAAAAGCGTTCTTTAAATGGACTTATTTGTTCCGAAAAGTTAAAACAAAGTCTAACAATTGTTATCATTTTAAAAAAGAATTAGCTTTAGATTTTGGAAAAACTATTGTTTAGTTAGAAGATTCTCTTTAGAATCCAATTTCGTTAATTGATATTTTTGAACACAAATTTCCGTGGGGTTAGATTAGGGTTATTTATGAAAACTGTCGGTGTAACTAACCATGAGCTGGCTTGTAGCCGTTGTTTTTCCTGACTTTATTGCGTAACAGAGCGCCCGAACACATTCTTCATTTGGTGGTAGGTTACCAAAAACTGTGGGATCACCTGGAATATAAAAATAGTCAGTCATGCAAGGTTTTTGGAAGGTTAGTTTCATACAAGTTGGCTCCGAAGGTGAGGAGGTTGCACCGAACCCAGATAATGCTAATGAAACTTCACATGTTTGTAGATGTAGATCGTCCAGGATAGTAGAGTCCTGAGGAGAACTGTTGATGTTTATGTTGACTGACGTTTCGAAACCTCAGTGCTAGTGAAGTCGTGTGAAGGACTGTTAATGTTGATGTTTACTGACGTTACGACACCCTTAGCAGTAGTCATCTTTTGAGTCAGGTTCACAAACATCAAAAGACATTCCTGTGTTCAAACCATTTAATTTAGTAATGAAACTTCGTCATCTTTGAAATAATTGTCCAAGATTAAATATTAGTTTCTTTTTCAAAAGGTTTTTTCACACTTTAGAAAAATATCGTCCATTAGATACCGTCATCTAAAGACATAGCTGTCACACGTAGATTTAGAAACACAGGCGTACAGAAGCTACCTCTTCTGTGAGGGCAGTAAACTTTCTCCAACCCACAATGAAGGTTCCACAGTATTTTAGCCCGACTACCGTTAAAAAGTTGCCCAACTTTTTAGTCTCCAAACTTTCTTTGAGGGCACGTTCTCCCCTTCCCATCACGTACGACTATGTTTAGAAACTTTGGAAAAAATATTATCCATTATAGATACCGTCATCAAGAGACTTGACGGGTTTTGTAATTATTTCAAAAACGGCAACAATTTAAACAAGGGCAATAAATAGAATGAAACGTTATTTGAAATCCAACGAAGTTTCTTATTTGTTAAGAAAATACAATCATCCAAAAGAATTTTGAAGTCGCCTGGACGGCATTCTCGGTTGTTGATGACGCTGGAGATAAGTCTGCCACTGAGCGAACACAGAAATCGCTAATTTGACATTAGCTCTGATTTAAACCGCTTACTTCGAATGTTGCCACTACGAAAGAAAATCTGAAAACTACTTACCAACAGTGAGACTAATCACCTCCAATTGAGGATTTTCCTCGATGTGCATTGTCTCCACAACATTTCTTATAGGATTAAACGTGTTCTGTGCTGTATACGACACTGGGATTTCCCAATCTCTTGGCTCACACGTACTGATTCTACATACTACGTACACAAAAAAGAACATGACGTCATTGATTTATTTTCGAATAAACTCAATTGCTCACGCTTAAATATTCATCAACAAAACTAATATGGGCAAGCCCATGAAAAAGTGTGTTTTCCCGAAAAATCAGTAGAAAGTGGCAGTTTTTTGGCTTCTCCTGTGCAAACATTTCTGTTTTCATTCACTGCAGGAAGAAAAATGAATGAAATCAATATTTTAAAGAAATGAATGCCAATTTTGCTGTAAAATTTGCATTGTAGTGGTAAAAGTTCAGGCTGACTTCATCAATGGTAAGAGGCTGTTCTGTGGTAGCAAAATACTTGAAACGTAACTGATTATTCTCAATACTGAACGAAAACCAAGGTAGAAATAGAGATAAGATTTGCATAATATTGAGCCCAAAAAACAAAATTCTGCCACGTTGTTTGTGGTGACTTCGGCGATATTAAAAATATTAAAGGCACGCGAATTTCCACTAAACTATTTAAGCCTACCGAAACTATGAGTAATTTAGTAAGGTTGAAGTGGTGGACTGTTTTCAACAGAGAAAGTTCCTTAACACAAACGACAGCAAAACAAAATGAAGACAACAAACAAGAGCCGAATTCACGAATAGATTTTTAGTTAGATAACAAAAAGAGTTGTACATTAATTCTACACAAAGTGACGAACAGATCGTCACAAATAAAAACCATACACACCTTGTTCCATCGATAACGTTTTACAGGAATCAACAGAAACTAACAATTATAGCAGTTATGTTTCGAAATATCTACGTTCAAACAAAATTTGACAGTTCTGGCCAAATATTTTCGCACACCTTCGTCTAGCCCATCAACGGCCATAGAGCAACCAATCAAATCAACGTTGCCACGGAGACATTGCCGGTTCATTAAATATTTAACTGTTTAAAAAGTTGTTACATAACTAAAAAAGGAAGTTTGACACTTCTATTCTTTCTAATTAAAACACAAATTCTACGTTTATTGAATATTGCGTTTTATATGGTTTGCCCTCTTGAAAATGTCCAACAAAACACGTGTTCACGGGAGGAGCTACTACACCTACCTTACACCCTCCTACCCTCTCCCCCTCCCATCGACGATGACGATTTCGTGTTTGGCCAATATATTCCCGTTAACAAAAATCATCGCCATATTCGTTATTGTCGATTTCAGTTAAATTTTCAAATGGCGGTTGCCAAGTTACTTTCTAATGTTGCCAACTACATTTCCAAACGTGGAATATTCGATATGAACTTGTCAACTTGAGTTGACAAGTTGTGTTGTACTTGAGTGATGAAGTTGTGTACTTGAGTACTGAAGATGTGAACTAAAGTTGCGAAGTACTAACAAACGTGAAAGGTCTTTGTACCTTGTAGACATTTGGCAGTGAATCCGTTCAGTAAGCAAGTTGACAAGTTCATATCGAATATTCCACGTTTGGAAATGTAGTTGGCAACATTAGAAAGTACTTGGCAACCGCCATTTGAAAAGTTAACTAAAACCCCGAATAAATTAAAAACTAATAAGAGTATATCGCCACTTTAAATTCAAATTATATAAAAGAAGTATCGCTCTCCGGCCCATGGTGCATAGGCAAAAGCGCTATGTAAGGCGGGATGGTTTGTTGAAAATATACAGACGTCATCGTTAATTGTTGTGTAATCAGACGAAATATTCTTAAAGTCAGCTTTGCATTGTCAACAGACATTAAGTTTATCGTGCACACATAATTTGAATCCTTATTCAACCAATGACTAATTTTCAAGTCGAAAAATGATGAACAAAAGCTTTCACATTAACGGTCGTTTTCATCAACGAACATGTGACTGAACAGAGAAAAGACCCATGAAATTTTTGACCTGGGAATTAATGACCTATAGGATGTTTGACCTGGGCGGTTATCACGCCAGGGATTATTTTGATCGGAGAAGTTATGACCCACAGGGCTTTTTTGACCTGAGTTAACTCATGGGATTTTTGTTCTGGGAATGTAAGACCCATGGGATATTTGGACAAGAGAAATCATAAATCCTAGAATTTTTGACCTGGGAAGTAAAGACCTATGGAAGTTCTTGACATGGGAAGTTATGCCTTACCCACAGCTCCCGAATGCACCTAAAAATAATCCCCTGCCCCCTGAATGCCAACAGAACACACATTCAACCCTTTTCATTTCAACACAAACTAAAAATACTTAAATTTGCATAAAGATTCACTATTTTTTCTTTTTGATTTACAATGTGATACGGTTAAAAAATCATTGCCTACGCCTCAAAGTCTTAACTTGTTGAAGATTTATATGCTGCCACAACAACAATTCCAATGCTGATTGCTGTAGGTATCAACCAAGACAATGCACTATAAAATATCAAAAACAATTTATCACATGAATATAAACAATTCATTTTTCATGTTTACTTTGGCAATTGGTCCCTATGATTATCCTTTCTAATTCCCATGGTAATGCAATGAGCCCCCTGCCATGTTAAGATGT
This sequence comes from Xenia sp. Carnegie-2017, assembly GCF_021976095.1. Classification (NCBI taxonomy): domain Eukaryota; kingdom Metazoa; phylum Cnidaria; class Anthozoa; order Malacalcyonacea; family Xeniidae; genus Xenia; species Xenia sp. Carnegie-2017. Next base: position 12,487,937 of record NW_025813469.1, read on the forward strand.
TAAGACTGATACTGCCTACATCCCACGCCAATGCCATGCATCTCCAAGTTATAACTGTTTACTACCCAATGTTAGTACTGTATACTCCTCGTTATCACCTTCTACTGCCCAGATGGTGAACCTTGAATGTCAATAAGACTAACCCCTCTCAAAAATAACATACTAAAATAGAGACTTTGTCGTGGTGAGAAATCTGAAAATAGTTCTAAAGATAGAAAGTACCATAGTGAATGGTAAAAGTAATATAATAAGTTGATAGTTTTTAAAAGAACTGTTTTAAGTAAAGAGCACTAACCCAATAGTTCTAAATTAAACAAAATGATGCATTTAATTTAGAACTATTGGGTTAGTGCTCTTTACTTACAACAGTTCTTCTAAGAACTATCAACTTATTATATTACTTTTACCATTCACTATGGTATTTTCTATCTTTAGAACTATTTTCAAATAACATACTGTCCAGTATCCACCTTCAACACATTCCCTCTGGTTAATATTTGACCATTATTTCGGCCTACCTTAAAGCACTCTTTTTTGTTTCTCTCTCTGGCTCCTCCTTGAAATGAGAGATTATGAAAGCTTACATGAGTTAATTTGCTTAAAAACTAAAAATAACAATATTACAATATGGATGTTCTTTTAATATCACATATTAAGTAAATGGTTTGAACACTGAAGTATTAATTCATGTTTCTAGGTATTGACTGTCCAAGTTAGTGGAGTCCTAAGAAGGACAATTAGTGTGTTCAGCAGTCATTCTCAGGACCCACAAGCATGGATGATGTACAAAGACAAATATGTCAGTAGCACACCATTCTCTGGCACACTCCCTATGCAAGCTGATTTCAAATGTCTAATATTTCAATATTACATATAAATTCAAGCATCAATTTTACTTTTGCCACAGTGTATAAACAAACAGTAGTCCCACTCTATAGAAATTTTTTGAGTAGCACATATCTTATTATGCACGAGATTAGCATAATGGCAGCCAGTCAATTGTATTTCCTTATCAATAGGAGCACTTTGGTGACTAGTGGCAGCCAGTAATCTAATTTGAATATACAGCACAAAGTGGCACAGTGGAGTGAGACTACTGCTTGTTTTTATACTGAGCTTTTGCTGATTTGGGTAATGAATGAAGAAGTAGATTCGTACCAAAACATAATCAGGCACTCTATCCTCCTAAAAAATAAACATCATCTGATTAGTAAAAGATTACAGTTGTCATGGTGATGTGTAAGACAGGATGATATGATAATTTCTATATTCTAGCAGTTAGTCAAAACAAATCCTGTGCATGAAAACTTAGACTTCTGGTTCAAAAACAGAGCATAATTGACACAAAAAATACCACAATAATAGCAAGCAAGGGCATACAATGGGAGGATGGCATATTTTGAATCTTAAATCACCTAATTTACACAATTTTCTAGCAAATAAAGCCTAACTACCTTGACTGCAGCCCCCCTGTCATAAATAAAACGCTATTTGCCAGCTAGCCTAATTTTTATTCCTACAGTGCAAATATTTTTGTGTTTAAGAAATGAGTAATAATTTGGTGATAAATTTTCTTTTCGAAGTAAAAACTGGGTTCGGCTTCACCACTGCACAAGGCTATATCAGAATTACCTCAGCTATTTTTCTTATGCAATACTCATTCATCAGCTCTCTTGCATCATCCGAGTGGCCAACATCTTCAAAGAGTTCTGTTGCATGTGTTCCTTTGTCATTTTATATGTGCTTCCTTCAACTTGTTTCCAAGTCTCAAGCCTTCGTTATCTAGGAGCTTTTGTAATTCTGTAATATACTCCCACCATAATTTTTTAACCATCACCATCATCTATATTTCTTTCCAGCATTTCTTCGCAAGACAAGGAAATCAGATTCTTTTCTTTGAGCTGCTTTATAACTGACGTCAGTGAGGTAACTTTTTTGTTAAGGCGTCTTGCTTTTTGTTGGGTCGACTTAAGTTTCTTTTTAAGGTTTGAAACCTTTTGCTGATGAATATTCTTCATTTCTTCTATTTCATGGTCGTCAAGCATTGTCGTCTTCTCAGGAGGATAGTCATCGTCACTCTCGACAGTCCTAATTAGAGGTCGCTTTCTCCTCGTGGTGGTCTAACAGATTTAAATGTTTTCTGAATACGTTGGTGAAGTTTTTGATCTTGCAGACAGTCGAACTGATCTTTATTGGTTTTATCATGTTGATGTACGATGCATGCATATCGTGTAGCAGTCAGAACTAATTTTGGCTACAGTGTGCAACTCAGTGTGAACAATTACATGTATATAGTTATGCAACTTTTAAATAATCATTTTTTTTCCAATCTTTGTTTCTAAAAACTATTATCCTAAATATTTCTTTAATTGTTATTCACCTTTTTCATATGTTGTGGAAAGAGCTTAAAACGAGTTGGAACAGCATCTTTTCGAAACTTAACAACTTTTTCAGATCTGTCAAAACAGCTTTCCAGAAAGTGATCTGAACACAGCCTGCTTGTCGCGCTAGGTGTCCAACGTTCTCTGTGTATATTTTTAATTCATACCTTTCTTCTTTCAAGATCAGCAGGGAATCTTGTAAAAAGTAAAAAAATCGTGGCTATTTTTACCGTTTATCAAGTACAAATGTAGAAAAAAGTGCACTACATGCATAAACACCGTTGTAGGGAGGTGTGGGGACAACCTCCCTCATTACAATTATTCTAAGTAAATTTGTGTGCATATAAAGTAATTAAGATCAGAAAGATAATTAAGTAATTGCCCTTTTGCCCTCCCAAAAATTAACTTTGTCAGTGCTATTCATGTGAACGTTAAAGAGCTTAGCGATGAAACGTCCGTGGAAACTGTCTTTTAATGGAGGTTTCGTCGTCAGATGGCCCTTCGTTACTGCTCCGATTGAGCTCTTCGTCTTCCTCATTCATTTTTTTCTTGCGTTTTGTACAGCCATATGCGCAGCATTGAGTGCCACGATTGTCTGGCATTTTTTAAAGATCCATAATCCTTTTCTTGCACTATATGCTAGTAGCTTTGATATTTGGCAAACCTCAGACTAAATTACGAAATATGTATATCTCTATCTTTCGCGCCGATTCAACAAGTTGATCTCTATAATGTCTATGACTTGTTTCATCATAATTCTGCAATAATTATCTGGTTAAAAACATTGTAAAAACCACCATTTTATTAGCTAAAATTATTTAATACTTTACATAAATCGTGAAAAATCTTTCAAACTGTTATCTTTAGGGCAACAACAAAACACGTTGACATGAATAACTCCTAAATACTCTTTGAATATCACCATCAACAAGTGTCCCTGTAGTTATGGAGCGTTATGCTTACGGGATTTCATAAGAGCAAAATCATTAATCAGGCATGACATATCAATACTACGCAGAACATCATTTTCAATACTCAGAAGAGCAAGGCTATTTAGTCGTTCCTGTGTCATGGTTGAACGAAGATGATCCTTTATTAGCTTTAATTTCGAGAACGACCGTTCACCAGAACAATTTGATATCATCATACTGAGGTAAATGCGAAACACAATAACAGTGTTTGGAAATACAGTTTCCAGGTTATTTCCCACAAGAAACCTGTATATACGCAGTTCTAGGAGTCTACCTTCACTTTGATGTCGTCATCATCATCGGATGTTACATCGATGTCATGGTCTTCACTAGGCTGAGCAGAAGATCCAATTCGAGCTGAAGAATAATGAGGTGCAGCGCATGACTCGCATCTAATGCTCTTTTCACGAATTCTGTGTTGAGAAAGCTAGAAAACTGGAGCAATTCATCACCCAAATTGACTTCGAGGTCAGTGGAAAATGCTTTTTGCAATCTTTGTGCGTTTTCCAACACGTCTTCAGCTGGCAGATCTGTAAGCTTTCGCAGAAAGCCAAACTTTTCAGCAATGTTGATGTAAGCACTCAGTCGTTTTCGCAACTCAGCATCCAGACTATCGATTATTACAAGGAAAGTACCTGTGCGAAAATTGTCGGCTGGAATCTGCAACAAATCAGGTGCTGATCCTGGCTCGTCGTTACGACGATTTCGTTTACGCACGCGCTTGATCTCTTCTTTATATTGATCACATTCACTGAGCTCCTTTCCTTTGGCTTCAAATTCTTCAAATCTGGTTCGCAGCGAAAGGACAAACTCAATCAGTGATTCATATAATGCAACAGCAGTGTTGAGATCTTGATCAGCTAATTGCAGGATCTGACTTGTTCTCTGAAATCGTTGCAACATTTGATGCCATAATGCTGTCAGAATTCCAATTTCAAGCTGGGCCATATCAGACGCAAGACTATTGGCTTCATTTTTGGCTTCAGGCTTCTCATCTTGATCATCATGGATCTCGTCTAAAGCAGCATTAATTTCCTCGTATCCTATTACTAGAGCTTTTGTAGCATCTGCACGTGCTGACCATCGAGTATCAGACATACGTTTAACCGTTGGAAGTCTCTTGCTTGAAAGTTGGTCGGTTAAAACTTTCCAACGATGCGTTGAAGCAGCAAAGAAAGAGTACAATCGTTGGAGGAAGTTGAAGAATCTTGATGCTTCTTGACAACAACTGGCAGATGATTGTCCAACAAGATTAAGGGAATGTGCAACGCAGGGTATGTACTGTGCTAGGCTACAATGTTGCTGAATAATGGCCTGCATACCATTATATTTCCCACTCATATTGCTTGCATTGTCATATGACTGGCCGCGGCAATCCGAAATATTTATATTATTGGTTTTCAAATAATCTAGTAGCCTTTCAGCTAGCAATTTTCCGCTATGTCCACGTATGTTAAGGAAAGATACAAATCGTTCGACAGGACCAGAGGGTAAAACGTATCGAAGAATGCATGTCAGTTGATCAACGTGGGAAATATCTGGGGTAGAGTCTACACAGACGGAGAAATACTTTGCAGCTTTAACTTCTGTAAAATCTGCTCGCGAACTCGAGTTGCCATCAGTTGGATGAATTCCTCGCAAATGGTCTTTGAGAGATAGGATGTGTGACCCTTTCCCTTATTTGCATTACGGTTGATGTGTTGCGCTAGAAATGGATCGAACATCGATATAAGTTCTAATGTTCCCAGGTAGTTACCGTTTTTTGGCGATCCAACGATCTCATCAGTGCCGCGAAATGGTAAACTTCGCTCGGAAAGGTAACGGATGGTTTCTGTTACCCGCTCAAGTACTGCCCGCCAATAGTTACGCTCATCACTGGCCTGTGTGACCAGTTCTGAATCAATACGGCAGCCAGCATCGCTACGTTGGAGTAGCTGAAAACAGCATTACGGTGCGCTGAACTTTTCTCATGTCGTGGAATTGACTGGGATGCGCGTTTCCAGTCATTATAACCTTGTTTTCCAAAACGATGCTGTCAGTCATGAGTTTACACGCAAAACAGAACACGACATGTTTGGATGGTGAATAGCAGAGCCAGTTTCGAGGATGTTGCTGTTTTGTAAGCTCATGTGTGTGAACAAAGTTTTTGACATCGTCTATTGTAAGCATCTCCCTCATATCTTGTTGATGTTGCGCTGAAATCGGCATCGGAATTTCTGCACTGACTACTCCCTTGACCTGCCCAGTGCTCTCTCATATTGTCAGAAATATCAGTAGGCCATAATCCCAAATCACAAGAGTATCCATCATTGTTATCAGTGGAAATGGACGTATCACCAGATGTCAACTCCTTGGATGTGTCGCCGGTGTCGGGTTCCTCAACTGCTTCTGCCATTGTTGTCATCGCTTCATCTGCAGCAGTCAGCTCAGAAGAACCTTCATCAGCCTTCGGAGGAAACAGTTCCGATATTTTCGGCATTTTACTTAAAACTTTACTTTCCCGTAAAATTCGTTCATCCTTTGCCTTTCGTTTTGCTGCTCCAGATGCATATTTGCGATTTTTTGTCGCGGTCGCGGTTGCCACCCCCACTGGTGGAACTCATTCTTTAATTGTTAACTATATTATAGCAATTAGCAAACCTAAAAATTTGAAAGTGACGTTTTAGTAATATTTACTTTCACAAAAACATAGAAGGACGATTTGACGGTTTACTATCGCACATACAGAATTGTGAGAAAATAAATCAAACACGCATACGCTTCTTGGTCCTTTGGAGCTGCCAGGAATTCAGGACATTTTTGAAATATATTGTTATTTCATATAAATCGGCAATTTATATATGAGGAATAAACATGTAACCAAGGAAACTTAAGAATGCAGACGGCTCACGGCAGTTAGTAAATCATCAAAACTTACCAAGCGTCGCCGTCACTGCTTCAACATTCAGCCAAATACCTTGAATATCTCCAGTTTGAATTTGTCAACAACACTTACAAGTCACAAACAACAGCAATCTCAAAAATTATCAAAATGAATCGAAAAAAGTCTGATAGTATTCAATACGGTTTGAAAGTCGAGACTACAACAATATCGAGTTGCAATCCTACTGCCAGACGAAAGACTTTATGTAATATAATAGGTGTAGCTAAATTAACGGAAACTGCAACATGTAATATGACGATACAAATGGATCTCCTATCCCATTGCAAAATATAGCCTATATTTTGCCAGTCAATCATTGATACTTGCAGTGTTACCGTTTTTGGAATTGGGCCTCACGCTTTTATATTTCAATTAGTCTTGGCCGTTTCGTTTTATTTCCCTTTTTTTCTTTTTCCAAAGGCAAGCGCGGGGCCCCCAGAAGCGCGGGGCCCGCGGCATATGCTGCTTCTGCCATATGGTTAATCCGGCACTGCCACAGAGCAACGAATATTTATCGTGTTTGGTTACAGTAAGGGAACTTACACTGTTTACTAGTAGACTATATTGAAAAAGTCTTTGAAGGCTACACAAATTCCAATGCTTATCCCGAACACGAATCTCAGCGGCAAAGGACGAAATCCGCCATTTTTTTGTCGTCATCAGATATCTAAGGCCGCGCTTGAGATAGCTATTATAGAGCTCAATGGTGAGTATGCATTGAATGTGCGACCAAAGGCAGTTGCTAGGTTACAAGACAAATCTTGAGATTTTGCAGTATTACGATTACGAACCCCCGAATAAAAGCGTGAAAATAAACGAATAAAACATAATATTGCAAATTGTTGGTGAAATAATATTTATCTCATCTCCAAATAGAGTATTTACTATTTATTGGGAAATTTCTACTCATTTCCCGACCGAAAGCATGGCATAAAAGATGCATCGCTAGACGTAATGGTTGAACAAACACAAGAAGTGCATAGGGTATGAAAATTTGATCTTAAAAATCTTATCCACAAAAAGGTTGGAAATCTTACTCAACTGCTATCTCTCAAATGGACCTACATTTATTGATGATTACCAAACGTGGTAGGATACAGGGTAAAATCCACTGTTTCTTTTGCTTTCTTTTAAAATGGCGGTGAAATCTCATTAAAAAATTCAAGCATAAGCTAAGAGAAGAACATAAGAAGAACAAACAAAGATTTGAAGAAAATGCCAATGTGTTTGTCTTTATAAACCTCTAGAGCAATAGAAGCAAAAGTCTCGACGTTCATGCTTATTTTACTCGTGTGAACCAGGCTTAAATATTATTACTTCAGTAATGCAGAAAGTGATTGCGTTCACGAATGAGAAGTTAATTAGAAACTGATTGTCTTCACAACATTTCAAATGTGTAAGATAATTAGTAGATTTTTTGTAAATGTGGTGGATGGTAAACTGGGAAATAAATTATTTTGCCACTACGAAAAATATTTTAAGTAAAGTAATTTTTAACATGGAAAACTTGTATTTTATTGTTCAATAAACTGCAATGAAACAAGGACAAGAAAAAAGGTATAAACTATCCTCTAAAAACTCAAACTTATTTAGATACAAAATGCCATTCACCTATTTGAGAAATTTATCAAAATAGTTAATGATTATATGAACTTTTGAACTATACATTTTAAATTTTACAAATTTATCATCCAATGTAGTCCAAACGAACATTGATGAGTTATAACGTTCCATAACTTAATGAAATTTCGTGTCTTAGACATACTTTTGTCCAAAAGGTAAAACTTCAGCAATGGCTCCCCATTGTGATTTATTCATTGAAGGAAGATATGTCCATGAAGAACTACTTCCCATTTCGAAACACTCCACTGATTCAAGCTCTCCACCTTTAACATTCACACCTCCCATGACAACAATTGTATCACCAGTTATAACTGCACAACACCCCCATCTCTTTTCCAACATTGATGGTAAGACTGTAATCTTTCCTGTTTTGCAGTCATACATGATAACACTGTTCAAAAATTTTCTTCCATCATCACCTCCAAGAAGAACAACCTGATCTCTCCATTGAACTGTTGCCATTCCTGTCAATGGATGAGGTAATGGAGGCATTTCCTTAAATGTATGAGCCCTTGGATCAAATTCCAAAACACTGGACAAAACTTTGCCAAAAATAAGATCTTTTCCCTCTCCTCCAAAAATAAGAACTTTATCATCAACAACAACAGCTCCATGGTCATCCCGTGGTTCAGGCATGTGACACAACTCCTTTAAAACATGAGATGTTGCGCCCATAATCTTTATTTCACTGATCAGATCAGATTTTCCTTTGCCAAGAATGTGTCCTCCAATGAGAAGGATTTGTTGTTTATAAACAACAGTTTGATGATAACAACATACAAAAGGAAGTTCAGTGGGAAGTTTTTTCCATGTCAAAGGAAACTCTTTTATATTCAATGTCACCATTGACTCGCAACCACGACCTCCAACAACAAATAAATTATCATTATAAATAAATGATGAAGCCCACCTGTGCTCATTTTCCATTGCTGCAGTCTTAAACCATTTCTTCTCCTTCCATGAAAAAATTTCAACCCTCTTTGAGACGCCTCCGGCAACCAAAATATCACTTCTTAATAAATCCATAACTAATTTAACTGGTGATGCGAATATTGGAGGAAAATGTTCATTTATAGTCATCTTGTCCAAAAGTTCAAATATCATGGTTTTCATTTTTTCCATTTCTTGGGAAGATTCAATCACATTTTTATACCAAGATTCGACAGCGAACTCTTTGCGCCAGTCCTGTATTGGATTAAACATTTTTCCGTCTCCAAGTTCAATTCTTGGCCAAGTTGATAAATGATCATAATTGTTGTTGATCCTTGCAATGAACTGATATAAATGATGGTTGAGAAGAATGACACACTTCATGTTTTCCATTCTTTGGGATTTTTTGAACATCGCTCTCATGCCACCACCGATAAAAACAGAGAACATTTTACGAACACCGTCCAATTCATGCAGCCTTTTTATATAAGATAAACATAAATCAATGACATTCTTTCGATGCTCCGGACATTCAAAAATTTGTGCCATAGTCTTAACAATTACGGCAAATATTCTGTCCTCCAAGCTTAAATTTTTGTTGTTGAAAACATCCGTTGCTTTCTCACGAGATTTTTCAAATCGTTTTTTTGCCAATTTAAAAACCTTTGAATGTTGTATTGCACGGGAAAGATCATACTTGGTGGTGATGGCAGTACAAGTTGCCTGAGACTCATCATTATTACTTGCTTCTTCACATTCTCTATCACTTTCTACTTCGTCAATGCAATTAAAAAGTAGAATAAATCCTTCCTCCAAGTAGTTCAAACTGGAGAAAAGGTCTATTTTCGAAAGATTATCTAGCTTTGTTTTGATGTCGTGTAAATCTCGCTTGATAAGTTCGCGAAATCCTTCATTACCAACGTCACCGTTTTCTAGGCTGTCTGCTGCAGCATCTCGGGCTTTGTTCGTAAAAAATTGAAATATAGAAAGCAGTAAGCTATCTAGAGACATGGTGTTTTGATGATTTGTACTCGTAGAGCTTGTGTATAAATCTATTGCGTCTCTGTCAAAAACAAAAACATCAGTAAAATTAGCTGTGTTTGTATGAATACTGATTCAAATACAATGCTTTATTGCTTTTAAAATATCAACGAATCATAATAATATATATTAATATGTTTACAGCAACGATTTACAGCATTTTCCATAGATCAGATTTTGACCTTTACGTGGGAAAAAGAAGAAATCGATAATGAGAGAAAAATGAAGGAAATTTTAAAATACGAACAAAATCCAAATAAAACTTAATGCTCCTGCTATATTGTTGATTTAATGATAGTTTACCTGCAAATATTCAAGAGTTACTTTACAACACTTTACATGACACTAAATGACTATTTTCTTGAGAAAACCGCTGAATGCGCGTACTGCATTTTTGTGATTTAGCGATAATTTTCGACAAGCGTGAAACTAAACTAACCGAACGAGATCTTATGAAAACTAGAGCACTATTGCTACAAAATTATCCTAGATCTATCTCTGCAGTAAAGTTTTTTAAAGAGTAGACGATATTTATAGTTCACTATTTAGTCCCGTTATTTCATCGATTCTGTATCGTTTGTGTGTGTCTGAAGACATGAAAATTGATGTGTGTAGCGACTTGTAAAGTGTATTTATTAGCTAACATTAAATTTGGCTCAAAGTCTACATTATCAAGTGACGAAAGTAAAAAAGCGATAACGAAGGAAATCCACGAAGTGAGAGCTTTTAAAAGAGAAGGGAAGTTTATTCAAATTAGGAAAAATACATAATGATGGAAATTCTGTGTGGAAACCGTAACCATTTTTCTGGCTGATTCTGCTCTAGTTTATTAATTTTGCATCTTTATTATATATTGTATTTCTTGTTACAATAGTTTGAGTCGATCAGTACGTCGTGCTTTAATTTATAAGACTAAACTTACATTGACCTTTTCAACAGAATTCATTCAATGTAAATAGTGCAGCTAGTGCTTACGTTTTATTGATAACGTTGACAATCTTCAGTTTGTCGAATGACCATTGCAATGTTAAGCCCGCCGCACACTGGTGAACTTACCACGCGTACTTGTTATTCGTGACAGATGAGTCAAATATCAAACGCGTTTACATTCTACATTGATGAATATAATAAAGATACTTCTAGCATCACACCTAAATCACACATCACAACTAAAAATAAAATATTTCACTTCACACTAATTCAAAATGACAATACACATTTAATGTATACACAATACAATGACGTAAGAGCCAGATAACAAATACGGTTAACCTGACGTTTACTCGTTTACTCCTCATTTGACTCTGAAGATGACTATCGCTAAGGTTGTCTAAACGTCAGTCAACAACAACAAAAACAGTCCTTCTCAGGACTTTATTAACCTGGACGTTCATCATTTACAAACATGTAACGATACTCCCGGGTTCAAACCATTTACTGTATCAATAAATAGCTGACTATATGAATGAGGAAAAAACTCTTCTTTATGAAAGTCATGTTATATAAAATTAAAATTATTGCACATAATGATATGCATAACTGAAATTCTGTGACGTGTCATAATTTTGACTCAACACGTTAATTTTGTAACTTTGCTGTATCAATATAATTTGAATTAAACGATAGAGCAAATTGGTATTGATGTGAGAAAGGTCGTATTTCCCTCGTTTAATGTATCCAAAATATATTTGTGTTTTAAATTTTCACCAAAATGAAGAAATTTTATCAATATGAAACATACAAGGCATTAATTTATAAGTTATATTTAGCTACAATATTTGTGACATCAAAACAAAACAATTGATACATGGACACAAAACATTAAATCAGAAGGTTAAAATACACTGTTACTTAAATGCGAGTAATTTTTAAAATCAACATACCTTCACCAATTTAGAAAGATTAATAACAACGGAACCAACTATAATATGATGTGTTTGCTTTTGCTTGATAATAAATAAATTGGAATGTTAAATAAATCTTGAATTTAATCACCTGCTGTTTTTATTGTAAAATATTGAATTTGTTCACAACCAATAGAATATGAAATGCAAGTTTCTTATTTGAGCTATGACTGAAGTAAACACAAAGAAGTTTTGACTTGGAAGCTTTATGCCAATAAACCTTTCACAATTTACTATTATTTAGTTCAATTATTAAACATCCTGGCTTACATACAAACTAACTGAAATAATCTTAAAGGAAGACGGAGCAGCCAGCCTTTTACAAGTAAGATAGCTCAAAAATTAAAGATTTATAATTTAGGAAGTTAAGAAAATCAATAAACAAAGCTTCTTTAAAATTGTCAGCGTTCCAACTTTGAAACGTGGTCAATGAAGTTTTGTCATTTTGTAAACTTTTGATCCGGATAAACAAATAATCTGATCAGGGGCGTGAGAAGCAAGTAAAAGTTGTGGGGCTCAAGATTTTAGGGGCTGTCTTTATTTAAAATTGGAATATCAGAGTAATTGATCTCAAAGTCTCTAATTTCGAATAATTTTGTCACATCTCAGTAATCAGAGATACTTCAAAGTTAAAAGCGTTTGGACTTGACAGTTCATCATGCAAAGTTTTGCCATTTTGTGAACTTTTGACGAAAACAAATATTTTAAATAGTCTATCTTACAACAAGTTGAACAATTATAGACTAAAAAAAAATCACGTGTACTATCACGTGAACAAATGAGCTTTTCACCCCAAGTAGGCGCAATTTCTAAAGACATACCTAGTAAAACGTTTTTATGTCATCATCTGTGTTAGGAATAAGATAAAAAGTTAGATGAATATATGAATGAGGAAAAAATTCTTCTTTATAAAAGCCATGTTAGATAAAATTAAAATTATTACACATAATGTATGCATAACTGAAATTCTGTAACGTGTCATAATTCTTATTCATCTTGTTGATTTTCTAGCCCTGCCGTACCAATGATATTTGAAAAGACTAATGAAATTAATTGTTGGTGACAACGCAAGAAAGGTAGGAATTTTGAAATGAAAAATTATCCAATGTGTTATTTGGAAAATCCCACCAAAATCAACAGACGTATCAATATAAAACATATGAAGTGTGAATTCCATCACTAAAATTACATTCATGTTTTTTGTGACAAATATAACAAAATTCTAGTCATAAGAACAAACAATAACACTATGATGGGTGAACTTTATAGTCAACATACCTTCACAAATTCAGAAAGATTAATAACGACGGAACAAACTGATTGATATGTTTGCTATTGCTTGATAATAAAGAAATTGGAATGTTAAATAAATCCTTAAATTTAATCACCTGCTGTTTTTATTGTAAAATATTGAATTCTGTTCACACCCAATAGAATATGAAATGCAAGTTTCTTATTTTAGCTATGACTGAAGTAAACACAAAAAAGTTTTGACTTGGAAGCATTATGCCAACAAACCTTTCACAATTTACTATTATTTATTTCTAACTGAAATAATCTTAAAGGAAGACGGAGCAGCCAGCCTTTTACAAGTAAGATAGCTCAAAAATTAAAGATTTATAATTTAGGAAGTTAAGAAAATCAATAAACAGAGCTTCTTTAAAATTGTCAGCGTTCCAACTTTGAAACGTGGTCAATGATGTTTTGTCATTTTGTAAACTTTTTACAAGATAAACAAATAATCTGATCAGGGGCGTGAGAAGCAAGTAAAAGTTGTGGGGCTCAAGGTTTTAGGGGCAGTCTTTATTTTAAATGGGAATATCAGAGTAATTGATCTCGAAGACTCTAATTTAGAATAATTTTGTCACATCTCAGTAATCAGAGATACTTCAAAATTGATAGCGTTTGGACTTGACAGTTCACCATGCAAAGTTTTGTCATTTTGTGAACTTTTGAGGCAAACAAATATTTTAAATAGTCTATCTTACAACAAGTTGAACAGTAATAGACCAAATAAATCATGTGTACTATCACGTGAAACAAATGAGCTTTTTACTCCAAGTAGGCGCAATTTCTAAAGACATACCTAGTAAAACGTTTTTATGTGATCATCTGTGTTATGAATAAGATAAATAGATAGATAACTACATGAATGAGGAAAAAATTTCTTCTTGATAAAAGCTATGTTAGATAAAATTAAAATTATTGCACATAATGTATTCATAACTGAAATTCTGTGACGTACAGAGGTAATGCCTTTACAGAATGGAAGAATTAGTGTAACAATTATGAAAGGGGGTAGGGGCGATATCTTATTGATTGCTTATGTAACTACTAATCCTAACTCCTTTAATCCACAACTTGTACGTTTACTAAAGCTTCTAGTTTTAATAAAATCTAGAAGCAGAAAATATTATTTTCTGTGGCTACTACAAGCATACTTTGAGACAATGAAATTATTCTTACTAAATGACACATTGCAATTGCTTATTGCCTATGAACCAAGAAAGGCTGCAAAGTCCTATGTTTATGCGTTGTGTCAATCTAACACTATTTGAAAGGGAACATATTTATACATTCTGCTTTACCACACTGATTGCTTTTGAAAGTACTATTTAGTGTCAAAGAAATATGTTGGCATAATAAAATCAATGAATCTTAGTTCTTTCTAAAGGACATACGTATTTTAATGCGTGGTATTTGAAATATTAAATTTACTTCAGTAATGCTGATTTTTAGTGTTTAATTACTGTGAAAATCGTCCTTATTAAACTCTGAAAGTTTTTTTTAAAGGAAAAAACGCACGGCAGGCGAAATTTTCTCACCCAAAAATTTTGAATTGAAATCCAAGCATTTTAGCAGAAATTATGTCTAAGTATTCATAAGAGTAATGCAAAATGACAACTTGAAAATTTGGGATTCGATACTGAAGGACTCTAGATTTAGAAGTTTTACCAGGGGGTTTATGTCCCTAACACCCCGAGAAAGACTTGTGTCTTCGGCATTCGAAAGTATGTCCTCCCCACCAATATTCATGTCTGGCTACGTCACTGCTGTTATGAACAGAATTAAATATTTTACAAAAAAAACAGCAGGTAATTAGTATTAAAAATTTAGTGAACATTCCAATTTCTTTATTATCAAACAGAACTAAAGACATCATGTAGTTGGTTGATTCTTCTTTAATCTCTCTAAATTTGTGAAGGTAAGTTGATTTTAAAGTTTACCTGTCGTTGTAATATTGTATTTTACATTTATCATTTAATGTTTTATGTCCATTTATCAATTACTTTGCTTATTTTATGTCCTGAATATTGTCACTTGTCTTAAAAAACTCATAAGTCATTTCTGTACCATGCATATGTACAGTATTTAATTCTTTTTCTGACATGTCTCTTGTCAAGAAATAGAACAATTTTGTTTTCTTATTCATTTGCTACATCCTAAACCGAGTGTTAGACATGTCTAGCCAATCAGCCGAACCTCAAAATTTTGAGTCTAACATTTATATACACTATGGGAACAACCAAAGCTCAATGATTTTTGATTAATCAAGAGTACAAAATGTATGATGTCAAGTCTGGGATAGTAGCTTTCACATAAAAAAAGTGGCATGTTAAGTCAGTCAGGTTACGCTCATGGCTGCGCTCAGCAGTCCCACCATTTTGATATCTTATAAGAACTAAAGAAAATAGATGTTTGTGTTAAAAGAAGAATAGACTTCATTTTGTGGAGAAAATTCCAGATGCATACCAAAATGTGTGTGAAGAAGATATTTGTATCATTATGACGTCACACATGACGTCATTTGTCTAAACTTTCCTATTAGTTATTTTTGCATTTTTGTTGTGCTTAAAGATATTTACCCGAATTAAAATAACATTTGGTAGTAAATATAGCCTTCTTCAATGTTTGAACATTAAATGGAAAAGAACAACATCATTTTCTTAAGAATTGTTTTGCCTATGTGAACTGTTATTTACATTCTTATAAATGTTATGGAACCCATATTATCGATATAAAGATAACCTAAGTGGCTCAGGATAGCTTTTCCAAAGATAAGCTCTACTGTATGAGAAGGAACGCTTTAAATAATCTGTTTTAGGTATTGGGATAAACAACTTAATATTCTTTTAAATAACAATTAATATTCTTCGGTACAAGATATTTTGCATGCACACGAAAGCAATTCTAAATTTCTTTTGGCACAGGCCTTTATCCCAAACACACAATTTCAAACGTGCTTTTATAAAATTCATTGATAACTTTCCACCCTTGTACACGTGAAATTGTTTTTCAGACAGTGTTGGGGCGAGTCTTTTCCAGATGACTGTTCGACAGTTGGTGCGCATCAGTTAAGGACTTTGTTCTTAACAAAAGACCTTCTGTTCTTAACAAAAGAGCTTCTGTTCACCT
Organism: Xenia sp. Carnegie-2017; assembly: GCF_021976095.1. NCBI lineage: Eukaryota > Metazoa > Cnidaria > Anthozoa > Malacalcyonacea > Xeniidae > Xenia > Xenia sp. Carnegie-2017. The sequence continues at coordinate 12,504,126 of NW_025813469.1, forward strand.
TTTTGTGCCTTAGACAAATAAGGCTCTTATCCTAACATAATGACATTCAGGGGCTTTTTGCCGTTTATATGTAGGTAAATTAAGACCAATTTAAATTCTCATGAAGAACGTCATCTATCTTTAGACAATGGCGGAATTAGGAGGTAGAATTTCAGATAGTATTTTCAATGATATTTGAAAAGTTTACTCGTTAAAAAATGCAAAAAGCTCAGAATGTCGATATGCTACGGTAAGGGCTTTACTGTGCTAAGAAAGGAAAAGTTATGCACCAGAAAAAATTTTAGGGGCCAAGGCTTGTGCCAAAAGAAATTTAGAACTGCTTTTGTATACGTGAAAAAGGTCTTGTTGAGTAGAAAATTGTCGTTGACTGAAAGCAGGATTTAAATGAACTGACATGTGCTCTTCCAGTGCAATAACATGACCACAGATGATGAACCTGATAATAATCAACTTCTGCGCACACATTCTTGTATGCATTTTCTGCTTGTTTTTATAAAAAGTAATCTTATTCTTCCATTAAGAGAAATATGCTTTTCTTTAGTGCTTACAGAAAATCAAATTGGCGACCATGTTGAGCGTAACCTGATTTACCAGTTTAAATATGAAATCTTCCATTCCAGACTTGCCATCACACTTTTTAGTCACTTCGAAATTTCAAATTCTGGTATACGAAAACATAGGATGTTGACAGTATAATGGTTGCTGTAGAAACGATTTATCTGCTTCTGAAGGGCAGGGTTAACATATTAAATAAATATATTTTCGCTTCACTTTGGCCAAATTGACTTGACACCTTCCCCAACCCACAAGGAAATTTTTAATTAGGAAATTTTTCAATTCATCCTAAAGAAAGCAGCAAATTTTACGTTTTATGGCATTCATTTGTACTTTTCCTATCACTCCGTTGCGACAGTCGACTTCTGTAAATTCTCAGTAAAGAACAAGAAAGTGAGGGTTATAAGGGAAGCTTTCTTTTTTTTTCTTGTTCTCGCTGTTTTGTACGGGTTGGCTTTCACTACTCTAGTTTTCATCAGTGAGAAATAAATCGTTTGAAATTATGTTGTCTGAATAATTCAACTCACTTTTCGAGTGTTCTTCCTTCGACTTATATATTTTGTTGCGTTTTTTTTTTGCGTTTTTTTCTCTTTGGTTGACGAATTTTGTTTACATTTAATTGTAAAATTACTCGCATTAAACCGCCGGTCCATTACGGGAAAATAATGGACCGGCAAAAACGTTGCTGAGCCAATCAAAGCGCGCCATTTTGCCGGAAATGATGCTTGCCATATGATACACTATTTTATTTAAAGGGGGATAAAACTGAACAAAATGTCCGACTGCCCCACAAATACCTAATTGCAGGACGACTACTGTTGTTTTTTATTAGAGGCCTCCTCCCAAGTTTCTTTCAACACTTCACAGTCACAAACTTTTTTTAGACTGGAAATTGTGGTATTGAACATATTTTCCCAGATCACATTTCCAGAAAATAATATAAAATAATATCTTAACTTGTAACTTACTTAACATTTCATTTTTCTCACTTACTATTGGCTGGGCTCATTGCTTGTCACAAATTATTTGACTCTGAGTATAACTATCAAATTTCCAACAAGTCTTTGACAGTTTTCTAATGCCATACTCGTTACAACCACTTTCGTGTATGTGGAACTTAAATTTACCTAATCAAACTTCATTCAACTATTTTCTTTGTCCATGAATTAGAATTGAAAAACAAATAATGTTTATGTAAATCTTCTTCTACTTCCCGTAGATGGAGTCAAGAGAAGAAAGGAATAACTACTATATGCAAAAAATACTTACAGATGTTGTTGAAAAGAAACTTGTTGATTTATTTATCAATGAGTGGAACAATCATTACAAAAATCTCATGGAATATGGGATAATACAAACGTCAGTTGTCAGAAGTTATTCGATATTGAAAGAACAAAAAAGAAACCTTAAGACAAACATATTTTGCCAAAGTTTCAAGATGGTGACACCAGTAAGTGGGATTGTACAACACTATTTGCAGCAATACTGTTTTCCAACTCAAATGGAACAAAAGTTAACTCAAAAGTTAGATCTGCAGTTGATGCATTTCGTATTGTTAGAAAAAAATTTATTCATGATAATCCTGGAAGAGTATCTGATACCGAATTTGACAAAATGCTTTGTGATATTGAAAAGTCATTTAAAGATCTAGGATTTTCATTCAATGAAATTAAAGAAATTAAATGTCAGCGAGACAGATTTAATTCATTTCAAGTACTTCCTTGCAAAGCAAATCACGATGTGGTTAAACGTAAAGACTTACTTAATCAAATCACAGCAAATCTCAATAACTTACGCAGTGCTAACTATAATGAACTGACATATTACTGTATTTCTGGTAATCATGGCAGTGGTAAATCTCAAACAGCTAGACAATTTTGTGAAGAAATGTATAACTCGTTTGACTAGGAAAAGAATACGACATTTGCGATGACACTCGAAGGAAAAGATATCGACTCTCTTTCGAAAACATATGCAGAACTTTGTAAACGATTAAACAATAAAAAACTGTCATTGAAAATATTTTAAAAGAAGCAAAAAGGAGCGAAGGCAAAATCAAAGATTTTCAATTATTGCTGACACAAGAACTGAAATCATGGCAAATATGGTGGATTGTTGTAGATAACGTGGTTGAACTTCATAAAATTTATCCATTATTACCTCAAGTTGGTGATCATAGCTGGAAAAATGGTCAAATTATAGTAACAGTCCAAAATACAGATGCTATACCACCAGATGGAAATCTAAAGAAACACATTTCAGTTAGTCATGGTATGAACAATGAAGAATGTCGACAAATTCTATCTGTCTTTTCTGATATTTCAAATCATAATGAAAAATATATAAAGGATTTATCAGACAAATTAAATCGTCAACCTTTGGTATTGGCAAATGCTGCTTCCTACGTAGGTATTGTAAAAAGTGTAAATCCGATATTCACGTGGGAGCAATAGTTTGATAAGTTGAATGAAGGCGAGCGACAGAACAAGGATGGCAATTTTCAAAAAATAAACACAGCTTACTTTGGAATGAAAACTGTTATGTTATAAGTACAAAAAAATGCTGAAGAATCCATCTTGTTTAAACATGTTTTTAAGCTTTTCTCAATAATATCTTTCGATCCCTTACCACAAGATGTTATAATACCATTTATTAAAAGCATTGATCCACAAAAATCTGCAGAAGATGTCTGTCTTGAATTAAAGCATTGTTCTTTATTCCTTCAAACGGAAAACAACGACATCTGCCTGCACAGCGTTGGACACGAAGCCATTGTAAATTATTCGTGGCAGACCTTTGGTTGTAAACAAAACGAAAACAGTTCTAAAAAGTATGCAGCTGATCTTTAGTGCCCAAGGAACTGCTTGGGCACTAAATCGTTTTGAAGACAGAGAAGATGAAATCAAAATAATTCCACATCTAATTAAATTCATAACAAATTCATCATTTCAACATTTCCTAAATAAGTTGATCGATGTAAAATCATCAAAACAAAAACTTGATGAAAGAAATTGGAAATTTGCCAAATACTTTGTAGATGTTTTGGTAAGATTTTGCAACTATAAACTTGCAACTAAAGTACTTCATGACATAACAGAAATTCAAATTAAAGTGTTAGGTGTTGATCATATTAATGTTTCATATTCGCACAACGAGCTGGGTGAGTTGCTTTGGAAGTTTGGAGAGTACGAAAAAGCAAAAGATTTTTATGAACGAGAGATAGAAATTAAAACAAAAGCATTCCGACCTGACCATGTTAATATTGCGACAATGTACAACAATCTAGGTTTGGTTTAAAGAGATATTGGAGAGTACGAAAAAGAAAAAGATTTTTGTGAGCAAGCGATGAAATTTTCAACCATTGTACTTGGTGCTGATGAGGAAAGTAAGTGTAACATAAATAAAACGAGTGATAACGATAAATTCTGATGATTTTGTGCTATTTTCCACTGAACTTTGAAAATATGTTTTGTTGTTTTTTAAATAAATGAAAACAAATGACTTTTTAAAAAATGAAAATGGGAAACTACAGTAAAACAAAGATATAGCAGTTGTCGAAAACTTAAATATTGCGCAGAACAGCTTATTCGTCATTTTGTATTAGCTAAGTGTTTCTGAACTTGTTGAAAACTGTTAAGCGGTTGATTTTAAAAATATGAAAGATATTGGATTGAACCTCATAGTTTGTGTTATCAAAGCACGTGATCAATTTTTTTATAGTTAGCTACATTTTGCTTACAAATAAGCTCTAGTTGCATTTATTGTATCAGTACAATCGAATTGTTCTGTTACTTCACCAGTATAAAGCAAACGCGGAGTTTTTTTGATGCTTGCCTGTGATTTCTAATCATTAAATTATTTTAATATTTTCATTAATAAAAGCTCTTGGTAACAGGGGTTAAATGTTAAACTCTTTACGCCAAATCGGACGGGGGTAAGTATTCGTATATTCAACTATTTTTTTTCATTTAAGTGCGATTGCTCTTTCAATGAAGCCTGTCTATCATCATTTTTTATATAACAAAATGTATGTACATCCCACTAAATCGAATCTTTTTTCCTGACTGTTTGACTGAAATCGAGCAGTAAAAGCGAATGCGGTTCGGATACTTAAAACTCTGATATAGCATATGAAAATTTACTTTCGAAGTTCGTCGTTGAGGATACAATAGTGGCTAAATCACTTGTTAATTTAGCAACTATCCAACTGTCGTTTGTCGTCTCGTACTTATTGATTTTGAACGCTGCGTTTGCGGTTAATGCAGAATCAGCGAAATGCATTGAACATAGTACGGCTTGAGTACTGCTGAGAAACAATTTTAGTCTCATGGGGAAACGATGTACTAAGACACCCTCTCTGTGTTTACTGTTTGTACAACTTTTTCCGTTTGGTCAACCAGCAACACAATATCCTTATCGACGCTTTTTTTGCCGAATTTTGCGTACTCGCCATATTTTTACTTCCAGTGTATCGCTACGTTAGTAGCTTGGTAAAAAATTCTCCTTATTTTATGTGCATTTTGATATTGCATGGGTTACAAAACAACAGACTACGTAAAGGAAGGCACCCATTTCTCGAAATTTATAAGTCTTATTGAGAAGTTTATAAAACTATAGTAGACTGGAACTAAGCGAATTACAGTTAGTTGCTGACAACATGCATTGCGTGTGTATTAAACCACAGACTGCGCAAGGATGCGGCACCCAGTTCATTGAGAATTATAAGTTTATTTTAGAAGTTTATAAATTTTAACGGATTGTATATATTGTTTATTTATTTGTATTACTCTTTTTCACCAACTATACTTGATTTTTGCAAAGAAAACTCATAAAAAAGTGTAAATCTCATTTTGGATATGTTCTGGTTCCTATATATTTTTATTAACTTAATAGCTTTAAAATTGTACTTCCGTATTTTAAATGACGTCACGCGCTGAAATTGAAGTTCGCATCAAAACAAGAAATTAGGCCACATTCGAACGCAAATTTCGATGCTTTCCCGTCCACCAAATTCAGTGTGCAATAGCTCAAAATGATGAGTACAATGCAGAGAAAATGTTAGTGTCAAAAAATGAAATATGAAAATTTCACTCAGTAACACTTTAAAGAACAACATGTAAATACATCATTATTAAGAAAAAGAAAACCCAGAGGTTAGCCCTATATCAAGGGTCTCCTATTTATGTAAAAAATCTTACAGAACCAGTTAATAAAAAATAAAGAATAATAAATAAAAAAATAAATAGTAAATAATAAATAAATAAAAAAATGTCAAATAAGAAACAGCTAAATATCAATTATTAACTGACGATTCAATAAATATTCATGCGTTTCTTCAATTTTGATTTAAACTCTCGAACGTTAGGGCTGTCACAAAAATTAAATAAATTAATAGGAAGATTATTCCAGGGTTTGATAATTCTGACAAAGAAAGAATTTTTGTAACAGTTCAGTCTTGCGAGTTTGAGTAGTTTATATGGGTGGTTAGATCTCGATTTAGTGTTTATACAAAGTTCAAAATATTCGCTGAAATTCAATCCATTTAGATTGAATACAGTTTTATAACATTCCACTAAGGAAAGGAAATCTCTCCTTTGTACTAAAGAGTTCCATTTAAGAATTTTACACCTCTCCGTTTTTAAAGGTGAAATATTAGCCCAAAGTTGTCGTTTTTATAGTTGTTATGGAAATGTTTTTTGTGTAACAACAAAGTCCGTTGAATGACATCTCATACACGTTAGAAATTTGAAAAATTGATTGCAAAAATTGACTTCGGTAAAGATGAAAATGAATTTATCATTGAAATTTGTAAGAGTCGCTGCATTTTCCTTGATGTGACCACAATTACGTTACCTCTCGCAATCTAAGGGAGGGCGTTCGGAAAATACAGAAAAGTTTGTAAAAGTTACTGGGTCATTTGGCAAAACAGTGATCACAAAGCAAATTTTTAAACCTTGAACAAGTTTGGTGTAATATATATCAGTTTAAAACATAGGGTGTTTAATCTAAGTTCATCAATTTATTTTTGTGGCCACATACTTGACGGGCTACACACATGTACGCATTGCGTACCTATTTTTAATGATTTATTTTTTTTTTTGTTACTCTACAGGTGTATCAAAAAAACCTGAAAAGATTGGAAAACGTCACTAAAGTAATCAGCAAGCACTATATGCAAAAACCTTTGATTAAATAGGTAGTTGCACTTCCAATGCCCTACCCGACAGCAAAATGTGCTTAAAACCATCATCAATTATTCATATTTGGATTAATTTACCCTAAAATTTACTCATAATTGATGAGGATTATAATGTAATAGCGGAAACGAAAAATTTAAAATAATCCGCTATTTGAAAGCTAAGTGTTCGCATACGCATCAGCCAAATTCCTAAAACTTTGTTACCTTGAGCAACATGTGCAAAATTTTCACCCTATGTGTTTCAATTGCTTTTTAAGCTGTGTCGTTTTTGTGCGCAAGCCATTTCATATTTACTTCTTAATAACACGATTTTCACCCTATGTGTTTCAATTGTTTTTTAAGCTGTGTCGTTTTTGTGCGCAAGCCATTTCATATTTACTTCTTAATAACACGATTTTCACCCTATGTGTTTCAATTGTTTTTTAAGCTGTGTCATTTTTGTGCACAAGCCATTTCATATGTACTTCTTAATAACACATCTTTCACTCTAATAATGGTTATTAGCTACTTGCAAAAATTTTACTGTCAGATTAACCGTTGAAAGTCCAACTAACTATTTTCTCTAAAGATTCTTGCAAATCTTGCGCACTGACTTTTATACACCCTGTGTATTGTTCTTTTTTTTAATTGAGATACATGTAAAAGTTACTCACAATTAAAATCAACCCACTGTTTCCACTTTCCCGTTTTGAAATTTTTGATGAACGTTTTGAATATGCGTCAAAACATTCAATGCTTAACGCAAACATTATCAATGTATCAAAATGTATTTTTCAAATCAACTTGAACCTTAATTCGTCAGCTTTAGGTAAAAGTGCTTTTGTGAAAAATCATGTATGCATGTTTGACATCTCTAGTTTATTGATTAGGTACTCATCGTAAACTTTTTACCAACTAATAATCATTACAATTGTTGTTATAGACATGGGATTTTTCATAAAAGCAACGAAAGATTTAGATCTCGTAGTTGATACCGTGAAGAAGCATTATGTACCTCCCATTGATGCGGTAAAGAATAATGATGATTTCTTTATCAAAAATTTTCTTGACGAACATAACGATATTCGAGATGAGATTCTTGCGAATTAAAGAGGTAAATCTCGATAAATCGTTTCTACACTTCCTCTAAATTTAATATTTCGTTAAGATAAGTGCGCACACTAAGCAGAAATTTACGTTTTATTGTTGATGACATCATCGGTTGTTATTGAAAACAAAAAATTTGCAAACTCGAAAAATTTTCACTACCACTTGATAGACAAGTAGGTTTATCTTGGTTTAATTTGCGTTGCTCAAACTTCGGTTAGTGTTAAAACAAGGATTAAATTTAACCCTACTCGCTAGGCGCATTAAATTTCTTAACCCTAGGTTAACATATTAATTTCGTAAGCAATCAACTATTGACGTGTTTTGCTTTAACGTTTTAGTCTACGTAGACTGAATAATAACGGTTTTTATTGAACTCATATTGTAAATTGACCTTTTTTGATTCGCTAGTCTACATATTGTATGTATATATAGTCTCTTAATCCTCGACAAAAAGCTTGTATGGTCACGTGGATTTTGGATGATATTTGATATGATAATATATTACATCAGTAGCTGTCCTTGTGATAACAGAAGATCTCGAGGCAACCATGTTATTACTAATATTACGTATTTTAACGTGAAATTAAGAATTGATTACTCTCTCTCCCCCTTCGATATTCACTATTTACAATTCGATTGCAAATAAATGATAGCTAACCCCCCCCCCCTAACCCCCAGAAAATCTTCCCCTGTAAATATATTGAATTTTTTGTGGCTTTGAACTCATAAATATGAATGAAAAAAGGTTTAAAAACTGAAAAACAGTCAAGGAAAAGAGAAACAGACACTTTTGTGACAATATGACCGGGGTTATCGTAAATATTTTTTTATCAATTTAATGAATTTAAAGGAAATTTGAGCAATTTTTGCAATTTTTCGTTAATCACAGTAGCTAAGTTTTACTATCTAAAACATTCATACGTATGATAACTGGCTTGCTAATTTCATATTGTACTTTATGACAAATTCCGAAATTCATATAATTAATTAGGGATGATGTCATAAAACTTTGTTTTTAAAGGCAAAAACGCGAAAAAATCAAGTTTTAAAGAACTTGCGATGGCCAGCGCTTGCCCCAACTTGCTTAAAAATTTGATAGCTTGTGCAAAACAGTCCATATTTGTACTCAAGGTGATTGAATTGTTCACCGATTAATTTTTCGTGCACAAAGCCTGTGATGAAGGACTTTAAACAACGGTATTTTCACTTGAATGTCGTATGAATGTTTTATGCAGTGCGGTGTTTGAAATCAAATGAAGATATGATCTTCGCACTTTGCTGGACAATTTAAGCAATCGTCTCAGGACCTGAAAAAATCAGGTGACTCAACGGGATTCGAACCCATGACCTCTGCGGTGCCGGTGCAGTGCTCTGACCAACTGAGCTATGAAGTCACACAGTGGTGAGCAGGTCAATATTGTTGGGCTCATGTTTTCTCGTATTTCACTGGTAAAACATTTTGCATTTTTCAAAAATTTCATTATTAGCTGTACAAAAGAAGTACCAAATTAAGCGATAAAGGTTCTCTGTTTATTATACAGAGTCTCTATAAGCGACTTGTTGAATTAAGTTTACTACTATAATATCAGTACCAAAATTGTCCAACGCTATAGTAACCTATGAACGACACTACTTTGATTTATTGTATTATGAATATGAAATTAATATTCATTTAACATGGTAGACTATGTATTAAGATTAATTGTTTTCAATATTTGTTTGACTTTTAAAATAATATTTTATAGTTTTTCTTGGATTTGTGGTGGATATGGGGTACGGTGGAAACCTCGTCCTTCTTTATTTGTGAATGTAGCAGCAGAAAGACAAAATGATGAAGATGCATTAAGAAAAGAAATTGATGAAACTTTTGGATGGAAAGCTTCTCATTACTTTGAATTTGTACCGGAACGACAAGAGAAATCGGAATTTCGTGTGTTTCTAGACATAGAAAACATAAAAAGGAAGAAAGATCCAAATTCCACAAGAGGAAATATTGAAGATGAATGTGAAACAAAGGCAAAAGGTACTGTCACAATGTTTTTGTAACAAAGATAAGAAACAATACGCTTTGACACGGCAAAACGGTGACGATCTGGTAACTATTTTTATATTTTGTAAGAACTCAAAGAGATAAAGCAATAGATAAAAATAGGTGCTTGTTGCTTTTAAAGCAATATACACATTAAAAAATGAAACATTTAACAAACCACTGACTTTATGACATTTAAGTAGTTGATGATAAAAAGATTTTTTGCACTCTTAATGACATTATAGAGCCTGACTGGAAAACAATTTGGGAAATAATTGAAGATAAGCAAAAGATTTGGAGAAGGAAGTGTTGAAACATTTCGGACGTCAGCTTAGACACAGATGCTCTAAAGAACGTTGTCACCACTAAATGCGAGCGTCCTTTTCTGAGTAAGGTAGATTCCAGAGTGTTAATGAAAAAGAGCATAGAATAGCCCATAGTTGCTACAGCTCTTGAGTATGATTTTTAGATAAGCAACAACTTATGTTGATGTTGTTGTCATAGTATAAAGTTGATTTGATGTTTAATAAGTACGTTCTCTTAACGATGTTATGATATGATTCGAAAGCAGGCTTGCCTTTTTGGCAGTCTTATATATCTACATTACTTCACTTGTTAGCTTATACATCGATATTCGTCAGCAACTTTCATCTGAGGTTTGCAAATTATATGCGTGTGCACTAAGCTCATAAAGACGGATAACAAAAGGTTTGTCCAGAAAGCAAGCAAAAGAAGCAGGGTGAAATGCCAGGCTCCTTTATATAAAATAACGATTTGAAACATAATGATATGCATGTGTTTTGGAAATAAAGCTTTAATCATAAATGTATATAAGACATTTTAAAGGTTGATTTAAATTGCAAGTCGTAAAGCGTCGTTGTGTCACAATGTACTTTGTGACTTGGTGGACAACACCATGCAACTCCATCTTTTGTTAAATTGTGTTGTACGTAAAGCATGTGTTGGTGTAAGTTTGTTCAGATTGTCAATTGAACAATCCGTACCATGGTTTGCCAGAACCAACAAATATGTTTACAAATTCAGTACTTTAATTATTTTAAGTTATATATTATGTTTTTTTAAGGTCTTCCTGATCACTATGCCAATTTTAAAGACGATTCCAACGGAAAAAATTCCATCGATGTTAACCCTGGTTATAGTACGTCAAAGAAGTACTGTCGTTTTAAATCGATGATGATCGTTTATTTGAAGAAATGTTTCTTGATAAAAGATTTGCCATTCGAAAAGATGTGCGTATGAAGCTCAAAAGGTGAACTTTTCTCTACAGTTATTTAGGTCTAAAAAGACTACAGTTGTTACATAAGGATGAATTCAATCATAGCCTCAATCAACGACTTGAAACTAAATCTTGTGTAGCAGTTTTTAATTTTTGTCCGGCAAAGTAGTTCATGGTTTATTACCGGTTTTCATAAGTAAGTGACAAGGAAGTTACCAATGCAAAGAAAATACAAGCATCTGTCACCACTCAACGACATAAATTGTGGAGCAGCATATATTCTACAGGCAATGAGAATAAAATGTGGAAACAAGGAGCACTGGTTTTAAAATTGATGGGGGATATTTAGTCTAAACGTCCCTCATCGTATGTTTAAGGGGATAATTTAACAGCAGTAGGAAACTCACTTACTGAAGTTCAAGCTGCTATGAATTTCGATCTGGAATGCCTAAGAAGGTGGTTGATTGCTAATAAACTAAGCCTAAATGTTGCAAAGACTGAATTTTTGTTGATTGGCTCTAAACCAGTTATTAAAAGTATAGCAAATCAGCAACCAAACATTGCGATAAAAAACAAAACAATAAAACAAGTTTGGGATTCTAAGTCTCTTGGTGTAACCCTCGATCAGCACTTGTCGTGGAAGAAAAATACTGACAATATTTGTACGAAGATTGCCTCAGGGATATCAGCTCTTCGTCGGGCTAAAGACTATGTCCATAAAGACACTCTTCTTTCCATTTACAACGCTCTTATGCATCCTTACTTTACTTACTGCTGTGAAGTTTGGGACGTGTTCGGCGAAACTCAATCCAAACGCTTACAAAAACATCAAAATCGAGCTGCTAGAATCATCGCAAACATGAGTAATGTTGTTGATCACGAAATTGCTTTGAGAGCTTTAGAGTGGGAGCCTCTTGATATTCAAAGGCAAAAAAGTAAAGGAACCTTATGTTTAAATTGCTTAACAACATGGGTCCAAAATCACTTACTACTTTATTTAGTTTCAAAAGCGAATCAACTGATTATCAACTTCGTGGTTTTAAAAAAACACTATGCTTACCTCAGCCACGAACCAATAGCATGAAAAAAAGCCTAGCACTTAATGGGCCACAAGTCTGGAACTCATTGCCAAATGAACTTAAAGAAATTAGTTCTCTAGCGACCTTTCAAAGGAAAATCACTTCCCACTTTCCCAAAACAAATATGTACTCAACTAATTGTTAATAGCTTTCTAACCTAGCTATACTTCATTTAATGTACATTTTAGTGTCTTGTGTATCGTAAAATGTAAGTAGTTCACTATTCTATTGTAATTTTCATTTTTGCACACGCCCCATGTGGAAATCAACTTGTATGTTGACAATGGTAAGCGTGTTAAAATAAAATTATCTATCTATCTATCTATCTAACTGAAGATCTCGACGCAGCCATGTTATTAATAATATTATGCATTTTACCATAAAATTAAGCACAAGTACGATCAACAAGAATTGATTACGTTCTCCCCCTCCCCTATGTCCACTATAACAATTCGATTACACATTCATGATTGCTATTTGCTAAACATTTCACTTTTTTATTTTACAGTTTACCTTGGATGCGGGGAGAGTATGGAAACGTCGGTCCAAACGAGAAGATACCATATTTCCATTTGATTATCACAGTTGATTATGATAATGGAGATTTTGAGGAAGATGTATTGAAAAATGAAATAAATAAGAATTTTGAACCTTATGCATTGAGGTATTTTGAATTTCGTCCGAAACCATCCACTAGACCGAAGCTTCACCTGCTATCGAAGATTGCAGTAGGAAGAAACAATCAGATAGTTTCAAAAGGCACATTAACAATTTGTTCTGTTGTCACAACGGGAAACATTACGCTATGACCAGGGGCGGATCTAGGATTTTCCAAACGTCAGTCCTAAACCGGCGAACGCCAGAGGCGTTTGCCCGTAAGGGGTCTGAGGGCATCCCCTCCCTGGAAAATGTTGAAGCCTAGGGTCCCAGAAATGCGATTTCCAGCGTTTTGGAATAGCTTTACAAGAAATTTTCAAAGTGAATGAAATCGCAATTTTTTCATTTTTTTCTTACAAAATATTGAGGACAAACACGCTAAGACCGTTTTTCCCAATGTCAGGGCTCTTCAGCATGCCTAGGAAACACATAGTGCAAAGCAACAATGTGATTCCGGAAATGGACAGTCTTTGCTTTAGCAGCAACGGCGCATTAAGCAGCCAGTTGCACTGTCTTGCATTTCTGCAGCAACGGGGCATTAAGCAGCCAGTTGCACTCTCTTACATTTCTGCAGCAACGGCGCATTGAGCAGCCAGTTGCACTGTCTTACATTTCTGCAGCAACGGCGCATTTAGCAGCCAGTTGCACTGTCTTACATTTCTGCAGCAACGGCGCATTAAGCAGCCAGTTGCACTGTCTTACATTTCTGCAGCAACGGCGCATTAAGCAGCCAGTTGCACTGTCTTACATTTTTGCAGCAACGGCGCATTAAGCAGCCAGTTGCAAAGTCAGTAATATTTCTACAGTAACCTAGCCATAACACATTAAGCAAATTTCAAACGTGTATTACCTTCAGCAAACATATTGATCAGTCTTTCTATGTCAGGAATAATTTCTGGGTGAATTCGCATTAAAGCCAGGCCATTTAAACGTTCCTCTACCATAGTTCTCCTTTGGTAGGTTTTTAGATTCCTCAGTGCTGAAATTGATCTCTCACATTCACATGAGGTGATTGGTAGTGTACCTAAAATGCGAAGAATAACTTTAATATTTGCAAATCCTGGAAATGTTACATGCTTCAGTGTTTTGACGATGTTTTCTGGCAAAGGCCCATTGTGCGTTTCCCAGTATAAACGCCATTGCCTTAATTCAGCTTCTAAACCAAGGGGGATGGGCAAGTCATCATGATAGAATTTTGCAACACTTTTAAACTGTTCTTTCCAATCAATTCCTTTGTCCGACAGAGTCATCATTTTGACGGGAACGATAGATAATCCTCGGTACACATTAACACTATCCAAGTTAAACCTAGTTCTCAAAGATATTTGAAGATGGTCTAATAAAGGAACAGTGATGGATAGTTTATAATGTTCTTTGAATGATTGACTGGGGGGATTACATCGCATAGTTTGTCTTCCAGCAATTCGCTTTTTTGTTTCTTGAGCGTTGACCTCTTCAGCAAGTTTTAAAGCCTCTTCATACCAAGTGTTATGATAAAAATTAATGCTTTTCCTCATGTTGGCTACATCATTCTTCAAAGTGGTTATCAAATGAAAACCATCCATAACATCAATAGTTTTTCCCTGCAACAATTGCGTGACTGGAAGAGTAGCATCAAGAATATTTTTTGTAATAACTAGCGCAACAATAAAATGAAATTGAGTAACTAATGAAAGTAACTGGGAAGCATCAGCAGCAAGGGAAGGCTTCACCTCGCCGCTTACATTGTTTATCATGTCCTGAAGAGTGTCGATTAAAGGGATAAACAACTGTTGAAACGTGTCAAGACTGTCAACTCGCTCAACCCATCTGGTTTTACAAAGACTTACCAGTTTTGCCTTCTTGGTCTGAACATCTGACTTTTTAACGTGCTCAGCAAAGGGCATGTTGCGTGTCTGTGATATGTTGATAAAATTGGCAGCTTGAGAAACAACAGATAACATGTTATTAATTTCAACGTTAGAAAGAGTGTCACAGACAGACAAATTTAGTCGATAACTGTAACAGTGAGTGTAAAGAGCTTTAGGATTAATTCTTAAAATTTGGGCTGCTAAACCATTTATATACCCAGAAACAGCCCTTGCACCATCATAACCTTGTCCCCTGCAATCCATAATGGGTAAGGCAAATTTCTCTCGAGTTTCTAAAATAAGCTTTGAAAGTTTTTGACCACTCAACCCCCATTTGTAATGCAGGAAACACATGAACTCTTCTTTAACATTCATTGAAAAGTCAACAAACCGTAGAACAAGGGACAATTGCTCTTTGTGAGAAGAATCAGCATCTTCATCTGCAATGATAGAGTAATATCTATTTTTTTTATCTCGTTTATAATATCTTCTGATATTACCTGACCAATACAGTTGATGATTTTGTTTTGGCTGGTCTTGGAAATATAACTTTTATTCTTGCCACATTTGAGCAAATGATTTTCCAAAGTTTGATCACAAGCTCTAACTCTAAAATTTAAAGATTCAACAAAATTACCAACATTTGCCATTGACTGAATAGCAACCGACCTCTGGGTGAAATTGAGCATCGTCACGATGACCTCGTAATCCAATGCCAAGCCTTCCACAAAAAAGAACTGTATCAACAATTTCTTTAAGAATTTTCCTATTTTGCTCAATTTCAAGTTTTATGTTAGTATCTAAGATATTTTCAATGGGTTGAGCTACACCTGACATTTGAGAGCATATATTATTCAAAATTGGAGAAGTAGATGCATGTAGTCCCATTTTTTCCCCTTACAATTTCCAGCATGTCGCCTAAATGTACCTACAGCATCATTCCAATGACGAAAAGGTGAACGAAATAGATTTTTTATTCTCGAGCATTTACTGGGAATTGATGTCCAAAAGAACACATGATAAGCAATAAGCACCATCTTCTTTTGGTGAATAACACAGCCAGGTAAAATCTTTGAGCCATTCATATTGAAAAGACCTTTTATTGTTCTCACTCAAAGGAGGAAAAGTGTAATTTTCATCAGGTTTAAAAACATTTTTAAGAAGCAAACAAATATCAGACATTTTCAAACCTTTAGCTCTTTTGTAGTAGGTAGCTACATCAAAATTGTGAATAAAGTTAGGCTTTACCTGTAAATCTTTAATGGTTTGTTCAGTAATCCTAGTACAAGAAACCTCACTTGTAATGATTTCTGGTTTTTCCATTTTTGAAAAAAACTTACTGATATTCCCAGACTTTTTCTCAGCTTTTGCTTTTTTTGAAAGCAGTGGGCATGTTGGACAAGAAATTGTCCTTTTAGTTTTGCTAGGAAAAAAAACTAGAGGAACAAAATGATTAGGTTGGAAACATTGATCTGGTTTAACTATCCCTTTATAACAAAACAAAAGATGAATTGCATCGGCTGATTCTTTAACTATTCTTCTTGGACAAACAAGAGAGTTGAATATTGATTTAGGCCGGCTCTCTCCACAATCTGGGTAGTAGGTAAAATTTTTGTCTCCAACACAGAAGAAAGAGCTAAAATGCATAGAAACGATGACCACTTTTGGTCATGACAATTCAAAAAGGCCTCCTTTTTGACAAGATCAACACCTACAAAACCAGAATCTAGACAGTCTTGAGATACTGTCAAAGGTAAAATATTCTTTGAGGTGTTGTTGAATTCTTTATGCTGTTCAACAATTGAGGAAAATAAAGGATGTTGGCAGTAAAAAGTAGCATTCAAAAACAGCTCAAGTGATGTTAACTGCCTCAAAATATGCAATAAACTGTTATCACCTGCCAAAAGCAATGACACTGAACTGTAGAGACAGTTGCCAGATACTTCTGATCTAAATTGGATAAAAAAGTCGTGTTCCTATAAGTCCTCCAACAAAAATTTAACTAACTGGCCAGGAAATATCTAACATAGCAACGTAGTTACATGTAGAAGATAATTCAAAGTTCAAATATAAATTCACTATTCGCTGAATTTATGCCAATATTTATAATAAAATTAAAAGCCCAAGCCGTAGATCTTTAGTATACACTGCACTAAATGAAATCTGCTTCATTAAAATTTATACAACAGTCAATAGACATAAACCACATCTCATAGTCGCATAAATTGATATTAATGGTTTGGATACCTTAAAGCCATGCATACATTTCCTTTGTCCTCGTGTTGCTTACGGACGATTTGGGGGATGTAAATTTCTGCTGAGAACTCTCTGCTCAATGATGTTTTGTCTTTCAAAAGCAATAAGAATTCCTCTCTCGACATTTTAGTCCCCCACAATATTCCTCATTCAAACGCAATTTCAATTCATTCAGAGATTTATCATTCTCTTGCGAAATTGCAGTCTGAACAGCAGCATACATATCAATATTTAACATTGTAGTTTGTAAATGATTTTCCAAATAAATGCAATGAAACAGATTTTACAAACCACGCTATAGTGAATCACAACGTGATGATCTATCCCGCGAGTGTTGCCAGATGGGTAGCCTGCAAACCCACCCGAGCTACCTTTAAAAGTAGCCCAAAATAGCCCAATTATATTTTGCAAGAAATAGCCCAAATTTGCATCAAAACAAGTAAAAACCGAGCCCAAGTCTGTTGAAAATATTTAATTTAAACCAAACTACACATTGATATCGTATATCGCATTGTTTACGTCTTCTGTACTTTCATAAATTCTGAAGCAAACCTAGATATCATTTGAGGCCAAGGAGTAAAATTGTTGCAACAAATTTTTTGCGTTGCCATATATGATTTCACGTGCAAGAGATTCTCTAGTAGCGACTGTGTCCCATTTGATTTCTTAGTTTGGATTTTAGCAAAGCCATCAGAGAAAATGCTCTTTCAACTGCTGCGTTGCTAAAAGGAAGAGCCAAAATAGAAAGTGCAAGGCTTCCCAACTCTTGAAAATCGTGATCCCTAGAAGCATCAACATGATTAATGACGTCAATCCGAAATTGCTCAATCTTCTGGTCGTTGACATCAATCCACTGGATTGAACCAATGCGACTATATTGTTGGTCAAGTTTACCTAAATCTCCGGAAAATAGTGGAAGAAACGACAGGTCTTGAAGAGATCGTTTCTGTTTGCCTGTAACAACAGTTGGACTTAGATCAGCAATAGACTCAAGCAGCTCCACATTGCATGGCAACCTTTGCTTCATTTGCCTGAGCAACTCAACCAGAAATTGTTGACATCTAGATTTGATTACATCAACCTTTTCAGAAGTTAAATTTGATTCCGCCAATGCCACTTGAAATAAAATACCAAAGTCGACCGCAGAAAGAGGCAAATGATTTGTCTCATCCTCTATGTCGTACGTGAGAGTGGAGCACCATGTTGTAAATGTCACAGGCTTCATAGTACGGAAAAGAAACGCTTTATACAAACTCATAACATCAGTGAGGAGTTGCAACGGGTTAGCAGATTCTGACTGAAACAGCTTATTTACTCGGTTTAATTCTTTAAGGATAGGCTGCAGAAAAATTAGATATAATTTCTTCTCCATGTCACCATACATTTGAAAAAGTAATTCTGCAGTGTAGTTGCAATCTTCATCTTTGGCAAGATGAAAGTGTAGTTTCAGTTCGTCAAACTGTTGGAGTATTCGTTCAACACATGCAGAAATAGATAGCCAACGTGTGTCGGAGAGCTTTATAATCTTCAAAGGTGCTTCCCCCACGTTGATAGCTGAATAGATCTGGCGATACTTTCGTTGCCTAGAAGTGCTATGAGAAAACCAGTTGTACGTTTCTGACACCATGAACTCCACATTCCGTGGCATTACTTTAAGAGCATGTGAGGAACAAAGTTGGATAGAATGACAAATGCATCTTATATGTATTATGTTAGGGCATAGTTCACGAAATTTTGTGATTACAGAATTGTTCCTTCCATACATTGTGTTGCACCCATCAGTGGCCGAGCCTATACACTGCTTGATATCAAGTTCCTTTGCTCTCAAAAATTCAATTATTGCTTGAAAAATGGCCTCTGCCGTTCCTGATTCAATAGACAAAAGTCCAAGGAAGCTTGTGATAATCTGTTGTTTGGCTGCGCTGTAATACTTAACCATAATGCACAGTTGTTTTTCATTGCCAATGTCAGTGCTTTCATCTATAATTAGTGAATAAGGGATATCGGCCAATTCTTGAAGTAGTTGTTCTAACATCGCTGGTCCTAACACACATTTATTCAATGCAGTACACTTTGTTCTGTGGAGTTTAACATCTTTCCCTGAGACATCTTTAAATAACTCGCCAAGATGATCCACGGTGTTTAAGCTAGAATGACACGCGATGTGGGCAGCTATCTTTATCTCTGTAACTTTTAGAGAATTGTCTAATTTTTTACTTTGACAACCTAACTCAAATAAGGTTCTTGAACTGGAAAAAGGTTGCTTGTTGCGCTTATGTTTCTCAGTTTTTGCATGAGAAACTAGATCTACATGATGTGCTCAAATTTGCGTTTTGCAATACTTACAATATGCTTTTTGGTCGTCTCCTGGTACACTCAAAATCCATTCTTTCAAGATTTCTTCCTTTTCCCAGTCTTTACAATACTTTTTATGGTATTTTGCCCACTTTCCCATGTTATATTTTAGCGTTATATATAAGTCTTTCGTATGAGCTCCGAACGTGAGTTCAATGTACTAGAACGCTATTAAATTTTGTGATTATTTCATTCACTAGCGAAGAAGTTATTTACAATAGTCGTGAGTATTCTATCTTTTACAATTTATTTGGCTAAACAGTTATTACAAGGCGGTGCAGTTATTACAAGGCGGATAATGTACTTGAAATTTGAGTAGTTTTACGTAATTATAAAGTAAAGTGCGTAAGTTTAAGTAGCGCGTTTGAGTAAGTGTAGGATTGGCTATTTCCTCTATTGCTAACACATAAATCTAGATGAATAATATACGCACGTTATGTACGTCACTACAATATTAGCGCAATTGCTGTTTACCACGACAAAAACAAAAACACGTGGAAGCTAGATCATCAAAATTTTTTTCAGCCCAAAAAATCGAGCAAAAAGTTATTCCCAGCCCAAAAACCCGCAACCGGCAACCTCCCAAAATTTCCCGCAAATAGGCTTATAAACCAGCCCAATTGGGCGGGAAAACCGCCCATCTGGCAACACTGTATCTCGCATTCCAGACACCACGCTTGACTATGTAAGCTCAGAACGCTATCAGTCGAAATCGGTCAAACCAATCACATTAAAACAAAAATTCAAATGAGCCAATTGTAAGATAGCAATTGGACTCCCTTATAGGTCCGGCCACCCCTATTATCGGTCGAGATTATT
The DNA here is from genome assembly GCF_021976095.1 of Xenia sp. Carnegie-2017. Classification (NCBI taxonomy): domain Eukaryota; kingdom Metazoa; phylum Cnidaria; class Anthozoa; order Malacalcyonacea; family Xeniidae; genus Xenia; species Xenia sp. Carnegie-2017. The sequence goes on from NW_025813469.1 coordinate 12,524,251, forward strand.
CCAGACTGTCCACTGATCTGGACATTGACCAATAAAATAGCGTTTCTGGCGTTCATAGACTCCTTTATATGTCGAACCAGTCAAGCCACCCGGCTTATCAGTCGGTTATTCCAGGTCAATTAAAATTCAACTGATCTGGTTACCAAGGAGATATTCATTGGATTTGTCATTAGTTTTAAATAATAAATAAAGCTGGATTTTTATCACGAAGTAAATGCGATATTAAAGTAAGAATAATTAATGAATTTTTAACTAATATGAATAGGTAATTTTTGAATTTCAAACATCAGTCGCCCTGGATACAGGGTAAAACCCACTGCTTTTTGCTTTCTTTTAAAATTGCAGTGAAATCTCATTAGAATATTCAAGCATAAGCTAAGAGAAGAACAAAAGAAGAACAAAAAAAATTTAAAGAAAATCCCAATGTGTTTGTCTTTAAAAACCTCTAGAGCAATAGAAACAAAAGTCTCGACGTTCGTGCTTATTTTACTCGTGTGAACCAGGTTTAAATATTATTACTTCAGTAATGCAGAAAGTTATTGTGTTCGCGAATGAGAAGTTAATTACAAACTGATTGTCTTCACAACATTTCAAATGTGTAAGACAATTAGTAGATTTTTGTAAATGTGGTTGATGGTAAACTGGGAAATAAAGTATTTTGCCACTACGAAAAATATTTTAAGTAAAGTAATTTTTGCCAAGGAAAACTTGTATTTTATTGTTCAATAAACTGCAATGAAACAAGGACAAGAAAAAAGGTATAAACTATCCTCTAAAAACTCAAACTTATTTAGATACAAAAGACATTCACCTATTTCAGAAACTTATCAAAGTAGTTAATGATTACATAAAATTTTGAACTATACATTTTGAATTTTACAAATTTATCATCCAATGTAGCCAAACAAACATTGATGAGTTATAACGTTCCATAACTTAATGAAATTTTGTGTCTTAGACATACTTTTGTCCAAAAGGTAAAACTTCAGCAATAGCTCTACTTCGTGATTCATTCATTGAAGGAAGATATGTCCATGAAGAACTACTTCCCATTTCGAAACACTCCACTGATTTAAGATGTCTACCTTTATAATTCATACCTCCCATGACAACAATTGTATCACCAGTTATAACTGCACAACACCAACGTCTCCTTTGCAACATGGATGGTAAGACTGTAATCTCACCTGTTTTGCTGTCATACATGATAACACTGTTCAAATTTTCTCTTCCATCATAACCTCCAAGAAGAACAACTTGATCTCTCCATTGAACTGTTGCCATTTCAGTCAATGGATGAGGTAATGGATGCATTTTCTTAAATGTAAGAGTCCTTGGATCAAATTCCAAAACACTGGATAAAACTTCGCTATATTTTCCCCATCCTCCAAAAATAAGAACTTTATCATCAACAACAACAGCTCCATGGCGCGAACGTGGTTCAGGCATGTGACACAACTCTTTTAAAACATGAGATGTTGTATCAGTAATCTGTATTTCACTGATCAGATCCGATTTTCTTTTGCCAACAATGAGTCCTCCAATGAGAAAGATTTGTTTTTTATAAACAATAGTTTGATGACCCTTACATTTATAAGGAAACTCTGCAGGAAATGTCTTCCATGTCAAAGGTAACTGTTTTATATTCAATGTCTCTATTGACTTGCCGATGTCACCTCCGACAACAAATAAGTTAACATTATAAATAAATGATGAAGCAAAGCTGTGTATATTCTCCATTGATACAGTCTCAAACCATTTCTTCTCCTTCCATGAAAAAATTTCAACACTCTTTGTTTCGCCTCCAGTAACCAAAATATCACTTCTTAATAAATCCATAACTAATTTAACTGGTGATGTCAATGTTGGAGCAGAATGTTCATTTATAGTCATCTTGTCCAAAAGTTCAAACATCATGGTTTTCATTTTTTCCATTTCTTGGGAAGATTCAATCAAATTTTTATACCAAGACTCGACAGCGAACTCCTTGCGCCAGTCCTGTATTGGATTAAAATTTTTTCCGTCTCCAAGGTCAATACTTGGCCAAGTTGTTAAATGATCATGATTCTTGTTGATCCTTGCAATAAACTTATATAAATGATGGTTGAGAAGAATGACAGACTTCATATTTTCCATTCTTTGGGATTTTTTCAACTTCGCTCTGATGCCACCACCGATAAATACAGAGAACATTTCTTGAACACCCTTCAACTGATGAAGCTTTTTTATATAAGATAAACATAAATCAATGAGATTCTTTCGATTCTCCGGACATTCAAAAATTTGTGCCATGATCTTAACAAAAACGGCATATATTCTGTCCTCCAAGCTTAAATTTTTGTTGTTGAAAACATCCGTTGCTTTCTTACGGGAATCTTCAAATCGTTTTTTTGCCATTTTAAAATCCTTTGAATGTTGTATTGCACGGGAAAGATCATACCTGGTGGTGATGGCAGTACAAGTTGCCTGAGACTTATGATTATTACTTGCTTTTTCACATTCTCTATCACTTTCTACTTCGTCAATGCAATTAAAAAGTAGAAGAAATCCTTCCTCCAAGTAGTTTAAACTGGAGCAAAGGTCTATTTTCGAAAGATTATCTAGCTTTGTTTGGATTTCGTGTAAATCTCGCTTGATAAATTCCCGAAATCTTTCATTAACAACGTCACCGTTTTCTAGCCTCTCTGCTGCAGCATCTCGGGCTTTGTTCGTAAAAAATTGAAACATGGAGAGCAGTAAGCTATCTAGAGACATGGCGTTTTGATGATTTGTACTCGTAGAGCTTAAGTATAAATCTATTGCGTCTCTGTCAAAAACAAAAACATTAGTAAAATTAGCTGTGTTTGTATGAATACTCGATACAAATAAAATGCTTTCTTTCTTTTAAAATTTCAACCAATCATAATAACACCAACGAGTTACAGCATTTTCCATAGATCAGATTTCTACCGTTGCCAAAAAGTTTTAAAAATTACGAGGGAATAAGAAGAAATCGATAATGAGAGAAAAATAAAGGGAATTTTAAAATACGAACAAAATCCAAATAAAATTTAATGCTCCTGCTATGTTGTTGATTTAATGATAGTTTACCGGCAAATATTCAAGAGTTACTTTACAACACTTTACATGACACTAAATGACCATTTTCTTGAGAAAACCGCTGAACGCGCGTACTGCATTTTTGTGATTTAGCGTTCATTTTGTACAAGCAGGAAACTAAAGTGACCGAACGAGATCTTATAAAAACTAGAGCACCATTCCTACAAAATTATCCTAGATCTATCTCTGCAGTAAGGTTTTACAAAGAGTAGACGATATTTATAGTCCACTATTTAGTCCCGTTATTTCATCAATTCTGTATCGTTTGTGTGTGTTTGAAGACATGAAAATTGATGTGTGTAGCGACTTGTAAAGTGTATTTATTAGCTAACATTAAATATGGCTCAAAGTCTACATTGTCAAGTGACGAAAGCAAAAAAGCGATAACGAAAGAAATATATAGAAGTGAGAGCTTTTAAAAGAGAAGGGAAGTTTATTCAAATTAGGATAAATAAGATAATGAGGGAAATTCTGTTGGGAAACCGTAACCACTTTTCCGGCTGATTCTGCTTTAGTTCATTAATTTTGCATCTATATTATATATTGTATTTGTTGCTACAATAGTTTGTGTCGATCAGTACGTCGTGCTTTAATTTATAAGACTAAACTTACTTTGACCTTTCCAACAGAATTCATTCAATGATATTTAGTGCAGCTAGTGCTTACGTTTTATTGATAACGTTGACAATCTTCAGTTTGTCGAATGACTTTTGCATAGTTAGGGAAATTTTTTATGTTTTAAAAAGCAATTTATTCAAAACAATCGAAGGCCCATCAAATGCTAGGGATGCAGGGAAGAAAACCAAGTGATCAAAAATTGTTCCAAAAGAAAGAAAGGGGAGAATAAGTGTAGAAACAAGCAGGGAAATTAATTAAAGCATAAAGCACCTTCGATAGATACTGAGGGAAACAAAAATGAAAATTCTAGAGGTAATGTATTTGTCGTAGAAATGACAGCAACAGAAGGAAACGGTAGTTGGATATTTGATTTAGGAGCCACGCGACATATGAAAGCTAGTGGCGATAATTTAGTAAATTACTGCGAGTTACCAAAGCCAGAACCTGTTACACTTGGAGACGGTGGTTATGTAAATGCATATGGGTATGGACAAGTTGACATCACCATGATACTTGGACGTAAAGAGAAAGATCAACAGAAATCAATTTTGACAAAGGTACTGTACGTCCCAAAGATAGCTATAAATCTTTTTAGCGCACGTGCAGCAGCATCTAAAGGCAGAGTGGTTCAATTTGGACACAGTCTCTGTTGAATAAAGAACTCCAATGGACAAGCTGTAGCACGCCGTCGACTAGTTGGGAACATGTATCAACTTGATTGTAAAGTTGACAAACCGGAAAAATAAGCATCAGTTAATGAAAGTGGCACTAAACTTGATCTATGGCACCAAAGAATGACACATCTAAATGTCGGTCAAATGAAACTATGGCTTCAAAGCAACTTATCACAGGTATGGACATACCTAAATCTTGCAATTCAAGCTTTTGTGAGGCATGTGCAGAAGGAAAGGCACACCGCACATCATTTAAACACGTAGGAGATATTCATTCAACCAAAAGATTGGAGTTGGTTTATAGTGATGTGTCCGGACCAATAAAAACTGAAAGCCTTGGAGATGCAAGATATTTTGTCACCTTCATTGATGATTATTCCAGATGTGTTAAGGTATATCCAATGAAGCACAAGTCAGAAGTGCTTGAAAAATTCAAGGAGTGGGAAGCAGCAGTCACAAACCAATCAGAGTGTAGGATAAAAACACTACGCACGGATAATGGAAGTGAATATGCATCCACTGAGTTTGAAGATATTTTAAAGGAGAGAGGAATTTGTCATGAGACAACAGTGCCACATTCACCCTAGAAAAACGGGATAGCTGAGCGCACGAATCAGACAATCCAAGAAGCAGCTCTTTCTATGATTTTGCATGCTGGACTGTCCAAAGCTTTTTGGGCTGAAGCGGTCTGCACTGCAGCCTACATAAGAAATCGAGTCATTACGAGTGCAACTGCAGTAACTCCGTATGAAAGATGGTATGGAAAGAAGACAAATGTGTCCATTTTCGCGTCTTCGGTTGTACTGTTTATGCCCATGTTACTGATGCGGTGCTCCAGAATTTGTGCAAAAAGCAGTCGTGATGAGATTTGTTGGTTACAGCCTTATATAGAAAGGATACGGGCTGTATGTTGAGAATCAACAAAAAGTCTATTCAGAGGGACGTTACATTTAATGAAACAGATTTTCGATCAACAAAAGCTCAAATGAAGTGTGGTGAAGATATTACCGAGTGTGCTGAAGAAGGACCAGAAATAAAGGTGGTGCAACCAGAAATGGAAAGGACAAAATGGTGCAACCAGATATGAACAACAAGATGCATCAAATGAGCTACGACGCTCAGGAAGAGAGAGAAATCCACCAATATATTACCACGACGAGTATGCTGGGATAACTACATCGAAGCATGCAGCACTTTACGTATCTGACATCATAGAGCCAGAAACCGTAAAAGATGCTCTTAATGGGGAATATGCAACGAAATCGAAAGGTGCTGCAGATGCAGAATACCAGTCTTTACTAGAGAATAAGACCTAGGAATTTTGCATATTACCAGCTGGACGTAAGCCTATCAGTTGCACGTGGGTCTTTAAAGTTAAACACGATGAAACAGGAAAGGTACAGAGATTTAAACGTCGTCTGGTGGCTAAGGGTTTTCTGCAAAAATATGGAATTGAGTATGAAGATACCTTCTCTTCAGTCGTTCTTTTTTCGTCGATTCGCACTCTTCTGGCTTTTGGTGTATCTCGAGGCATGTTGATCCATCAAATGGATGTCGTAACGACATTCCTCAATGGAACATTGAAAGAGGAAATATACATGCAACAACCTGAAGGCTACGTAAAACCAGGAAAATAAAAGCTAGTGTGTCGTCTCAAAGAATCGATTTTTGGTCTAAAGCAAAGTCCACGTTGCTGGAATAAGGTTTTAAAAGAGTTTATGTTATCATTAAGATTTGTTCAGAGTGAAGCAGACCATTGCCTATTTATTCGTTTTCTCAAAGATAAGCTGGCAATTTTCACTGTTCACGTTGATGACCTCATACTTTGACTGAAACTGAAGAAGAGATGAATGATATAAAGGCCAACTTGGCAAACCAATTCAAAATGAAAGATATGGGCGTACTCCACTACTGCCTAGGAGTTAGTATTACTATAAGAACGGTGTGTTGTAAATCAATCAGAAGCAATACATCAACAAAATTCTGAAAAAGTATAAATTACAAGATTGCAAGACAGTGCCTACGCCAATGGATGTAAGCGTCAAATATGTTAAAGAAGATGGACATTACAAATCAGTTGATGCCTCTTACTATCAGTCAATGGTAGGAAGTTTGATATACGCGGCAATTGCTACCCGTCCAGATTTAGTTCAATCTGTAACAACATTGGCTGAATTCAACACAGCAAAGAACGAAGCACATCTTACAGCAATGGAAGTATCTTTCGTTTCTTGAAAGGAACTTGTAAACTAAGCCTGCAGTAGCAAGAAAAACAGTAACAGTATCGATTTAGAAGGATCCTTTGATGCAGACTGGTCCTCCGACACAGACGATCGATCGACGGTCAACATCCGGAAATGTGTTTATAATGTCAGTTGGTGCAATCAGTTGGGCAAGCAAGAAACAACCAACAGTGGCTCTTTCAACGTCGGAATCGGAGTATATTGCGTTATGTTATGCAACCCAAGAATTAGTATGGCTGCGACAACTGTTTAAAGACCTACAAATGGATTGCACTGCGGCTAAGAACATACATTAAGATAAACAAGGTACAATCGCTATCTCAAAGAATCCAGTGCTACACAAACGGACAAAGCACATTGATATTAAACACCATTTCGTGCGCGAGAAAGTTCAAGATGGAGCACTCGAAATAAAGTACTGTCCAACCAAGGAAATGATAGCAGATATTTTTACTAAACCATTACCAAGAGAACAATTTGAATAGCTGTGATGCAAACTGGGACTTGCATAAACATTGTGACATATTGAGTGAGTGGGAGTGTTGTAAATTACACTCAACATTCTTTATTACGTTGTTATGAAAGATTAGCCATGTTTAAGGTTATATCATGGGCGCATGTGTACGTTCTCACAACGTTGGTTGTTTTTTCCTTCTATCGTAATAAAAATATCTTAATACTTTTATGTTTAAAGTGTTTTCTCTGCTGAAATATATAGCAATATGAACAAGTATGTCATAGGGTGAGTGCGGGAGTACATTGCGACATGAAGTGAGGGGGGTACAGTAAAACATAGGGTGAGTGGGTGACTACAGTGTGACATAGAGTGAATGGGGGACTACAGTGTGACGTAGAGTGAATGGGGGACTACAGAGTTTCATAAAGTGAGGGGGCTACAGTGTGACATAGAGTGAGTAGGGGATTACAGAGTAACACCTAGGGTGAGTGGGTTACTGCAGTGTGGTATAGGGTGAGTAGGGGACTATAGTTTCTTGACTTCATCAAACGCAACACTTACAAACTCAATGAACCCAACGAAACGAACAACACAACAATAACAAAGTAAATGGTTTGAACCCGGGAGTATCGTTATGTGATGATTTAGTTGTAATGTTTGTGTGTCAATTGTGTATTGCCATTGTGAATTAATGTGAAGTGTAATGTTTTTAGTTGATCGTTTGTTTGTATTAAGAATAAGTTGTTTGTAAGGTGCCGGTAATTGCTGCGATCTGTTCAGGGGGGTTTGTTCCAAGTTGGTGTACCAACTTTCTAATGTAAGCCGTTGTCTATAGTCACTATTGTAAGTAATGCATTTTGCCGAGTCCCAGTCAATGTTGTGCTTTGTGATTCGGTGATGTTGGGCAATGTGATTAGTTTTGTCTTGTTTCTTTGTAGCTCGTTTGTGTTCACTAAGTCTTATGTTTAAGTTCCTGCCAGTTTCCCCGATATAGGAGGCGTGGCAGTCGGAGCAGTTTATTTTGTAAACTGCACCTTGTCGTCAGTTGGGTTTTTCTTTGTCCTTTATGTTCGTTAGTACTTGTGGTAACGTTGTGATTTGTTTATGTGCGACACGTATGTTGTATGGTCGTAAGATACGCGAGATACTCTCAGACGTACCTTTGATGTTAGTTATCGTTGCTGTTGTTGTGTTGTTCGTTTCGTTGGGTTCGTTGTGTTTGTAAGTGTTGCGTTTGATAAAGTCAGAGTTATAGCTGATTTTGTCAAAAACACGTTTGACATAATTGTTTTCGTTGTGTAGAGCGCCCGGTGAATCACATATGATTTGTGCACGTCTTGTTAATGCTCTGATTGTGGTGGCTACATCACAGAAAACAAAGGATGTAAACTCTCGACATAGCTAATTAATACGGCTTTTTCTAAAGAAAAGAGAGAAAACGAGCACTTGTTTTGAACAGTGTTTTTTTGAAGAAATTGGTGTTTGTATTTTCCAGAATTACAAAGTTGTGATGAAAATTACCTGGCAGTAGAAAAATTATGGTCATGTATTAGCTAATTTTTAGTATGACTAAAAAACTGCGCACAAAAGGCAGAGGATTGTTGTTTATTGAACTTCATAATGGACTGGAGTACTAACCTTGCCGTACTCATTTTTGACAACCCATTCTTTAAAAAAATAGTGAGTAAACTTTTACAAAATGGATGGTCATCAGTTCTTTATTAACAAAATCATACGGTGCGAAGATTTCCAAACTAGCATATTACGATATAAAAAAACCTTAAAATGACTTTCTCAGTCATTGACGGTAAAATATTTAAAACTATCACCAAAAAATTGAATGTTCATGCCGCGTCTAAGAATGTACAATAGGGTCAATTTAATTCTATATGTGCGATATTAATTAGTCACTTTTACTAAAGCATTAGTCTAGAAAAGACAAAGACAGAATCTTAAATGTTTAAACTTCCATAAAACATTATTCAAATTTTAAAGTATTCGTTGGATGTAACTTTATTTTCTTCATTAATTCGTTTCTATGCATATTGGCAAAATGCGAAGGCGTGCGTAGGGAGAAGGGGAGAATAACATACCAAACATACCAAAAATGTCTCTATTAAAAGAAATCTTATTGCGTACAAATTATCATGTAAAACTAGCATTTAAAATAAACATCAATGTATTTGTGACATCAATCTTTTAACTTGCTATTTTTATTTCTTTTTGTCCATTTGGTGAGTGGTGATAATAGAAGAACGGCATAAGAACGCCTTACTAAGGGAAAAGAGAATTCATCAGGCCGAATGCATGGAGGAACTACATGTAAGTTGCCCTCAATCTAAAACAAGTTCCTGACACAAATTAGTCCAAAGGTTGGAAGTGAGGGAGGAGGCTTCTCACTCATACGTGCTCATCGAGTGTGAATCAGAAATTGTGCTCTTGCGTATCAACACCAGACTCGTCTATCGACGGTAAGATTTTTGCTAAAATATTTCAAATCAAGTAGTGGCGTGAAAATAATGTCTTGGAATAGTCATGAGATGATTTTGAAGTCCCAGTCAACGAATATGCTTTTAGAATGGAAGCTTTCTTTAGTCGAAAGACCTTGGTTGGGTATTCACTATATCTCAAATCTGAAATGCCATTATTTACATATCATATGATACAATTACACAGAAATTGCGACATATTGACAACAATGTGAATTTCTGAAGAAATAATTAAAATTCAAACAACCGCTGCAGGTAAATAATTTCTTGTTGTTTTAGCTGTATATTATGTTATTTCTCTTATGTAAAAAGTTAACACTGAAGATAGAACAGTGAAAACATTTATACGAATTTCATTCATCAGAACTCGAGTTCTGAGCGGGCTTAGTTTTTCAATGAAAAAAAGTAAACAAATTGAACAAGTGATCAAAATATAAACATACTTTAAATGTCGATGCTAAAGTCGAGTTATTGTTATGAAAATTTCAACTATGTGCAATGTATTCACCACAAATGAAAATCTCACATTGAAAAGAACTTGAAGATTATAAAAACGATGAAAGTAGCGATTTCTAATCATCATTCTGCGAAGTGTACCAGACCTATTAAAGCATCTTGTAGAGTTGTCTTATGAGCTGGTTTACGATGAGTATATTTATGCAATATTTGCATCATAAAATATATATTTGTTTTGGTCACGCGATCATACTAAACATACTTCATGTTTTATGGAAATGAAATCAGACAGTGTAAATTGTATAAATCATTGATACTTGAATGCATGAAAAGATTTTCAATGTCTACAAAATGTGGTTATATTAAAGCAATGATAATCTTATATAACATCATGAATGTGTAAAAGGAAGAGAAACGACAATTTAGGCTGACCAAGTGTGTGGGAGTAATTAGGCTCAATCTAGATTCAGAAGTTTCTTATAAGACAATTTCCCGTAAAAATTTATCTAAAACTGTTAGTATTTTCTTAGTTAACTACATTTTTTCTTAATAATGTTGGTTTTTTGGTATGGTGAACAGGGAATCTACTTTATTGATGAAAGTTTTGTATGACGACACGAATTAAAAATGCGAAAAGATTTCACTAACCTTTGTTTAAATCTTATTTTTTTTGTATTTATATAAATTGCTTGCGCCTTGTGTCGTTCCCCAAATGTAGGCTTCTTATAATGTTCTCTTTTTCAGCAAAATGATCGAAAATGAAGACACATGTATTCACTCTTTCTTTTCTTGTTTTGGTTTAAACCATTCAAATTAATATGACCATTCATTTTAAACTAATAATGTTGATAAAATAAAGTCATAATGAACAAATAAGGAAGAGAAACAACAATTTGCTCTGACTAAATGCGTTAAATAATTAAAAATTATTCAATTAAAGACAATTTCGTGTCACAAATTTGCTTTAGTATATACTTGTTACATTGCGTTTGGTCTTTATAATGTTGGTTTTTCACAATAAGGAAAAATAGCAAATCTATATTATTGATTGAAAATTTATATGACGACATAAGAATTAAGTCATAAGAAACTATTTCATTCACCTTCCTCAAATATCTTTTTGTCTTTGTATTTATGGATTATTCGTGTTTGAAGTTGCTCGCAAAACACAGACCTCTTTTAATCTTCTTGTTGTAACAGAAATAATGAAAATTGAAAAAACCCGAATTCACCCTTCTTTGCAATCACAGATTGAATCATTGAAATGAGTACGACAGCGGAAAACGGTTTTAAGCATATTAACGAATTTCACACGTATGATAATGAGCAACACCTAGTCCAAGAAACAATAAAATCTCTTCTATACTTCTTACACGCGCGGTTGTCACGAAAGGAAAAAACACGTGACTAAGTATGTTAAAAAAGGATATAAACTCTCAACATAGCTAATTAATATGGCTAAGTAATAAACTTTGCTTTTTCTAAAGAAAATAGAGAAAATGAGCACTTGTTTTGGACAGTGTTTTTTTGAAGGAATAGGTTTTAGTATTTTTCAGCATTACCAAATTGTGATCAAAATTGCCTGGTAGTAGAAAAATTATGGCCATTTATTACGTAATTTTTGGTATGACTAAAAGAGTGTATATAAAAAGCAGAGGTTTGTGGTTTATTGAACTTCATAATGGACTGGAGTACCAACCTTGCCGTACTCATTTTTGACGAACCTTTTTTTAAAAAATAGTGACTAAATTTTTACAAGTTAGATGGTCATCTGTTTTTAGTAACAAAATCATACGGTGAGAAGATTTCCAAACTAGCATATTACGATATACAAAAACTTTAGAACGGCTTTATCAGTCATTCACTGAAAAATATTTAAAACTATCACCAAAAATTTGAATGTTCATGCTGCGTCCAAGAATGTGCAAAGGCTCAATTTACTTCAAAATGTGCGATAATAATTAGTCACTTTTACTAAAGCAGTATTCTAGAAAAGACCACGACCGAATCTTAAATGTTTAAACTTCCATAACACATCATTCAACTTTTAAAGTATTCGTTGAATGTAACGTTATTTTCCTCACTAATTCGTTTGTATGCATATTGCCAAAATGCAAAGGCGTGCGTGGGTAGAAAGGGAGAAGAACATATCAAACATACCAAAAATGTCTCTATTAAAAGAAATCTTATTGCGTACAAATTATCATGTAAAACAAGCATTTAAAATAAACATCAATGTTTTTGTGACATAAGCATTTGCCTTGCTATTTTTATTACTTTTTGTCCTTCTAGTGAGTGGTGACATTAGAAGAACGGCATAAGAACGTCTTAGGAAGAGTAACGAGAATTCAGCAGACCGAATGCATGTAGGAACTAAGTTGCACTCAATCTAAGACAAGTTCCTGACACAAATTAGTCCAAAGAAGGTTGGAAGTGAGGGAGGAGGCTTCTCACTCATACGTGCTCATAGAGTGTGAATCAGAAATTGTGCTCTTACGTATCAAAGGAAGACTCGTCTATCGACGGTAAGATTTTTGCTAAAATGTTTCAAATCAGGTAGTGGAGTGAAAATAATGTCTTGGAATAGTCATGAGATGATTTTGAAGTCCCACTCAGCGAATGGGCTTTTAGAATGGAAGCTTTGTTTAGTCGAGAAACCTTGGCTGGGTATTCACTATATCTCAAACCTGGAATGCCATTATTTACATATCATATGATACAATGACATAGGAATTGCGGCATATTGACAATAATGTGAATTTCTAAAGAAATATTTAAAATTCAAACAACCGCTGGGGGTAAATAATTTCTTGTTGTTTTAGCTGTATATTATGTTATTTCTCTTATGTAAAGAGTTAACACTGAAGATAGAACAGTGAAAACATTTATACGAATTTCATTCATCAGAACTCGAGTTCTGAGCGGGCTTAGTATTTTCAATGAAAAAAGTAAACAAATTGAACAAGTGATCAAAATACAAACATACTTTAAATGTCGATGCTAAAGTCGAGTTATTGTTATGAAAATTTCAACTATGTGCAATGTATTCACCACAAATGAAAATCTCACATTGAAAAGAACTTGAATATTATAAAAACGATGAAAGTAGCGATTTCTAATCATCATTCTGCGAAGTGTACCAGACCTATTAAAGCATCTTGTAGAGTTGTCTTATGAGCTGGTTTACGATGAGTATATTTATGCAATATTTGCATCATAAAATATATATTTGTTTTGGTCACGCGATCATACTAAACATACTTCAAGTTTTATGGAAATGAAATCAGACAGTGTAAATTGTATAAATCATTGATACCTGAATGCATGAAAAGATTTTCAATGTCTACAAAATGTGCTTATAATAAAGTAATGATAATCTTATATAACATCATGAATGTGTAAAATGAAGAGAAACGACAATTTAGGCTGACCAAGTGTGTAGGAGTAATTACGCTCAATCTAGATTGACAAGTTTCTTATAAGACAAGTTCCCGTCAAAATTTACCTAAAACTGTTAGCATTTTCTTAGTTAACTATATTTTTTCTTAATAATGTTGGTTTTTTGGTATGGGGAACAGGGAATATACTTTATTGATGAAAGGTTTGTCTGACGACACAAGAATTAAAAATGCGAAAAGATTTCACTAACCTTTGTTCAAATCTTATTTTCTTTGTATTTAAATAAATTGCTGGCGTCTGAAGTCGTTCCCCAAAAGCAGGCTTCTTTTAATGTTCTCTTTTTCAACAAAATGATAAAAAATGAAGACAGATGTATTTACCTTTCGTTTCTTGTTTCGGTTTAAAGCATTGAAATGAATATGACAATGTTTTCAGGCAAAATGTGATCAACGCCGCGTGTAACTAACATCATGAACCAATAAAATTCTTTCTAAAATCCTTCTTCGCGCGGGAGTCACGAAACGAAGAAACACGTGAACAGAAACCACTGCGTACAAGTCAGTGCTGCCACTCGTAGGGGAAATCCCCCACAGTAGGGGGATTTAGTGGTTTGTAGGTGGTAGGGGAAACCCACCGGGAAAACTGTAAAATCTAAGGGGATTGTAGGGAGAAAAGAAAATCGTTTATAAATGAGAATGTGTATTTTCATTTTTTCCCGAAATACTCTTTTCTACCTGTGTTGTCACTATTTAAGAAGTGATTGTAACAAACACTTTCTTTTGGAACATTTTGTGACTATATATGGCAATAAAAGATTAGAAATTTTGCATAAATAGAATGTGTCATTTCCGTAATTTGCATGTCATTACGTCACAACGTCTTACGCAAAATTACTAGCTTTGTAGTCCAGACATTTTTCAATTTTTTTTGCGTTCACTTTTTTACAAGCAGATTAAAAATTTCAGTGGTCTGACCCGACATAGGTATATAATAGGGGAATATGTTGTTGTGTAGGGGAAAGTAGGGAAAAGAAAACAAGGAAAATGGTCGTAGGGGGAGGTAAGGGGAAAATAAAGTTTTGATATAGTAAATGTGCATACACAGAGTTGCAGCACTGATATAAGTGTAATTTACCATCTTTACGCTTTTCGTCATATTCAAATGATGCAAAAATTAGATCGATTTTGGAAAAAAATACCGTTTCAAGTATGAAAACATCAGACACAAAATCACAGCAAAATCAATAAAAAAAGGATTTTTCTCAAAAAAACGGTAAACTAGAGTAAAAAACAAGAGAAAGCAAATACTTTGTCGCCTTATAATATTACCAAGACCACAATTAATAAAAGATATAGACAAATATTCACAACTACATTGATTAGTATAATTGATATACTTCTAGCATTCTAGAAAAACCTTAAAAAACAATCCCTTTTACGGTTCCCTGCACTAAAGTGTGAACAAAAGAAGTGGTAGCAAGGGATTGAGAAGGACACTTGTGACTATTATACTGAAATTACATGGGAACACTACCTGTAGTACTAAACCTCAATAATTTTTTGAAGCCATGATTATATCCCAAACAAGCGTGTGTATGTAGTCAATCACTTTTCTCTCCGTGAGAGAATCTTGAAACACTAAACACGCATGTCTGG
This sequence comes from Xenia sp. Carnegie-2017, assembly GCF_021976095.1. Taxonomy (NCBI): domain Eukaryota; kingdom Metazoa; phylum Cnidaria; class Anthozoa; order Malacalcyonacea; family Xeniidae; genus Xenia; species Xenia sp. Carnegie-2017. Next base: position 12,539,341 of record NW_025813469.1, read on the forward strand.
GGTGAAATCTCGCGAGCCTGGGGTAAGATTTGGCTTCAATTATTTGCCTCAGGTAGCGTTCCATGTATTATATTTCAATGGTTGTGACACAAACTAGAACGCTAAACTTACCGCCATTTTTGATTTCGCACAGACTAAGAACATACAAAAGCCGCCATCGCCATATTTTTTTGTTTTTACAAGTTCTATGATATTATTTTTGAAATATCAATAACCGTTGACGTGATAAATCCCATTCCCATGTTCCATGTGTCCATTGGTCAAAGCGTTCTTTCGATGATCACGACAAAACTGCGCGATCCTCTCGCAAGCGACTCGCGCGACTTCCACGGGACATGTGAGGACAACGCGAAAAAAGTTGGGGCATTGAAAACACTGCACAGAAGAAAAAAAGAAAAATACTTTGATTAATTTTCTCTACTATGCAACTGTTTCTGAGCTGGCCAAAATAACAAAATGACAATTTTTGTGTCCGCGTCCCCTCAATAGGAGTTTCATTACTAGGAATTATACCTGATTAAATTCTGGAGTTTACAAAGTGTCCGTTCAATACAGGGCCGCTAAATGCAGGGCCACTTAATACAGGTTTGACTGTAGTTCATATCTTTAGAAAATTTATTTTTTCTCAATTTTTTTTCAGGAGATACACAAAAAATATTTTGCGTTGGAGTAAAAACAGGGTGACTTAGCTATTGATCTGGAGTCATAACTATCTCAATACGAGAGCGATTAACATGACAACGAAAAACAATGATTATACCGTTGATTTTAAGGAATACCGAAAAAAATGTTTTCTTTCAACTTCGACTTCGAACAGCCAAAGCAAAGCAAAGATATAAATTCTTGCTGGTATTAATGGAGACTAGTCCATAACTACAAGCGATATATTCATATCTGAAAGCCAAAAGAATTATTTCTGTCGTGAATTACAATCCATCCGATACGCCGGCCTGGCACCAAGAGCCTGCCATTGACACACAACGTTTATATGGTTTCCTCAAAATGACGTAATGCAATAGAAATGCGCATGCTCACCTTTTGGCGATGCCACCGACAACTAGAACAAGAAAATTTATTTTTAAACATCCCATGTTATGGAAAGGCTCTTTGCCGAATGTCTGCAAGAAATAAGAGAAAAAGTTAATTTAGTTCAAGCCTTGTTCAGTGTTGCCAAGCCTGATCACCATCTCGGGCAGTACCAATAAAATTTAGAACCCAACCCCCTGCATGTCTAACAACCGTGTCGACGTGTTGCAAGGACGCCATCTTGAAAGATGTCTTAACAAACCAATCCAAACATTTATTTAAAAATGAAATCTAGACTAAATCAGCGCTTCAACTCTATATCAACTCAGGAAAAGCAGATATTAGTCGTAATATAAACATCCCCAAGTTTTCCACCTTTCAAAATGGCGGCTTGTCTCACTCGTTTTTTAAATTTCGACGGAGTCAGACAACTAGTATGTATATTGAATTCTAGGTCACTTGGGTTTACAAATATTTTGCTATGAAACATTGTCATGAATCGTACAACCTGAAGGGCTGCACGCCCATTTTATTCAGTTCAGTTTTACCCAAATTCGAGATGCACAAATATTTTGAAGCGTTCATGTGTAAGCGAATTCTACAATCGTGATGACCTTACATTAGTTGAAACATGAATGTATTAAAAATCGGTTAAATTTAGGGCATCGAGAAATTCAAAAGTCATCAAGTGACATTCAATTAACAAACACTTACGACATGCGCGTAAACTTCATCACAGAGAACTGGGACGCGGTATTTTTCAGCAACTGTAAGAAAATAAAACAAATATGAATGCACGAAGTTTGTTGGTCGAATCGGCGGAAAAAACTTGTACATGTCTTGAGATATTTACTGTTCAAAATTTCTTCTAAATGTTCTCTTTTGTACAAAGAACCACAAGGATTTGATGGGTTGAAAACGACAATAAGCTTTGTTCTCTCGTCAATAAGTAAAGCCATATTGTCCAAGTCGACTTCCCAACCATTTTGAGGCTGAAAATTATAAATAATCATTGATCATTTGAACATAAAGTCTAAATCAACACTCAAGGTTAGTTTGTAGGGAATCCTTTGAACTACTGACTGCTTGACTTCATTGAAGAATAAATTGGAAAAGTCGTTGATTTCCACTACCACAATCAGAACATTATTAGACTATTCTTTGATCACAATTATCATGATTATTAGAACAGTCCTTAATCTTCATTATCATAATTAGAACTTAATTATAACAGTCTTTAATCTTAAACAGTAACGTAAACTCCAGATCTTTAACTTGTACAAACATACAATGAGTTTATAAAATCGTGTCTCAATCTTCCGCGACCCACAGATGCATTTGTAAAGACAGAAACCAGGTCTTGGAATTAAGATGTTATCACCACGATCAACTAGGGCGTTCAATGCTATCTCGATTGCTCCAGAGCAACCGCTGGCCAACAAAACATCCTGTAAAGAGAACAACATAAACATAGAAGTATAGGCGTTTTTATAGAATTAATTGAGTAAAAAGCCCTGAATCTCTCATTTTGTCAAAGTCGGGTTAGGGCCCTTGCTTTCTCAGGTGTCCTATCCCTTGACATTTTATGTAGGTGTGTATTTTACTTGCATTCACCCCCCATAATTTAAATGGTGAGACTGAAACACACAAATCTTAAGGGGGGAGTGGGGTGGTGAGAGAAGAGTATTCAACAAGGATGCTATAACCCTGTGTAAATTAAAAATTGTTGCTTAAGAATATTACTCACTGCATATGATATAATGAGATGAAACGTAAGAAAACAGCTACATTTTGGATGACCGTTGTCAATGAGCTGTATTTTAAAGGAATATACAATAGAATGCCAAAACTTGGTGGAGGGGCAGAAAGGGGGGAGAGGGTGAAAAGTTAGATTTTTCTGCCTTTATAAGAAGGAGTCCTTCATGTTAACGTAGACATCAATAAAGCTGCTTGAACTAAAATTATAGACGATTGCTTTAGGACAACAACAAAACATGTTGACATGAACAACTCCTAAATACTCTTTGAACATCACTATCAACAAGTTTCCCTATAGTTATGAAGCAGGAATATGTACCTCAGCATCCACGACGTATTCAGGTGTTGAACTGTATTTTGCAACAGCATTTTGTGCCTCTTTGCATCCTACAAAAACAAATACAGATGATTGTATATGACTGGAATAGTGGAACACACACAGTGTGTATCAAAACAACAGCAATCCTTTCATTTGTGAAGCAAACACTGACAATTATCAAACCATTCTTTCCACACTCCTCAAATCATAATACAAATTCTAAATTTGTGCATCATGTAAGCTAGAACAATGCAGCGAAATTCCACTTTACGTGGTACTATCGATCAGTTCCATTACGGATGGTTCATGTAGCCACAGAGCAACGAATATTTATCGCGTTTGGTTACAGTAAGGGAACTTACACTGTTTACTAGTAGACTATATTGAAAAAGTCTTTGAAGACCACACAAATTTCAGCTACTGTCCAATGCAAATCCCGAACATGAAACTCCTTTAAATTGCGTTCAGCCTCCTTGGGGATAATTTACTGCTGAATAGTGCAAGTTGTAAACATCTTGTGATTTTGAATTCACCGTATTCAGGCTTGCAAAGATGGCCACTATTGGCCAAAAACGGTCTCAGCTCATCAGAACAGTAAGAATTTCTCCACCTTATACAGCAAGTGGCAAGATCAACACATCAAAATCAGTTCAACGATGCATTGGAAGCACTTCTAATCTCATCAGTTTATGAGAAAGCCCATATCAAACGCTACGTTGAAAACATATGGATGACTTGCAAAGAACAGTGGGCTCAAATTTTCAGAAAACAACAAGCTGTTAATATAGTGAACACCAAAAACGGCGTCGAATCGCAAAACAGACACTTTAAGTACAATTATCTTCAAACAGCTATCGAAAAATCAATATATGGTGTAGTTACAATAAAGGTAGAATCATTTCTTCCAAACTCTTATCAGCACTACAAAGACACCAACTTCAAACAAAGCAGCAAATAAAAAAAGTACAACGAGAATGCTCCGTACTATTTGAATAATGGTCCAAACCACTTTATGAAGCACTGTATGAAAAGTTCATTTGCATCGCGCAAATTTCGCGATAATGATGTCGATTGCATCGACAATAATAAAGGTGATATCTCCGTTAGGAGCTCATCAGACAAAACTAAATGGTAAGAAAACAATCTCAGTGTTCCAAAATGTAGCTGTGATTCGTGGAGAAAAACGCAATTTCCCTGTAAACACAAGTACGCAATTTTTAATACCTTTGATAAAAGGAATTTCACAGCCCTCCCTCAACACTATGGAAACAGCGTTTTCATAACATTGGACAATGGCTTGAATCTAGAAGAAAATGAAAAAAAAGAGAAAACAAGAGGAGACTGATAATGAAAACAAGAACAATACAGAGATTGTCGAGAATACTTATGACGTAATAGTGCAAGACGATGAAAGAAGACGTGAAACAAAGGAAAACAAAATTAAGACAGAAAAATCTTGCGAACTAAAGGAAACTGCACAACGCGAAATTTATTGCTTGAGAAGTTGAGCCTTGTTCGAAATCAGGCATTCACCGTCAACGAGCAAAAATCTTTGCAAGAAGCGCTTGATTACCCAAATAAAATGCACGAAATCTTAAATGGAAATTGCCCAGCCAGTGAAGGTTTGCCAATAAGAAATAGTCCAACAAAAAAGTGTTTGAAATAACAAGTGTGGAGTATCATCAACTATTTCATATGAAATTGCCTTTTCGTCGAAAAAAGAAGCATGCTAATAACTATATCACAACAATGATCCCAGACATAAGTCAAAAGTGCGCTGTATCATCAAACAAGGTGAGATAATTTTCATTTTGGCAACCTCGACTGACGAGCTCTTTTTACAAATTATAATTTTCACTGACAATGTACGTCCCAGAATGCACTTGAAGAGCTAGTTGAGCAAGAATTGTTGTATGAGAGTGAAACAGAGGAAATCCAGGCATCACAAGAAAGAACTGAAGTACCGCCAATCAACAACTTGGAACAACAAGAAAGGTCAGTGATTCATTGTAAAACGAGCTGAAATTGTCAAAGTATCTTGATGCACTATGTTTTTAAATAATATATTACCTACACTGATACTTGCAAACAGTCGACATACAATTTATTGTTTCTGACTCCAAGGCAACGAATAAATGCATTTACAGAAAGACAATATCTTGGGGATACTGTGCTGGAATTTGGTCCTGTGAATGTATCAAAAGTAGATCTTTGGTCACTTGTCAGTCCAAAAGATAAAACTGAAAAAGAATTAGAAATTATTGAAAAAGAAGTCACCACATTCAAACTTGGTTGGCTGAATGACTCTGTAAGAGAAAAAAGCATCTAATATAGTCTTCTTATTTATCATTATAAGTAATTGTTTATAACCATGAGTGCTATGTACACGTAAAACTGGAGAGGAAATCTCTTCAAACTATGCTTTCTTTTGATTTTAGATAATTGACGCTTTTTTGTGGAGTTTAACTGAAAACTACACTATTGTTCTTGCAGCAGAATCATTTATTTCAGAAATTGTTAAAAACAACTCAAGCACAAGATGCACATAGGCTAATATATCTTTTCACCAAACCAAAATTATCCTTTTTCCAATCAATATCCATGGCATTCATTGGACACGACTTGTAAGTATTTGAGCTAAATAATAAAATATAGACATGCATTATATACATACTTAGACCACATGAGTCCACAGATTTACATGCAAAAATTAGTACCTATAGAAACATTAACTCATATAATTCCTTAATTAACAAAGAGAAAATTTTTAACTAAATGCCACAGTAATTTTGTGTAATATAGACTATAGATAAGTTCTCAAAAACAAGACTCTACTTTGACTCACTTGGAGGAAGTGCAGACAAAAAGACACCTAATACACAGATGATGTATCATATGAACAAACTAAGGTAATTCTCAACTTTGATCTTAAAAGATTTGCCCAAAAATAATTTTCAACAATCAACATTATCCTTCATGTGGTCATTGTTTGTCACTGCTTCTGTGCTTTGGTAGATGTAAAAACAGGAGAAACAAGAAACGAAAATTGATTCGATTTTCAAGTTTCGTGAAACACAAAAAGACAAAAAACAAAATTTGAATTCAATTTTTCATTTGAAAAACAAAAAACGAATTTTGTATTTGATTTTCTCATTATGATTTTTTATTATCAGCGAAAAACGAATGGTTTTAAGAATGAGTCTGAAGATTAAAGCCAGCTGGTTCACACAAGTGAAATAAGGATAAGCACAAGCGTAGGCAAAAGATAAAACAAAGATAATCAACGAAGCATTTGATATAAGCATCGACATAAGCGCAGGCATAAGGAAATAATTCAAGCATAAGCTAAGAGCAGAACAAAAGAAGAACAAAAAGAAGATTTAAAGAAAATCGCAATGTGTTTGTCTTTATAAACCTCTAGGGCAATAGAGACAAAAGTCTTGACGTTCGTGCTTATTTTACTCGTGTGAAGCAGGCTTAAATATTATTACTTCAGTAATGCAGAAAGTGATTGTGTTCACAACATTTCAAATGTGTAAGATAATTTTTGTAAGTGTGGTGTATGGTAAGCAGGAAAATAGTGTATTTTGCCACTACGAAAAATATTTTAAGTAAAGTAATTTTTATCATGGAAAACTTGTATTTTATTGTTCAATAAACTGCAATGAAACAAGGACAAGAAAAAAGGTATAAACTATCCTCTAAAAACTCAAACTTATTTAAATACAAAAGCCATTCACCTATTTTAGAAATTTATCAAAATAGTTAGTGATTATATAAACTTTTGAACTATACATTTTAAATTTTACAAATTTATCATCCAATGTAGTCCAAACGAACATTGATGAGTTATAACGTTACATAACTTAATGAAATTTCGTGTCTTAGACATACTTTTGTCCAAAAGGTAAAACTTCAGCAATTGCTCCCCATCGTGATTTATTCGTTGAAGGAAGATATGTCCATGAAGAACTACTTCCCATTTCGAAACCCTCCACTGATTTAAGTTCTTCACCTTTATCATTATCACCTCCCATGACAACAATTGTATCACCAGTTATAACTGCACAACAATTAAATCTCTTTTTCAACATGGATGGTAAGACTGTAATCTTACCTGTATTACAATGATACATGATAACACTGTTCAAATGTTCTCTTTCATCATTACGACCTCCAAGAAGAAGAACTTGATCTCTCCATTGAACTGTTGCCATATTACACAATGGATGAGGTAATCGAGGCATTTCCTTAAATATAAGAGTCCTTGGATCAAACTCCAAAACACTGGACAAAACTTTGCAATGTTTTTTCTCTCCTCCAAAAATAAGAACTTTACCATCAACAACAAAAGCTCCATGGTAGAAACGTGGTTCAGGCATATGACACAACTCTTTGAAAACATGAGATGTTGTACCAGTAATCTGTACTTCACTGATCAAATCTGATAATTTCCAATCAATTTCTCCTCCAATTAGAAGGATTTGTTGTTTATAAACAACAGTTTGATGACCCCAACATTTATAAGGAAGCTCTGCAGGAAATTTTCTCCATGTCAAAGGAGACTGTTTTAAATTCAATGTCTCCATTGACTTGCTGCTGCCGCCTCCAACAACAAATAAATTATCATTACAAATAAATGATGAAGCACACCAGTGTTATTTTCCATTGATGCAATGTTAAACCATTTCTTCTCCTTCCATGAAAAAATGTCAACACTCTTTAAAGAACCACGTGGGTAACCTCCAGCAACCTAAATATCACTTCTTAATAAATCCATAACTAATTTAACTGGTGATGTCAATGTTGGAGCAAAATGTTCATTTATAGTCATCTTGTCCAAAAGTTCAAACATCATGGTTTTCATTTTTTCCATTTCTTGGGAAGATTCAATCAAATTTTTATACCAAGACTCGACAGCGAATTCCTTGCGCCAGTCCTGTACTGGATTAAATATTTTACCCTCTCCAAGTTCAATACTTGGCCAAGTTGATAAATGATCATGATTCTTGTTGATCCTTAAAATAAACTGATATAAATGATGGTTGAGAAGAATGACAGACTTTATGTTTTCCATTCTTTGGGATTGTTTGAACATCGCTCTCATGCCACCACCGATAAAAACAGAGAACATTTTACGAACACCGTCCAAATTATGCAGTTCTTCTGTATAAGATACACGTAAACGAATGACAATCCCTGATGCTCCGGACATTCAAAAATTTGTGGCATGATCTTAACAATAACGGCAAATATTCTGTCCTCCAAGCTTAAATTTTTGTTGTTGAAAGCTCTTGTTGCTTCTTCACGACATTTTTTAAATCGATCCTTTGCCATTTCAAAATCCTTTGAATGTTGTATTGCACGGGAAAGATCATACCTGGTGGTGATGGCAGTACAAGTTGCCTAAGACTCATCATTATTACTTGCTTCTTCACATTCTCTATCACTTTCTACTTCGTCAATGCTTTTAAAAAGTAGAAAAAATCCTTCGTTCAAGTAGGTCAAACTGGAGGAAAGGTCTATTTTCAAAAGATTATTTAGCATTGATTTGATGTTGTGTAAATCTCGTATGATAAGTTTGCGAAATACTTCATTACCAACGTCACCGTTCTCTAGGCTGTCTGCTGCAGTATCTTGGGCTTTATTCGTACAAAATTGAACTAAATGGAGCAGTAATTTTTCAACAGACATGACGTTTTGATGATTTGTACTCGTAGAGCTTGTGTATAAATCTATTGCGTCTCTGTCGAAAGAAAAAACATTAGTAAAATTAACTGTGTTTGTATGTATACTCGATTCAAATAAAATGTTTATTTCTTTTAAAATTTCAACAAATCATCATAATAACTATTAATATGTTTACAGCAACGATTTACAGCATTTTCCAAAAATCAGATTTTACCGTTGCAAGAAAATTTTTCAAATTACATAGGAAAAAGAAGAAATCGATTGCGAGAGAAAAATAAAGGGAATTTTAAACTACGAAGAAAATCCAAATAAAACTTAATGCTCCTGCTATGTTGTTTATTTAATGATAGTTTACTGGCAAATATTCAAGAGTTACTTTACAACACTTTACATGACACTAAATGACTATTTTCTTGAAAAAACCGCTAAACGCGCGTACTGCATTTTTGTGATTTAGCGATCATTTTTGACAAGCTTTAAACTAAACTGACCGAACGAGATCTTATAAAAACTAGAGCACCATTTCTACAAAATTTCGTAAAAGCACTATTGCTAATGCGCATTTAATATAAACGACAAGTTTTTTGAAAATAGACATGTTTCGACATCTCATGATGCCATCTTCAGTATGAGTGAAATAATAAGTGATACAAGGTTTATATAAAAGTAATATGATACATAAATTACAACAATAAAAAGGAAATACGATTCAATTTTCTGATATTTTTGTTACTTCATTCGATAACTTCCGTTCTTCCTTTGTTCGCTTTTTGATTGCGCTGCGTAATAATCGTTTGCGTATCAAAGGAAGAACGGAAGTTATCAAATGAAGTAACAAAAATATCAGAATATATACGTAATATATTAATCCTAACATGGTTTTGATGCATTTGGCCAAATGCATCTTGGTCAAATCATTGCATATTTCAATAACTAAAAAGTAAAAAAGTCTGTCATTTTCTGCTGAGCAAGAAAATTTTGTGATCTTTCAGAATAAAAAATATCATGCTTGGATTAAATTGGGGGGAGGGGGGGCATAAACCACTCACTACCATTAAATTGTTACAAATCTTGAACACAAATCTCTCCGGACCAAAACCGCATGATTACGATGATTCGAAGTTTCGAACAAAGTCTTGTCCAAGTATTTGATAACACTGATGCCAGGATAACATTGCCGCTTGCCACCAAGGTTAAAGATCTTGAAAACTTGTTACAGAGTCGGAACATAAGCCGAGAAAACACGTTCACGTACGAAAAATACTTCTTACAATGGGTCACGATCAATTTGAAGCACGAACTAGTAAACAGCAAACGAAGCTCAAACCAATGAAATTAAATCAGGTCTGCCGCAAATCGTTAAAAAAATCAAAGAGCTTGCTATTATTCCTAATATATTTGATACTACCATGGAATAATCTTAAATTGCTTTCTTCTTTTGCATATAAACCCAATTTCCAATAGTATTATTATAGTTTCACTTTGCAAGTAGGAACCAAAATGGCGGCTCCTCTCTCGCCCCAGACCGTTTGTCCCAACTCTTATTCTATAGAGGGCTCTGGTATGTACTCGTATGTCAGCCGTATGTACTCGTATGTACTCGTATGTCACTCGTATGTACTCGTATGTACTCGTGTGGTGTTTTAGTCACGATCTATTAATTGAGGTATATACATAGATATATTGAGGTATACATAGATATAGATTAAAGTCAGGCTTAACATCTTTCAAGACCTATGGCAAGGTTACAAGTCCATCCTCCTCTTTGGTAAAAGTTGTAAAAGCAGCAGATAAAGCCCTTCGAGGAAGATTAATTTTTCCATGTTTTTGTATGTATTCAATATCATGTATTTCAATGTGGACAAACAATTATGGGAACTAAAGCAGACGAAATCCGTTTAGTTTGGTAGACAAACGCCTCGAGACAACCAAACGACCAATTTACACAACACTTCGCAAGCGATATTTTCGCCTGTATTCCAATAATAATTGTCTAATATGGCTTCAAAACAATATTAATAACGCTTTGTTTCCAATAAAACTTGATTAGAGGATTTTGAAAACACTGAAACGAAGTAAACTGCAAAAAACAACAATTGCCTAATACTTGCCCTAGGTTTTTTGCCCGGTTCCTGCGCCATCTTGGATTTATCATGAATGTCACGCTGCCGTCTTCAGTCTTATATCACGTCACACTCGTCAGCAATCTAGACCTACTATATCTATGGGTATATAGTTACAAATTACATAGGAGTGTTTTGGATATATGGCGACAAGAGGAAACAAGTTCGTTGCGTTTATTGAGGAATGATTTGGATGGTTGTTAGAGGATGAAGAATTTCTCTTTGAGGCAAAGGTAGCATCTTTTACTAGCGCTGTCGTATATTTTTATTTCTATGTGTATAATGTAAACATACTTCAAATGTCGATGTCTTGTTGTGGATATATATTACCGCATTTCATTCATCGGAAACCAAGTTCTGGGCGGGCTTAGTATTTTCAATGAAAATATAGCGTGAACAAATTTTATTATACTAAAGATAGATTTTATTATACTAAAGATAGATTGTCATAGATTGTATAATTATATGTGTATAATGTAAACATACTTCAAATATCGATGCTAAAGTCGAGTTATTGTTATGAAAATTTCAACTATGTGCAATGTATTCGATCGTGACTAAAACACCACACGAGTACATACGAGTACATACGAGTAACATACGAGTACATACGAGTGATATACGAGTACATACGAGTAACATACAAGTACATACGTTTAACATACGAGTACATACGAGTGACATACGACTATTTTCTGGTCAACAAATGAGAAACACAATTTCTTCAATACATTGATATTTGCGTTTATTTTTCCTTGTATTTGTGTGGACTTTGGGGCAACCATTTGATGGATTTAAATGCTGAAAAGGTATTTTACTTTCATACTACATTCATTTGTATGTTTTAGTTGAATTTGTTATAGATATTTTGTCGATGCGATTTGCCAGTATTTGAGCGCTTTTTGACACACTTTCACCTAGGAAATACATATTTATGATAAAAAATGAAGACACATGTATTCACCCTTCGTTTCTTGTTTTGGTTTAAAGCATGAAATGAATATGACAATTGTCGGAACTTATATAAATAAGTAATAGATAGTTGTTATTTGATACTAGGAACCTATGAAAGAACGGAAATAGGAACTTATGTTAATACTTTATTAGTTGTGACAGTTTGAAAGTCAGGGTCTTCTGTCGCTGGCAATGAAGGTAAAAGCTTGAAATTTTAAGGTTTTCTGTGATGCGGAATAGTTATATTGAGTAAAATTGAGAATTTGTGTCAACTGCGCGTACAGTAGGATAGTATACAGTCCCAAAAAACGAATAGGCAGACGCATAACTGCTTTGTGCTAACGTGCAAAGGAGAAAATTGCTGCAACAATGCTTTAGGGCGAAATAAAATTCTTTCTAAAATCCTTCTTCGCGCGGGAGTCACGAAAAGAAGAAACACGTGAACATGAAACCACTGCTTGTAAGTACGGTGGCCCACAAGGGACACGACTTCTTTATACAAAACTCACGTGAAGTCTTCACTTATTTGTAACCTGATCCATAGAAATAGACCTCCGTAGAAATAGACCTTCTCCGTAGAAATAGACCTTCTCCGTAAAAATAGACCTTCGTAGAAATAGACCTTCTCCGTGGAAATAGACCTTCTTCGTAGAAATTGACGTTCTCCGTAGAAATGGACCTTCTTCGTAGAAATAGACCTTCTCCGTAGAAGTTGACCTTCTCCGTGGAAATAGACCTTCTTCGTAGAAATTGACCTTCTCCGTAGAAATGGACCTTCTTCGTAGAAATAAGCCTTCTCCGTAGAAGTTGACCTTCTCCGTGGAAATAGACCTTCTTCGTAGAAATTGACCTTCTCCGTAGAAATGGACCATCTTCGTAGAAATAGACCTTCTCCGTAGAAATTGACCTTCTCCGTGAAATAGACCTTCTCCGTGGAAATAGACCTTCTCCGTGAAATAGACCTTCTCAGTAGAAATAGACCTTCTCCGTAGAAATGGGCCTTCTTCGTTGAAATCGACCTTCTCCGTAGAAATGGACCTTCTCCGTAGAAATAGACCTTCTCGTGAAATAGACCTTCTCCATGGAAATAGACCTTCTCCGTAGAAATAGACCTTCTCCGTAGAAATAGACCTTCTCCGTAAAAATAGACCTTCGCAGAAATAGACCTTCTCCGTGGAAATAGACCTTCTTCGTAGAAATTGACGTTCTCCGTAGAAATGGACCTTCTTCGTAGAAATAGACCTTCTCCGTAGAAGTTGACCTTCTCCGTGAAATAGACCTTCTTCGTAAATTGACCTTCTCCGTAGAAATGGACCTTCTTCGTAGAAATAAGCCTTCTCCGTAAAGTTGACCTTCTCCGTGAAATAGACCTTCTTCGTAGAAATTGACCTTCTCCGTAGAAATGGACCTTCTTCGTAGAAATAGACCTTCTCCGTAGAAATTGACCTTCTCCGTGGAAATAGACCTTCTCAGTGGAAATAGACATTCTCCGTGGAAATAGACCTTCTCAGTAGAAATAGACCTTCTCCGTAGAAATGGGCCTTCTTCGTTGAAATCGACCTTCTCCGTAGAAATGGACCTTCTCCGTAGAAATAGACCTTCTCCATGGAAATAGACCTTCTCCGTGGAAATAGACCTTCTCCGTAGAAATAGACCTCCGTAGAAATGGGCCTTCTTCGTTGAAATCGACCTTCTCCGTAGAAATGGACCTTCTCCGTAGAAATAGACTTTCTCCGTGGAAATAGACTTTCTCCGTAGAAATGGAGTAGACCTTCTCCGTAGAAATGGGCCTTCTTCGTTGAAATCGACCTTCTCCGTAGAAATGGACCTTCCCGTGAAATGGACCTTCTCCGTGGAAATAGACCTTCTCCGTAGAAATTGACCTTCTCCGTGGAAATAGACCTTCTCCGTAGAAATCGACCTTCTCCGTAGAAATCGACCTTCTCCGTAGAAATAGACCTTCTCCGTAGAAATAGACCTTCTACGTAGAAATGGGCCTTCTTCGTTGAAATCGACCTTCTCCGTAGAAATGGACTTTCTCCGTAGAAATAGACTTTCTCCGTAGAAATGGAGTAGACCTTCTCCGTAAAAATGGGCCTTCTTCGTTGAAATCGACCTTCTCCGTAGAAATGGACCTTCTCCGTAGAAATGGACCTTCTCCGTGGAAATAGACCTCCGTGGAAATCGACCTTCTCCGTAGAAATAGACCTTCTCCGTGGAAATAGACCTTCTCCGTAGAAATCGACCTTCTCCGTAGAAATCGACCTTCTCCGTAGAAATCGACCTTCTCCGTAGAAATAGACCTTCTCCGTAGAAATGGGCCTTCTTCGTTGAAATCGACCTTCTCCGTAGAAATGGACTTTCTCCGTAGAAATAGACTTTCTCCGTAGAAATGGAGTAGACCTTCTCCGTAGAAATGGCCTTCTTCGTTGAAATCGACCTTCTCCGTAGAAATGGACCTTCTCCGTAGAAATTGACCTTCTCCGTAGAAACGGACCTTCTCCGTAGAAATGGACCTTCTCCGTGGAAATAAACCTTCTCCGTGGAAATCGACCTTCTTCGTAGAAATAGACCTTCTCCGTGGAAATAGACCTTCTCCGTGGAAATAGACCTTCTCCGTAGAAAATAGACCTTCTCCGTAAAAATGGACCTTCTTCGTTGAAATCGACCTTCTCCGTAGGAATGGACCTTCTCCGTGGAAATAGACCTTCTCCGTGGAAATAGACCTTCTCCGTAGAAATAGACCTTCTCCGTAGAAATGGGCCTTCTTCGTTGAAATGGACCTTCTCCGTAGAAATGGACCTTCTCCGTAGAAATAGACCTTCTCCGTGGAAATAGACCTTCTCCGTAGAAATAGACCTTCTCCGTGGAAATAGACCTTCTCCGTAGAAATGGCAAATACCGGCTCTAGATGTCAAATATATCAAATTCTAACAATTCAAAATGGTGGCGGAAACCACAAAGTAAAACTTGTATAGCGAAAGTGAGGCCTTTAAATGGCGCGTTTTTGTAGCGAATGTGGCACGGAATTTCCTAATGAGGCATCAAAATACTGTCATAATTGCGGAAAGGAATTTTCAGGTAAATTTAATCATAGTATCATAACAGTGATCACTGATCGGTGGTCTGTGAAGGATTTGATCATACATTATTTCATTATGTGTATGATTCATCCCATGTGTGAGCTATTATATACTTTTGTGATATCGGGGACATATACCAAACATTTAGAAAAATACTTCAATTAATACATGTCTTGCTTTTAATTTGTAGAATTTCCACAATTTCATCTGGGATACAAGTATCATGACATCACCAATTTATTAAGAACATATCAAGGTATTACGATATGTGTCCGCACATTAAAAAGAAAACTACAAAAATTTGAATGAAATGGCAATTTTTTCAGGTTGCGAACAGGAGTAGAATTTTGGAAGATCTTTTTTACATTATACATCAATTATGTTGTATTTGCAACACAGCAGATATACCTTGGAAAGCATTGGAATCCTGCAAGAAATCGAGAAAGAATTTTTAAACATAAACTTCTGCCATTTTGCAATTGCTTCCTTCTTCACTAAATTCAGCTGTCATCCCATCTAACAGCTGATCGGCAGAAGGCAAAAAAAAGAACACTCCGCAACAAATAGTGCCTTCAATTTCATTAAAGGGAAACATGCAGAAACAAGTTGGACATGATGTTTCTGCAGATGACGGAGGAGATTTTTTGTCATCATCATCACTTATATCAATAAAGCTTTTTACTTTTGTTGCTTCCTTTTTCTCCTTATCTTGAGTGACCACCATTTCATTGCAAGTATCAGAAATTTTAGTAAAACTTTCCAGTTGTATAATCTCTGTTTTTTCATTATTTTGAGCATCATAGTCATAGTCATCAGACTCTGAATACGGAAAATCTTGGACTCTGTCCAAATCTATTGTAGTACACAGATAAAAATATTTTTTGAACAGGGTTTTCCTAATTCCTGTTTGTACTCACTCAATACAAACTGTGCTGCACTGCCAGGTAACTTCTGTACAATAAAATGGTCTGGATAGAGAAGAGTGTAGGAAGTATACTTATTGAACTGTCTAAAATGCTTCGAATGTTTATTTATTGCAGCCTTCATTAAGTCAGCTGTATTACATTGAGATGAGACAATTAGGGGTAGTGTTCCTCCCTTCAGCCTTTTTAACCTTTTCCCTTCAGCTTCTACAACACCAACTTGAATTTTAACATCCTCATGTTGTTTTGGTTTCTTACACAATAGAATTTTCTTTGCTCGACTCGCTTGCTTTCTTTTCCGATATTCATTGAATGTTAATGTTGACATCGGTCTACTGGAGTCATTTGGCCACAGCAAACTTGAATTTGAACTGGATGATAATGTTGGCTCATTAATGCTTGGTGTTAAAGGTAGATTTTCTGATTAGAAAAATTTGAAAAGGAAATACTGGTGGTATGTAATGTAAATGCATCAAAGAGAAATGTATGTATAAATGCAAATTAAATTTGCATGTAAAATAAAAATAAATTGTAAGTTTTTCAGAATCTTTTACATAACCACAATAATATTTACGCACAATTAATATTCACAATTCATAATTGATGATTCTATTGATTCATTATAGAAAAAATTGAAGAAGAAACGTTTTATTACCTGCAGATGTTGGTTTCCCGCAGTTGACATTACTTTGCTACCTCATTAGCAGATTTCGTGCCACATTCGCTACAAAAACGCGCCTTTTAAAGGCCTCACTTTCGCTATACAAGTTTCACTCAGTGAACTCGACATTTGAATAACTGGAATGATAACCGAAGCTAAAAATTGAAGCCAAAAAAATATTTGTTGTCATCATTCGTCATCACACGTCAGGCTCTAGTCTCTCGCGTGTTCATTTTAATTTTTTTAAATCATTTGTCCCTTGGTAATAGTAGAGTTCGGATCTTGATCAGAGCGTAAAAATAACGAAATTTTTGGAAGGTTCACGGAAAGTGAATCAAAGTGATAAATCGAGAAGCAAGGTGAGGTGAACTTAGTCGATCTGCTCTTACGCTGCGGTTTTCCTTTAAAACATATCAAAGTCTTTAAGGATATTCAATTACTGATATCGAGATGACAACCATTTAGTATTTCAGCCCTATCAAAATCGATGAAAAATACAATTGCTCTGTAAAAAGTAAAATGCAAGTTATAGACTCAATATTTTTTATGAAACTGGATATCCAAGTTTCTTTTTTCTTCTGAAAAACAGATCTTTAAATTCACTGAAATGACAAAAAAGACAAACACTGTCTGATACCGTTTGAAAATTTACCTTCCGATGTAAGAAAAATTTTTGCTAGAATATTTTCTCGTCATATTTTCTTATTGTATTGTCTTTTTAGCCTACAGTGTAATTTTCAGTTGGCTTTTCCTCGTTACAAGTTGTAAGTCACAACGAACTCACTGTATTAAAGTTTCAGCTGTAAAAAATAACCTTTTGTAAAGAGTTGGCCTCATGTGTTGTTTGTCGTGATGTTGTTTATCGTGATGTTGTTTATATGTTTATGCTTTTGCAATTTGTATTCAAATTTATATTGGCCGTGTATGTTTGGCACTCAGGGGAATGAAACTGACGTACAAACCGCGTGAATATTCGACTTTGAAGGACTGGAACTGACGTACAAACTGCGCAAGAGACTAGGACTTTGGCTTCAATTTTATATTTATAAAATGTGTTGTCGTTATCATTCCAGATATATATACATATATATGGAGTTCACTGGTTTCACTTTGTGGTTTCCGCCGCCATTTTTAATTGTAAGAATTCGATATATTTGACATCTAGAGCCGGTATTTGCCATTTCTACGGAGAAGGTCTATTTCTACGGAGAAGGTCTATTTCTATAGATCAGGTTACAAATAAGTGAAGACTGCAAGTGAGTTTTGTATGAAGAAGTCGTGTCCCTTGTGGGCTACCGTATGTAAGTGCATTTTACTATCTATAGGCATTTCATCACTTTCAAATGATGCAAAAATGGATCGATTTTGGAAAATAATACCGTTTCAGGTATGAAAACATCGGACATAAAATCACAACAAAATCAATAAAAAGGGATTTTTCTCAAGAAACGGTAAACTAGAGTGAAAAACAAAACAAAGCAAATCCTTTGTCACCTTATAATATTACCAAGACCAACATTAATAAAAGATATACACAAATATTCACAACTACATTGATTAATATAATAAATATACTTCTAGCATTCTAGAAAAACCTCAAAAAACAATCCCTTTTCCGGTTCCCTGGACTAATGTGTGAGCAAAAGGAGTGGTAGCATGGGATTGAGAAGGACACTTGTGACTATTGAACTGATATTACATGGGAACACTACCTGTAATACAAAACCCTAATAATTTTTTGAAGCCATGATTATATCCCAGACACGCGTGTGTAGTCAATCACTTTTCTCTCCGTGAGAGAATCTCGAAATACTAAACACGCATGTCTGGGGTGAAATCTTGCGTGTCTGGGGTAAGATTTGGCTTCAATTATTGGCCTCAAGTAGCGTCCATGTTTGTGACACAAACTAGAACGCTAAACTTACCGCCATTTTTGATTTCGCACAGACTAAGAACATACAGAAGTCGCCATCGCCATATTTTATTGAGTTTTTAGAAGTTCTATGATATTATTTTTGAAATATCAATAACCGTTGACGTGATAAATCCCATTCCCATGATGCATGTGTCCATTGGTCAAAGCGTTCTTTCGATGATCACGACAAAACTGCGCGATCCTCTCGCAAGCGACTCGCGCGACCTCCACGGGACATGTGAGGACAACGCGAAAAAAGTTGGGGCATTGAAAACACTGCACAGAAGAAAATAAGAAAAATACTTTGATTAATTTTCTCTACTATGCAACTGTTTCTGCGCTGGCCAAAATAACAAAAGAAGTCTACATTTTAACGAAATGAATAATGATAATGATCTAAAATATAGTGGGCAAGGACCAGACTTGTTTGTTGGATTTTTTATGCACACTTCAACAACCTTCTTGTCATCTTTTAGAGTAGTAAAGTAGAGACATAATGACAGCCATGCAAAGAAACAAGTACAAAACAAAATTCGCCCAAACTTGGCAAAAATAAAAAGACGCTCAAAAGACATAATACGAATCGAAATTTTTCTGGATTTGCATCAAAGTGTTACGGACAAATGTCATGTGTACCTAAATATCGATAAAGGATAGTGCCCAATTATGTACATGGGTGTACCTAACTATCCACTTGGCTATACCTCACTGTACAAAACTATCGACTTAGGTGTACCTAACTATTCACTTCAGTTAAATAAATGTCTACTTGAGATAAGTACAACGACATACATGTTTCATATGAAAATAAGATGAAGTAACATGGATATATGCATGGTTGAACGACAGTGAGGAACTTACCGTTGCTGGCAAAACAAAAACTGATTGTTCGGCCATTAATTTCTGTGTAAAATCAACATCATCTTTCACGTTGTGTAACCTATCAACTTTGATACCGATCTAAAATAAAACCGACACGTTTTAAAGAGATTATGATTAAGATTATGAACGAGCAAAAAGAAAATTGACAAGTTTCTCTTACCAACATATACATAGCACCTTGTGAGCGGACTGGATAAAGTTCTGGCAGCAATGAAAGACTTTCGTAGAATATATTTGATGTTTTCTAAATGACATAATGATAAAATGTGACGAAATTCTTGGTTTTAAATTTTTTAATCAATGATGAGTTGGTTAAGTTCTATATACATTGACGACCTGAAGTTGTTTAACTTATATTTGAAGGACCCCACCTCTCACCAAGAAGTCCGCCATTGTTTTTGAATAGTATGTACTTTACCTTCATAAGATTGAGTGTTTTCTCAAAGAACTGAGTCGGACAATCGGAAAGAATCGTCGGTAGTGCAGCTTGTATCACCGAACATGGACCAACAATAACCTGGCAGAGACGTCGTAAGGCTTGTCTTATCTAAAACACAGTTAAAAAAATAATTAAGTATTTTGCAATTATTGCACTCTTAACATCAATCACCAACAGCCATCGTTTGAAGTTGAGGTAAATGCGTTTCTCTAAAATGTTTATTCTTCCTGAAAGTCTGGAGTAATGGCGAAGCAAGACCTTAACTTTTACTTCTGCCATTCCATTTTTTTAAGAAAATTATACAGTCCAACTTGTCTTACGCGGACTGCCTCGGCGAACGGACTAGCGTCCGCTTAATGGAGGTGTCCGTTTAACAGAGATACTTGTCACCAGTCCTCTCTCCGTTGAAAATAACATAACTGGTAAAATCAACAACGAAACGGTGCAGATATATTTAGAAATGACTTCAGTTAATAATAAAGAAACTGAGAAATATTTTTGGTAATATTTAGTAATATTCAGTAAGTAATAAGTGGCTGAACGAAGATTTTGCTGTAATGTCATCTTTTTTAGACAACGACAAACTACATTTGACATTGACAAGTTATGTTTAATAATTATTGGAAAACAATTTCATGTTTGATATAAGTATTTTATCTTTAATGCACTTGCATTATGAAAAATGTCTTCGTAATTGTTGAGACAGTATGTTTGTGAGTAACATTATGTCTGTAGATAACGTGAAATATTTTGAAAAATTGTTCGTTAAACACAGGTTTTTGTGTTATTGGACAAATTTGGTGTCCGCGTCTGCTCAATAGAGGCTTCATTCTACGAATTATACATGATTTAATTCTGGACTTTACAAAGTGTCTGTTCAATACAGGGCCGCTAAATGCAGGGCCGCTTTATACAGCTTTGACTGTAGTTCATATCTTTAGAAAATTTATTTTTCCCAATTTTTCCAGGAGATAAACACAAAATTTTTGCGTTGGAGTAAAACAGGATGACTTAGCTATTGATCTGGAGTCATAACTATCTCAATACGATGGCGATTAACATGACAACAAAAACAATGATTGTACCGTTGATTTTAAGGAATACCGAAAAAACGTTTTCTTTCAACTTCGACTTTAAACAGCCAAAGCAAAGCAAAGATATAAATTCTTGATGGTATTAATGGAGCCTAGTCCATAACTACAAGCGATATATTTATACCTTAAAACCAAAGGAATCATTTCTGTCGTGAATTACAATCCATCCGATACGCCAGCCTGGCACCAAGAACCTGTCATTGACACACAACGTTTATATGGTTTCCTTAAAATGACGTAATGCAATAGAAATGCGCATGCTCACCTTTTGGCGATGCCACCGACAACTAGAACAGGAACATTCTTTGTTAAACTTCCCATGCTATGGAAAGGCTCTTTGCCGAATGTCTGCAGGAAATAAGAGAAAAAGTTAATTTAGTTCAAGCCTCATTTATTGTTGCCAAGCCTGATCACCTTCTCGGGCAGTACCAATAAAATTTAGAACCCAACCCCCTGCATATCTAACAACCGTGTCGACGTGAGGCAAGGACGCCATCTTGAAAGATGTCGTAACAACCAATCCTAACAAACAGTTAAAAATTAAATCTAGACTACATCAGCGCTTCAACTCTATATCAACTCAGGAAAAGCAGATATTAGTCGTAATATAAACATCCTCAAGTTTCCCACCTTTCAAAATGGCGGCTTGTTTCACTCGTTTTTTAAATTTCGACAGAGTCAGACAACTAGTATGTATATTGAATTCTAGGTCATTGGGGTTTACCAATATTTTGCTATGCAACCTTGTCATGAATCGTACAACCCGCAGGGCTGCACGCCCATTTTATTCAGTTGAATTTTACCCAACTTCGAGATGCACAAATATTTTGAAGCGTTCATGTCTAAGCGAATATTACAATCGTGATGACTTTACATTAGTTGAAACATGAACGTATTAAAAGTCGGTTAAATTTAGGCATCGGAAAGTCAAAATCGTCACGTGACATGCAATTAACGAACACTTACGACATGCGCGTAAACTTCATCACAGAGAACTGGGACGCGGTATTTTTCAGCAACTGTAAGAAAATAAGACCAATATGAATGCACGAAGTTTGTTGGTCAAATCGGCGGAAAAACTTGTACATGTCTTGAGATATTTACTGTTCAAAATTTCTTCCAAATGTTCTCTTTGTACACAGAACCACAGGGATTTGATGGGTTGATAACGACAATAAGCTTTGTTCTCTCGTCAATATGTGAAGCCATATCGTCCAAGTCGGCTTCCCAACCATTTTCAGGCTGAAAATTATGAATAATCATTATTCATTTGAACATAAAGTCCAAAGCAAGACTCGAGGTTAGTTTTAAGAGAATTCTTCGAACTATTGAATCTTTGATTTTAATTAAGTATATATCAAAACAGTCTTTAATCTCCAGTATCATGATTAGAATATAATTAGAACAGTCTTTAATGTTCATTATCATAATTAGAACATAATTAGAACAGTCTTTAATCTCCATAAACATAATTAGAACAGTCTTTATTCTTCATTATCAAAATGAAAACATAATTAGAACAGTCTTTAATCGCCATTAAAAAAATTAGCACACAATAAAATTTAATCGTAAGCAGTAACGTAAACGTAATATCTTTAATTTGCACAAACTTACAAAGAGCTTATAAAATCGTGCTTCAATTCCCCTCGATCCACAGATGCATTTGTAAAGAGAGAAACCAGGTCTTGGAATTAGGATGTTATCACCACGATCAACTAAGGCGTTTAATGCTATCTCGATTGCTCCAGAGCAACCGCTGGCCAATACAACATCCTGTAAAGAAAACAACATAAATATAGAAGTATAGGCGTTTTCATAGAATTTTTCATGTGAAAGGTTCCGACTCTCTCGTTTCTGTAAAAATCGGGTAGAGCTGCTTTTAAGATCTCCTCCCTTGATAGACATAGTACATTTTAAGTAGGTGCATACATTACTCGCGTTCACCACCCCGTATTTTTAATGGTGAGATTAAAACACGTAAATATTAAATGAACTTTCTTCCTTATCGACAACTTATTGAGAGGAGGGAGAGAAGTGTATTCAACACAGATGCTAAGACCCTGTGTAAACTAAAAACCGTTTTTCAAGAATATTATTCATTGCAAATGATTTAATGAGATAAAATGCAAGCAAACAACTACATTTTGCTTGAAAATTGTCAACGAGTTGTATTTTAATGGAATTTAGTGGGATGCCAAAACTTGGGGAGGGCAGAAGGGGATAAAAGTCAGCTTTCTCTGTCTACATAAGAGAGGGAGTCCTTTATGCTGACATAGACATCAATAAAGGTTCGTTTTTCAGAGTTAAGCAGCTTGAAGTAAAATTAGAGACAATGGCTTTAGGGCAACAACAAAACATGTTGACATGAAAAACTCCTAAATACTCTTTGAATATCACTATCAACATGTGTCCCTATAGTTATGGAGCAGGAATATGTATCTCAGCATCCACGATGTATTCAGGTGTTGAAGTGTATTTTGCAACGGCATTTCGTGCCTCTTTGCATCCTACAAAAACAAATACAGATGATTGTATATGACTGGAATAGTGGAACACACACAGGTTGTGTAAAAAAAATTGCAATCCTATATCCAATGCAAATCCCGAACATGAAATTCCTTTAACTTCCGTTCAGCCTCCTAGGGTATGAATTACAGCTGAATCGCGCAAGTTGTAAAAATCTTGTGATTTTGATTGAATTCATTTCAAGGCATCGTCGAAGAACTGGCATATTTTCTCATTTCAAAATGTTGAAGGATTTTATACACCCTTTGTATTACGAAGATAATCAATCTTTTTGAAAAAGCGTTCTTTAAATGGACTTATTTGTTCCGAAAAGTTAAAACAAAGTCTAACAATTGTTATCAAGTAAAAACAAGAATTGGCTTTAGGAAGAAAGATTTAGGAAAAACTATTTTGCACTGTTGTTTAGCTAGAAGATTCTGTTAGGATTAGGGTTAATTCTTATGATCAAAGCTGTCGGTGTAACTAACCATAGGCTGGCTTGTAGTCGTTGTTTTTTCCTGACTTTATTGCGTCACAGAGCGCCTGAACACATTTTTCACTTGGTGGTAGGTTGCCAAAAACTGTGGGATCACCTGGAATATAAAAATATTCTCAACAATGACTCAGTCATGCAAGGTTTTGGAAGGTTAGTTTCATACAAGTTGGCTCCGAAGGTGAGGGGTTGCACCGAACCCAGATAATGCTAATGAAACTTCACATGTTTGTAGATGTAGATCGTCCAGGATAGTAGAGTCCTGAGGAGAACTGTTGATGTTGATGTTGACTGACGTTTCGACAACCTTAGTGATAGTCATCTTCAGAGTCAGGTTCACAAACATGTAACGACATTCCTGTGTTCAAACCATTTACTTTAGAAAGAAAACTTCGTCATCTTTGAACTAATTGTCCAAGATTAAATATTAGTTTCTTTTTCAAAAGGTTTTGACACTTTAGAAAAATACAGTCTACTAGATACCGTCATCCAAAGACCTAGCTGTCACACGGAGATTTAGAAACACAAGCGTAAGGAGCTATCTCTTCTGTGGGGGCAGTAAATTTTTCCCAAACTCACAATGAAGGTTCCACCGTATTTTAGCCCGACTAACGTTAAAAGTTGTCCAAATTTTCAGTCTCCAAACTTTCTTAGAGGGCACCTGCTCCCTTGCTCCCCTCCCCATCATGTACGCCTATGTTTAGAAACTTTGGAAAAAATTTTATCCATTATAGATACCGTCACCAAGAGACCTGACGGGTTTTGTAATTATTTCAAAACGGCAACAATTTATACAGGGCAATAAATAGAATGAAACATTATTTGAAATCCAACGAAGTTTCTTTTTTGTTGAGAAAATACAATCATCCAAAAGAATTGTGAAGTCGCCTGGACGGCGTTCTCGAGGGTTAATGACACTAGAGATAAGTCTGCCACTGAGCGAAGACAGAAATCGCTAATTCAACATTAGCTATGATTTAAACCGCTTATTTCGAATGCTGACACTACGAAATAAAATCTGAAAACTACTCACCAACAGTGAGACGAATCACCTCCAATTGAGGATTTTCCTCTATGTGCATTGTCTCCACAACATTTCTTATAGGATTAAACGTGTTCTGTGCTGTATACGACACTGGGATGTCCCAATCTCTTGGTTCACACCTACTCATTCTACACACTACATACACCAAAAAGAACATGACGTCATTGATATATTTTACGAATAAATTTATTGATTCCAGTGAAGGGGACAAAGTCAGAAGTTAGTGCAACCGATTTTACAAATCTTTACTCTGTAAATTAGCTATTCCAGGACATGTTGGATTTTAACGGCGTTTAGAGCAAAGCCGATATCGGACAAGACACTTGAAAGTTTTTATGTGATGCAACACTTTGAAAGTCATAGCAGAAGCACAGACAAAAGCGTTTTAGTGATATCTGTGATTTGCAGACACTCTGAAAATATGCATGAAAATACAAGAAAAGTCTTTGTAGGACCCAATTCCGGAAGTTACAAAATAGGAGCGTCGAGAAACATGGCGCTCACACAAAAATCACACGAGATGATTTTCTGCATTTCATAGTACTCTGTGTTGGAAGAATATAAGTGTTGCCCTCCAACATTACTTTGTACGTCATGAACAGGATTTTGAAACTCATTGTTCATGAAATCTTTGCATTGATTGTAAACGGTTTATCTTTCCTCTGCCTGGGAGGTTTGAGGTCGAATGTGGTCTGCTATCACAGAGCAACGCGTCGAAACCAACCTTAAATTTACTCCATAAACGTAAATTTTCCAGCAAAATTGCTATTCATGTCTTTAAAAATGAATTACATAATTTCCATTCATTGTTTTTTCAGTGAATGAACACAAAAATATTTTCATCGTAGGAGTAAAAACCGACAGACTCTCCAACGGTTGGTGTGTATCATTCGTGTCGTCGCGAAGCACAATTTTTGCACAATTAAAGTTTTTACGAAGTTAACATTATTGCCACAAAAGGGTGGTTTAAACAAACGTAGCTACAGACATACAAAATCTAAGTTGATCTTGCCATGTCATAATGCCATTGAATTTAAATACCTTTTGAGTGGAGTTGTTTGGCAGCATTTCTGCTGTGGAATCTGATCTTTAAACGCGAGATAATCCGAACAATCCTCTTTAACTAAACTGATTTTCTATCACCGTGAAGAATTAGCTAAAAGAGACTCGTCATATGAAGCTTTGAACGTTCGTGGTTTCAATCTAGACAAGCGTGCAATTGTGGTATGTGGTGCCACGAGGTCAGTCAGACGTTTAAATTATGCTTTTTGAAAGTTTAATCACCGGATGTATTTTAAATACAAGTTAATTGCTCACGTTTAAATATTCATCAACAAAACTAATATAGGCAAACCCATGAAAAAGTGTGTTTTCCCGAAAAATCAGTTGAAAGTGGCAGTTTTTTGGCTTCTGCTGTGCAAACATTTCTGTTTTCATTCACTGTAGGAAGAAAAATGAATGAAATCAGTTTTCTAAAGAAATGAACGCCAATTTTGCTATAAAATTTGCATTGTAGTTGTAAAAGTTCAGGCTGACTTCATCACTGGTAAGAGGCTGTTCTGTGGCAGCAAAATACTTGAAACGTAACTGATTATTCTCAATACTGAACGAAAACCAAGGTAGAAATAGAGATAAGATTTGCATAATATTGAGCCCAAAAAACAAAATTCTGCCACGTTGTTTGTGGTGACTTCGGGGATATTAAAAATATTAATGGCATGCGAATCTCCACTAAACTATTTAATCCTACCGAAACTATGAGTAATTTAGTAAGGTTGAAGTGGTCGACTGTTTTCAACAGAGAAAGTTCCTTAACACAAACGACAGCAAAACAAAATGAAGACAACAAACAAGAGCCGAATTCACGAATAAATTTTTAGTTAGATAACAAAAAGAGTTGTACATCAATTCTACACAAAGTGACGAACAATCTATCGTTACAAACAAAAACCATACACACCTTGTTCCATCGATAATGTTTTACAGAAATGAACAGAAATTAACAATTATAGCAGTTACGTTTCGAAATATCTACGTTCAAACAAAATTTGACAGTTCTTTGCCAAATATTTTCGCACACCTCCGTCTAGCCCATCAACGGCCAAAGAGCAACCAATCAAATCAACGTTGCCACGGAGACATTGCCGGTTCAGCATTAAAGCATAAATATTTAACTGTTTAAAAAGTTGTTACATAACTAAAAAAGGAAGTTTGACGGATATAAGACACTTCTTTCTAATTAAAACGCAAATTCTACCTTTTATTGAATATTGCGTTTTAAAATGGTTTGCCCTCTTGAAAATGTCTAACAAAACACGTGTTCACGGGAGGAGCTACCACACCTACCTTACACCCTCCTCCCTCTCCCTCCCCCGACGATGACGACTTCGTGTTTGGCCAATATCTTCCCTTTAACAAAAAATATCGCCATATTCGTTAAAACCCGGAATAAATTCAAAACTAAGAAGAGTATATCGCCACTTTAATACAAATTATATAAAAGAAGTATCGCTCTCCGGCCCATGGTGCATAGGCCAAAAGCGCTATGTAAGGCGGGATGGTTTGTTGAAATATACAGACGTCATCGTTAATCGTTGTGTAATCAGACGAAATATTCTTAAAGTCAGCTTTTCATTGTCAACAGACATTAAGTTTATCGTGCACACATAATTTGAATCCTTATTCAACTTAAGACTAATTTTCAAGTCGAAAAATGATGAACAAAAGCTTTCACATTTACGGTCGTTTTCATCAACGAACATGTGACTGAACAGAGAAAAGACCCATGGGATTTTTGACCTGGGAATTAATGACCTATAGGATGTTTGACCTAGGCGGTTATCACGCCAGGGATTATTTTCATCGGAGAAGTTATGACCCACGGGGTTTTTTTGACCTGAGTTAACTCATGGGATGTTTGTTCTGGGAATGTAAGACCCATGGGATATTTGGACCAGAGAAATCATAAATCCTAGAATTTTTGACATGGGAAGTAAAGACCTATGGAAGTTCTTGACATGGGAAGTTATGCCTTACCCACAGGTCCCAATTGCACTTAAAATTATCCCCCCCTGAATGCCAACAGAACACACATTCAACCCTTTTCATTGCAACACAAATTAAAAATACTTAAATTTGCATAAAGATTCACTATTTTTCCCTTTATTTTTGATTTACAATGTGATACGGTTAAAAATCATTGCCTACGCCTCAAAGTCTTAACTTGTTGAAGATTTATATGCTGCCACAACAACAATTCCAATGCTGATTGCTGTAGGTATCAACCAAGACAATGCACTATAAAATATCAAAAACAATTTATCACATGAATATAAACAATTCATTTTTCATGTTTACTTTGGCAATTGGTCCCTATGATTATCCTTTCTAATTCCCATGGTAATGCAATGAGCCCCCTCGCTATGTTAAGACAGATACTGCCTACATCCCATGCCAATGCCATGCATCCCCAAGTTATAACTGTTTACTACCCAATGCTAATACTGTATACTCCTCATTATCACCTTCTACTGCCCAGATGGTGAACCTTGAATGTCAAT
Source organism: Xenia sp. Carnegie-2017 (assembly GCF_021976095.1). Lineage (NCBI taxonomy): Eukaryota > Metazoa > Cnidaria > Anthozoa > Malacalcyonacea > Xeniidae > Xenia > Xenia sp. Carnegie-2017. Next base: position 12,567,812 of record NW_025813469.1, read on the forward strand.
AAGACTAATCCCTCTCAAAAATAACATACTAAAATAGAGACTTTTTCGTGGTGAGATATCTGAAAATAGTTCTAAAGATAGAAAATACCACAGTGAATGGTAAAAGTAATATAATATTTTTAAAAGAACTGTTTTAAGTAAAGAGCACAAGCCAATAGTTCTAAATTAAACAAAATGATGCATTTATTGCTATTGGTTAGTGCTCTTCATAACATTATCCTTCACTTAATGATATTTTAGAACCATTACTTCCAGTGTCCATTACACAAAAGCACTCTTTTTGTTTCTCTCTCTGGCTCCTCCTTGAAATGAGAGATTATGAAAGCTTACATGAGTTAATTTGCTTAAAAACTAAAAAATAACAATATTACAATATGGATGTTCTTTTAAATATCACATATTAGGTAAATGGTTTGAACACTGAAGTATCAATTCATGTTTCTAGATATTGATTGTGCAAGTTAGTGGAGTCCTAAGAAGGACAATTAGTGTGTTCAACAGTCATTCTCAGGACCCACAAGCATGGATGATGTACAAAGACAAATATGTCAGTAGCACACCATTCTCCGACACACTCCCTATGCAAGCTGATTTCAAATGTCTAATATTTCAATATTACATATAAATTTAAGCATCAATTTTACTTTTGCCACAGTGTATAAACAAACAGTAGTCCCACTCTATTGAATTTTTTTGTGTTGCACATATCTTATTATGCATGTGATTAGCATAGTTGCAGCCAGTCAATTGTATTTCCTTATCAATAGGAGCACTTTGGTGGCTAGTTGCAGCCAGTAATCTAATTTAAATATACAGCACAAAGTTGTAGAGTGGAGTGAGACTACTGCTTGTTTTTAAATTGAGCTTTTGCTGATTTGGGTAATGAATGAAGAAGTAGATTTGTACCAGTACAAAATCAGGCGCTCTATCCTCCTAAAAAATAAACATCATCTGATTAGTAAAAGCTTACAGTTGTCATGGTGATGTGTAAGACAGAATGATATGACAATTTCTATATTCTAGCATTTAGCCAAAACAAACCCTGTGGATGAATACTTAGACACCTGGTTCAAAAACAGAGCTTAAAAAATTGTGTTGACACAAAAAATACCACAATAATATCCAGCATGGGCATACAATGGGAGGATGGCACATTTTAAATCTTAAATCACCTAATTTACACAATTTTCCAGCAAATAATGCCTAACTACCTTGACTGCAGCCCCCACCATACATAAAACTTTTTGCCAGCTAGCCTAATTTTTACTCATACAATGCAAATATTTTTGTGTTTAAGAAATGAGAAATAATACTGTTGATCAATTTTCTTTGCAAGTAAAACTGGGTTCGGCTTCACCATTGCACAATGCTATATCAGAATTACCTCAGCTATTTTTCCTATGCAATACTCATTCATCAGCTCTCTTGCATCGTCCGAGTGGCCAACATCTTCGAAGAGTTCTGTTGCATGTGTTCCTTTGTAAGCAAAACAAAATTTTATCAAACGTGCAAATCACAAAATGTTCATTAAGAAATATATATTTTACCTGCTTCCTCTAACAAAACTTCCTCACCGCCTGGATGCTGATCGTTAAAAAAAAGAATCACTTAAGTTGGGATATGTAATTAAAGATGTTGTGTTTTAAGACACGGGGGGGGGCACAGCCTATTGCTAGTACGTTTTACTACTTCATCTTTACATCATGAAATATTATACCAAATGACACTGCCTTCTGAAGAGCTACAAAAGTTGGCACACATTTAACTGCCTCCTTACAAAAAGTGACCAATGATGAATGTAGCTAGGCCAAAAGTCTGTTTGTGCTATGTAAATAATTTGGTGTTCACTAACTTGTAAAAGCAATAGATTTCTAATGAAACAATGCCAATGATCTAAAACTTATTTAAATTAACCAAACTTAAAAGCTGGCTATGCTACTGCCAGGTGACAGTAAATATCTGTTTTACAATCAGAGCAAGTGGCACAGCTTGTCACCTGGTTAGGTGTGTCACCTAAACAGTTTAGTCACTTGAGGAGACCAGTTGATTCTGCATCACGCAGAGAAATATTTTTCTTGTTTCTTCCCCATTACTTTCCTAAATTAGATAGTCTTCTTTATTTTGCAAGCATTTGATGTGAAGATTCATAAAAATGGTGCATGTGAATTACATGTGACATTCATCTTTGCACAGGGAGCCCAGAGCCCATGTTGACATGCTGATAATGTAATAATTTTAGTGTTGGACATTTTAAATGATTTCAATGCGATGTTTTAACAATACCACCTGAATTTACACAAATAAAACAGGGAAAACAGTCCAACCCAGGTTAATACTTGCACCAATCAGGGACTAAATGAAATTGGTTATGCCACAAAATTGAGATAAAAAGCTAAGCGTAGTCATTTTGAGTGAGCTCTGTTTATCTGCCTCCCAAGATATAACTTTGAATGTATGAAAGACATCAATATACTAAGTTTTCCGATGTCAAAATCTTGAAAATATCGACGACTTCAAAGATCACTGTATTCGCTCAATAAATAACACATTATTCAACCAGTTGCAATACATAGCCGGCCATCTTATGCTCTTTAAAGCACCCATTAAAACCTTCTAAAGTAGTAGATAATACATTGGATAGAAGGATACGAGCGAATAACAAACCTCGTCCATAAATTTAGTCACATCATACACTAAATTATGAATGACGAGCCATAAAGATTCCGCGGTATTATGCTTTTGGACCTCAGCTAAGGAATATTCCTTTTTCTCTTTAGACATTTTGGTAAAAATATGATGAAAATAACGCAAATTTAACGTAAACCGTGTTCCCTGTAAGAAGTATGTATCAAATTTACGGCAAATCCTGGCACCTCCACACACCGGGTCCAAGGGTGCTCGTCACTGTCAATTTATACTGTACACTCTGATTGGTCAATAATTATAGAAGACCTTACCCCATTGGCTGAATAACTTTTGTATATTCTTAAATAAATAGTTCTATGGTAAAGAGCATAACTTTAACTTAATTTAAACACACCGTTTATAAAATTCAATTTCAATTAAGTAAAGATTTTCAGAACAGGACATCTCCGCATTGTCTGACATTCCCTGACAAGTTTCAATCAGCTTTACAACGGGGAAATTTCTGCTTAAAATCTGTTCACTCTCGTTTAACCAAGCGACTAATAGTGCAATGGAACCAAATTATTGGAAAGGAACAAGATCAGAAAATGCTGTCAATTTCTAAGAACTGGTATTATTGGAAAATTTGCAAATACAGTAGTCGCTCATCAGTTGCATGGCACTCTCTGAATGTCCAATGCGGTGGAAGTCTTCAGTTGCATCCTCTCCTGTAAAAAAACCAACCAAATAAAAAGAGATCTTACAATTTTGGAAACAGGCGGGAATTTCGGTGTTAAGACATACAAGTGGCAATGTTTCTTCACACAATTAAATAAATAAACAGACATTAGTGACACTATTGCGAGAATTGCAAAAATTGATTCGTAAGACTAACCTCCTTTATTGTATAGCACTAAATCACCACCAGGATGCTGCAAAGGTCAGATACAAATTTCTTTAAAACAAACGTGTTTCGGCATACTTTATGCCATCTTCAGTGCGAAGTGAATAAATATAGGAAGTTTACATGATAATATGTCATAGTGATAAAGTGGAAGTATGGAAGTTATGAATAATTATTTACAGTTGAATAAGGTGTTATAAAATGTTTGTGTTAGGTTTTGTAAAAGAAGGAAAAAAACTACAATGAATAATATCTGATAAGGTATTAAATGCTATTTACAGGTCAAAGATACTGTTAAGATGTTGTATTTGTTTGTTGAGGTTAGGTTTACGTTTTTTATATAAATGGCTTTTTTGAGTGGCGAAAGGAGTGTGAGCGGTGTCTAAGATATGGAAACAGGATTGTGTAATTGCTTTTGCAGTGTGGTGACGAGAGTAAGTGTCTGAATATGTGTGAGTTTTTGTCAGTTTTCGTCTAACACAAACATTTTATCTCAACAAACTTCCTCATGCTATTCCCTTACACGCTCAAACTTCGTATTCGCTGTCGTAGTCGTACTCTAGCTAAAGCTCCCTATTGACTCCCCTCGCACCTGAAGACGGCATAAAGTATGCCGAAACTTGTTTGTTTTAAAGAAATTTGTCACATATTTTAAATGGTCAGACACATTATAAATAATAAAATGTTTGTTACAGACTAACTTTAAATACACAATACTCAATGCGACAATTGAAGAAAATGGCAGAGTTCATTACACGTCACACTACAGAAAAGCATTTGTCGATATCGTTAACGTCCGGTTCACATAATTTAAAATTGTCTGGACGCGTAAAAAAATTGACTTGTCTAAGAGAACAAAAACCATGACCAGCCGACAATTTAAAGAAGTATAGTATAAAACAAATTTTGAAGAAGCAAGACATCTTGAGATTGCAAAATATGAATCAAAACAAGACGAGAAGTAAACTGTAAATTTTCGACTTTATTTCAAAGTAATCCTCAGACAGAATGATGAGGATGACTTTGAAATAAAGTCGAAAATGTACAGTTTACTTCTCGTCTTGTTTTGATTCATATTTTGCAATCTCAAGATGTCTTGCTTCTTCGGAATTTGTTTTATATTAGAGAACAAAAGTGTTTGGTTTTTATTTGTTAAGTAAAGCCCATGCAATAACCTAGAATCCAATCTGTTGTGGATTATGTATCACTTCTTAATACCATCGCAGTCTGTTCTTGATACCAGGTGACCCTGGCTAAAGAAGGCACGTACTTTTTTAACGTAAAACGTTATGTTTTTTTTGTGTTTGAGCCGGGGATATATAGCGTATGTATTGATGTTATCACTTATCACTTATCTTCTCAAGTGTAATCATAAAAAACCGATGCATCGCTTATTTTTTTAAAAACAACACTGTGTCAAGGCGCGCCTACCTCATAAACAAATTCTGAAATATCATCCACTTTGTTGTCGATGACAATCCATAAATCTCCTGGTGAATTGTGCCGAGAAACCTCACAAGACGTAAACACTTTCTTAGGCCGACCTCGTCCGGCCATTTTGCCAGCAGTCGGCTTAGTCTTAAACAAACATCAAGTTGCAAGTAAAAAAATCCATCGTTAACACAATTATTTCGCTAAATATTTACATGTTTATCATAAAATTTACATAACTTCTTTCTCTCCTCAAGTGCTTCTTCCTGAGTCAGGGACAAGATGAAGGGTTTCGTCAGTAATGTCACCTATGTGTGGTGTACGAATTGTTGCAGAGTTTTTTAAACTAAAAATTTCAGCGAATATCGCACGATGAAAGTAAATATTGACTTTTGGAAGTTGATCAAAACTTTGAACATTAGCATTATTCATTACCATAGCCATTGTGATGGTAATGACGATCTATGAGAGTTTTGTAAAGTCATAAACTATAAATAACTTGTAATTTCATGTATTCAAACTTCAAATGCTAAAAATCACTCAGATAAATGATGTTTTAAAGACGACAAGTTACTCAATAAAATTTCTTAAATGGCCAAATTAAGTTTCAATCTGTGTAAATGTATTCGCTCTAAGAAGTTGGAAAGAATTACCGTCTGCCTCGATAATTAACGTGACAAGTAAATTTTCCAGCGAATATTTCAATTTTTAACCAAACTGTATAAGAGATTTACTGCTAGAGGTGCTGAGAATGAAATGCATTCCCTCCCCTTCTCTACAACCTTGACAATCCATCCACCCACTCTATTCTTTTACCCATAAAAAAATCGCAAAAAATCAAAGTATTTCTCTTCGGCAAAATAATCGCTTTTTCCATTTGAAAGGAAAGTGAATACATTTGTAGCCATAATCCTACATTTGTATGATTTATTTTCTTTTTTAAAATAACACCGTTTATTCAACTTGACAGAACTACAAATACAGGTTTCATTGAAAATTAATATGAAATACACCTAAAGAAAAGGAACATTGTGAATTTGACCAAGATATATTGCTTTATATGATATGTACATGTTCTTGGTGCCATTTTTATTTTACCTGTGTGTTAAAACCTACGACAATCAGTTATAATCATACCAAAATAGTCATACTTGAGAAAGTTTGAAAATTGTTTGTGCGTGCTTATTGCCCAAAGGTGTTCTCGCCACTGTAAGCTATGTACAGGAATCCATCTTCGTCTTTGTGTTCTTCATAGATGGCCCCCATTGTGGAGCTAGAATCATAAAACACTAATGATTGACAGCATCGAACAAACTTAAACACAAAACAACAAATGCTACAACAGCACACATGTTGTACTTAAGCCAAGTACATTACAGAACATATTTGTTCTGTATTTCTTTAGAAATTCATAGTTTTCACAGTGGGCGAGCAAAAAAAAATTCTGAATATAACTAAATGAACAGGCTGTATTTGTCACTGTTAACGATAAATGGTCAATGGCAAGATACAATTTAAGATAATGCTATTTCTTTTCTTTAAATTTAATGAAAATAGGGAATGAAATAAATTACTTTTTCAAAATATCTTAAAAAGCATAGTGACTCTATTGCAGAAGCCATAGTGAAAACAGTTATGTCAAGAAGCTATGTAATTGAAAAAATGTCATCAAGTCTTTGCAGGCCTTTGGAAAACTGCCTTCATGCTAGGTATGTACTTTGGAATGCATGACAGACAACCGAACAATATTTTGATAATAGATTGCCAACAGAAGGCATAACATTGAATGTAAAAAAATATGGGTTATGATGAACTTCAAAATGTTTACAACAACATTGTAAATGGTTCGTATGCAGTAAATATTCCAAAAATGCACTATTGTTCTGCCTTATGTCACTGTTATATCCACTATGAACTCAAGCCTCTCAAAGCTTCAACGCCCTTGAGTATATTTTGTTTTGTGTACTCGGACTTCAAAACGAAAGGTTTCGTTCAAAATTCAAATCAAAACGAAATCATGTAAACTCATGGAAAAATTCCCCATTACATACGCCATATATGGAAGACTTTTAAGAACAAGACACAGGTTTTCTAACATTAAAAGACAATTCCCCACAATTTACAATAAACGGATAACAAGTTTATTCAAAGATGCAGGAGAGCGACGTTTCCGAAGTTTACCTTGTGGTGGGAAGAACTTTGTTGACGAATAAAAACATCGCTTTCTCAGGAGCAAGTTGAATTCTTTTACGTATAATATACATAAATTGAGCAACTGTAAATAGTGAAAGGAATAGTTTAGACATGAAGACTAAGAGAACTTAAATAGGCTATATTATCTTAGCAACAAAGGTGTCGCTTCGTTGATAATTTAAGGAGAACATTGAACCTGTTAAGTCATTTGGAACGAGAAACTTTCGCTTGTCAATATCGGGGATGGTCGATTTTGGTGCCTTTTCAACAACTACCTACGAAAAAGCAGAGCCAATACTGTCGTCAATAACAAAATACAACGAAGGAAGCGTGTGTGAATACTAACGGGGATTCGATCCGGATACTTTGTGCGAATTTTGGCGGATTCTGCACGCCTGACATCTGCAAATACAAAATAACATTGTATACGTCCATTCAGCTTCCATCCTAAAACCTGAAAATATATAATACCGATCGTATGCTCTTCCTTGAAGGCCCACTTCATAGCTTCTGTGGAACACTCGGCGTCAAATAAAAAGATTTGTACTCGTTGAAAAGTCTGTTTCTTTAAGAAAAGAGCTTCGGGCTTGCCAGAATATCGAAAGCAACAAAATCAACGACAAAGTGTAAAATGTTTTGATCACCTGATAAATTACGTCATAATTTCTCGAATATTGAATGACGTCAGAAAACATGAGGACATACCCGCACAGCCCGCGTAAATTAAAATTGTCGGAGATCGTAGTGGTAGAATTAGAAATGTTGAAGAAATTTTGTTTGACAACCAACACAAAAATTGATTGTCGGTTGATCTAGTAGAACATGTTATATGAATAAAATATGAATGAACTCTTTAAAAAAAATTGAAAAATTTTTCCAATCTAAGATCATAGTATACATTTTGAAAAATTCAAAATTAATATTTTTATTAATTTAATAATTAACATTGCATATGTGTTCCTCGGTAGTATAGTGGTGAGTATCCCCGCCTGTCACGCGGGAGACCGGGGTTCGATTCCCCGCCGGGGAGGCCACCTTTTTAAACAAAGCTTTTTCAGAATGGTTCTACTGAACACGTTTGAAAATTTTTTCGCTACGTAAATTGAAAAATAAGCAGCTATCTAATGTTTGACATATTGAAAGTTTTTGCACAATCACCAGTGGAAGCATATCGAGAAATCAAACTTTAAACTTCAAAATCAAATATAACATTGCGAAATTGCTTGCCATATTTGGACTAAGCGTTTCCAACAATACATATAAGGAATTAAAAAAAAATTAAAATATTTTTATAAAGATCACTTACAACATTGATGTGGAAATATACAAATTTATTCACACAGATTACATCACAATCTGGCATTTCATGAACTATTATATACAAATTCTATACACCCATCCAGTTCAAACAAAAAGCTCAACGTCGACATTAATCATCATCGTCTTCATCATCAATATCTTCGTCCTCGTCTCCAGGCTCTAAATCCTCCTCTGTCTTGCTTTTCGCTTCCTTTTCCTCTTCAACGGTGGGGTCGGCAATTTCAATGACGTCAGCTCCCGTGGGGTATTCATCAAGGACAGGTGGCAGAACGGGGGGAGTGTAACCTTTGGGCATGTATTTCTGACCCCAACCGATGTAAATGTTTTCAAATTTCCTGTTTAAGAAATAAATCTGTATTAATTTTGGCCTTATTTATACTGGAGATATTCATGTAGACAATTGCAAAAAATATTCTTGGTTTGGTAAAACGTTCGGTTGAAAAAAGACGTTTTTTCAAGAAAATTTTATACGGTTAAAAAAGCGTGCCCGCGCAAAAGAATTTCTGGATAAGCTTTTCTTCGCTACATTAGACCATAGTTTCATAAGTTTTTGCTACAAAAACTACACACAAACTAAATTTGAGAGGCTTTTTCAAACCGTAACGATGAATTAATCTTGTTTTAAAACAATATCATCGCCAAAACTGGCTCAGAGTAAGAAAAGGCGGGAAACCGCAAAGGCAATCGGGTAATCTTACATTTCTTGAGCGAAGGCGTACGCTCCTGGCCATCGATTGGATCTCATAACAGCGATGGCGTATTGAGGAAGAAAGTTTGAGGAAAGATACGACGACCATGCAGGCTTGTTGTCTATCCCTGAAAAACAGTATATAAAACGCTTGTATTATGCTTATGAAGTAAGATCCCTCGAGGACGACGACGAACAAGAAGGGATACTAGGGGATAACTTACATACAGGAAGTTGTGATTGTAAAATGACTTGGAGGAAGATAAGGAACAAGAAGTGATATTCGAGGTGAATTGTGTTCATAACTGAATATTGTAGTTGTAAAATGATTTTGAGGTATACAAGGAGCAACAAGTGATACTTAGGGTGATTTGTGTACAAAGGAGTAATGAACATGGAAGAAGATTTGTAGTATTGACAAATATTTCAGGCAATTTTCTTAAGTTCAGAAGACAAACCATCATCTTCACTGATGGATGACAACAATGGCGGTCCAGTTTCTGGCATAATTTCCTCATCCCCTTCTTCTTCGTCGTCTGGTTCTTCTTCTTCAAAGTCATCTTCATTTCTCGTGACAGGATTATGCCAAATACAGCGACCCTTAAGAAAATAAGAAGATTTGTCCTCAGGGGTTTGAGACAGTTTTAAAGTGTTAACGAACCACTTGATAAAGACAGTTAAAAGTTTACAAGTGATCATTTAGTACTTCAAGGGATACCTGAGGTAGGATATTCAAACAATGATGTACCCAAGTGTTTGCAGTGGTATCTAATAACTCGCGGGGATTCACACCTTCGAACTCGGGATTAACCACGTAAGTTTCACGCACTGTCGACAAAAAAAACTTTACATGACGTTACGCGCACGATGAAACGGAAAACTAGACACCAACCCTCCTCCTCTTCTTCTTCTTCCTCATCCTCGAAAGCGTAGTAGCCAGCGGGACTTATGTGCGTGCCAGCGGTAATCCGAGCGATCTGAGCACGAAGGTAGTTCGCCTCGTTACCAGGAAACGGAGGATAGCTCACGACCTTATGTGAGAGAAACGGAAGTGGAAAGTTGGAATCTTTCGAAAGACACCAAGTGAGCAAATTTACTAATTTCTTTACCGGTGCGTCAATTCTCCCTGTAAAAAATTTCTTTATTTGCCGCGCGGCATTAATTTCAGCAGGCGAAACGTGAGGTAATTTTATCCATGATCCACAGACTGCAAAAAGATGAAAGAGTTTATAACAAACTAGGCCCAGTCCACACGTACACACCACTAAGTCCCAGTCCACGTGTGTAAAACACTAAGGCGTAGTAGATAAGAACAAAGCCTCGACAAGGACTTTACACGTGAAGAAAAATCAAGGGGGGGAGGCTCTAAAATCTGAAACACTTCATTAACGACTTATGAGCTTGGGGAAACGTTCCGCAGTCTTTCTGATGATTCAACATCGACCTGGAGACTGGGTGAGATAACATGAGCCAATCTTGCAAGCAATCGTTTAAGCGCCGCGGTCTTATTTAAATTGAAATGCAATGTACTGCTGCGGTTATTAGAGTAGCGAGGTGCGATCGATCAAATATTGAATCGTTTTAATCTTTTCATATTGATAAAACAACTCACAAGTGTTCGTGACGAAGTAGACATGTTTGTTTGCACCCGATTTGTAATCTTCTTTGGGGATGACGGGGGGTGCAACCCATGTTGATTTCGGAAGATCGTCCTCTTCTTCGTCTCTGTCATCGTCTGTGAAAAAAAAACACGCACTTTTTATAAACGCATAGAGACGTTGTACAAGTGGTGTGGTCAAACAGGAAACTGGGTCTTGCAAGGTAAATTTCAGATCATTGTCGTTATTCATTTTTTTTAAAAATTTATTGTTTTTGACAGTGAGTGAACTTGAAAATATTTACACATCATTAACAAACTTGGAAGATGTCTACCCTACAGCAGAGTATGGAGTATAGTCACTCTCATGAATTTTTCATACAACGCATATCTTATTACGCATGTAATTACCATAGTGGCAGCCAGTCAATTGCAATTTCTGACCAACAGGAATCATGAAATGGCTAACGCCAGCCAGTAGTGTAATTCAATATACAGCAGCCAGTTGCACAGAAAGAGGACCTACTGCATATAATTCCCTATACCTTGACTATAGCCTGGTGCATAGTTAAACCATTTTTAATAATGTATTTTACAATAACTTACCATTTTCATTTTCGTCATCTTTATCTTTACTATCTTCTTCCTCTTCTTCCCGTTCTTCTCGCTTTTTTAAAAACACATCAGAAACTCCGTCAATTTATACGTCAAATATAGCCCCCCTCCCCTCCTATCCTACTGTAAACCAGCACAGCTATCCTCAACAATCACCTCTAGCTCCTCCTCCTCCTCAAGACCTCCATCGCGATATTCGACTTCAGCAATGTAGTAATTGTGCTCCAAACCGAATATTTTACCTATGAAATGGTGAAAGAACTCATTTCTTCACTTTAAACTTTCCCACCTAGGTTTCAAGAAAACCCATCTTTGATACGAACTTTTTTTCATCAACCAGAATGACAAGTGTACAAAAGTTCTAACGCTTTGGAAATCAGACTCACCCCAAAATCTAACGGTCTGAAGAGGTTTAGAATCAACAAGAGTTTTCAACGAAAGCCACACATTGAACATTTCTTCATGAGGAAGTCCAATGCCCGCTTGCTCAAAGTAGAAATTGAGATTTATAAGATTCGGTAATGGTGTCTCAACTTCTTCATCAGTTTCCAATTCTCCCTCTTTATCTGCATCTTTCTGAAGGATTTTAAATAGACAGTAGACAGTTGAGAATTGGGAATTTAGATAACTTCAAGACAGAATCATTGCAGGATACTTATGGTCTATAGAGTGATTATGATCCTTTAACATAGGATTATTGTGGATACTTATGGTTTGTACAGTGATTACGATCCCTTCAAGACAGGATCATTGTGGATACTTTGGGTCTGTATAGTGATTTGGATTACTTCAAGATAGGATGATTGAGGATACTTATGGTCTATAGAGTGATTATGATCTTTTACATAGGATTATTGTGGATATTTATGGTCTATATAGTAATTAGAATCCCTTCAAGATAGAATCATTGTGGTACTTTGGGTCTGTATAGTGATTTGGATCACTTGAAGATACGATCATGGTGGATTCTTTTGGTAAATATAATAATTTCTATAATTTCGTAAAAGCACTATTGCCAATGCACATTTAATATAAACGAAAAGTTTTTTGAAAATAGACATGTTTAGATGGCATCATGAGATGTTGAAACATGTCTATTTTCAAAAAACTTTTCGTTTATATTAAATGTGCATAATAATTTCTCCCAACTAACACATTTGAAATTCCCTTGAAAATACATTTAATTATTAAGGGCTACAACTTTTTCTTGCAACTTGTGCCAGATATCATTTCCAAGTAATAAAGTCTAGAGTATTTTGACTTGAGTCATTTCAGCAGTTGGAAACAAGTGAAAAACCGTAATCAACTTGCTGGATAATGGCGACCAATATTCTTGGCACAACATGCACTAGTTAAAAATATCAAAGGTTCCGAAAAGAGCTACCCTTCTGTATGTTCCATATTTTGTACTGGGGTTTGATGCCATGAGATTATACCCAAAGAGAATTGAATGCAGTTCTGTATAAAGCCTGCAAGAGATTTACCTCAAAAAGCTTTTGTGTTAGGATGGATGCTGTTAGTAGTTTGAGTTCTGTTTCTTTCGTGTTTTCCTATTAAGGAAAGACAGTATTGTTACCATTTCAGTATATTTAATACCAGGTACAATTTTTCGAACATTTCTACGATTATATCATTATAAAAATGAAATGGATGAAAGTCAATACTTGATCCTGAACTTCGTGTTTTGTCTTGGGAGGTGATCTTATTTCGGAGAAGAAATCTTCGAAGACACCTGAAACATGATGTTCGATCTCATCAATGGGAACAATGCAAACTTACTCGTATGAAATGGTAAACAAAAACAAAACTTTTTCCAAATCATTTGTAAAGAAAATAAATTTGCACAAACAAACCAATCGCATTTTCCGGCCGTCTGTCCAAGAAGCTCGAAACGGTTTCATTTAGACAATCGTGTCTACAAATGGAATCGTAATGGTAGAACACAAATTATAATATTTGGTTAACTTTAACAGATGGATCTTGTTCGATGATTTTTATCAAAAATACGCTGTAAACTTTCTAAGGCTCACAGTGAGGTCTTGAATGAGTCCTCCTTTCTCTGCCAGAACTTTCTTGCAGAGTCCAAATCATCCAAAATAAACAAATCCCTTTTTTCTTCGACCATTTTTCCAGAATCGCTCAGAAATGAAAATAAGGTTGTGTGCCACGTTACCATAACAACCAATTAAGTCAGCGGATGATATCGAAGGCGCAGCGCACAAATTAATTACGACTGCTATTCTGTTGAAGAGTATTTTACATAAAAACCATGACCAGCCGACAATTTAAAGAAATATGGTTTAAAATGAAATTTTTTTTTCATGCGTTGTAAATATATATGTGTATGTATGGTTTTAAATATCATTCTGTCTGAAGATGACTTTGAAATAAAGTCGAAAATTTACAGTTCACTTCTCGTCTTGTTTTGATGCATATTTTGCAATCTCAAGATGTCTTGCTTTTTTGGAATTCGCTTTATAATATAGTATTTTACATTTTGGTTAAACACCACACAATAGACACTCCGTATATAGTAAACATTATTTAATCTAAACGTTTCGACAAGTGTTCCATGTCATCATTTGTAATTTGTAATTTTTAAAAAGCAAACATTTTTCTACTGAAGATGACATGTAACACTTTTTTAAAGCATTTTTACATAAAGATTAGATACTCGGCAAATATTAATTTGGAATAAATTCCTTCTTGACATTGAAGCGATGATGTAACACGCTCTAATTCTAATGTCGCATTTTCTACTTCCGTTTACTGCAAAACCTACGGTTCCCCTGTCTCTTTACTAACTTCCATAGCTTCATACTACGAGCATACAAAGTTAGTCGTTCATTGAACTTTCAATCTCTAATTGACGCGATCAACCTACGAAAACTTTAAATCTTCAACGTGAATTGTTAGAAAATTGTTTGACTTAATAGCTTCCCCTCCCAGGCTTCCCACCTTATTGATAGACATGTTTGACGCAATCTCAATAATCATTTTGAACGTATGTCTGTCATCCGTTCACACTGTACTAAAAAATTATCTGTCAGCTAAATAACTCGACTATGCAATGCAAAGCCACCTATCGCACTTTAATATTCGATATGTCTTTCGCTCATTTACAAGCATTTCATCCTTTTTTTCTTGTGTCGACTGTTTTCTGTGTGACTGCGTCATACGTTGATCGAACCACGTGTCTCATTTATACAATATTCTTTTACATATTTAAACATTTGTGCATTTACACATTTGTGCATTTACACACCAGACTATCAAAACACGGGGGAATCCCTCCATTAACAGGTAACCATCATTCATCTCAATGAATCCAAGTGTGTTCGCCCATTTCAAAACAATATATCTCTTTCCAGGTATTAACGACTTCAAAATTCTTTCATCTTCTAAAAGCCTTAGCATCCAGGACAGTTGCCCCAGTTCTATACCATTAAAAACCCTCATCCAACTTTATTGTATGCCAACTTTAATCATCACTCAACACACCAATATTTCCACCACATCACATATTGTAATTGAACACCCAATAAATAATTTGTAATAGGTATTTATAAGTAGTCAAACATTCTCTGTAGCAATGTAAATCACCATTTTCTTTGATGTTTGAAGACAAATCTTTACTCGGATTAGAAAATAAACCATCCATTGCCTTTTGAAAAAGTTTTATGATTGGGAAAATGAATTTATTCTTATATCCCGCCTGCCAAAACCAAATAGTTACATATATTATTTACAAATGCCAAAGACCTTCACCTTGAGTCGCTTAATGTAATATAACAACTAGGAGTCTAATGTTTCCGGCTCGTGTAATTTTCATTTAATTGTTAAAACAGACTCATCAATCTGTCTTCCTGTCCTGTGCGCATTTGGCTGCCAAGCAAGCAAGTGCCTTCTTATTTCATAGCGTGAGAACAAGCTAAAAAGAAATTGAAGCACCATAACCGGTTCTACTGGCATAATATTTTTGCTATTCGTCTGTCATCGATCTTGACTATATTGAAGGTGAGTCATACACTAGAAGGTATTTCGAAAAGCAAAAATGAAATCTGCTGTCTGCGTAATGCAAGGGTTGCGTTGATTACACAAAGTGCTTTTTATTAAACGTTGTAAAAAATATTCCCTGAAATTCCTCGTTCCAACATGCACTTCATAAAATTCCTC
The DNA here is from genome assembly GCF_021976095.1 of Xenia sp. Carnegie-2017. Lineage (NCBI taxonomy): Eukaryota > Metazoa > Cnidaria > Anthozoa > Malacalcyonacea > Xeniidae > Xenia > Xenia sp. Carnegie-2017. The sequence continues at coordinate 12,583,361 of NW_025813469.1, forward strand.
GTTCCAACTTGCTATTTATGAAATATTCAATTCATTATCATCACAATCTGCGCAGAGAGTATCGAATTTCCAATAAAAAATTTTTTATGTGATACACCTCTCTCTGCAAGTTTAAATTTCTAAATTTCGCAAAATTGCCGTTTTTGCATTGTGCTGAGTCGGAAAACAAGAATGGTGAATAACAATCAGGTCAAAGATGCACATCAAGAAATGAAAGTAATGCAAGGTTGGTTATTAAAACAGTCATGCAAACACTTTTGCTTGGCTGCTGATGCGAAATTTGACCGATACAAACCATTGGTATTTCGGCATCTCCCAATCGGCAAAAATAGTTTTATTATACTGTAATACAATAAGTAGAAGAACATAACCGTCTATTTCCATCAATATTTTGCCTTTGCTCACTGCTGCAAGCTTGAGTTTCAACAATACAGTGCTCTCGGGCTTTTTGGCCTCAAGGAGACTTGATGATGTTGTTATTAACTATTATCATGGTTTTAATGCCATGCAAAATGTAACAGAACATGTGAACGAGTGGTGTGAGGTTGCGTGCGGGGAAGGCTGTAGTTCACACGGCCGGATAGAGATGTATGGAAATTACAATTTAAAATGCCTTGTTAAAAAAAGTGTAAGTATAAAGCTTATCAAATTAAAGTAAAGTGTGCAACAATGTGGAGCGGCAAGTCTCCGATTACAATCATCATGCATATAAACAGCAATGTGCGACGGGGTTAGGACAAAACGCGAAAGCGGATCCGGAATACGGAAGCGAAACGGATTGGTTGGATGAGTGGAAAGGTGGTGAAGTAGAATTGTAGTTGATTCAGTTCATTAGCTACATTTTGTAGCAATGTCCAGGCAATGAAATAAGTAACATAACTAGAAGGTCACCGCAGTTAGCTTTAGTGAACATAGTTATAGCCATGGGCGTAGAAGGCACGGGGCAGATGGGCCTCAAGCCTCTGTAACTTTCAAAAACTAAGATACAAATGTTAGGTTTTGTGATGTAGCCATCTACCTTCTTTAATATATATTGACTTACCAACAAATAGAGATATCACAGATAACTGTTACGATCACATATAATGTTCAACGTCAATGTCTATGGTCTACGATTTACCTTACAATGGTTATAATACTTCTATTTATACAAAATATTACGTATGGATATATTTGTTTCTTTACTAAAAATGGTTAATTTACAATCTACGGAAAGCTATTAGGAACTATAAAAAATATTGTGATTATTGCACATAAGTATCTCTTGAAATAATCATTTAGTTATACTTGACTTAATTATTTACTAATTAAAGGAAGAATATGAGAGTATATCTTAACAACAAACTCACCAAAAATGAACTGTAGAGTGTTCAATTTCATGTGCTGTAATTTCAAATCCACTTTACCCAGAACGCTCTATTTGTGAGAGTTAGGTCAACGGGTATGGGGCGAGCGCCGTACCGCCTATTTTGTCCTTTTCGCAAGTGATACTAATAATGAAACTATTTAAATTGGCTAAATGAGCAAAAGAATGAAACAATTCCACCTTGTACAGTATAATGGCGATATTTTCGTTATCGGGAACTTAATCAAGCTTTTGGCGTTTTTTTAATAACTACTGCGAACCAAATTCAATTTTATGGACATGACGTTATAATTGCATATTTTATCTACCATTTACCACAAATTCTTCTAATAGGATGAATAAGGAAAAATAACAAGATTTTCATATTTCATGATCCAAATATTTTGTAGTAAGACATAAGATATATCAAACTGCTATGTAATAAATACAGCAAAAATTCATATAAATAGTTAAATTTAAATCTTCAAAGACTTGCATCTTTGACGATCACTGTTGAGCTCTATGAGACCAAAATTGAAATTTGTCAACTTCCATTCAACGTATAATGGACAAAAACATATCAAATTGCTTGCAGACAATAAAAATTTCACTTCATAACCACTTTAAAGTTCTATTTGAAAAAGGTAGCTTTCCAATATAATTTCAGTGAAATGCAGTGAAATATGAAGTACTTGCAACGATATCCAATGATTGCATGAAACTGTTTTTGACAAATAACAAGTTGGCATTTCGTGTGTGTCCCGCGTGTACTGTGCCATTTGCGTGACAGTGATATCAGTCAATGAAAGCTTGGATTTCAAAAATAAATTTGCTGAGAATTTTTCTTGAGGAATCAGTAGAGCAAACTCCTTAAGACATTTTTAGATATTTTTCGGCCGTATTACTCGGCATTGCACAAAAAATGTATATGGAAATAGCTTTAACATGTTGATAAATTTGTCAAGAAGAAACTAAAAAAAATCAAAACAAGACATTTAAAAAGCGGTATGTACAATTTTGAAATACTTATAAACGCTGGAGAAAACGTTGATTATGTGAAAACAAGCGAAAAGTTCAATGCATAACAGCAATGGTCACTTTTTTATCAATCGCAGTGATCACGATGATCATATTCGGCATCCAATATGGCGGCCGAGTTATTTTTCCAGGTATTTCGAGCATTTTATCAGCAAGTTCATGCTTATAAATAAATAGCCAAGTGTACAACATGAAAAGTATTGCTAATATAACCTGCTCTACATAAATGCAACCCTCATCCTTAGTGGTTTGAAACAGGGTTTTAAAATGATTATAAAGCAAGCAAAGCTATATAATGTATCACGAATTTTATAGTATATCATATTGATTGTAAAATTAGTTTTTTCTTGTAATACAGAAGATGATGAATGTATATGTAATATATTAAATTTTAGGATTTGTGTTTAAAATGTTTGGTCATATTTGTGAAAATATATGATGATTCTATAATATTAGACTAATAATCTTTTTCATACTTGTATTACAGTACAATTTTTACTTAAGTGTTTCAAAAGTTATGAATATAGAGTGTCAATTGTGTTTTTGTCTTTTTTTTTAAGTGGGTATTGACCCTTTTGACTCTTTAATGGTGCAATTAATAATAACACAATAATATGGCATAACAGTTTTTTAAAAACGAACTCAAAATATTTTTTGCTAACTTTTTGAAATATTTTGCAAAGTGTTCTTCTTTTTGTTTACGCTCTGAACTTTCAAAAAGGACTAAGGCGAGCTAATTTTGCTCGGAAACACAAAAATTACCGAAAAACAGCGTTTTTTACCCTGACAGCTTCATTTTCAAAGATTCAAACAATATTATAAGGATAGACAAGTGTGTTTTACATCCTTTTAATGAAAAAAAACGAGGGGTGTCAGTTTTGTATTCAAGTTATAAGGCATGTTTTCACGTGCCAAAACAAAGTTCGCTTTTCATCCTTCTAAAAAGAAGCTTAGACATGTACAAATGTCGTTCAAACTTGATTTATATTGAAGTACAAAAATTGTTTAAGGTTTTTAGACATTAAGCTGGCTCGAAGACCACTGTTTTTTGCAAAAAATCCGGCAATTTCGAAGTGATGTATTTCGCCTCCGTACCCTTAATGGCGGTGATCATGGAGGCTTCAAAGATGGCGGCCAATTTAGCCTTCTAGTTATTGTAGAGTTCACTTGGTATTTCATAGAGTTCACTGCACTGGTGGAGTTAAACCTTTGAACTGAATATGTAACTGGATGGCTAGTTTAAGATAAACATGACTGAACTGGTCTTACCTTAAATGAAACCAAATTTTACGTACAGAGCCGCGAAGTCCCGCATTTCAGCTTTCTGTTTTAGTTACCTTTCCCTGACCCGAGCGAAGAAGGATTGGGACGAGTTGAATAGCTCGCTTCAAATTTTGGCGGGAGGTAGCCATCCAGTTACATTAAGTATAAACGAGTCTAACAAACTTTCGCCACTGACTTGTGTTTGCGGGCTTAATTTTTCAACAGACATGGGTAGAACTGTGGATCAAATTTTGACGCAAATCGGAGAGATGGGTCGTTTCCAAATCACTCGTCTTGCGATGTTCTTCTTCATAATGTTCCCGCCAACCTTTCATCTTCTAAACATGTTCTTCATCGGAGCTGAAGGACCTTGGAAATGCGTCGACAACAGCACTGTTTGTAAACTTAACGGAAGTTTCGTCGCAGGAGATAAGCATTACAACTTCCGGTGTGGGATAAACAGGAGCGAATGGGAGTATGCCGATTATGAAGGACCGAAAGAAACAATTATTAGCGAGGTAAATAAGGATAAATATAGATATTGGTACTTCATCAATAAAATACTGACTGATACTGCTGATTTGTTCACTGATATATTTTTGAGAGTTGATGCAGAGTAACAAAAAAAATACGTGTCTTTTATAGTTCGACCTAGTGTGTGACATGGCACCTTATGGTTGGTTGGCAAAGTCGATGGTGTATATTGGCAAAGCTGTCGTTACCATTCCCCTGGGTATCCTCTCTGACCGCTACGGTCGTCTTTTGTCGTTGTATCCTTGTGTACTTGTAGTGGTGGTTGTTGGTTTTGCTTCAGCATTCTCCACCAAATTTTGGCAGTTTCTCGCATCACGATTTGCCGTCGGTGCAGTGTTGTACGGTATCTTTCTCCCCGTGTTTATTCTATCGGGAGAATTCGTGAGTCCTCGTTATCGACCGCTTTCTCAGACGATCATGTGGTTCGCTTTTTCTATCGTGCTATTGGTGCTTGCATTGATGGCGTACTTTGTGAGAAACTGGCGTACGTTAATGATCCTGTGTACAGCCCCATGGATTTTTGTTTTAGTATTTTGGAAGTAAGTTACTTACAGATGTATTAGACTTTACGTAATTACAGTTCAGTACAATGACGTAGCCAGCTCAGATTAATCCAGTTGCTATGCGATTTTTCAGTATTCACTCACGGTAAAAATAATATATTTATAGAGAAATAAATAATGATAATACTCAGAAATTTACAAAGGAACACTGGCACTTTTGAGTGGGCTATGCAACTGGAAAATCATAGAGCTTGCACAGTTGCACTTCATGTCACGTGACTCTCTATGAACCATAGAGCTTGTACGTAGTGTCACATGACTCTTGGTAACAATAGAATTTGTGCGTAATGTCACAACTCTGTAGGAATCAATGAGCTTGTACGTAATATCACATGACTCTCAAAGGTAATCACAGACCTGGAACGTAACGTCACATGACTCTAAGTAGCACAATTCATATTTAGATTCACTCCTGAGTCGATTCGTTGGTACATGACGCATGGTAAGGTCGATAAAGCCGAGGAGGAGTTGCGTGACATCGCGCGGGAAAATAAGCGCGAATACCCAGAATGCAGTTTGGCTGTTCCGGCGAGTTCCGACAAACGCTTGAGCTGTCTGTCGTTATTTTCAACCTGCTCTCTTACAGTCAGCGTTCTTATTCAAGCCTTTGCGTGGTAAGTGACGACCGTTAGGGGTAGCAAATAATACATAAAGGATACAAGGCAATGGTTTATTGATTCATTGAGTGCCATTCTCAAGCAAACGAGAGTATGCCACAGTTAAAAAAACAAGGTTATTTCAAACAAGTGTTGTCTGCTAAATAAATACGTTTCTTACAGTACAATGAAAACGAACTCAACTAGCGTCGTTATTTATTGAAAATATAAAATAACAAACATATGGCAATCTGTATTTGGGTCTTAAGAGCATAGTTTTGTGCGTTAATGTTTGCATGGGCGTCAATCCTGCGCTAATGAGGGGATATTCATATATTCTGTAATGCTTATCGAATTTCTTTTGAAAGTGAAATTGTTTTTAAAAGAAATTAGCCAGGCATAGCAGAATATATGAATATGCCCCACCACCAAATAAAGAAAGGATTGAGGCCAATGAATGTTTGCACTATAAAGTCATTTTAAGTTCGATGTTGTATATTTATTGTCAAAAAACGTCTTTGTTTTAATTTTAAACTCTGGTGAATCTAGAGTAAGTCAGATTATCTTATGACGGCTTGAAATTTCTAGAGAATATTTATGGACTAAAATGTTACCAATTGCATTCGCTTTGAAAATATTTTAAAACGGATGATATACTCTTTATCTGGCACAGCCAGAGGGCACAGCTCCCGATGAACTATACATTGTAGAATAAACATTCCCAGAATTCCTGGATCAACACAAAATTCTATTTTAACAAATGCAACCTTATGTAAGGGTTTAAAAAGTGGTTCTCTATCATGACAACTTGATTGCTCTTTGTGATTCCTCGCGTGACGTTGAGACCATTTCTTTATTTCTGCTTAATTTTTCGTAGGTTCATCAACGGTATGGTTTACTACGGTGCTTCGTACGGAGCAAGTGATCTTGGTGGGAGCATGTATCTAAACTACACTCTCACGAGTTTAATTGAAATTCCTGCCAACGTTCTGGTCGTTTACATGTGCGAAAGGTACAATGAACGTCACAATTATTTCGTAACAATTGATTTATAGTTAACTCTAGGATGCCCCTTCCCAGGTTGCATCGTTTTCCATGTCGTATCAAACATCTAGAACCAAATCCACTAGATATCTGACACCGCCTATATTGTATAGTAATGAGTGAGGCAAAGCCGCCATCTTGAAAGGTGGCAAAACTGACGGTATTTACGACTAATATCTGCTTTTCCATGGATGATTTAGAGTCGCAAATTTTATAGTCTAAGTTTGATTCTTAAAATGTTTGACAGGATGGATTTTTTAAAATATTTCATTTTGAGTTTTGCTTTTTGCCACCTTTCAAGATGGCGTCCTTGCCTCACCTTGACATGGTTGTTTACCATCTAGAAGACTGGTGACGGTTGCAGGAAGCCTGGATAGCGTTATCCATTGGATAGCAAAAATTTTCAAACTTGTAAAAAAGTTGTTTATATTTTTCTCACGACAAGGGAATTTTGTAATCTTCGAAACAATATTTTATTTAACTGATTGCTCGAATCGTATATTTTTCTCTTACAAGAGATTTTATGAACGTTGAGAAAAATTTACTATCCAATGGATAACGCTATCCAGGGTTCGCGCAACCGGACCCTGGGTTCTAAATCATTGTACCGTATCCATTCTCATAATGCATTCCTTCCCATGTTGCAACACTTGCTCTGCACCTTTATCTCCTTTGCAGTATTATGATGCATACATTGTTGTTATGTTAAATTCTACATGAAATAACATCGCGTCATCAAAACGTTCAACATATTTTCTTATAAAGATTTGGACGTAAGAAAGCTGTGATATTAAACATGATTTTTGGTGGCATCGCGTGTTTCATCGTCTCTTTGATTCCCGGAGGAACAGAGAGAACTGGTACGAGCCGTTTTATTTGAGTTGCGCAAACAGGTCATATCTCATGTAAATGAGAAGTGAGAACATTTTCCTGCAAATGACGTCACTATCATGCATGAGATTGACGTCATAATAGAACAGCCGCTATTTCGGTGGCCAGTATTTTGTGAGAGGTACACATCTCGTCAATCTAAGTCACTCGGACCGAATTTCACGGTTATAAGTCGGGTAAAGTTTTCAAACCATAATTATTAATCACTGTCATTGAAAAGGTGTTACGAAACAATGATGGTCCCAAGCAATGGTGGTACCAAGCAATGAAGGTACCAAGCAATGAAGGTACCAAGCAATTATGGTACCTAGCTATCATGGTACCAAGTAATGCAATCATGGTACCAAGCAATGTAATCATGGTACCAAGCAATCATGGTACCAAGTAATCATTGCACCAAGCAATGTTGGTACCAAGCAATGACGGTACCAAGCAATCATAGTACCTAGCTATCATGGTACCAAGCAATGCAATCATGGTACCAAGCAATCATGGTATCAAGTAATCATTGCACCAAGCAATGTTGGTACCAAGCAATGACGGTACCAAGCAATCATGGTACCTAGCTATCATGGTACCAAGCAATGATGTCACGTCATGGGTAAACGTGTTGGTAGCAACATTCATTGCTTATATCATTGTTTATAATACATCCTCACGTGCTCGCGTCCAAAACAAGTTTAACTGCAAATTTTTGCCTTTCTCTTTCAGATTTTATTGTTGGTCGAGTAATCGGTGGAATGTTGGGAAAAGGTTTTATCACTATCTCCTTCAACAGTCTTTACGTTTGGTCCGGTGAAATATTTCCGACGGTAGCAAGGTAGTGTCACGTGATCAACAATAAGTAGCCAAGTCCCAAATTTTAGTCCAGCTAGGTAAATTTACGGGGAGGGGGGGGGGGAGAGGGAAATCACGAAACACTTCATCTACTTATATTATGAAAGGCTGATTTCCATTGAGTGCAAATTGTCGTGCGATCAACTTTTTAAGATCACTTTCTTTTCAATTGTAAGCTCTCAACCACAACAGTTTCATACTGCTGCATCGCAAAAAGTCGATCGCGCGACAATTTGCACTCAATGGAAATCAGCCTTGAGGCTTTCGCCTGGTTGATATATCAATTGAAAAAATTTGTTATTAGTTTTTAAAAGCTAATAAAGCCGCTACATACATGAACACGCTTTATAAGTCATGTGATTTCATTAGAAATAGCGGCATGGCCTTCGTTGGCGTCTCGAGTCGTTTCGGAGCGGTGACTGCACCGTTTGTAGTCGAACTTAAACGAATCCATCCGACTTTGGCGTTTGGAATGATGGGATTTTTCGCGATCGTTGCTGCGTTGCTGTGCTTAGTTCTACCAGACACGAAGGGTGTCCCGACGTTAGAGCTTTACAACAATAACCTGGGTATGTTTTAGTACCAACGAGTACTTACATATATTCAAAAGTACTCACAGTATAACCTCTTAACGATTATTTTCGAAAAGAAAGGTAGCCATTGTTTACAAACGAGGTCGCTTTTATCCGCTTTTATCTTTAAATCATTATTGACAAATTTATTCCATTTTATTTTACAGACGGCGCGGAAGAAATTGGCCTGAAACAGCCTGGGGAGAACTGCGAAGAAGTCTCTAACATCACTGTAACTAAGTCATAACTGGAATGCGAATTCCCATCAAGAATAAATGTTTGACTTGAGACATAAACTTCACAAAATTTTTAACTTCACATTGATACAGAGAAACTCCTTCAAAATATTTGCTTTGCTTTGCAAAGGCTATCAAAATAACTCAATAACTTCTTAGATAGAATTGTACGTTTATTTCTTTTTGGAGATACGCAACTTCTCTTTAATGTGCAAATAACATCGTTATACGAAATCACATTGTATAAACAGCATTAGGAGAAATTAGGTTTTGTCGACAGTTAGTATTAAAATGCATAACTTTTGTACTTATTAATTCAACTACACACGAGAAACTTGTGGAAAATTGATGATTTTTAAATTGCTACTGGTTTCAGAGATGTCATAACGATGTTACTTGCGTAATTAATAAAGTGAAATATCTCTAAAAAAAAGTAAAAAAAGTTAAGTCTATTGATGAAGTTTTAAATTAAGACAATTCATTTGTTCTTTTCATTACAATCAAACCAATTCGCGATAAAATTTCAAGTCATAAACACTTTAAAATCAAAGTATCAAACGACATTGAGAATACTCGCGGATGAGATGAAAAACATTCCGAGAAGTTTCAAAGATTTTAGCTTACTCGCTAAAATGTTTGAATGCAAATATTGCTAATTGATATACTTAATATTAGAGGCAAAGATATCGCCTGTTTTCATCCGTGAGTCAAAAACATATTGCCTTTACTCTTTTCTCGTCAAAACAGTTTCTTTCAACAACTCTTTGAAATGCGTTTGTTCTCCAGAAATCCTTAAACCGCACTTCGCAAGGGCAAATTCCATTTCAAAATATTTTCACACTTCGCCATTAACATGCTTAGTTCTCAAGAACATCAATGCGAAACCAGAAGCAGTATATTTTGCCAGCTCGACAAGTTTCAATGGTTTTCAAAATGCGTACATGATATGAACAATATATTCTTTCGCACTCTACATTAAAAACTTAGCAAGATGCCGTGAACCCTCCCACACTAGGAGTCATATGTTTAGCATAGAAAAAGTCCCATTTGAGCACAAAAATATATTTCACTTTGGGCGAGAAAGCAAAACCTTCCCACATAGCTACATAACTTGGAACACGAAATGAATGGCATTGACTTCAAGGAGCTCCATCTATTCATTCCATCTTTGGAGTGTTTGCATTTTTTCACGCAATATCAAGGCTTAAAGTTGAAATACCTAAATCTAAGTGCTATTGTGTTTTCGTTTCATGTCAACACCTACGTGTGCCTACGTTAGCACGAGTTCAAATAAATCATTAGTGTACATTGCACTATGAATGTTTCACAGTAAGTTATGCATCACTACCTACACTGACAAACGTTATCTCAGTTTATATTTTAGATAGTGTAAAGACTGTTCTCGTTCTCCATTGTTCATTCATCTCTACATACACTGATACACGTTATCTTAGTCCATATTTTAGCTAGTGTAAAGACTGTTCTCGTTCTCTGTTGTTCAATCATCACTACCTACACTGATACACGTTATCTTAGTTTATATTTTAGGTAGTGTAAAGACTGTTCTTGTTCTTTGTTGTTCATTCATCACTATCTACACTGATACACGTTATCTTAGTTTATATTTTAGGTAGTGTAAAGACTATTCTCGCTCATCACCACCCATGACTGAAACATATAGAATGAGAAATGGTTATGACACAAAAATCATCAACATTTAACGACCCTTGTAGGATTAGCGTTGCCATACGAACATGCCACAACCCTGAACTGTGTCTACTATAACGAATGTATGCCAAGTATTTCCGATGTTTAAAAAATCGCCAAAAATTTTTTGTGATTAAATGTAAAAGCCGCGGTTAACGACGAACGGTTTCTTCATAAATTTTACGAGTTGGGTGTTTGAGGTTTCCATCGCAACAGAGACATTGATGCCAAAAATAGGCAAACGAAATTAGGGCTGAATTTTCTCACACGACACGAAATAAAGAGTCTTTAGCAATTACTTGTCTTCAAGTCAATACACACACACAGTCACAAACTTATGCAAAACCTGCATTGTCTAAGTAATCTAATTGAACCACTCGACTACAAATATTGAAAGAAAACGGTTTCGCTATAGCGACAGCGAGTTTATCGAGATTCTTATGTAGAATAAAAAGGGGAAATTCTTGTACAGTTTTTGCTATGGAGGAAGTGAAAATTGAAAAGGATTTTTGATTTGCGTAGCAAAGGAAACCGTAGTTTCGACAAAAATCATTTTTATTTTTTAGACATAGTTAAAATATTTCTAAAGTTTGGTATAAGAAGAAAAGCAGTAAGACAGTTTATGAACGAAAACTAATTGACTTATGGACTTGCTTCGACTGACCTAATCACGCTCAAACACAATCCAAGCGATTTCGCCATTGCACGTAAGTGCATACAGCAATCATACATGATTAGAAATTTTCTATTAACGCAAGCGATGAGTACATTACCTAATCAAGAAGGCTACAATATCATTTAGCAATTATTGATTCGTTCTCACGTTCGTCTTGTAAAAAAATTTTTCGTAGCAAATCGACTAAAAAGATCAAGTACTGAAATGAAAGAATTTTCTTTCATGACAAAGCAAAAAAATTTCGAAATCTCGTTGCGAGAAGCATGCCATCAGCAGTTGTGACGGATGACGTCCTGTAAACGAAGACAATGGTGTCGTTAACGACAACAACTAACACGAAACAAAACTCGCTGCCAAAACCTGGGTAGAATCAATTGTCAAGAACAAAATACCACTTGAAATTTGTAGCAATTCTTTCTCTGGCAATTTCACGCCTTTCAAGTACTTCGAAATCGCCGGAAACCGAAGATTATTTTTTCATGTCAGAAGAAAACGGAATGAACAATGAATTTGTCTTCACATCATTAGCAGTCCATCAAGCCCTACGTAATGACATGAATGAAGCTTGAGGCTGCAGATTTTAAAACTGAATTGGAGCAGCACTCCGTCACGAAACAAAAATTATGATTTTCCATCAAAATACCGCTACGATGCTCTTGTCATCGACATTACAATCATTACACTAAAATATTTTGTTCAGTAAATGCAGTTCCGCGTAACTTGTTTTCATATTTCCCGAACAAGACCAATTAGCAGCAACTTATTCGTCCGCTAGCTCTGGAGGGAGTGCATTTATAACAGAGAGAAATCTGTTATACCTTTTCCAAAACAAATTGAAAGTCCAAAGGAAGGAGAACGAGGCATTTCAGAAACACGAAGCATTTCTACTCGGAACATTTAATGGATCGTATTTGTCTCATGAATTAAATGTGGAAGCGCCATATACAAATTTCGGTCCGATACTCCGTCTATTGTTTCCACGTTTTTACGACCCACGGAAATGGATGTCACTATATAATAAGATGGCATCGCGGTTTTTAATCGCCATTAGCACAAGACGCCGATGTGCACGCACATAAAGCAACAGGGGTTCCATCAAAAACATGAAATCTATAGAAATGATACAGACTAATACGGCATGGACGACGTTTCGATGCTTCGTCGCCACCATCGGCTTGGTCTTCGAGTTCCTGCTGTGCCGTTTCTTACATACGGTCCCTTTGTTTCACGAGGTTGTCGAGGAAACAATCACAAAAAAAGCGCGGTTGAAAATGGTCAAAGACAACTATTGGGAGTCGTTGTTCGGATGGCAAATGTTCAAAGAATGTTGGAAAATGAAGGTGATGGATTTGCGAAAGAAGGTTGCCGAAGGTACAAATGTTGTGGATTCGAATTTGATCACAACAGACGGTAAATGCTTGCAGTTAGTCGATCTTGTCAGGATAGGACGGCCGCTGGTCTTGAACTTTGGTAGCTCAAGCTGACCGCCATTTATGGCAAAGTTGGCAAAATTTAATGAAATCGTACGGGATTTCAACGATGTGGCCGACTTTGCTATCATATACATATCTGAGGCTCATGCTGCAGACGGTTGGGCTTTCAAGGTAATCGTCCTCAATGATATTTTCTGTAAAGTTATAGCGTTTATTAGAGAACACATGCATGGAATATGCTGTGGGATGCAATATTCAGTCCTCGAGAGAGTATTACGCCCGAACAGTACGCTGTGGGGCGAAGAGGAAATCGCTTTTTTTAATTTAGTATTCTTGTTAAATTCATTTCTGTAAAATTTGCGCATGCCCCATGTGGAAAACAACTCACTTGTTGACAATAGTTAGCGTGTTGAAATAAAATTATTCATTCATTCATTTTTAATATATCTTAGGGGCTGTTCACATGAGCCCGGTAACCGGGATTCAGCGGGGCGAGAAATGATTTTGAGTCATTGAAAGAAGTAAAAACTTTATGCGCAAAACTTACAACCTTTTCTTACAAGCGTCATATGTCATTTTAGTCGTAATTTTCAACTCGGGCTTAATTATTTCCTCTCACTTTAAAGGTTTTGTGAATTTGCAAAGTCAGAGCATAGAGAAATTGCTCAGCTTTTTTTTTTTGTTGTGAAGTATTTAATCTTTTCCATTTGCCAAAATGATTTAACGCTTTGCTGAATCCCAGTTGCCGGGCTCATGTGAACAGCCCCTTACAAAAAAGTTTGATAAGTTTATTCTTGTCGACCCTGAAAATGCATGCCAGCCAGGTGAGCTTCAGAGATAAACTCATACTTCTTAGCGTCAAAAGCAATTATATTCCTTTTAGAAGCTAATCATAATCACAGATTAAAGGAATGCATCCAAACTAATCCTATTAACAGATTAAACGAATCTCTCAAAGCTAATTTATATTATAAGATGAACGGTTTATCTCGATAGTAATCCTGTTATCTGATTAAAAGAGCCCATTGAAGCTAATTACAATTTAAAAAAAATTCAACAAAGCCAAACACATATTATCAGATTAAAGTAATGGGTTGTTTGTAAACACAGACTAAAATACCAACAATATCTACAAACAAAAAATACTTAGCTTAACGCGCTAAAATAGTAGACTTTATTTCTAAACTTGAGATTTTTAAAATTCTGGTAACTGCATAAGCGTCGAATTAGAAATAAAAAAATTAAAAACAGTAGAAAGCAGAATTTTCAACAAACTAACATCTCAACTGACATTTATTGAATTGACCAACTTATTTTCAGAACAACTTCGACATACGTCAGCACAAAACGATTACCGACCGACTAACGGCGGCAAAACACGTTTTGGCACGAAACCCCCCGTGCCCAGTCTACGTAGACACGATGGCAAACACAATGAACATTGCTTACGGAGCACTTCCGGAAAGACTTTACGTCATCGAAGAAAACAAGATCGCGTACGCTGGGGGATTGGGACCCGATCACTACAACCTAGAGGAAGTGCGACGATGGTTGAGCGAATACAGAAATAACGCAAGAAAACGCACATGGAGTTGGTAGAAGATAAACAGATGATGTATGGGAAACTTTATGGAAAGAAAAAATTGTTTCGGGAACTTTATGGATATAGGATAAGATATAGGAAGAATGTCATTACGTATATATATATATATATATATATAGTTAAGCCATTAATATAGTATCTCTCTGTTTTAGTGAGAGGAAATTTTAGAAGCAGTAGAGTTTGCTGGACGAACTCGTTTTTTGAGATAATTCTGACGATTAGTAATACTATATTTTTACCATCGTAAATTCAGTTATGACTGTCAAGATCTTAAAGCAGATTTCTGCAGGATCTGGACACGATGTTATGGTGTACGAGGTGATAGTTTATAGGATAGATGTAATGGCTTTTGTTTCACATGTAGAAAAAAAATGCAAAGTGAACTGAATAACTGTGACTTTCTATGATTGAGTTCTCGTTCTCTGTTGTTCATTCATCACTAACTACACTGACACACGTTATCTTATTTTTTCTTATACATTAGATAGTGTAGAGACTTTTCTAGTCTCTACACTAGTCCCTTAGATAGTGTAAAGACTTTTCTCATTCTCTGTTGTTCATTTACCACCACCCAAACTGACAAACGCTATCTTAGTGTATATTTTAAGTGGTTTAAAGACAGTTGTTGTTCTCTTTTGTTCATTCATCACTACCTACACTGACGCATGTTGTCTTATTTTCTATTTTACTTAGGAAAGAAAGTTCTAATTCTCTGCTCATTTATGTCCTACCTACAAAAATACATGTCATTCCAATACAAATACAAGTGCAAAGACTATATTCTCATTCGTTGTGGTATTAACAGTAGTTAACATCTCTCAAAATGACATCAACAACCACGTTTCTTTATTTACAAAATATGTACAAATTAATTCGAACATCAGTATCACTTTTTTGACTAAAGACATTCACAGTCAAATGTGATTCGATTCGTATAAATATGACTACCTTTTACGAAGGATGTTCGGGACAGGAACGATTCTTTTGAAACCAACTGTCGATACAACTATAAAAATATCATGAAGTCGCTTTATTGCAACATGAAATTGAAAGCGAAAGGACTTTTGCTTCTTAAGCCATAGATGAACGTGGCTTGCAAACATTCCTCGATGAGTTAAAATACAAAGAGATATTCGCCATGTTGGTTGAAATTTGAACTATATACATGTGAACTTTTTCTCAAATTCAATCAACATGGCGGCCGTGACGTAACATGCAAACCATTCGCCATGTTGGTTGAAATTTTAACTATGGACATGAAAACTTCTTTCTCAAATTCAACCAGCATGGCGGCCGTGACATAACATGCAAACCATTCGCCATGTTGGTTGAAATTTTAACTATGGACATGAAAACTTCTTTCTCAAATTCAACCAGCATGGCGGCCGTGACGTAACATGCATACCATTCGCCATGTTGGTTGAAATTTTAACTATGTACATGAAAACTTCTTTCTCAAATTCAATCAACATGGCGGCCGTGACGTAACATGCAAACCATTCGCCATGTTGGTTGAAATTTTAACTATGGACATGAAAATTCTTTCTCAAATTCAACCAGCATGGCGGCCGTGACATAACATGCAAACCATTCGCCATGTTGGTTGAAATTTTAACTATGGACATGAAAACTTCTTTCTCAAATTCAACCAGCATGGCGGCTGTGACGTAACATGCAAACCATTCGCCATGTTGGTTGAAATTTTAACTATGTACATGAAAACTTCTTTCTCAAATTCAATCAACATGGCGGCCGTGACGTAACATGCAAACCATTCGCCATGTTGGTTGAAATTTTAACTATGGACATGAAAACTTCTTTCTCAAATTCAACCAGCATGGCGGCCGTGACGTAAAATGCAAACCATTCGCCATGTTGGTTGAAATTTTAACTATGTACATGTGAACTTTTTCTCAAATTCAACCAACATGGCGGCCGTGACGTAACATGCAAACCACATATAACACTGATTAGTCGTGCTATGCATATATTTTCAACTGAACTAGTCTTTATTTGTTTTGAAAATAAATTAAATCCGTTGATTTTCTGGTGAATGAGCGTAAAAATATTCGCATTGTAGGAGTAAAAATTGCCTAGCTTTGCTACTGTGAATAGATATTATTATTACAGGGTGAGAAGTACATGGGCAAAACTGTACTAACCGAAAGGCCATTAGAGTGACATTTTTAATTCAAGCATCAGGAATCGCCAAGCCATTGCATCGAAGAAATCCTTTTACTGGTAAAAAACACTATTCTGATTTTTATCAGAAAATGTAAACTGTCATCCTGTGCAAGGGTAATATAGTTTAGTGTGAACATTAAGTGAGTTGTTAAGTACCAATTGTCATTGGACTTTACAAATACTTCTAATATTTTAATCAGAAGCACATGTTATAGGGATGGGGAATGTGACAACCATAGCTTCAGTAAAATATGTTCAAAAATTTTGTCTATTGACCGATAAAGGAAGGTGGGAAAACATTGCCGACCAAAATTTTGGGCATTTTATCAAAGAGAGACACTTAAAAGTTTGCTTGCGACCTTTGTCTTTGTTCAACTATGTGTTATTTCATGAAAGTCATCTTTGCCGCTCGTGATAATGTAGAGGCATGTGAGAAAAATGATGAAAACAAAGCCTGATCTCAATGTGACATGTTTAAAAAAATCCTATAAAGTTCAAAAGTCATCAGCTTACCTTTTATGGTATATACAAAGACAGGGTAACCTGGCAATTTTGTCACCTGAAACAATAATCATTGAGGGCACAATTAACATTCGAGAATGGTCATCAAATTGACAATTACAATACCCCTTCACGGGCATGCATTCAATAATGTATATTGCACAACAAGATTGAGTAATAATTGTTTGTCAAGATAGGGCAAACAAAAGCAATGTAAGTGAACAGAAATTAACATTTTAAGTCTCAGAATTTATATAAGGTAATTGACCTCAGTGCTGACTCCTATTTATGGTTTATTTTGCAATACAATAGTGAAGCCAGCCCATTTTTTGTTCCTACAATGCAAAAATTTTTGTGTTCATCCATTGGAAAAGCAATGAATGGAATTAATTTTCTAAAGACACTAAAAATAATTTTCATGA
Organism: Xenia sp. Carnegie-2017; assembly: GCF_021976095.1. Classification (NCBI taxonomy): domain Eukaryota; kingdom Metazoa; phylum Cnidaria; class Anthozoa; order Malacalcyonacea; family Xeniidae; genus Xenia; species Xenia sp. Carnegie-2017. The sequence continues at coordinate 12,600,806 of NW_025813469.1, forward strand.
AGAATTTGCATTGCAGGAACAAAAGTTTGTGCTGGCTTCCTCATTGCTTTTCTTAATGTTAGTTTCCTTAAATAAGGAGTCTAAGCATTTCAAACAGTCATATGTCTTTTCTAATAACCTATATTATATTTATATCAAAGTTGAAAATACCCTATGTTCACTTTATTGCATGTCTAGCACAATTAGCAAGATTTCACAATCATGTTTCAAAGAATTCCCGTATCCTTGTCAATAGTCTTCATTTACATTGCATTTTTTTTTAAAAGATTTCAGCTGTATTTACCAGTAAGTAATTCTTCTAAACATATAACACATTCACCGGAGTCTTGGGTTAAAACATCAACTAAAAATTGACAGAATACATGTAAAAATACATGAAGAAATAGCTCCAATAGTAATGAAATGCTCAAAGACAATACTCCATTGAAATCGAGCCCTAATAAAAGCGTCGCTCATCTATTTGTTTGCTTGTTTTTAAAAATACCATGATACCTTAAGCATATTTAAACACTACGCTTAGAATGTTTGCGTTTGACCTTATTGTCAATACTATCATATTCATATGAATCAAAGCGGGTAGTGATATAAATATTTTTAAAATATCATCGAAATGAAGTTGCTCTTTAACCTATCCCCCTTTAAATGAGAGAACTCAACTTAAGAAGTTCACTAATCCTCCGATTGTAAACAGACGATTCTTATTTTGAGCAAATAATTTGGCCCAGAAGTCGTTCGAGGTCTTCCGTCTTCCGTTAGTTTGAAAAATGACTATTTTAAAGTTCGATTTCAAGCTTTCTGCTAAACTTTAGCCGATATCGAATCGCTTGTGTTTCAAAGGTCGATATCTCTTCTTGACAGAAGCAATTAAAACAAAAATTTATCGCATGTCAAAACATATAATAACCAAATCACACGGGGGCATATGTTAACGATATCCTTTGTGTCAACAATACGCCTTTTCAGAAAGCAAAATAATTCCGAGAGATACGATCATAATAAATCAAAAGGGAAAAAACGGAAGAAATTTACCGTTATAAGAAAGCTGCGGTTTCGTCAGACACATCACCAAATGTATTTCAACCTCTTCTGACGGCACGAATTTTGAACAAACTGGGCATTTTATACCTAAAATTCAACAGGAAAATACAAAATTCCATAAAATTGCAAGATCAAACAAGTTAATTAGTAAAAGCTTTGTATCTTCGCTTTCTTCTTCGCAATGAAAATGCAATAATATTTCGTCATTTTCGGGTCATTTCGCTCATTAAAAAAAACGACCGCAATATTTCCGCGTATACAATGGATTGTTATTGCATTCAATAAATGAGATGGCGATAATATCTAAGAAATAAAACGCAGATCTTACCGTGTAGGCCAAAAAGTTGCCCAGGTAGGGATCTAGTATGAAGCATGGAATACGTATTTAAGCTGTCGTTTGTTTCGTTGTCATCAGATATGTCAAGCGATCGCATTTGCCGTATGGGAATCGATGTTGGTGCTCTGTTTCCTACTTCCATAGAACGAGTTCTACCCCGTCTAGAAATATTCGTTCCTCCTCCGTTCTGGACTTCGTTCCCTGTTACGGAATTCGGGTGATTTCGTCTATTGTGACTTGGACTTGACAATTTAGTGCCCATTTGAAACAAGAAAAAAAACGATCTCTCTTGTCCTATCTCTTGTTTTACAATATCCCAAGCATTTCTAAAACCATTTTTGACTACAAGCGCTCGAAAAAGCGACAAAAACCGGTTCAAATGAAACCAAAATTGTTAATTTTACAGCACGTTTTTCGCAAGTCTTGATCACGGCTGTCCTTTGTGTTTATTTACTAAGAGTTGTACTGTGACGTCATGTTGTTAGCGTCATATTAGCCAATCAGATAGGAGGCATGCGGGTAAGCGTTCCGAAGCTTCTGAACCAGTACGTTCGTCACATGGCTGTTCCAATCACTTTTCCAATTTCGACCTAAAAGCAAGAAATAAATGAAATTATTGAGCACTAAGATATTTTTCTTGGCTAAAAACTAACTTCGAAGTAAACTTATCAAAAAAATGTTTAGTAAATGGTATTATAAGAAAAATGAAAATATTTGAGACAGCCCGATAGGGGACTCGAACCCCTGGCCCTCAGATTAAAAGTCTGATGCTCTACCAACTGAGCTAACCGGGCGGCTCGATCGATAGTGAAAATTTATTAAAAATAAACAACTGCAATGGTGGCAACTGAAATCAGAATTGGAGTTTCAATATTCAAAATTTAAACTCAGTTTTTTCTCGAATCTCAATCAACCATAGAAAGTGGATAAATCCTTTGCATTTTTTAGCTTTTCCCGTTTATCCTTGTCCTAAAGTCTAATCAACACAATGGCAGCGAAATACGATAACATGGCTACCGTCGAAAAGTTTGTGAAAGATACCTTAAAATTAGTGGAAAAGACAGTGCAAGAATGGGAAATGACGAAAAAATCTTCAAATGAAATACTAGAATCCTTCTTGAATCTTCATGAACAACTAACGTGTTGTGAAGAGGCGGAATTTCCGTCCGAATTCATGAACGATTTTCCCGACGTGAAAAAACGTGTTATCTATAAAATAACTAAATGCTTGAACGACAAAATGAAGAAACTCAATAATGTGATGTAAGTATTACATTGAGTCATTGACTATTAAAAAAATTGTTAAATTCACCACCGGGAGCTTTCAAACACATTGGACTCAAGGAAGTAAATATGTGCTTATTTTACTTGTCAGGAAAACATTTGAAGGACTACAAGATGGTTTACAAACTGCTCAAGCTACGTTGTTGGAGATAGTTACATATAGCTCAGGTGAGGTGAATAACTGGTATAGAACCTTTGGGATGAAGTAGTCACCTTTGACAAGCCCCTTCTTCCACCATTTTATAGCTTGTCAAAGGTCCACACTTTAATTATCTACTTTTCCTACACTGTTAGTGAAGTGAGACAATTTTTATTTCCTTCTCTTTAGACAAGTTTGATTTAGATGATTTCTGTAAAGGCAATGTGAACAGTCCACCATTGACAATGTTGTTTGAATGCATAATTGATATCACTACTGGGTATTCAAATTTGTATCCTTTGAATTCATTCTTATTTTCATGAATCCATTCCAGTGTTCTTGAATCCATTTGTATATCCTTGAATCCAATTGTGTATTCTTGAATCCATTCCAGTGTTCTTGAATCTATTTGTGTATCCTTGAATCCATTCCAGTGTTCTTGAATCTATTTGTGTATCCTTGAATCCATCCATTCCAGTGTTCTTGAATCCATTTGTGTATTCTTGAATCCATTCCAGTGTTCTTGAATCCATTTGTGTATTCTTGAATCCATTCCAGTGTTCTTGAATCTATTTGTGTATCCTTGAATCCATCCATTCCAGTGTTCTTGAATCCATTTGTATATCCTTGAATCCAATTGTGTATCCTTGAATCCAATTGTGTATCCTTGAATCCATTCCAGTGTTCTTGAATCCATTCCAGTATCTTTGAACCCATTCCAATATTCTTGAATCCTTCTCTGTACATTTGAATTCATTGCAACAGAAAGTATATTTATTCTGACAAGATCGTATAATAAACAATATTTTCCACGTAGGAAAACTGTTGGCAAACTTCTGTGTTCCTTAATGATTCAATTCATAGATATGAACAAACGAAGGATTTAGTTACTAACATACGATATGATGACAAATTGTATTTCAAGACATTGGCAAAAAAATGGAAAGATAATTCCATGCTCACTCAAATAAGTGGTAAAATAGATTGAATCCAAAGTATCCAAAACATTTGCTATTGCATAAATATGTAGATTTCACAATTGTTACTATTTATTTTATGACATACATAGAGACACAGATTAAGTCACTGTATCCCATAGTCGTATCATACATTTTACTAAGTTCATCCCAGAACTGCACATGATGTAAGACAGTATATAAAAATACAATTTATCCACTTTAGGGAGACTTAAAGAAGTGTCAATGTTTCTGGACCATGAAAGACTGGATCATTGTTAATGTTTCTGGACCATGAAAAACTGGATCATTGTTAATTCAAAGTGACAGTTTTAAAACAACAGTTCATGTTCCAGAGAAGGTATTTAAAAAATTCTTCTCGTAAGCTCAGTGAGCACAATTCTTGGGAAGAAATGTGGACAACAAAGGCCAGGTTGAGCTCAGGAAAAGACATGGTACATCAAGCAATAGGGACTTGTTTGGCTAACAGTCAAATTGAGTAGTAGTATAAAGAAGAGTTTTTGGATGAAAGACATTAGTACTTTTCAAATAATGCTCTACTCTTCAATAGAAATCATCATCATCCCTCTGCTCCTCCTTATGTTTTATTGTGAATTCAAACCTCATCCATAAATATCCATAAGTATCCCTCATCAGCAGAACCACTGTCATCTCTATTCATGTTTGGCTCTTTTTGCTGCTAATTCTCGAGCCTACAACGAAATATCATTTATATTAAACTGGTGCTCATTCACTTCTATAGACCACAAAGCTGCTTACAGTGCCGTATTCATAATAATGAGGAGCAAGTTCATACAGCCAAGAGGACTGGATCTAGAAAAGAAAAAACGAAGGATCCTGTCATGTTTACTCAATGGCTCAAACCCAGTCTTCAAACAAGCACGACGCTCATGGAATTGTTTTACAAATGAAGAGCAGATATCTACAGCTGTTTGAACGTACAAGCAAAACTATTTATTGAGAAAACTTTTAAATGACCTAATTGAGACGTTATTCCGAAGGAAAACACGAACTGTTATTAAATAAAAATAATGAATAAGTCACAGCTAAGTCGGGTTACAAAAGAGCCAGATCACCCTCTCCTCCCAGAAGAAAAATAAAGATAACAAAGTTTATTTCATCCTAAAGAAACTGCAGTCACCGACAATTAAAAGTAACTATCCAATGGGACACGATATCTTGGCTTTGCAGAGGAAACCTGTCCCCAGGTCTTACTAGGTGCGCCGCTCAATTTTTGCTATCACCCACGTTCAACTGGGGGTCTGTTAAATTGAAAACATGCGGTGGATATAAAACGTTACTGATTATGAAAACTGCTGATTATAAACAATCGTCGATTAACGTACTCGCTTTTCAATGAGGAATAATTTAGAACTCTAAAGTAAATGGTTTGAACCCGGCAGTATCGTTACATGTTTGTAGATGTAGATCGTCCAGGTTAGTATAGTCATGAGAAAGACTATTTGTGTTTATGTTGACTGACGTTTCGACAACCTTAGCGGTAGTCATCTTCAGAGTCAAATGAGGAACAAACGTACCGTAGACGCACAGCTGAGCTTGTTGAAACGTAAGTCAATATCAACGATCTTCATGTACAAACATTTAATTTAGAACTCCATCATACCACAGTTATATCTCGCATAAATTCCTTCGATGTTTGTTGCAACTCGTGATATACGATCCTGTACATAAAGAAAAAAAAACAAAAAAAGAAAAGATCGAGAAAATTTTTTACGTGCACCTGACTCTATTTTGATGTGTATAAATCCACCTTTCCGACGGTAGACACATGTGTCAAAAATACGAAATCAAATTACAAATGTCGGACAACCAAATGGTCGGACATATACACATAAAATAGTGTATATGTAAAATAGTGGCTAAAAACGAAAGAAGATGTTCTTGGGGCATTTTTAAATCTTATTTTAGAAATACAGAACGAATAACTAGAATCATATTCACAAAAACCCCAAAATTCAAAAGCCTCTCCTTACCATTTTATCGATATTATTCTACAAAAACAATACTGTGTCCGACCATTTGATTGTCCGAATTTTGTAATTCGAACTCGTATTTTTGACACGTGTGTCTACCGTCGGAAAGGTGGATTTCATTGCACATATGTGGTATTATAGAAAGAGCAAACTCCCATGAATATTCAATGCATTGCGTTTTTTTGGCTTTGGTGGAAAAAATATTTTTTAAAAGCTTATATTTTTACCATTGAGGTGGTTTCTCTGTATACAACACAGATGTTGGATGAATGTAAAGTGGGTGATTTTCTCTGATACTCCTGAAACAAAACCGAGTCAAATCTTAAATCCTTAATCCCAAAGTAATCCTAACTAAACATGTTCTCTGATACTCCTGAAATAACACCGAGTCAAGTCTTAAATCCTAAATCCGAAAGTAATCCTAACTAAACGTGTTCTCTGATACTCCTGAAACAAAACCGAGTCAAATCCTAAATCCGAAAGTAATCCTAACTAAACATGTTCTCTGATACTCCTGAAACAAAACCGAGTCAAATCTTAAATCCTAAATCCGAAAGTAATTCTAACTAAACATGTTTTATGTCATTTTGTCACCTGTAAGTGCCGTCGGCGTGGAGTCTGGCTGCATTAGCAAAAAATCCCTTGACAATGCAACGTAAAATGGGAGTTGGGTCGTCTGTACAAGCAGAGAAAGAACATGCTGGAGTTAAAAGAAGTTCACAAAATTTCACTGGTTAAAGACTCGTTTACCTTCAACAGACCTCAAGGCCACACCAAATGACTTTATAAGACGCTTGAGTTGTTCTCGAATCTTGATAGCGTGACAAAGACCTTTAGAAAGATTCAAGCAACACATTTGAAAACCAAAGTTATTCGGTAACGGATGTACCAAGGGAGGGGACCCCTAGTAGCGTTTACCACTTTACCATAAGGGATGTCAACGGGCACCAATTTCCATACGAAATATTAAGTGACCAAGAAAGAAATTGAGATTTATGTTTAATGGAGGCCTGCACAAAACGAGAAAGTGCTTTCACATCTACTTGCTGTTGAGTGACTTCTGACTACTGTTGCCAAGCAACAAGACTCATACTTCTTTATTGCCTCCACACACCTTTATAGTTAAGAAAATTTTCATGACACCATTTTGAGTTTTTCTTGTGCTGTCAAAAAAACCGTGATTGTGTTCATACCCAAATCTATAGTGACATCTTACATTGTCATGGACAAAAATACCTGAAGAAAGCTTTGGTACACATTTAGTAAAGTTAAATGATCGCCTTCGTAAACAGAGAACTTCAGCTTCGCTCGTGCCTAAATTAAAGCATCCAAAATCAATGTTCATTTTTCAATGTACTTTAAACCAATAAAACTTGCTCAACAAAAAAGCTTCTCGTTTTAAAAACAGGCAATACCGATGCTCTCTTTTCGTTGGACGGTGTCACAAAGACATTTTTTATTTGAAGTATCGCGGCTATTGTCAGTATTTCTTCAGAGCAACCAAACTCGCCTGGAAAATTTCAAAACATAATCTCAGATTTAATCTTAGTAAGAGCGGTAGATAATACACTCAAGAGCGACATCACTCAAAGTAAATTCTACCAAGAAATACATAAAACATCATCCTTTTACCTGAAACCAAGAGCATTTTTGCCAGATTTGGTTCTAGAGGAAACTCGGCCATGTTTACACCGAGTGGCGTTGTAAGACAACCGTCATCGTCTAAAGCTAAAAACATAAAAATATACCACGTCATGGTCTTTTATTCACATATATCCTTTCTTATTCACATAAATCCTTTCTTATTCACATATACCCTAAACAAATACCCAACAGTCTGTGTCACAGTGCAATGCTTCCATAATCATTTCTGTCTTTCCATATTCATACCTTCTAGAGCATAAAGCAGTTCCAGTGCTCTTATCATATGCTCGGCTGGAGGCCTCTAAAGTAAAAGCAATACAAATACTGTTCATATTAACCCAGTAGTCAGTCATAGAGAGGTGTACACTGTAGTGTAGTCACAAGTTTGTAGATGTAGATCGTCTAGGTTAGTAGAGTCCTGAGAAGGACAGTTGATATTGTTGTTGACTGACGTTTCGACAACCTTAGCGGTAGTCAACTTCAAAGTCGAAAGAGGATGATTACCGCTAAGGTTGTTGAAACGTCAGTCAACAACAACAAAAACTGTCCTTCTCAGGACTCTACTAGCCTGGACGATCTACATCTTCAAACATGTAACGAAACTCCCGGGTTCAAACCATTTACTTTATAGTGTAGTCAGTCATGGAGAAGTGTGTTCCTATGTTACATTATAAATATGCGAGAGAATTTTTATATCAGAAAGTAGGAAGATCAAATTTCGTTAAAATATAATTCTTACCGCTAAAAAATCGAATCTCAAAACATTGTCGATTCCCATGGATTTCAGCTGCAGTATCACTGGAGCTAAATTAGTTCTGATAACAAATAAAAAGCATTTAAATTCTTCATCCACATCTTGAAAAAACAAACATCACCTTTACGTAATAAACATTTACAAAATGTAAGGACGGTCAGTCACCTTTGCATCTCAGGAATACCAGCTGGAGAGAGATTATGAAATGCGTCCTCTGAATAAAATAAAGATTTTCTCATAATTGATGAATGATAGATTTTGTGGAAAACAAAGATGGAAGTTACCTGTGTATAATCTGTATGCTTTTCCTGTAAGAAATACAATCGTCAAAGATTAAAAAAATATAAAAACAAGAAAAGTTGTGCGGGTAAATGACCTTTTGTTAAGAGTACAACACCGGGGGGTAGAGGACCTTTTGTTAAGAGTACAAAACCGTGTGTAAAGGACCTTTTGTTAAGAGAAGAATACCGGGGGAAGAGGGCCTTTTGTTAAGAGTAGAATACCGGGGGTAGAGGACCTGGAAGACAGGCAAGAAACAGCTCTCTCCATACAGGTTAATGCAGGACAGGAAAATTTTTTTATCTTAAGATTTCCTAGGCAACATCGATAGTTCTTTAAAGATTGAAGTTGTTTACATACCTGATCGCACGCGCCCCGCTCTACCGGCCCTCTGGTCAGCGGATGCTTGCGATGCTGGTACAACGACAAGGGATTCTACAGATTCAATAATATCGATCAAAACATTTCATTTGTGATCGCATATCTGTTGAAGCCTACAAGCAATTAACCGATAAATATAATTACCAAGTCCTGTATCGACTGAGTATGTTTTTATCTTGACAAAACCACAGTCGACAACTATAAACAAAAAATTTTAAATATTGATGGAGAAGATGAGGGCAACCATCAGTCAAAAATCTTTACCGTAAACTATTCCATCGATAGTTAACGACGTCTCGGCGATATTTGTTGCAACAACAACCTTCAATTAAAAGGATTTTCAAATTATTTTCATGTTTTGCTCGATAAACAATGAAGAAGATCGCTTGAATGTTTCACAACAAAACGAAAGCAAATACGTTGAAGAAGTTCATGAAAACAAACAAAAGATATGTGAATAGTTCTAAAAAGAACTTTTTTACAATTGACCATTCACCATGGCAAATGCATGCTATTTTTAAAACAATCTTTAGATTTGTCATCACGACAAAGTCTTAATTTTTCTGTTAGAAATTCCTACCTTGCGTTCTTTTGGTTTTGAACGTTCAAATATACGCATCTGTAACAAATATAAAAATATCACAGTCAGTTCACTTTACAGACGATCATCATTAGCACAACCTGTACTATTAAAAACAATCTTCTAAAAGAAAAGAACCTCTCGCAACAGAATTTCACTCAGTCACTCAAAGCCACCCCCTTTCCATCGTAATACATCTCAACTTTGTCAGCTATCCCCCTCCACCGCTTAACAAAGCTCTCTATACAAGTTTTATTGAACGAGAGCTGGCTCTAGCATCAAAACCCTGTTCAGCATGAGATAAAACTGTTCATCAAAAACCTGTTCTAGCATATGACTCTAGCATCAAAAACCTGTTCTAGCATATGACTCTAGCATCAAAAACCTGTTCTAGAATATGAATCTAGCATCAAAAACCTGTTTAGCATGAGATAAACCTGTTCATCAAAAACCTGTTCTAGCATATGACTCTAGCATCAAAAACCTGTTCGGCATGAGATAAACCACTGTAAATAGGCAGCACTTTCAGAAATCCATGACCTTTTGGTAATGTCCTTGCTTTTTCACTGAAATAAAAGAACAATTGAAGTACACGGACTTTCTCTTTATTGAAATGGAAGCATTATGACACAAAATTTTGACAAAATTCAGTGTCGCAACATAATTCTACACTTACTATGCAAAACCAATAAAAATATGACTTTCACTTTTGGTAAAGAAATAAATTATAGTTTTCTCAACTTCGCTGAACTAAAAATTCGAGCTGACTTTGTCATTGCGAAAATTGGATGATTTTAACCAACTCACATGATCATGGACACAGCGCTTTCAACTTCGTCCTACATAAAGTATAAAACATTACCAACATTTTGTACGTTTGTAGGAAAACTTATTGTTTCGTCTGATTGATTTCAAACTATTTAATTACATGTGTGAAAATTTATACACTCATAAACCGCTTGTGACACTATCTTCCCTTGCACAAATAATTGTGGCATCTTTCTCTCAACTTCTCCTGTCTTATGGTACACGAATAGCAAAAATATATATTCTTACTTGACCGGTTAAAAACACTAAAACATCTCCTGGTTCTTGTTCCAAATGTATTCCTATGACGGCATCGACACTGGCCTTTATGTAGTCAGCAACTGGACTGATAAAAGATAATGAAGTAAATGGTTTGAACACGGGAGTATCGTTACATGTTTGTAGATGTAGATCGTCCAGGTTAGTATAGTCCTGAGAAAGACTGTTTTTGTTGTTGTTGACTGACGTTTCGACAACCTTAGCGGTAGTCCTCTTCAGAGTCAAAAAAAAAGATGAAGATGACTACCGCTAAGGTTGTCGAAACGTCAGTCAACAACACAAAAACAGTCTGTAGATCTCTCTCTTGATAAACAACATTAAACTATGGTATACATCTCTCTCTTCATAAACAACATTTAACTATGGTATACATCTCTCTCTTGATAAACAATATTTAACTATGGTATACATCTCTCTCTTGATAAACAACATTTAACTATGGTATACATCTCTCTCTTGATAAACAACATTTAACTATGGCATACATCTCTCTCTTGATAAACAATATTTCACGTAACATAAATTGTGCTATGTAAGTTAGCATTGAGTGGCAGTTTTAAAAAAAAATTTCGTTTTACCTTAAGACATAGTAGATTTCAGTAGGGAATGTTCGTCCTTCGACAGACAGAATTGCAGCCGTATCTTTGCTAAAAAAATAAGCCAATGAAAAACTCAGAAATTCACATCAAGCAAAACACTTTATCATCGTTATTACAGAACAAACCTTTTATCCTTGGATATGTTTGTGTTAAAAAAGTCTCTGAACATCTACAGAGTTTAGCAATAGTAAGACGTCATTATCAAAGATTTATTACAAGGCTCATGATTGGATAACAACGTATAAAACATGAGAAAAGTCACTTTTAACCTCTGCATCCATTGTTGCTGATGTCACGATGAGTTTAAGATCTTTTCGTTTCTTTTGTATCTATTGACGCGAAAAGTAAAAAGTTTTGAAAAAAAGCAACACAAAAGCAAAATTTTACATCAGACGGGAAAGTTGCAAAGCCTGCACTCTCCATTGGATCGATAGTAACTTTCTCAAGCGTGTTTAAAAGGCGATTTTAATTCTTTGTGAAAATGAATTTTTGATAAGTTTGAGTTAACGTTTTATTCCATTTGCTAACCAACAGATAATGAAGTTTTAGTTTAGCAACAGTTGAAAACCATAAAAGACGAATTTTTATCGATTTCATGCGAAAAGCATAAATCTTCTTGATGTTTTCCAAAAAGGACAAACTCTAAAAGCCCAAAACAACGAAACTTTTCAACAAAAAGCAGTATTCAAACCTCCTTACAATTACATAGCTACGCAATAGGCGAACAACAGCGCATATCAATCTACTGAACCTGGGCCTGAGTTTCACAAACAAATATATTGGCAAACCTTTTTGAGCAAACCCAAAATGACGTCAGTGTATAACGTCCTCTCGTGTACTTCATCTAACATTATTACACTGTACTTCGTTAGTAAAGGATCCGCCATCATTTCACGGATTAACATTCCATCTGTTACAAACTAAAATTTTAACGTCTTTAGATTAAAGCATGTTAAATTTACTTACACTGGCATGGATATAGAGAGAGGGAATGTTGAGGACATAGGACTGGCATGGATATAGAGAGAGGGGATGTTGAGGACATAGGATGGTGGTGAGGTTTGAGGTTAGAGTAAGGTTGTAGAAAGAAGAAGAAAGAGGGTTCTTGGACTCAGAAGAAAGAGGGTTGGGAAGTAGGAAGAGTGGAGGTTGGATAAATAGGAGATGAAGGAAGGAAGAAAGAAAGGAAAATAGGAAGAAAGGGGTGGAGGAATAGGAAAGGAGGAAGGATAAATAGGAGATAGGGGGGAAGAATAGGAAGGAAAAGAAAGGGAAAATGGGAAAAGGGGAGGAATAGGAGGGAAAATAGGAGGAAAGGAGGGAAAGGAGGAAAAGGGAAAGCATGGGGGATGGAGGAATAGGAAGAGCAGAGGTTGGATGGGAAAGGGTTAATGGAAAAGGAAAGTTTGGTTCCATGCATAGAAATGTAAGTAGAGGTACTGAATATCAACATAACTCGAGAAAAAAAAACACAGCACTATTTTCAATAAATTTCCTTACTTTGATGGCAGTTTTCTGTGGGTCAGTACAGTCATCAAATCGTATGTGATAACCAACTTCTTGACCAATCATGGTTCCTCTTTCCTCAGCAACACGCATAGCAACCTGATGATTACAACAACAAAAAAAATGATATGGATCCTGTAAGTAAAAGAAATTCTGCCAGAAAAGAACTGCTTTCTCAAAGTTCTAACCAATCATAACAAAGATAAAATGTAATATATGGCATTGGTCAAAGTTCCAACCAATCATAACAAAGATAAAATGTAATATATGGCATTGGTCAAAGTTCCAACCAATCATAACAAAGATAAAATGTAATATATGGCATTTTTCGAAGTTCACCAAAATATGGCATGAATTTTTCCAAAGTATTTTTTTTAACTATGTTACTTACATATTCTTTTACAAAAGTATCAGTAGGTATTATGTTTATTGAAGTTGTTTTCAATTTTCTCTTTGACAATCACCAAAGAATAAAAAACTTATTGACTGAGAACTCAGGAAAGCAATGTGTTTTGCTTACCCTGGACTTTGCTTTGGGCAAAAACCAAGGTCTTGACTAAACAAAACACATTGTTTCCCTTTGTTTAGTCAATAAGTAATAAATGTTTTTATCAGATCATGGACTAATGTTAGACGGTAATTTCTATTTTTCACTTACTGATGTTGCAGCAACTCTTCTTGGTTGAGTTACACCAATAACTTTGCCATGTGAAGCAAGACCACTTTCAAATAAATACTGTAAGATTGTAGAAAAACATTTCGACATTAATGACTTCTTACAAACACAATGTTTATGTAATTTACAAATTCAAAATAATAGCTATGTTTCAAAGTACATTATTGACCATTTTCTAAGATCTTGTGAAGTTTGGATAGCAACAGATAGCAATAGATAACAATGGATAGCAATGGATAACAACGGATAGCAACGGATAATAATGAATAGAATTTAATAAAAATGGATAAACATGAATAGCAATGAATAGCAATGGGTAACAATGGATAGCAATGGATAATAATGGATAGCAATGGATAAAAATGGATAGCAATAGATCACAGTGCATAGCAATAGTTAACAATGGATAGCAATGGATAACAACAGATAGCAACAGATAATAATGAATAGAAATTAATAAAAATGGATAAACATGAATAGCAATGTGTAACAATGGATAGCCAAGTGCAACCATGTACATCACCATGTTCATATCATTAGTTTGTCATCATTTGTTACAGTGCTTACCTGAGGGATCTAAAAGAAATAGAAAATCAATTAACTTTGGTTAGTGGCCTTCAATGAAAATGGAATTTATTAAATGTGACAATCTAATGGATAGAAAAGAAGCAAACCTGTGTTGATTTACCACAACCAGTTTCACCAACAATTATGACTGTCTGGTATTTTTCAACAAGATATAAAATGTTTGTACGATGCTAAAAAATATGAATGATTTCACTTTAATGTTAACATATGAAACAGGAGGGAAATCATTGAACTGCACTGATTCACTACCATAGCCAGCCAACACATTTGGCAATAATGTCTTGTCTTACTTATATAGTGTACCAGTTGCAAAAGGTCAAGAATTTTGTCTATAAGAACATTCAACATTTCACATCAATGTCTGCACAGTTAGTCTACATCTACATTGATAGTAACTGTTGTAACTAACCAGGTAAATAACCTAAGGGGGGAGGGGCAAGAAGATTTAAGTTCCTTGATGCATGTGTTAACTTGCAAACAATTACGACCATCACTATAAAAGACTTCAGAGCTCAACAATCCAAATTGTTGACCTGAATTGAAGATATTTCACTATTTTAATAAACTTAGGATGTTGGATGAAGTTAAATGCATGCCCTCTTACCTACCTTAAACACAGGTAATCGTTGACGCAATCTCGCGATAGACGATGACACAACATCACTGGGAAAGGCAACAACTCCAGCTTCCTCGCCATCTTTATCAGTCCTTTCATGTTGGATGGAAGGCGCTTCTGTCCCTAAAATTCATAAAAAGAAAGCAAGGAGGTTTTTAGTGAAGTAAAGAAAGCTTCGAGACTGTCAGAATAAGTTGTTACGAAGAACTTAAGTAGTTTGTTACCTGGTTTCCAAAACTGCAATCTCATCCCTCCAGCCGCCATATTTAAGAAAATTACGGATATATGGAGATAAGTTAACCTATAATCCAAAGCGATAATCTCAAGGATTTAAATCTTTCTACATTGACCAAAGAAATGAAAGAAATGAAAGCCATGCTCTTTCAAATGTTGGAAAAGTTAGTCTGTACATGAAACACAACTATCTAAAATGCTGGAAGATATGTACATTCAGGGTGATAGCAACAGTTTGTTTTGAGTATGTCTTATGTGATATCATATAACTGGCCGACAAACGTATCGTTCTCAGTTCTGTTCACAGAAGTGTGGATGACATGAGAGAGATCGAGGACTTTTTACACACCAACGTTATTACGTATGTCTATAGAATTTTTTTCCCACAACAGTTGCAGGGCAAATGAAACAAATAATCATGTACCGATATTGAAATCTATTCTCGTTAGTTTTTACCAGTGTTGCCAGATCGTGAACAAAGTTCACAGT
Organism: Xenia sp. Carnegie-2017; assembly: GCF_021976095.1. Classification (NCBI taxonomy): domain Eukaryota; kingdom Metazoa; phylum Cnidaria; class Anthozoa; order Malacalcyonacea; family Xeniidae; genus Xenia; species Xenia sp. Carnegie-2017. Next base: position 12,616,007 of record NW_025813469.1, read on the forward strand.
TTTGTGAGCTTTTTGCTCTTTTCATTTACATTTCATGAACATTAAAAGTTTGTGAACTTTTTGTGAACTTTTCAAAATTTTATGAATTCATGTATTTTCATTATATTCATAACGAAAGTATAGATAAATCATAGTTCAATAAAAGGGCAATCTTCGTAGCTTGACAATTCTTTCAAAACAACGAGGATTTTTAAGTTAATCCGATGTTTTCCGGTAATTTCCGGTAATTTGGCGTTTTTGACAATTTCCGGGAATGTCCGAGTTAGTCCGAGAGTTTCCGTTAACTTCCGATCTTAAAAATTAGATGTAATATGAACTTTTTGCCATTTTTGTGAACTTTTGACGCAGCTAGCATGAATATTTTAAAATTTCATCTGGCAACACTGGTTTTTAGTGTCACGGCAACAACAATATCGTTTCTAAAGTAAATGGTTTGAACCCGGGAGTATCGTTACAACTGTTTGTAGATTTAGATCATCCAGGTTTGTATAGTCCTGAGAAGGACTGTTTTTGTTGTTGTTGACTGACGTTTCGTTAACCTTAGCGGTAGTCATCTTCAGAGTCAAATAAAGTTGAGTGATCTAAAAGTAAGGGTGAGTGGTGAGAATACCGTTTTTGTTTGCAAAACTTTTAACATATAGCTTCTTTCTCAAGCAAGATCTTTTCTTGTAGCCTAAGATCGTTTCTTTCTGTTATGTAAAACAGAACCTTCTTCATTTGTTCTGAAACAATTATTCAAATTTTCCATATATCTTTTTTAAAACAGTTCACAATTCCATCCAACGTCATGGTATTGACTAAAACTTCATTTGTTTGAATTCATTCACTTCACTTACCAAATTGTTTATGTCTTTTGTAGATCTGCTTCATTGAGTTATTTTGTTTTATCTTTTTTGTCTTGGTTTTGTTTTGCATAAATATTTTAAAATATAAACCTAGGCGTTATTAATCTTGGCTTTTAACTTCCGTCGTGTTTATCAAACGTCGACGGAGAATTTCAACTTATCTTCTTGTGAACCAATAATTTCTTGTCTTTGTCGATTGATTTTGACATCAAATTATATGCGACAACGTAAAAAATGGCTTATCGCCCCAATGATTACGATTCAAGTGGATATGATGAATCAAGATTTGAAAGCTCTGTTAACGCCGACTTTCGTTGCCCAATATGTTTAAATGTCATGAAAGATGCCAGAATGTGCCATAATCAACACAATTTTTGTCGTTCCTGTATTGAAGAACATCTACGAGTCAATGAACAAAGATGTCCTCAATGTCAAGATAATTTGACTGTAGCTACACTTCTTCCAGCGCGTTTTGTCAACAACTTGATTTCAAAGTTTAAGATAAGCTGCGACTACGCTAATCGTGGTTGTCCAGAATTTATCAACGTTGAAGATCTTGAAAGACATGTTGAAAATTGTGCTTTTGCTCCAGTGTTATGCTCTAATGAACGTTGGGGTCTTGAGATAAACAAACGAGACAAGATAAAACATGAAACTGAGTTATGCGAATACAGAAAGATGGCTTCTCACGACTTTCGAGTGATTAGCGAAACGTTTCAACGAAAATTTAGAGATCATAATGACCAAATACAGAAAAAAATAATGGAATCAAGAAACGAAATAAAAGATGTTCAACAAAATCTTTCTACAGTGACCAAAGAAATGATGGAATCAAAGAAAGAAATAAAAGATGTTCAACAAAATCTTTTTACATTGACCAAAGAAATGAAAGAAATGAAAGCCATGATGTTTGAAATGTTGGAAAAGATGAATATAAATGAACAACATGTTCAAACATTGACATCACCAACTGAAATGTTGTTGAACTCAGTAAGAAGTGATATTTTGATTGCTGGAGGCTACCCATATGATTCCTTAAAAAGTGTTGAAATATTTTCATGGAAGGAGAAGAAATGGTTTGAGATAGCATCAATGGAAAAGATACATAGTCAAGCTTCATCATTTATACATAATGATAATATATTCGTTTTCGGAGGAAAAGGTTGCAGATCAATTATAACATTGAATCTAAATCAGTTACCATTGACATGGAAGACACTTCATGGTGAGCTACCTCATGAGTATTTGGGTCATCAAACTGTTGTATATAAACAACAAATTCTTCACATTGGTGGATATATTAAGGATAAAGGAGAATCTGATCTGATCAGTGAAGTACAGCTTATTGGTACAACATCTCATGTTTTGAAAGAGTTGTGCCATATGCCTGAACCACGGTTTTGTCATGCAGCTGAAGTTGTTAATGCTAAAGTTCTGATTTTCGGAGGAGAGCGAAAAGAGGGTGATCTTCTTAACAGTGTTTTTGAGTTTGATCCAAGGACTCTTACATGTAAGGAAATGCCTCCATTACCTCGTCCATTGACTGATATGGCAGCAGTTCAATGGAGAGATCAAATTGTTCTTCTTGGAGGTTATGATGGAAGAGAAAAATTGAACAGTGTCATCATGTATGACAGTAAAACATATAAGATAACAGTCTTACCATCAATGTTGGAAAAGAGAAGGTGGTGTCGTGCTGTTATAATAGGTGATACAGTTGTTGTCATGGGAGGTGTGAATGAAAAAGATGAACGTCTTAAATCGGTGGAGTGTTTTGAAATTACCAGCAGTTCTTCATGGAAATATCTTCCTTCAATGAATCAACCACGATCTTCATGCATAGCTGAACTTTTACCTTTTGGACAAAATTATGTTTAAGTAAGAGTATGGTCACCACATATGACTACTCACATTATGAATTGTGTCATAAAGACTTCATTTTGTTGTTATACTAAATTATAAATTTCATTAATCAGTAATTAGTTAAAGTATATGTAATAAGTTAAATACTTAAAATTACCATCCCAGTACAGTTTACTTACGCGAAACTGTTCCAATGTGCCCACCTTAACAATACTATATAGAGAAATATCGTATGATAGACATAGCTGTCCCAGTGTCTTTACAGTAGTCGTACTATTTCAAAACCTTCATTTTACCTTCATGTACGCATCCTGTCTCAAACACAATTAGTCGTTGTAATGGAAGAAAAAGCAACAATTCCAGCTCCCTCACCCTCTTTCTCAATACTTTTATTTTGAATGGAAGGCGCTTATGTCCCTAAAATTCATAAATAAAATACCCCCAACGTGCAAAACAATTTGTTTTTCCCCAGAAATTCTTAATTTTATTCTTAAATTTTTAATTTGGTATGAGTGATACAAATGTAAATCTTAAATTAGTGAAGTGTTTAAAAATGAGAAGAAGTTTTTCATGGACATATCTTCCTTCAATAAATGAACCACGACGGGAGCCATTGCTGAAGTTTTACTATTTTGACAAAATTATGTATAAACAAGAAAATTTTCAACAAAGTATCTGAACATTATTACTAATTAAGAACTCGTTCATATTACATTAAACTAGAAAAAATGCATAATGTTGTTATGTATTAGCTATATGACATGTAAGAGTCTGGCCATTTGTAATCATCGTCATAATGATCAACATTTGCTATCTGTAATGCCGTAGACAGTACTGCCAGCGACGTGCTTAGACAAAGTGATCTCATCTTTCCATCTCTGAGAAGTTATCTCATCCAACCATCTTTGAGAGGTTGACAGCATTGCCAAAACATCAAAGGTAACACATGGCGATTCATGGCCGTTGTATGTTCGATACCTGGTCTCTCAAGAGCATCTTGTGAGTTATGTGCCGGCTAGACGTGTTCTTTAAACTGCTGGAGAACAGTGTGTTTAGACCAGGTGCTGTCTTTTCTGGTAGGTTAGTTGGTCCCAGGGTCTCTCTGCCATGACTCGCCATTGTGCTGCCTTCATCCTCCATCCATCTTGTTCCGTTTTGGTAATTTGCTGTCCCAAACTATCCTTGTCTGGTTCCAGGTGGAGCTCCGTTGATGGACTGCATAACATCTAGCAGTAACCGAATACTCCTGCATCTGAGGTCACCACCAGTCGTCTCGACACTGTCTTGCCATTGCCTCCATGTGATTTTAGAGAAGAGTGAGGTTGACGTCCGCCAGCTTTTCCTCACTATAATAAATTCTTGCATACGTCTTGACAACACCACCTACTTGAGTTAACTTGTCAAGGTCATCATCGCTTGCGATGGACGAACAACAACAACAACATATGACATGTAATAAGTTAAGGGCTTACGAACACGTTAACCGATAAGTAATTTTTTAAAAACAGTAGTGTATTTGAAGGGTAGCAGATCGAGAGAGATCGCAGCGACGTCCACCCACCCCTTCCCCACAAAAGTCGCTAACGGTTGGTGTCTCCCTGTAAAGATCATTTTTCTCTAACCAGTCCTATTTCATGAAAAACTTGTGGCTACATATTAGCTAGATAAAATAATTTTTGATAAAATATTGAAAATATGACTTTATTTAACTAGTTGTAAAAACAATGTTGTAAAATTGACAGAAGAAGAGCATTCGGAGACTTGATATTTTTGATGAGCAGGTCGTTTCAACGTCCTTAGTCGGAAAATTCGAAAGGTCTAGTTGATTATTTGCAGACAGAAAGGCAATTTTCGGCATTTTAGGTATTGTAACATTTTTACATTTCTTCTTTTAAATACCTCGATGGCGACTACTATAAATTGTTACTTCTTTTTCTCGAAAGCATGTTGTGAAAACCAATATACAATTGTTGAAGAAATAAGAACAAACTAATTTTTTGCCAAAGTTTTTTTATTGTTTTTGGTTTATGTCTTTGATCCCATGCGAAGAAAAAATTTTCCGTGTAAAATTACAGCTAGATACGTTGTTTGTTTTTATGGCTGCAGAAAACGTTAAGAAATATCCAAAAAACGGTCCTTCTCAGGACTTTATTAACCTGGACGATCATCATTTACAAACATGACTATTAATTATAATCATATATTTTCATATCAAAATACTTTAAGAATTGCAGTTTTGTAAACCATTTTCATAAACCTTAGACTTAGTTAACGCTATTTGTGAATTTTTGTGTGTTGCCACGTTTTCCTCCGAGTGTACTTGTCTACGATCTCATAAAGTTCGATGACATATAATGTAATGTGACTCAAGACTAACACCACAAGTGTCACTTTTTCTTCCTTCCGTATTTGAATTTCTCTTGAGGTATTGTTGACTTTTTTCGCAATTTCAAGCAATGAAGGCTGACAACACAAAAAGCGTAAATGCAATGCAACTAGTTTGCAAAGCTCATGGAATGCGTCCCTGTAAAGTAGTGAAGTTATGCCAGTTCCATAAAAGTTTTGTTGACGCCATGACAATTTCCTTTCTCAATTTCTAATGCTGCATACCAAGACAAAGACCTCTTTCCAAAATTTAAATAGGGGGAAGCACTTGGGGGCACAATAGATTTTTTGGAGGCACGTGTCCCATTATATTAAGAGTAAGGCGTTGTTATATTCATTGCTTACAGCTTCCGCGTTTATCAATCGTCGACTTAAAATTTCAACTTATCTTCTAGTTAAGCAATAATTTCTTGTTATTTTTAATTGATTTTGACACCAAATTATATGCAACAACGTATAAAATGGCTTGTCGTCCTAATGATTGCGTTTCAAGTGGATATGATGAATCAAGATTTGAAAGCTCTGTCAACGTTGATGTTCATTGCCCAATATGTTTTAATGTCATGAAAGATGCCAGAATGTGCCACAATCAACACATGTTTTGTCGTTCCTGTATTGAAGAACATCTACGAGTTAATCCACAAAGATGCCCTCAATGTCAAGATAATTTAACTGTAGCTACACTTCTTCCAGCGCGTTTTGTAAATAACTTGATTTCAAAGTTAAAGATCAACTGCGACTACGCTAGTCGTGGTTGTCCTGAATTTATAAATGTAGAAGATCTTGAAAGACATGTTGAAAATTGTGGTTTTGCTCCAGTGTTGTGTTCTAATGAACGTTGTGGTCTGGAAATAAACAAACGAGACAAGATTAAACATGAAACTGAATTATGCGAATACAGAAAGATTGCTTCTCACGACTTTGCTGCGATAAAAGAAATAATTGAACGAACATATAAAGATCATAATGACCAATTACAGAAAGAAATGTTGGGATCAAGGAAAGAAATGAAAGATGTTCAGCAAAGTCTTTCTACAGTCACTAAAGAAATGATGGAAATGAAGGCCATGATGTTTCAAATGTTGGAAAAGATGAATACAAATGTACAACATATTCAAACATTGACATCACCAACTGAATTAGTGATGAACTCAGTAAGAAATGATATTTTAATTGCTGGAGGCTACCCATATGGTTCCTCAAAAAGTGTTGAAATATTTTCATGGAAGGAGAAGAAATGGTTTGAGATAGCATCACTAGAAAAGATACATAGCCAAGCTTCATCATTTATATATAATGATAACATATTCGTTTTCGGAGGAAAAGGTTGCAGATCGATTGAAACTTTGAATCTTAATCAGTTACCATTGACATGGAAGACATTTCATGGTGAGCTACCTTATGAATGTAATGGTCATCAAACTGTTGTATGTAAACAACAAATTCTTCACATTGGAGGATCTATTGTAGGTAAAGAAATATCAGATATGATCAGTGAAGTACAGATTACAGGTTCAACATCTTATGTTTTGAAAGAGTTGTGTCATATGCCTGAACCACGGTTTTGCCATGCAGCTGAAGTTGTTGATGATAAAGTTCTGATTTTCGGAGGAGAGCGAAAACGGGATGATCTTCTTAACAGTGTTTTGGAGTTTGATCCAAGGACTCGTACATTTAAGGAAATGCCCTCATTACCTCATCCATTGACTGATATGGCAACAGTTCAATGGAGAGATCAAGTTGTTCTTCTTGGAGGTTATGATGGAATAGAAATATTGAACAGTGTTATTATGTATGACATTAAGACAGGTGAGAACACAGTCTTACCATCCATGCTGGAAAAGAGAAGATGGTGTTGTGCAGTTATAACTGGTGATACAATTGTTGTCATGGGAGGCATGAATAATAAAAATAAAGATCTTAAATCAGTGGAGTATTTTAAAATGGGAAGCAGCTCTTCATGGAAATATCTTCCCTTAATGAATAAACAACGAAGTGTAGCCATTGCTGAAGTTTTACCGTTGGGAAAAAAGTATGTATAAGCAGTAATGGTTAATAAATATATTTGACATTTGAGTAAAATTCATTTTCATTACATTGAATGTTAAATATACATAAACTTATTAATATTCAGTTTAGTTTACTGCTTACTTGCACTAAAATTAAAAATATTAAATCGCTATTTGTTAAATTTTTCAATAATACCAGGAACAAAAACATTTGCAATCATTAAATAATCCATTTGTAAATGTGACTAACACATTAATGTCCTACTTCATTTAATAATTTTTTTTATCAATGACAATAGACAGTTGACCATAGATAAAACCAATTCAGCATGCTTGCAGTAACCATACTGCATAGAGAAATATAGTATGATACATATAGCCATTCCAGTGTGTTCACAGTAACCATTGAATGTAAACACAGTTTTCTGTTCGTTGAAGGGGTGTACTTGGTGATTGTTGCTAAACTTTGCTCGCACCGTTTACTCTTGCTTTAAGATTGCACTCTTAATACTAAAATTGCAATATCTGTCGAATACCAAGTAAATTTTAGCTTAAGTCTGTGCTTGAAAATTCTTTAGAAAAATTCCTTAACGTAGCCATTTCAGTCCATTATATGGCTAAGCCATTTCAGTCTATTATTTGGCTCCATGACGGTTGTTTTTGCTCTACAATTGTTGCCAAATTGGTTCAAGAGCAACTTATTGATTGCATCGAATCGGGGTGGGGTCCTCTAGTTTAGATTAGACTTTGATAACTTGTTGCTATACATTTTCTTGACTCTGAAGATGACTACCGCTAAGGTTGTCGAAACGTCAGTCAACAACAACAAAAACAGTCCTTCTCAGGACTATACCAACCTGGACGATCTACATTTACAAACATGTAACAACACTCCCGGGTTCAAACCTTTTACTTTATACATATTATGTCTGACATTTGTGGAAGTCTTATTACCCCTTATTAATATTATAAGATTTCTATTGTTGGTTTTATTTGTATTTTTTTGTAGTGATAATAGTAACAGCACCACCACAAGTCCTGCTCCTTCACACCACTCTCCTAAGCTCATTCCTACTTAAACTTGTTGTGAACATTCATTAATAGCTCATTTGCAATTTTTAGTGCCAAATGCTCTTAATGCAAATACCAGTACCCCAAAAGTATCCAAGTTTATTGTCATTTGTTCAATAATTGGAAATTGAAGTACTTCTAAAAATCTAATTTGCAATTTAGTAATATTTTACTTGATTAAGGATTGGTTACGGAACTACAAAATTCCAAATCGTGTAAGTACAATACACTAACAGCAGCTCATTTATTATACAGAATAGTAAGAATATTATGCTTAAGTGGGTGGTTAAAGTTGAAGGCTTACAAAAGTCCTTAAGGTTTAAGTCCTTTTAGAGGTGAGCTGATGAATGATCAGCTTTTGTTTTAGAGTTAGTCTCTCAACGGCCATTTCTTTAGCCATTTTACAAATTTCAAAAGCACAATTGTATTTCTAATTTTATGACATTATCTTGCCCCTAAAATAGCCTCTAACCATTTTTTGGGAGGGGGAAGACAGGTCACAACAAGTATTTTTGTGTTTTTCTATTCTTATGCTGTTGAAGCTGGGCTGAAAACAGAGTATTTACACCCAAATATAATTAACGAGCTCATTTGAGGTGTCTGCACAATTGTGCTGAGATTTACAAATCCCAGTAAAACAGAAAGTGTAAAGCTTGCACTTATGATTGTTGAATCATATCCATTCCTGAAGGATCCACTATTAGATGCAAACGCAAAGCCACGGGTAAATGATACTTAAAAGTGTTTATAATATGACATTTTGTTCAATTATTGTTTTGTTTTGTTTCATTGTACATATGTGTGAAATAATAATGAATGTTGATCACATGAATGTTAGCTCCTTGTAAGCAATAGGAATTTTTTATAACTGACATGTGTGATGTCGTTAATTGTATTTTACTGTTAGCAAAAATAAGAATGTATGATTTCTCTAAAACGATTTATCCAGACAAGTTAAAATTTTGTACTTCGTAAAGCATTTTGGGCAGTTACAAAGTTTTAACTTGCCTCTATAAATCTCTTTTTAAAGAAACCACACGTTCTTTTTGCTAACAGGCATGAAAAATACATTTAATGACGTCACATCTCAATTTCTAATAATCATGCCTGCTAAAATCACTAACTGGGTGACTAACTAACACAAAAATCTAAATCAGGGATGTGTATGCACGATTTTTTTGTTAGGGGTGTGTGTTTGGGAATAACATGGGTGTGGTTTAGGTCACTACTTGTCTAGAGTGGATGTGATTTCTGTGAGTACGTATTTGTTGCCAAAGGATGTCAGACTTTTTTGTTAAATTCTGTTACATATTTATTACGTTCGTATATTTTACCAATTATAGTGGCATCCTCCATTTATTTCTAATCACAATTTCTTTTGATTTGACTGAACTCCACATTTTTTGCGATTAACTTACTTACGATTACTACGCGCGTTCTCATACACTTATAATTGATATGAGCCTTCAACGCAGATAGAATTACTACAATTATATACAAATATATGTTAATTAGGCTTTAGTATTTTGATGACAAGTGTACACATCTTCTCATCCCATCCCCCACTCCAAACTATGTGATGCAAATTTACATTATGACCATGTTATATGCATTTTTGTTGTAATGGGCTGCTTGTGTCTGTATTTTCTAAATGATAAAAAATAAATTTACTTGTCTTTTACTACTTTTAAATGAAAGCTTTCTTTTATAGGGATCTATTGAGATGAAAATCTATAACCGATTCAAAAAATTGCAAAGAAAGAGATCTAACACGCCTGTTACCAACGTCTCGCAAACTAAAGGCAAAAAAACAAAGAAAAGGAACAGTCATTGTTGGACGAACGTTCCCGAGCCGTGCGAAAGTGAAGATCTTACAGCAGTGGTATCAAAAATAAAAAAGAGTGGCAGTCAGCTAAAAAGGATCATGAAAAAATTCAGGAGTTGATGGCTGTATGCTATGTTCCAAGGAGATCACTTGTCCTGGAAGACGTCAGAAGAATAGTGGAAGTTGTTGAAATTTTCCTCCTTTAGAAAATCTGCTATGCGTTAGTAGCTAGTAGTATTCTTATCCCATAAAATACGTACATAAGTTTAGCAAGCTTATAGGTAACTGCTGTTATATTGTATTGCTACAGATCAACGCTGAATTTGCAAAAGTTATGGGGAATAAAGACGTAGCTACACAGGTAAAGGAAAACTTCAACAAAGTCTGGCGTCACAGGCTGTTGGCATATGCTGAAGAAAATGGTGGTATGCATTCAGAAGACTTGAACAAAATGCACAATGCTATTGACAGTGATATCCTTGAAGAAGGTATTTCAGCTGATAATCAACTTCGTGCACATCAGAAATTCTCTTGAAGAAAATAAAACTAAGAAGGATCAGCAGTTGTTTCTCGATCAACATTTGTGTAGTAGTGTGTGCTATTTTTTAGGCGAATGTGCTGGTAGAGCAGCTATCAAAATCGCTCAAATTGTCTTCAAGCAGCCAAACAGTAGAGGGGACGCCTCATGTTAAATAAGCTGTTATCAAAGTTGTTAAGGTAAGACTGGCATTAAATCTTTACTATAAAATGAGTATTACCATACTACTTCATTTTTGCTTCTCACATAACAAAAAGTAACTTGTGAACCTTAATGAAAGTAGACACTTGAGACATTATTGTGCAGTCTCAAGCTAATTTTCTAAATTTTCTGCTGTCTTTTTATCGTAGAATGGCGCTTTCCTTGATGAAAGGATAAGAACACAAATTCAACCTTGTAATTTGGTAGGGGATGACCTTTATCAAAATGACACTTTATATGTGGTGGCAGAAGGAATAGTTTTGTGCAATGTAACAACCAAAAAGATTGGCGTTGCTCTGGTTGCTTTTTTGGCCACATATTATATGTACAATATAAAATACATTGAGGGCAAGAATGTCTATAGCTTTCTTGACATGGCATTATTGGAAATTATCCCAGAGAAGTGCCCATCTTCTGTCAAAAGTTTGGTTGGAGTTTTATCAAATGTCTCCAACTAATGATGCATGCACCAGCCGGCACGCATGCTATATTCGAGCATGTTTTATTTCAATTCCATATTTTGTGAAGTTTATTGGTGTAAGGTGTTTTACTGAAGATGTTAAACATTTATGTGCATGTGTATATTATACGAGACTTGTTTATTGCAAACTTTAGCTAGTTTCACTTCTTTCCTGGGCACTAGGCTGCTTTTGAGCAATGGCCGATTTGATGAGATAATGGGGCTAAATTGGCAATTCTGTCTAGAGCTGAGTCCAATTGCGGAATCCAATTGTGTATCCTAGAATCCATTTCAGTGTTCTTGAATCTATTTGTGTATCCTAGAATCCATTTCAGTGTTCTTGAATCTATTTGTGTATCCTAGAATCCATTTCAGTGTTCCTGAATCTATTTGTGTATCCTAGAATCCATTTCAGTGTTCTTGAAAGGGGCAAAATGGCTCGCTATAAGGCTAAATTGGTCCTCTTACATGGGGCTGTTTCAGCTACGTTTTGGGGGGTTAAATTGGCAAAATGAATAGGGCCAAAATTGGCTCTAAATTATGGGGCCGTCCTGGGGTCAATATTTTGGTCCCATTTTGGGGCTAAAATAGCTCTTTTCTTTTTACTGTGTATAAGATGTGTTTGTACAAGCGCATCTTGTTGTTTTCTTCCTCCTGGGTGCACTAGTTTATTGTTTTGGATTCGATAAAAACCGTTGAAAAAAGGTTGAAATTTTACTTAGTGTTTAGGTACTTACTTATCTTTTATATTGTAAAATAATAAACAGAGAAAAATACATTTAACCAAATCACACCTGTGGGGTATTTAAACAGGAAGTTTTAATGTCGACTTATATTAAATTTCTCTAGTCGTGTACGACATTGGATTAAAGGCCTCAATAAAAATGATCACACAGTGCCATGTCTTCACCTAATCCTAAAAGTTTTTTCTATCAAAATGTGATGTGTTTTTTTGATCGCGTGCATAAATGCACGTAATTTCCATATAAAGACCATTAGTGGACAATTAAGACGCCATATGCATATTTCTTTTATAACGTATTTCTTTAAGCTGTGCATATTTCATTTACAATTTATGTTCTAAAAATAAATCTCAAAAACGAGCTGCTTTGTAAGACACAGTAATTGCAAGCAATCTTGACTGGATGATACAACATCACTGTGAAAGGCAACAACTCCTAAATTCCAGCTCCTTCGCGATCTTTGTCAGTCCTTTCATGTTGAGTGGAAGGTGCTTCTGTCCCTAAAATTCATAAAAAGAAAGTGAAGAGGCTTTCTATGAAGACAGACAAGCTTTAAGACCATCAAAATAGTTTTTTTCCGAGAATCTAAATAGTTTCTCGCCTGGTTTCAATAACTGCAATCTCATTCCTCCAGCTGCCATATGAAAATAATAGATAATCGATAATCCACAGTGATAATCCATTTCGATAATCCCGAGGATTTAAATCTACAAGACAGAACATGATTTATTTAGATAATCCAGATAATTTTGAATCCATTCCAGTGTTCTTGAATCTATTTGTGTATCCTAGAATCCATTTCAGTGTTCTTGAATCCAATTGTGTATCCTAGAATCCATTTCAGTGTTCTTGAATCTATTTGTGTATCCTAGAATCCATTTCAGTGTTCTTTAATCTATTTGTGTATCCTAGAATCCATTTCAGTGTTCCTGAATCCATTTGTGTATCCTAGAATCCATTTCAGTGTTCTTGAACTTATTCCTGTATCCTTGAATCCATTCCAATATTCTTGAATCTTTCTCTGTACATTTGAATTCATTGCAACAGAAAGTATATTTATTCTGACAAGATCGTATAATAAACAATATTTTCCACGTAGGAAAACTGTTGGCAAACTTCCGTGTTCCTTAATGATTCAATTCATAGATATGAACAAATGAAGGATTTAGTTACTAACATACGATATGATGACAAATTGTATTTCAAGACGTTGGCAAAAAAATGGAAAGACAATTCCATGCTCACTCAAATTAGTGGTAAAATAGATTGAATCCAAAGTATCCAAAACATTTGCTATTACATAAATATGTAGATTTCACAATTGTTACTATTTATTTTATGACATACATAGATGCACAGATTAAGTCACTGTATCCCACAGTCGTATCATACATTTTACTAAGTTCATCCCAGAACTGCACATGATGTAAGACAGTATGTAAAAATACAATTTATCCACTTTAGGGAGACTTAAAGAAGTGTCAATGTTTCTGGACCATGAAAGACTGGATCATTGTTAATTCAAAGTGACAGTTTTAAAACAACGGTTCATGTTCCAGAGAAGGTATTTAAAAAATTCTTCTCGTAAGCACAGTGAACACAATTCTTGGGAAGAAATGTGGACAACAAAGGCCAGGTTGAGCTTGGGAAAAGACATGGTACGTCAAAAAATGGAGACTTGTTTGGCAAACAGTCACATTATATAGAATTATAAGGAAGAGTTTTTGGATGAAAGACATTAGTACTTTTCAAACAATGCTTTACTCTTCAATAGGAATCATCATCATCCCTCTGCTCCTCCTTATGTTTTATTGTGAATTCAAACCTCATCCATAAATATCCATAAGCATCCTTCATCAGCAGAACCACTGTCATCTCTATTCATGTTTGGCTCTTTTTGCTGCTAATTCTCGAGCCTACAATGAAATATCATTTATATTAAACTAGTGCTCATTTCCTTCTATAGACTACAAAGCGTCTTACAGTGCCGTATTCATAATAATGAGGAGCAAGTTCATACAGCCAAGAGGACTGGATCTAGAAAAGAAAAAACGAAGGATCCTGTCATGTTTACTCAATGGCTCAAACCCAGTCTTCAAACTAGCACGGCTCTCATGGAGTTGTTTTACGAATGAAGAGCAGATATCTACAGCTGTTTGAACGTACAAGCAAAACTATTTTTAAATGACCTAATTGAGACGTTATTCCGAAGGAAAACACGAACTGTTATTAAATAAAAATAATGAATAAGTCACAGCTGAGTCGGGTTACAAAAGAGCCAGATCACCCTCTCCTCCCAGAAGAAAAAAAAAGATAACAAAGTTTATTTCATCCTAAAGAAACTGCATTCACCGACAATTAAAAGTAACTATCCAGTGGGACACGATATCTTGGCTTTGCAGAGAAAACTCGTCCCCAGGTCTTACTCGTTGTGCCGCTCAATTTTTGCTCGCACCCACGTTCAACTGGGGGGCTTTTGAATTGAAACATGCGGTCGATATAAAACGCTACAGATTATGAAAACTGCTGATTATAAACAACCGTCGAATAACGTACTCGCTTTTCAATGAGGAATAATTTAGTACTCTAAAGTAAATGGTTTGAACCCGGGAGTATCGTTACATGTTTGTAGATGTAGATCGTCCAGGTTAGTATAGTCATGAGAAAGACTATTTGTGTTTATGTTGACTGACGTTTCGATAACCTTAGCGGTAGTCGTCTTCAGAGTCAAATGAGGAGCAAACGTACCGTAGACGCACAGCTGAGCTTGTTGAAACGTAAGTCAATATCAACGATCTTCATGTACAAACATGTAATTTAGAACTGTATCATACCACAGTTATATCTCGCATAAATTCCTTCGATGTTTGTTGCAACTCGTGATATACGATCCTGTACATAAAGAAAAAAACAAAAAAAGAAAAGATCGAGAAAATTTTTTACATGCACCTGACTCTATTTTGATGTGTATAAATCCACCTTTCCGACCGTAGACACACGTGTCAAAAATACGAAATCAAATTACAAATGTCGGACAACCAAATGGTCGGACATATATATAAAATAGTGTATATGTAAAATAGTGGCTAAAAACGAAAGAAGATGTTCTTGGGGCATTTTTAAATCTTAATTTAGAAATACAGAACGAATAACTAGAATCATATTCACAAAAACCCCAAAATTCAAAAGCCTCTCCTTACCATTTTATCAACACTATTCTACATAAACAATACTGTGTCCGACCATTTGATTGTCCGAATTTTGTAATTTGATCTCGTATTTTTGACACGTGTGTCTACCGTCGGAAAGGTGGATTTCATTGCACATATGTGTTATTATAGAAAGAGAAACTCCCATGAATATTCAATGCATCGCGTTTTCTTGGCTTTGGTGGAAAAAAATATTTTTTAAAGCTTATATTTTTACCATTGAAGTGGTTTCTCTGTATACAACACAGACGTTGGATGAATGTAAAGTGGGTGATTTTCTCTGACACTCCTAAAACAAAAACGAGTCAAATCTTAAATCCTAAATCCGAAAGTAATCCTAACTAAACATGTTCTCTGATACTCCTGAAACAAAACCGAGTCAAATCTTAAATCCTAAATCCGAAAGTAATCCTAACTAAATATGTTCTCTGATACTCCTGAAAGAAAACCGAGTCAAATCTTAAATCCTAAATCCGAAAGTAATCCTAACTAAATATGTTCTCTGATACTCCTGAAACAAAACCGAGTCAAATCTTAAATCCTAAATCCGAAAGTAATCCTAACTAAACATGTTCTCTGATACTCGTGAAACAAAACCGAGTCAAATCTTAAATCTTAAATCCGAAAGTAATCCTAACTAAACATGTTTTACGTCATTTTGTCACCTGTAAGTGCCGTCGGCGTGGAGTCTGGCTGCATTAGCGAAAAATCCCTTGACAATGCAACGTAAAATGGGAGTTGGGTCGTCTGTACAAGCAGAGAAAGAACATGCTGGAGTTCACAGAAGTTCACAAAATTTCACTGGTTAAAGACTCGTTTACCTTCAACAGACCTCAAGGCCACACCAAATGACTTTATAAGACGCTTGAGTTGTTCTCGAATCTTGATAGCGTGACAAAGACCTTTAGAAAGATTCAAGCAACACATTTAAAAACCAAAGTTATTCGGTAACGGATTTACCAAGGGAGGGGACCCCTAGTAGCCTTTACCACTTAACCATAAAGGATGCCAACGGGTACCAATTTCCATACGAAATATTAATTGACCAAGAAAGAAATTGGGATTTATGTTTAATGGAAGCCTGCACAAAGCGAGAAAGTGCTTTAACATCTACTTGCTGTTGACTGACTTCCGACTAATGTTGCCAAGCAACAAAACTCATACTTCTTTATTGCCTCCACACACCTTTATAGTTAAGAAAATTTTCATGACACCATTTTGAGTTTTTCTTGTGCTGTCAAAAAAACCGTGATGGTGTTCATACCCATATGTATAATGACATCTTACATTGTCATGGACAAAAATACCTGTAGAAAGCTTTGGTACACATTCAGTAAAGATAAATGATCGCCTTCGTACACAGAGAACTTCAGCTTCGCTCGTGCCTAAATTAAATCATCCAAAATCAATGTTCATTTTTCAATGTACTTTAAACCAATAAAACTTGTTCGACAAAAAAGCTTATCGTTTTAAAAACAGGCCATACCGATGCTCTCTTTTCGTTGGACGGTGTCACAAAGACATTTTTTATTTGAAGCATCGTGGCTATTGTCAGTATTTCTTCAGAGCAACCAAACTCGCCTGGAAAATTTCAAAACATGTTCTCAGATTTAATCTTAGTAAGAGCGGTAGCTAATACACTCAAGAACGACATCACTCAAAGTAAATTCTACTGAGAAATACATAAAACATCATCATTTTACCTGAAACCAAGAGCATTTTTGCCAGATTTGGTTCGAGAGGAAACTCGGCCATGTTTACCCCGAGTGGCGTTGTAAGACAACCGTCATCGTCTAAAGCTAAAAACATAAAAATATACCACGTCATGGTCTTTTATTCACATATATCCTTTCTTATTCACATATATCCTTTCTTATTCACATAAATCCTTTCTTATTCCCATATATCCTTTCATATTCACATATATCCTTTCTTACTTACATATATCCTTTCTTATTCACATATCCTTTCTTATTCATATATCCTTTCTTATTCACATATATCCTTTCTTACTTACATATATCCTTTCTTATTCACATATATCCTTTCTTACTTACATATATCCTTTCTTATTCACATATATCCTTTCTTATTCACATATACCCTATAAAAATACCCAACAGTCTGTGTCACAGTCGCAATGTTTCCATAATCATTTCTGTCTTTCCATATTCATACCTTCTAGAGCATAAAGCAGTTCCAGTGCTCTTATCATATGCTCGGCTGGAGGCCTCTAAAGTAAAAGCAATACAAATACTGTTCATATTAACTTAGTAGTCAGTCATAGAGAGGTGTACACTGTAGTGTAGTCACATGTTTGTAGATGTAGATCGTCCAGGTTATTTGAGTCCCGAGAAGGACTGTTGATGTTGTTGTTGACTGACGTTTCGACAACCTTAGCGGTAGTCATCTTCAAAGTCGAAAGAGGATGACTACCGCTAAGGTTGTTGAAACGTCAGTCAAAAATTGTCCTTCTCAGGACTCTACTAACCTGGATGATCTACATCTTCAAACATGTAACGAAACTCCCGGGTTCAAACCAATTACTTTATAGTGTAGTCAGTCATGGAGAAGTGTGTTCCTATGTTACATTATAAATATGCGAGAGAATTTTTATATCAGAAAGTAGGAAGATCAAATTTCGTTAAAATATAATTCTTACCGCTAAAAAATCGAATCTCAAAACATTGTCGATTCCCATGGATTTCAGCTGCAGTATCACTGGAGCTAAATTAGTCCTGATAACAAATAAAAAACATTTAAACTCTTCATCCACATCATGAAAAAACAAACATCACCTTTACGTAATAAACATTTACAAAATGTAAGGACGGTCAGTCACCTTTGCATCTCAGGAACACCAGCTGGAGAGAGATTGTGAAATGCGTCTTCTGAATAAAATAAAGATTTTCTCATAATTGATGAATGATAGATTTCGTGGGAAAGAAAGATGGAAGTTACCTGTGTATAATCTGTATGCTTTTCCTGTAAGAAATACAATCGTCGGAGATTAAAAAAATATAAAAACAAGAAAAGTTGTGCGGGTAAATGACCTTTTGTTAAGAGTACAATACCGGGGGGTAGAGGACTTTTTGTTAAGAGTACAATACCGGGGGTAGAGGACCTATTGTTAAGAGTACAATACCGGGGTGTAAATGACCTTTTGTTAAGAGTACAATACCGGGGTAGAGGACCTATTGTTAAGAGTACAATACCGGGGTGTAAAAGACCTTTGTTAAGAGTACAATACCGGGGTAGAGGACCTTTTGTTAAGAGTACAATACCGGGGGTAGAGGACCTATTGTTAAGAGTACAATACCGGGGTAAATGACCTTTGTTAAGAGTACAATACCGGGGGTAGAAGACCTATTGTTAAGAGTACAATACCGGGGTGTAAAAGACCTTTTGTTAAGAGTACAATACCGGGGGTAGAGGACCTATTGTTAAGAGAATAATACCGGGGGGTAAAAGACCTTTTTAAGAGTACAATACCGGGGGGTAGAGGACCATTTGTTAAGAGTACAATACCGGGGGTAGAGGACTTTTCGTTAAGAGTACAATACCGTGGGATAGAGGACCATTCGTTAAGAGTACAATACTGGGGGGTAGAGGACCTGGAAGACAGGCAGGAAACAGCTCTCTCCACACAGGTTCATGCAGGACAGGAAAATTTGTTTATCTTAAGATTTCCTGGGCAACATCGATAGTTCTTTAAAGATTGAAGTTGTTTACATACCTGATCGCACGCGCCCCGCTCTGCCGGCCCTCTGGTCAGCGGATGCTTGCGATACTGGTACAACGACGAGGGATTCTACAGAATCAATAATATCGATCAAAACAATTCATATGTGATCGCATATCTGTTGAAGCCTAGAAGAAATTAACCGATAAATATAATTACCGAGTCCTGTATCTACTGAGTATGTTTTTATCTTGACAAAACCACAGTCGACAACTATAAACAAAAATTTTAAATATTGATGGAGAAGATGAGGGCAACCATCAGTCAAAAATCTTTACCGTAAACAATTCCATCGATAGTTAACGACGTCTCGGCGATATTTGTTGCAACAACAGCCTTCAATTTAAAGAATTTTCAAATTATTTTAATGTTTTGCTCGATAAACAATGAAGAAGATCGCTTGAATGTTTTATAACAAAACGAAAGCGAATATGTAGAAGAAGTTCGTGAAAACAAACAAAAGATATGTGAAGGGTTCTAAAAAGAGCTTTTGTACAATTGACCATCCACCATGGCAACTGCTTGCTATTTTTAAAACAATCTTTAGATTTGTCATCACGACAAAGTCTTTATTTTTCTGTTAGAAATTCCTACCTTGCTATTTTTAAAACAATCTTTAGATTTGTCATCACGACAAAGTCTTTATTTTTCTGTTAGAAATTCCTACCTTGCGTTCTTTTGGTTTTGAACGTTCAAATATACGCATCTGTAACAAATATAAATATCACAGTCAGTTCACTTTACAGACGATCATCATTAGCATAACCTGTAGTATTGAAACAATCTTATAAAAGAAAAGAACCTCTCACAACAGAATTTAACTCCCTCACTCAAAGTCCCCCCCCTTTCCATCGTAATACATCTCAACTTTATCAGCTCCCCCCCTTCACTGCTTAACAAAGGTCTCTATACAAGTTTTATTGAACGACAGCTGGCTCTAGCATCAAAAACCTGCTCAGCATGAGATAAACCTGTTCTAGCATATGACTCTAGCATCAAAAACCTGTTCAACATGAGATAAATCTGTTCATCAAAAACCTGTTCTAGCATATGACTCTAGCATCAAAAACCTGTTCAGCATGAGATAAACCTGTTCATCAAAAACCTGTTCATCAGTAACCTGTTCTAGCATATGACTCTAGCATCAAAAACCTGTTCAGCATGAGATAAACCTGTACATCAAAAACCTGTCCTAGCATATGGCTCTAGCATCAAAAACCTGTTCAGCATGAGATAAACCTGTTCTAGCATATGACTCTAGCATCAAAAACCTGTTCAGCATGAGATAAACCTGTTCATCAAAAACCTGTTCTAGCATATAACTCAAGCATCAAAAACCTGTTCAGCATGAGATAAACCTGTTCATCAAAAACCTGTTCATCAAAAACCTGTTCTAGCATATGACTCTAGCATCAAAAACCTGTTCGGCATGAGATAAACCTGTTCATCAAAAACGTGTTCTAGCATATAACTCAAGCATCAAAAACCTGTTCAGCATGAGATAAACCTGTTCATCAAAAACCTGTTGTAGCATATGACTCAAACATCAAAAACCTGTTCAGCGTGAGATAAACCACTGTAAATAGGCAGCACTTTGAGAAATCCATGACCTTTTGGTAATGTCCTTGCTTTTTGACTGAAATAAAAGAACAATTGAAGTACACGGACTTTCTCTTTATTGAAATGGAAGCATTATGACACAAAATTTTGACAAAATTCAGGGTCGCAAAATAATTCTAAACTTACTATGCAAAACCAATAAAAATGTGACTTTCACTTTTAGTAAAGAAATTAATTATAGTTTTTCTCAACTTCGCTGGACTAAAATTCGAGCTGACTTTGTCATTGCAAAAATTGGATGACTTTAACCAACTCACATGATCATGGACACAGCGCTTTCAACTTCGTCCTACATAAAGTGTAAAGCATTACAAACATTTTGTATGTTTGTAGGAAAACTTATTGCTTCGTCTGATTGATTTCAAACTATTTAATTACATGTGTGAAAATTTATACATTCATAAACCGCTTGTAACACTATCTTCCCTTGCACAAATAATTGAGGCATCTTTCTCTCAACTTCTCCTGTCTTATGGTACACGAATAGCAAAAATATATATTCTTACTTGACCGGTTAAAAACACTAAAACATCTCCTGGTTCTTGTTCCAAATGTATTCCTATGACGGCATCGACACTGGCCTTTATGTAGTCAGCAACTGGACTGATAAAAGATAATGACGTAAATGGTTTGAATCCGGGAGTATCGTTACATGTTTGTAGATGTAGATCCTCCAGGGTTGTATAGTCCTGAGAAGGACTGTTTTTGTTGTTGTTGACTGACGTTTCAACCACCTTAGCGGTAGTCATCTTCAGAGTCAAAAAAAAGAAGCAAAATATGAAGATGACTCTGAAGATGACTACCGCTAAGGTTAAAGAAACGTCAGTCAACAACAACAAAAACAGTCCTTCTCAGGACTATACTAACCTGGACGATCTACATTTACAAACATGTAAAAGATAATGACATGGTTTCTTTAAGAGATGTTTTAAGATTGTAGTTGTACTTCTATGTAATCCTTCCTGAATTATTTGACAATCATCTTTCTCCTAATAAACAACATTAAACTATGGTATACATCTCTCTCTTCATAAACATTTCACTATGGTATACATCTCTCTCTTCATAAGCAACATTTAACTATGGTGTACATCTCTCTTTTCATAAGCAACATTTAACTATGGTGTACATCTCTCTCTTCATAAGCAACATTTAACTATGGTGTACATCTCTCCTTCACAAGCAACATTTAACTATGGTATACATCTCTCTCTTCATAAACAACATTTAACTATGGTATAAATCTCTCTTTTCATAAACAACATTTAACTATGGTATTCATCTCTCTCTTTATAAACAACATTTAACTATAGTATACATCTCTCTTTTCATAAACAACATTTCACAATGATACACATCTCTCCCTTCATAAGCAACATTTCACTATGGTATACATCTCTCTCTTTATAACAACATTTAACTATGGTATACATCTCTCTCTTGATAAACAATATTTCAGGTAACAAAAATTGTGCTATGCAAGTTAGTATTGAGTGGCAGTTTTCAAAAAAAATTTCCTTTTACCTTAAGACATAGTAGATTTCAGTGGGGAATGTTCGTCCTTCGACAGACAGAATTGCAGCCGTATCTTTGCTAAAAAAATCAGCCAATGAAAAACTCAGAAATTCACATCAAGCAAAACACTTTATCATCGTTATTACAGAACAAACCTTTTATCCTTGGATATGTTTGTGTTAAAAAAGTCTCTGAACATCTACAGAGTTTAGCAATAGTAAGACGTCATTATCAAAGATTTACTACAAGGCTCATGATTGGATAACAACGTATAAAACTTGAGAAAAATAATTTTTAACCTCTGCATCCATTGTTGCTGATGTCACGATGAGTTTAAGATCTTTTCGTTTCTTTTGTATCTATAGACGCAAGAAGTAAAAAGTTTTGAAAAAACCAACACAAAAGCAAAATTTTACATCAGACGGGAAAGTTACAAAGCCTGCACTCTCCATTGGATCGATAGTGACTTTCTCAAGCGTGTTTAAAAGGCGATTTTAATTCTTTGTGAAAATGAAACTTTGATAAGTTTGAGTTAACGTTTTATTCCATTTGCTAACCAACAGATAATGAAGTTTTAGTTTAGCAACAGTTGAAAACCATAAAAGACTAGTTTATCGATTTTATGTGAAAAGCATAAATCTTCATGATGTTTTACAAAAAAGGACAAAAACTAAAAGCGAAAAACAACGAAACTTTTTAACAAAAAGCAGTATTCAAACCTTCTTACAATTACACAGCTACGCAATAGACGAACAATAGTGCATAACAATCTAATGAACCTGGGCCCGAGTTTCACAAAAAAATATTTTAGCAAACCTTTTTGAGCAAACCCAAAATGACGTCAGTGTATAATGTCCTCTCATGTACTTCATCTAACATTATTACAGTGTACTTCGTTAGTAAAGGATCCGCCATCATTTCACGGATTAACATTCCATCTGTTACAAAATAAAATTTTAACGTCTTTAGATTAAAGCATGTTGAATTTACTTACACTGGCATGGATATAGAGAGAGGGATGTTGAGGACATAGGACTGGCATGGATATAGAGAGAGGGATGTTGAGGACATAGGACTGGCATGGATATAGAGAAAGGGGATGTTGAGGACATAGGATGGTGGTGAGGTTTGAAGCACATGTAGAGGAAGGTTGTAGAAATAAGAAGAAAGAGGGTTCTTGGATTGGAAGGGAAGATGGTTGTGGAATAGAAAGAGCGGAGTTGGATAGATAGTGAGATAGAGGGTTTGAAGAATAGGAAGAAAGGGGGGGTTGGAAAAATAGGAAGAAAGGCGGTTGGAGGAATAGGAAGAGCAGAGGTTTGATAAATAGTGAGATAGGGGGTTGGAAGAATAGGAAGAAAGGGGGTTGGACAAAAAGGAAGAAAGACGGTTGGAGGAATAGGAAGAGCAGAGGATGGATAAATAATAGGGAGAAAGGGGGGTTGGCGGTATAAGAAGAAAAAATTAAGGTTGAAAAAAGAGGAAGCATGGCGGTTGGAGGAATAGGAAGAATGGAATAAGAGGCATAGGCAAAGGTGTTGATTTTACATGGAATGAGGGTTAAGGTTTTAAAAAGTGGTTGGTTCCATGCATAGAAAGGGAAGTAGAGGTACTGAATATCAACATAAATTAAGAAAAAACACAGCACTATTTACAATAAATTTCCTTACTTTGATGGCAGTTTTCTGTGGGTCAGTACAGTCATCAAATCGTATGTGATAACCAACTTCTTGACCAATCATGGTTCCTTTTTCTTCAGCAACACGCATAGCAACCTGATAATTACAACAACAAAAAAAAATGATATGGATCCTGTAAGTAAAAGAAATTCTACCAGAAAAGAGCTGCTTTCTCAAAGTTCCAACCAATCATAACAAAGATAAAATGTAATTTATGGCATTTATCAAAGTTCCAACCAATCATAACAAAGATAAAATGTAATATATGGCATTTGTCAAAGTTCCAACCAATCATAACAAAGATAAAACGTAATTTATGGCATTTTTTGAAGTTGCCGAAAATCTGACACGAATTTTTCCAAAGTATTTTTTTTAACAATTTTACTTACATATTCTTTTACAAAAGTATCAGTAGGTATTATGTTTATTGAAGTTGTTTTCAAATTTGTCTTTGACAATCACCAAATCATAAAAAACTTTTTGGCTGAGAACTCATGAAAGCAATGTGTTTTTCTTACCCTGGACTTTGCTTTGGGCAAAAGCCAAGTTCTTGATTAAACAAAACACATTGTTTTTCTTTGTTTAGTCAATAAGTCATAAATGTTTTTATCAGATCATGGACTAATGTTAGACGGTAATTTCTATTTTTTACTTACTGATGTTGCAGCAACTCTTCTTGGTTGAGTTACACCAATAACTTTGCCATGTGAAGCAAGACCACTTTCAAATAAATACTGTAAGATTATGGAAAAACATTTCGACATTAATGACTTCTTAAAAACACAATGTTTTTGTAATTTACAAATTCAAACTAATAGCTATGTTTCAAAAGTACATTATTGACCATTTTCTAAGATCTTGTGAAGTTTGGATAGCAACAGATAAAAATAGATAACAATGGATAGCAATGGACAGCAATGGATAATAATGGATAACAATGGATAATAATGGATAGCAATGGATAAAAATGCATAGCAATGAATAATAGTGAACAGAAATTGATAAAAATGATAAACATGAAAAGCAATGAATGGCCATGGGTAACAATGGATAGCCAAGTGCAACCATGTACATCACCATATTCATATCATTAGTTTGTCATCATTTGTTACAGTGCTTACCTGAGGGATCTAAAAGGAAAAGAAAATCAATTAACTTTGGTTAGTGGTGAGAAACTTCAATGAAAATGGAGTTTATTGAATGTGTCAATCTAACAAATAGAAAAGAAACAAACCTGTGTTGATTTACCACAACCAGTTTCACCAACAATTATGACTGTCTGGTATTTTTCAACAAGATATAAAATGTTTGTACGATGCTAAAAAATATATGAATGATTTCACTTTAAAGTTACCATATGAAACAGGAGGGAAATCATTGAACTGCACTGATTCACTATCATAGCCAGCCAACACATTTGGTAATAATGTCTTGTTTTACTTATATAGTGTACCAGTTGCAAAAGGTCAAGAATTTTGTCTATAAGAACATTCAACATTTCACATCAATGTCTGCACAGTTAGTCTACATCTACATTGATAGTAACTGTTGCAACTAACCAGGTAAATAACCTAAGGGGGTAGGGGCAAGAAGATTTAAGTTCCTTGATGCATGTGTTAACTTGCAAACAATTACAGCCATACTATAAAAGACTTCAGAGCACAACAATCCAATTGCTGACCTGAATTGAAGATATTTTACTATTTTAATAAACTTAGGATGTTGGATGAAGTTAAATGCATGCCCTCTATACCTACCTTAAACACAGGCAATCGTTGACGCAATCTCGCGATAGACGATGACACAACATCACTGGGAAAGGCAACTACTCCAGCTTCCTCGCCATCTTTATCAGTCCTTTCATGTTGGATGGAAGGCGCTTCTGTCCCTAAAATTCATAAAAGAAAGCAAGGAGGTTTTTAGTGAAGTAAGGAAAACCTCGAGACTGTCAGAATTAGTTCTTACGAGGAACTTAAGTAGTTTCTTACCTGGTTTCCAAAACTGCAATCTCATCCCTCCAGCCGCCATATTTAAGAAAATTACGGATATATGGAGATAAGTTAACCTATAATCCAAAGCGATAATCTCAAGGATTTAAATCTTTCTACAGTGACCAAAGAAATGAAAGAAATGAAAGCCATGCTGTTTCAAATGTTGGAAAAGTTAGTCTGTACATAAAACACAACAATCTAAAATGCTGGAAGATATGTACATTCAGGGTGAAAGTAACAGTTTGTTTTGAGTATGTCTTATGTGATATCATATAACTGGACGACAAACGTATCGTTCTCAGTTCTGTTCACAGAAGTGTGGATCACATGAGAGAGATTGAGGACTTTTTACACCCATGTGTGTAGAGTTTTGCGTCAACAGTCGCAGGGCATATTAAACAAATAATCATGGGATACTGATATTGAAATCTATTCTCGTTAGTTTTTAGTGTCATGGCAACGACAATACCGTTTCTAAAGTAAATGGTTTGAATCATTGGTTTGAGCCCGGGAGTATCGTTACATGTTTGTATATGTAGATCGTCCAGGTTGGTATAGTCCTGAGAAGGACTGTTTTTGTTGTTGTTGACTGACATTTCGACAACCTTAGCGGTAGTCATCTTCAGAGTCAAATGAAGTTGAGTGGTCTAAAAGTAAAAGTGAGTAGTGAGAATACCGTTTCTGTTTGTAAAACTTTTAACATATAGCTTCTTTCTCAAGCAAATAACACTTACTGCTCCCTCAAAAAGGCAGCATTTACTGTCTTTTACCTATTCTAAGGGATAATTCTCTATTTTACTCAGTGACATTGCAGCCTAAGATCTTTTCTTCCTGTTCTGTAAAAAAGGACCTTCCTCATTTTTTCTGAAACAATTATTCAAATTTTCCATATATCTTTTATAAAACAGTTCACAACTCCATCCAACGTCATGTTGTTGACTAAAACTTCATTTGCTTGAATTCACTCACTTCACTTACCAAATTGTTTATGTCTTTTGTAGATCTGCTTCATTTCGTTATTTTGCTTAACATAAATATGTTAAAATATAAACCTGGGCGTTGTGATTCTTTCCTTTTAACTTCCGTGTTTATGCCACGTCGACAGAAAATTTCAACTTATCTTCTTGTAAACCAATAATTTCGTGTCTGTGGATTGATTTTGACACTGAATTATATGCAACAACGTATAAAATGGCTTGTCGCCCTAATGATGACGATTCATATGGATATGATGAATCAAGATTTGAAAGCCCTGTCAACGATAACTTTTATTGTCCAATATGTTTTAATGTCATGAAAGACGCCAGAATGTGCCATAATCAACAAAGTTTTTGTTGTTCCTGTATTAAAGAACATCTACAAGTTAATGCACAAAGATGTCCTCAATGTCAAGATAATTTGACTGTAGCTACACTTCTTCCAGCGCGTTTTGTAAACAACTTGATTTCAAAGTTCAAGATAAGCTGCGACTACGCTAATCGTGGTTGTCCAGAATTTATCAACGTTGAAGATCTTGAACGACATGTTGAAAATTGTGGTTTTGCTCCAGTGTTGTGTTCCAATGAACGTTGTGACAAGGAGATAAACAAACGACACAAGATTAAACATGAAACTGAGTTATGTGAATACAGAAAGATTCCTTCTCACGATTTTGCGGAGACAAAAGAAATGTTTCAACAAAGTTTTGGGGATCAAGTGAAAATGCCAATTGATAAAATAAATGGAAAAATGGAGTCATTTACGTGCCAAAACTCAAAATCACAGAAAGAAATAATAGAATCGAAAGGAGAATTAAGAAAAATTCAACAAAATCTTTCCACAGTTACCAAAGAAATGATGGAATTAAGGAAAGAAATAAAAGATGTTCAACAAAATCATTCTACAGTGACCAAAGAAATGATGGAATCAAGGAAAGAAATAAAGGATGTTCAACAAAATCTTTCTACAGTGACCAAAGAAATGATGGAATCAAGGAAAGAAATAAAAGACGTTCAACAAAATCTTTCTACAGTGGCCAAAGAAATGATGGAATCAAGGAAAGAAATAAAAATTGTTCAACAAAATCTTTCTACAGTGACTAAAGAAATGAAAGAAATGAAAGTCATTATGCGTCAAATATTGCGAAAGAAGACTGAAAATGAACATGTCAAAACATTGCCATCATCAATTGAGGGAATGATGAACTCAGGAAAAGAAGATATTTTGATTGCTGGTGGTTATCCACATGGTTCCTTCAAGAGAGCTGGAATATTTTCATGGAAGGATAGAAAATGGTTTAAGATTGCATCAATGGAAAATAAGCACAACAGTGCTTCATCATTTATTCATAAGGATAGTTTGTTTGTTGTTGGAGGAATTGACTGCAAGTCAATGGAGACATTGAATATAAAAAAGTTACCTTCGACATGGAAGATATTTTTCACAAAGCTTCCTTATGAATGTTTTGGTCATCAAACTGTTGTTTATAAACAACAAAACCTTCTCATTGGAGGACACATTGATTGGGGAGCATCAGATTTGATCAGTGAAATACAGATTACTGTTACAGCATCTTATGTTTTGAAAAAGTTGTGTCGTATGCCTGAACCACGGTATGACCATGGAGCTGTTGTTGTTGATGATAAAGTTTTTATATTCGGAATGAAGGGAAAGGATGGCAAAGTTTTGTCAAGGGTTTTAGAGTTCGATCCAAGGACTCTTACATTTAAGGAAATGCCTCCATTACCTCATCCATGGACTGGAATGGCTACAGTTTAATGGAGAGATAAAGTTGTTCTTCTTGGAGGTTCTGATGGAAGAGAAAAATTTAACAGTGTTATCATGTATGACAGTAATACAGGTAAGATTACAGTCTTACCATCCATGTTGGGAAAGAGACGTGGGTGTTGTGCAGCTATAACTGGTGATACAATTGTTGTCATGGGAGGTTTGAATTATGAATATCTTAAATCAGTGGAGTGTTTCGAAATGGGAAGTAGTTCTTCATGGACATATCTTCCTTCAATGAGTCAACCACGAGAGGGAGCCATTGCTGAAGTTTTACTCTTTTGACAAAAGCATGTCTGAATAAGAAAATATTCAACAAATGATCTGAACATTATAACTAATTAAGAACTTATTAAAATATGCATAATTGAACATAATTGAACATTAAAATATGCATAATTGCCTTTCTTTGTCGGAAAATTCAAAAGGCTTAGCTGATTGTGTGCTGACAGAAAAGCAATTTTCAGCATTTTAGGTATAGTGACATTTTTACATTCTTCTGAATATCTCGATGACAACGAATATAAATTGTTACTTCCTTTTCTCAAAAGACTGTCGTGAAAACCAGTATACAAATAGAGGCGTAACTAGAACTTAAATTGGGGGGTGGTGGTTTATATTCATATATTCCGTTGTGCCATATTGATTTCTTTTGAAAGTGATTTGAATTTCAAAAGAAATCAGTAGCGCACAACTGAATATATGAATATACACCCCCTCAATTAACGTTCTAGATACGTTTGCCAAAGTTTTTTCATTGTCTTTAGTTTATGTCTTTGATCTCATGCGAATAATAAATTTTCCTTGTATAACTGCAGCTAGATGTTTGTTCGTACTTATGGACACAAAATGTTCAGAAATATTTGAAAAAAATGTTATTTTTCTGGTAATATTAAATCGGATATCAACTGCCTCTGGATCTAAGGACCCTCCTCATTGGTTTGGGAACTTTATGTCTTTCATATTAGAGCTGGAAGAACCTGGCAAAACCTCTCGACCATTCACAAAAGTTAATCCAATAACTGAAATCAACTACCAGCAAACTAATTCATCAACTTACATATTATTCAACTTTTTGATATTTTATATGAAATTGTTCACAACTCCATTACGTCATGTACTTGACTAAAACTTCACTATTTTTATTAACTTCAAACAGCTCTCCCACTCACATCAATATGCATACACATACTTAAAATTGTTTATGTCTTTTGTAGATCTGCTTCATTGCGTTATTTCGTTTAATTTTTTTAATTGTCTTTGCTTTGCTTGACATAAATATGTTAAAATTTAAAACTATGCATTGTTATTCTTCACTTTTAAACTCCGCGTTTGTCAAAGGTTGCCTGCCAATTTCAACGTATTTTCTTTCTTCAACTTGTAGCGATAAACAAAGAAATTCGTCAATTCTTGGACTATCTTTGATGCTAAATTATATAGGAAGACCTATGAAATGGCTTCCCGCCCAAATGATTACGAAAGTGGATACGAACAATCGAGATTTCAGACTGCTGTTGATGAAAATTTTCACTGTTCAATTTGTCTACATGTCGTTAAAGAAGCAAGAATGTGTCAACATAACGAACACATCTTTTGTCGTTATTGCATTGAGGAACATCTACGAGTTAATGCACAAAGATGTCCTCAATGTCAAGATAATTTGACTGTAGCTAGACTTCATCCAGCGCGTGTTATAAATAACGTGATTTCAAAGTTAAAGATCAACTGCGACTACGCAAATCGTGGTTGTCCTGAATATATTAAGCTTGAAGATCTTGAAAGACATGTTAAAAATTGTGGCTTTGCTCCAGTGTTGTGTTCTAATTAACGTTGTGGTCTGGAAATAAACAAACGAGACAAGATTAAACATGAAACTGAGTTGTGTGAGTACAGAAAGATTCCTTTTCACTACTTTGAAGAGATTAGAGAAATGTTTCAACGAAGCTTTAGAAATCATGATGACCAAATGAAAATGCAGATGAGGGTAATGAAAGAAAAACTAAGTCAAGATATGGATGAAAAATTAATTGAAATGAACGAATCAATAAAAGAGACGGTGGCGCTTTGCAAAAATACACAGAAAAAAATGATGGAATCAAGGAAAGAAGTAAAAGATGTTCAACAAAATCTTTCCACAGTGACTAAAGAAATGATGGAATCAAAGAAAGAAATAAGAGATGTTCAACAAAATTTTTCTACAGTGACCAAAGAAATGATGGAATCAAGGAAAGAAATAAAAGACGTTCAACAAAATCTTTCTACAGTGACCAAAGAAATGATGGAATCAAGGAAAGAAATAAAAGACGTTCAACAAAATCTTTCTAAAGTGACTAAAGAAATGATAAAATCAAGAGTAGAAATGAAAGATCTTCAGCAAAATCTTTCTAAAGTGACCAAAGAAATGGAAAAAATGAAAGCCATGATGTTTCAAATGTTGGAAAAGATAAATATAAATGAAGAAAATATTCAAACATTGACATCATCAAGTAAAGAAAAGAAAATCTCTATGAGATACGATATTTTGGTTGGTGGAGGTCACCCAGATGGTTCCTCAAAGCGTGTTGAAATATTTTCATGGAAGGAGGAGAAATGGTTTAATATTGCATCAATGGAAAATGAACACAAGTATGCTTCATCATTTATTTATAATGAGAATTTATTTGTTGTTGGAGGATTTCGCTGCAAGTCAATTGAGCAATAAAGTCTTGATCAGTTACCTTTGACATGGAAGACATTTCCTGGAAATCAGTATTTTGGTCATCAAGTTGTTGTTTATGAACAACAAGTACTTCAGATTGGAGGACGTATTGGCTGTAGAAGAAAGTTATCAGATTCGATATGTGAAATACAGATTACTGGTGTAACATCTCATGTTTTGAAAGAGCTGTGTCACATGCCTGAACCACGGTCAAGCCAAGGAGCCGAGGTTGTTGATGATAAAGTTCTTATTTTTGGAGGTGGTGGAAAAGACAACAAAGTTTTGTTCAGTGTTTTGGAGTTTGACCCAACTTCTCTAACATGTAAAGAATTGTATGAATTATCTCATCCATTGTTTGGAATGGCAACGGTCGGATGGAGAGATCAAGTTTTTCTTCTTGAGGGTTATGATGGAAAAGAAATATTGAACAGTGCTATCATGTATGACAGCAAAACAGGAAAGAGCAAAGTCTTGCCATCCATGTTGCAAAAGAGATGGGGATGTTGTGCAGTTATAAAAGATGATACAATTGTTGTCATGGGAGGTGTAAATGATAAAGATGAATCTCTTAAATCAATGGAGTGTTTTGGAATTGGATGGAGCTCTTCATGGATATATATTCCTTCAATGAATGAACCACGAGAAGGAGCCTTTGCTGAAGTTTTACCATTTGAAAAAAGTATATCTGAGCAGGTGTTTCCACTTAAAATTTTGTATTTTCATTCAATAAAGCCATATTTCCCCTTTTTGCGAAAAATTCGTGTCAAGAAATTGGGAAATTTCTTCCAAATTTCTTTCTCTGTTTTTAATGATTCAAGGTAAAAATAGATCATCAATAGTAAAAGAAAGCAATATTTTTGAATATTAAAACAAAGAACAAGTGCTCTGTCTGTGCTCTAAGGCACGAATCAAATGAGCAAGTCTAATTATAAAATAAACACAATGAAACGCGTGCGCTGATTGTTCTAGAGCTGTGTTTACATTAGCCTATGAAAAACACATCTGAGCTCAACCAATCAAATCAATCAAAACAATCAATCATTCAAAGAAAATTCGCAAATCGATCATGAATACATTTTAGATGAAAAATTAAAATGTTCGTCCTTTTCGTAAAAGAAATAAAAGATGTTTTTCCTGTTCTCACTGATTTATGCAAACCTTGGAGACGTTTGTGAGAACTCCAGAGCAGGTGCAACCCTCGACCTTCGGTCTAGGCTTGCACTGATCTGCTCTCGTGTTCTCCCAAAGTCTCCTCGATTTGCATAAGCCCGTGCAAGCACAATAAACATCTTTTATTTCTTAAATAGAGTACAATATAAGTGCCATAATTTGAGCACAAACATAAACGTACGTATGTTTTATAGACTAGTATTGTGTAAAAATAAGACCTAGGGACTAACACTAAAATAATTTTAGTTATTCATTATCAACAATTACTGATCATGATTGAAAAGATTCAACAATTAAAAAATTTCGTTTCATTCGGAAGTTGAATGAACAGAAAAAAAAGTTGAATGAAAGAGGAAAAATCATTCAAACTTTGCAATGTGTACGCGCGATTGAAAAAAAATTCCCTTTCCGAATTGCTTTTTGGCTTTATCGTGTTCTTGTGCAAGCTATTTAAAAAGTGTTTCTCGGTTACACAATTCTTATGCTATTCTACAGTGTGAGATTAACCATTAGAAGTCAAACTTCTTATTCCACCAAATGTTTATGAAGATCTTGCACGCTGAAAACTACAGCGACGTTTTCGTAACTGTTCAGTTTTTTTATACACTCAATGTACACCACCGACACGACATTATAAACTAAGTAACGTTTGTCGGTGATGATGAATCAATAACAGACAAAAAATCTCCTGACAATGTTTACGTGAAACATAAATATGTATGAATTTAATTGGTCTAATCTAAGATAACAATGTCTACAGGAAATTACACAAGTATAAATTTAGAGAGAACTAAGTTTACCTTAAGACTGAGCAGAGTCATTTTTCTTTTCTTCAATTCGCGAAATATTCTTGATCAGTCTAGAATTTTTTTTTGACTTTTTCAACACTTTAGCATTCTGAATTTGTAATTCTTTAATCATTTTAATCAACGTCACTAGATCTTCATTTTTTTCGACTTGCTCCGAGCTCACGTCTTCTTTATCGGAGGAAAAATCATAAAATATAATTCCATCAACAAAATTAGATAATCCACCTTCTTTGTTGGGCAATTCCACCAAAGGACTTTTAAGTGGCTTTTCTTTTTTCGTGAAATAAGAAAATATGAACTTCTTTCTTTCAAGGTTGATGATCATGTTCGCCTATTAATTGGTTGATAAGACGGAAATAAAGAATTCAGTTGCACGTTACAAGGAATTTATAACTTTTAATCTACTTCGTAATTTTATAGTGTAAATTCTAATTTTATCTTAGATTATATTAAAAAATGATACTTCACTAATTCGATCGTTTTGCCATTTTTCTTACCGTATGAATATGTTTCCGCAATTTGGCGTCCTTTTTAATCTTAGATACATCCTCAATGGCAAGGGCGAGAATGAGGTTCATAATAACGACAGGCATGACGACGACGAAAACGACAAAAAGAACTATCTGTGTTGGGTAAAACATGTTGTAATAATGGTGACGAAGAAATGTCTCCTTAAAATCAATTTCTCCGATCGTCATGATCGCTGTAGTTAACATCGAGGTTCGAAAATTCCCGAATCCCTCTCTGTCATTCAGTATCACTGTAAAAGCTGCTGCAAACGCGACGAAGAAAAATAATAACAGACTCAAAACCTAAACAAAAATATGAGGAATTATTTTAAGTCCCGTTCACACGATCCGATTTGTCGGATATTGATATCCGATTGTTTCGGTTCCGACTTTTGGTTGCTTTTTAAAACGGTCCAATAATTTTGCCGATATTTATATTCGCTTAGATATTTATAGTCTTGGGAGCAGACATTTGTGGTATTCAGTACATTTATCGATATATTTTTCGTATTTTTATTCTTGTTTCCAAGCCTTTTTCAAACCTAATGTTTTGCGCCAAGTGAAATTTGCAAAGTATGGAGAGTGAAAGGTCCGGGACTAGTCGGCTTTCTTTGATCTTGTTGGATGAAAATAGAGCAAGTTCTATTTCCATCCGATTTTTAGACGGACAGATCCGACTGTCGGAGGCTCGCTTTATATGTGTTCTCACGATCCGTTTTTTAAGATCCGATAAAATCGGGTGAACGGCCTTAAGTCTGAGAAAACTTTGATTAAATATTCAATTAAATTGAGCGTCTTAGATATTATTTCTTAGAACGTTCTTGAACATTGCCTTGTTTCGTGTTCGAAATATGTTCTTTAACATGAGCTAAATGATAGACACCAGGGCCCGGTTGCACGAAGCCTGGATAGCGTTATCCAATGGATAGCAAAAATTTTCAAACTTGTAAAAAAGGTGCTTATATTTTTCTTACGACAAAGAAATTTCGTAATCTTCAAAACAATATTTTTTTTCAGTGATTGTTCAGTTTAAATCTTATACTTTTTGCTATTTAAAAGGTTTTATAATATATTAATCCTAACACGATTTTAATATGCACATGAAAAACATGTGACTTGGACGAGATTTGAGCTCGGTTTTGAACTCGGGAAAAGGTTTTATAAAAGTTTGAAAAAACGTGATATCCAATGGATAACGCTATGCAGGCTTTGTGCAACCGGCTCCTGATGGATAAATGACAGTAATGATTATGGAAAAACGCTAATGTGAATGACGGTTACACGATTTAATTCTTTGCGGATGTTATTTTGCACAGCCAACGTCTGCCACACATGTTTCTTTTTGCAAAATTATTTACCATGTAGACGAACCTTGATCAATGTGACGAAAATTTTCCTCATCATTTGTATAACAATACCGTAGTAGGCAAATCTTCTGAAATACATAATAAGATTCATCCAAGCACAGAACAACGCCACAGAACAGGCTTTCCATTGTAAACTTGTCTTTACAGAGATATTGTCGTTAATCGGTGCAGTAAAGATGAATGTTGATATGAAGAGAGTCCATTCCAAATAGTTGACTGGGTCGCGTAAATAACTCTCCCTGTTAAGCACCAACTAAACAGCAAGAACACGATTTCAATATGCAGCCAGATTTTTGGCATGTATACAATTACGATACTTTCTTTCTCATATATCAATGTGTTATGATGTAAATGAAATGAAATGATATAATAAATTTGAAACAGAAAAAAACATAGTGTTAGAAAAAAATACACACCTGACAAATTTCTTTCATTGTCTGAAAGCCGGCAGAAACAAGACAGATACTCATCGCTATCATAACAGTTATTGATGCATCTGGTAATTCTTTAGGATGTATAAAAATGACACAATTTGTTAAACAACTGAAAATTTTGTAAAATCACATATATGGTCAAAATTTCGACTAATAATTTATAATACTTATATTTTTTGGTCGCAAAGTTGGTTAACTAAATTGTGTTCTTGGTTATAACTCTTGAAATCTACCGAATCGGTTAATATGCCAGACCAAAGCAGTTTCTTAGTATTAAAGGGGTACATCACATTTCGGCTTATACATAGCCAAACTAAGGACTGTTTACATGATCCTGGCTAACCGAGATACAGTGAGGCGTGAAATGATTTTGAGTCATTCAAAGGAGGTACATCTTCAAGCTCAAAAATTATAATTTTCATTAAGCACCACATTCCTTTTGTAATTCTCAAACTATGCCAAAATGGTTGTGTTCATTTTAAAGGTTTTGCGTAGTTAATAAATCAGAATATTTTGAAAATGCAAAAGAAGATTTATTTGATGATAACTATTGATTCGTTTCCATTTGTCAGAATCATTTAACGCTTGTCTGAATCCTGACTACCCGGGATCATATAAATAATCAGCCTTAAGTAAGTCTTTCTGACCTTGATTATTAATTGACTCTTCGTATGAAGGAATTTTGAACGCATAAACGTTTAGAGAAACCAGAAACACGACATAAATTAAAAATCCAACCAAATAAACTTTGAATCCAAATGCCTTCCATTTTTCTTTCAGATATTTACAGCAGACAGGATGCTGTAAGCATTTGTAGCTGCCACTTTTTACCATCGCTTCGATGGCAGTCAGCGGCTTCACATTTCCTATCAGAGAAAACAAAAAATGCCTAAATGATTTTTCAATGTCCATGACATACAATAAATTATGACATATTTGCTGTATCATACCATTTGCTCTAGCATTATTTTTCTGTAAACACATAAAGTCGTATTTAATTTCGTAATTCTTGCTTTCTGGATCACCTGTGTGCGTCTCGCTGTTAACGAGTGCTTGATATGCCACTTCGGACATACCTTGGGAAATCAACTTTTTCATCGTTGCTTCAGGACCATGCTTTGTTGTTTCCATTATCTAAAGAAGAAACACAGTTTCCAACAAATTCTTATTTCTTAAATGATATGATAGGGTGACTTATTCAAACAAAAATGAAATTTATTAACTTAAATGTTTAATACACTGTAAAAACTGATTGCTTAAAATAACCATTAAAATTGGTTACCTCAAATGCATTTAACCACTTTAACTAATATTTTTATGGTCACTATAACCAATCATATGGCTATTTTAACCAATCATTTTTCACGGTGTAAGGAAGAAAGTTTCAACCGTTTCGGAAAAGTGCTTTTTAATCGACAGTTCAATATGAAAAAAAATGAATAAAAACCTCTTTCCATCTTTCATGGCACATCATCGCCATAGCTGTATCTTTATTTCCATTACTAATCATTGCGTCAAAATAAGAAACGTAATCCTTGCTTGTAACTTTATTTCCATTACTAATGTCTGCTTTATTATCGAGTAAAAATTTCACTACATCTGTCTTGCCATTCGAGCAAGCTTTAAACAGTGGTGTCTCTCCATCTTTGTCTTTGTGGTTGATCAAGGAAGGTTTGTGTTTTAGCAGCAATTTAACAGTTTCGAGATGTCCATGACACGCTGCAATATGAAGTGGAGTGGGATAGTCGATGTCGCTATATAAAAAGAACCAAAAAAATATTGGCTTAAATTAACGTCTCAACTCCATCAACGCTGCGGCCTGCGTTAATTTGTGTTCTCACGTGGATTTAGCTTCTTAGAAACACAACAGATAGAAAATTTACCTCGTCATAAATATTTCGTATTTCAGAAGATATTCAACGACCCGTGAGCTACTATAGTATGCAGCTGTATGAAGCGGAGTTTCATTGTTGTCATTAACCTTGACAATTAACTCTCTACAATTGTCAAGTAATAATTTAATCACACCAAGATTCTGAGAACTAACAGCGCAATGTAATGGCGAACTTTGGTTTTCTGAGAGGACGTTCAGATGAGCACGGTTGTCAATCAAAATTTTCACACTCTAAAAAAACGTTGTTTACTTAAACCTAACGTTGCTAACAAGTTAACTTCAAAGGAAACGAGCTCAAATACCTCGACTCGGCCTTCTTTAGCTGCGGCATGAATTGGAGCATAACCATCGTCTGTTCTTTCTTCATTTATCAATGAAACAATGTCACTTTCCTAAGAAGTAATTAAAATTCCAGCTTTTCTATTTACCCCCAACATAAAATCCGAAAAAATTATACCTTCAGCAAAATCTTCAGTAGTTCAGGATGAGCTACTGCATAATGAAGAACTGTGCCATTTTTATCTCTTTTAACGAAACGATTTTCTTTTAGAAATTCTTTCACGTCTTCAACATGACCACCTTCTACTGCAAGGAGCAAGGCTCGATGAGAGAAACCTGCATAACGATCGCGCGGACACGTAGGCGACGCTTGGCCGTTGTGCGGGATTTCATCACTGTTGTAAAATGAAGGTAAATGCAAATAAATAGGTTAGGCTGGTGATAGATCAAATAATATCACAAGGCCATTTTAAAGTAAATAATACTGATGTAATGGACTTGTGTGCGTTTAAAACATTCTTCATGAAGGCATGAAATTGTGAAATAATTTAACATGAAAGTAAAAATAACTTACGATAAATGATTGAAATTCGATTCTTCTCTTATGTTGCGTCTCTTGCTTTTTGTATCTCCCCTCAGTTCTTCTATTTTCTCGTCATGCTGTACAAGTGAATCTCTCACCAATTCTTTTCTTTTCTCGTCAAGCGGTACAAGTGAATGTCTCACCGGTTCTTCTATTATCGCGGCATGCTGCACAGGTAAAGCTTCCTCCGATTCTTCTATTATCGCGGCATGCTGTACAAGTAAAGCTTCAACCGATTCTTCTATTAACGTGGCATGCTTTACAAGTAAAGCTTCCACCGGTTCTTCTATTATCGCGGCATGCTGTACAGGTAAAGCTTCCACCGGTTCTTCTATTATCGCAGCATGCTGTACAAGTAAAGCTTCCACCGGTTCTTCTATTATCGCGGCATGCTGTACAAGTAAAGCTTCCACTGGTTCTTCTATTATCGCGGCATGCTGTACAGGTAAAGCTTCCAACGGTTCTTCTAGTATCGTGGCATGCTGTACAAGTACAGGTAAAGCTTCCACCGGTTCTTCTATTATCATGGCATGCTGTACAGGTAAAGCTTCTTGCGGTTCTTCTATTATCGCGGCATGCTGTACAAGTGAATCTCCCACCGGTTCTTCTCTTATCTTGTTTTGCTGTACAAGTGAATCTCCCAACGTATCAATAAACCTTGACAATATTTCCTCCAAGCCGTTTTTACGGACAGCGTCAACCAAATAACTACCACCACTATTCATTTCTTCTTGCAAACAGGAACGTATCATATCTTCATCTTGTTGCAGACAAACTTCTACAGTACTTTCATCTCCGCTGTCCACAACTACATGAAGTATATTTTGGTGATGTTTCCCGCCATGCTCCTTGCTGAACAATAACTCTTTCACTCTACTTTTTTCTATGGAAAAGACCATTTATAACATTAAAGAAAATAAACAGCAAACAGTCTTTACACTTTCTAAAATATAAACTAAGATACTGCGTGTTCGCGTATATCGTGATGAATGAACAACAGAATATGAATAGTAATAACAGTCTTTATCATACACCTAAATTAAAAACTAACATAAGTTGTG
Organism: Xenia sp. Carnegie-2017; assembly: GCF_021976095.1. Taxonomy (NCBI): domain Eukaryota; kingdom Metazoa; phylum Cnidaria; class Anthozoa; order Malacalcyonacea; family Xeniidae; genus Xenia; species Xenia sp. Carnegie-2017. The sequence continues at coordinate 12,655,273 of NW_025813469.1, forward strand.
TCCGTTTGGGATATAAAAAGAGCACAATTCATTCTTTTTTAAGTTTTTGGTGGCCATAGTCTATAAGCATTTATGCATGACATGAGCAATGTACAACAAAACAAAAACATTTTACCATGCTTTAAGAATAGATCGAGCAAGCCAGCTCGTCCTTTTTCTGCAGCGATATACAATGGTGATCTGTTTGAGCCATCAACTTTTGTCATATTTCCACCATGTTCCAGCAACACCTTGGCGACGTCGACAAAGTTGTACATGGCAGCAAAGAAAAGTGGCGAGCGGCTATTCTTGCTTTCAACATCGTTCACAAGATGAACAACGAAATCATGATCCAACAATTTTTTAAGAATACCTACATCAGAAATTGATGCAATATTATTAAAATCTACTTCTTTAGCCTTTCAGAACTGGGTATTGTTCTGTTCAAAGTAAAGTGAACTCCCACAGGCTAAAGCAATGAAAGTAAACTTCATACAGCTGAGCCAAAGTTAGATCTACAGCATCCCTACCAATGATTTACATCTTCCTTAGATTTCTACTAACTGCGGTGTCAAGGTCAGTAAACTGAATATTTAAATAGCTGGAATCATAACTGAAGCCAAAAATTGAAGCCAAAAAAATATTTGTCGTCATCATTTGTCATCACTCGTGTTTCTCGCGTGTTTATAAACAATTTGTATTTTTTCGCATCCTAGATCTTTAGTTTGACCTCAGTTGATTTCATTTTACTAGTCAGTTTTATCTTCACGAAGAAAATTTTTTGAATTATATTTATTTCAATTCTACATCATCCTCAGTGCAAAAGTATTATTACGTTTTTCAAATAAACTAAAAGGATTTGTTGGTATGAATTTTTATTCGACAAAATTTACATATAGAATGAAAACATCTTTAATATAGCTACTATATATTTTTGTCATACACAGTCGATCTGCTCTTAAGCTGAGGTTTTCCTTTAAGACATATCAAAGTCTTTAAGGATATTTAATTATTGATATCGAGATGACAACTATTTAGTATTTCAAGCACTATCAAAATCGATGAAAATGACAATCGCTCTGTAAAAAGTAAAAATGCAAGTTATAGACTCAATATTTTTTATGAAACTGGATATTCAAGTTTCTTTTTTCTTCGGAAAAACAGATCTTTAAATCCACTGAAATGACAAAAAAGACAAACACTGTCTGACATCGTTTGAAAATTTACCTTTCGATGTAAGAAAAATTTATGCTTGAATATTTTCTCGTCATATTTTTTATTGTATTGTATTTTTAGCATACAGTGTATTTTTCAGTTGGCTTTTCCTCGTTCCAACTCGTAAGTTAGAACGAACTCACTGTAGTAAAGTTTCAGCTGTAAAAAATAACCTTTTGCGAAGAGTTAGCCTCGTGTGTTGTTTGTCGTGATGTTGTTTATATGTTTATGCTTTAGCAAATTTGTATTCAAATTTATATTGGCCGTGTATGTTTGTCACTCAGGGAATGAAACTGACGTACAAACTGCGTGAATATTCGACTTTGAAGGACTGGAACTGACGTACAAACCATGCAAGAGACTAGGACTTAGGCTTCAATTTTATATATATAAAATGTATTGTCGTTATCATTCCATATATATATATATATATACTAGGCTCACTGCGCGTGCGTAGTTTGAGCACTCTAGGATTGTGTAGAGAGTCTCATATGGAGACGTTCACCGTGTTCGCGATATGCAAAGCTCACCTTTATAGGTTTGAGCACTCTAGTGACTGAATAAAACAATCCATAGGATGTGTTACCGTACGTCCTGTGTCCCAAGTGCAGGAGTCACCATTTTAATATGGTGACAGCCGGGAGGGCACATTGTTATACACTTTGTACATTACTACTTATATATATATATAAGGATGGAGTTCACTGTTCAAGGTAAGGAAAGGACCGCCATTTTGAAAGGTTGTGAAAAGTAAACTTTAACAAAAAAAAGTTAAAAGAAAATTTCAAACTCAATCCTATCAAACATTTTACAAACCAAACATAGAGCACCAACCTTGCAACTCTATATCAACCCAAAAAAAGCAGAATTTAGAGGTAAATTAATATTGTCGATTTTTCTACCTTTCAATATGGCGGCTTTCCTCAATCGTAACTATAGAAGATTTGAGAGGGTAGGAATTTAGTAGATTCGGTTCTTGGTCATTGACCGTTACGTGCTTACCAGCGTCATTCATTTCCGTGGCTACATGAAGTACAGTTTCTCCATTCTTAGCTGTCACACACTTCGTATCTTTCACTTGATTTAACAAACAAGTAAGCGCACGAAGACTTCGGAACTCCACGGCATAAAATATGCATGGTCGTCCTTTTTCATCAAGTTCGGCAAGTAAGTTTTGAACTGAAAATGAACATTTTTTTAATTATCAAACTGGAAAGAAACATTATTTACATCTTATTAAAGGCATACTAACTTTCTCGTTCACTTGTTTTCTCCCTCAAGATATCGTTGATCATTTTCTCATCATCGTTAAATACTGCAAATTTCATTCGGTTAATATCCTTCATCTTATTGTCATCTCGTTCTACTATATTTGTTTCGCTCTCTGCTTCGATAGATAACAGGGGTGTCAATGCTAAATCCTTGGGTTCGTTGACTGTGTCTTGTGTGAGGTCCAGCTTAGTCCACTTCCATGATCTGTTAGACATTGCTGACAGAAATAAAAGAATTCTTTTCAAAAGGACGAAGCGTTAACAAACCATGAAACTGAAACAAAATGTCATGCTATTGTAATAAACATTTACATTTCAGTTGTTTTTAACTAATTTTTCAAATTTACTGTTTTCATTAAGTTATGAAAGCATAAGAAAGAGTAGAAAACATGTAAGTAAGAAACAAATAATAATGCCAACTATTTTGCAAGATGATGAGGTTCGTCCCACTTAACCGAATACAATCTATAAATTGTGTTTTGTAGTAAAGTAAATGGCTTGAACAGGGGAGTATCGTTACATTTTTGTAGATTTAGACCGTCCAGGTTAGTGTAGACCTAAGATGGACTGTTTTTGTTGTTGTTAACTGACGTTTCGACAACCTTAGCGGTAGTCATATTCAAAGTTAACGATTGGTTGTCGAAATGTTAGCCAACATCAACGAAAACAGTTCTTCTCAGGACTCTATATTGACCGGGACGGTCTAAATCTACAAACATGTAAATTGTCTTGTGTCGTACTGAACGACGTATTCTTTATAAATAGCTGGTAAGGAGTTTTGGTACAGTGTTATGTCGGATATAAATGAAAACTTTAAAGTATGATGTTGATTGATTATGACTTATTTTCTCAATACTTCTCTCCCACGTTGCCGTATGCATGGCAATATCAAGGAAACCATCCATAACTGATAGAACAAAAAAACTTGGAAAATAAAGGAATGAAAAAAGCGCAGCATTTGACAGTTCATCAAACAGAAAACATTGTAAAAAATGTAAAAAAATTGGTTTTACTATAAAGTGCTCCAGCAAGTTATGGAAGCAATAATGACTATTTCATTTATTTTAAGGAAGATAAATGTTGCAGGTAGCTACGTTCTCATGGAATCACAAAAATTTCGAAAGAATTCGTCGCCATTTTGATCAAAGACCATTTTTTTAAAATAGCCATCCACATCTTTGATTTCTTTTTGCAAACCTTCATCTTGATCAAGGCAAATTCTACTGTCCTTTCATTACCAGTGTCCACAGCTACAAAGACGCTTTTTATCGTCATTGCAAATCGTTGCATGTTTTATTATATCAAAATCCGTCATCTTATTCCCAAGTCACTCTACTTCCGTGGTGTCTTTTTCCTAAATATTTTCCTGTTTAATACCGAGTGATGTCATTAAGTTTGCAAATTCTTCATGAAGGTAAATAGTGACGGTGGACTAGGTAAAGCGCTATTTGGTCGTGCTGTGTAATTATGACATCATGCATTCGCATTATTCATTTCATTAGAAATCAATTCATTTTTACAGTGAATATTTACGTAACACTACCCAGCTTGCTTGTTGGCTACGTTGCTAAACTAATAAGAATTACTATCAGTCGTGCAACTGACTTCCACATTTCAAATTGAAATAGTGATAATTACTTTGATTTTTAAAGCCAGTAGTTGAACGATTAAATTATGTTTTTGACCAGATCATTGGGATTTTAAATGATCTTGAAGGATTTGACTGACAAGGAGAAAGCATGACTTGATAAATGAGAGAGCCAATGTTAACTTTTAATTGATTGTTTTGTTCATTCTTTCAGTTGTGTTATCAGAGAGGGGCCTGGGCACGCACGTGTCAATTGCAACTTAACTTTTCCTCCACCTGCCAAAGTTTACTCTATTTTAACTATAAATAGAGCGTTCTTAGTTCGCAGTACTGGAAACTGGGAAAGAAGCACGAGGCATTATCGTTACTTCTCTCAAGGAATTTACACATTTCTTACTACAGTACAAGAAAGCGTTCTGTGAACAGTAAAGTTTGCATGGCAGTTATTTTTTATATATTTAATATTGTGCATAAGATGCACAAATCCGTGTTGGTGAAGAAGTGAGAACTAAAAAAATTAAAAAAATTCATTTTGTGAAAGACGTATCGATTTTTCTCTTCGAATTTTGTTGTGCACACGCAAAAACTATCTTTTGGCTAGTGCTCAGTTCGAAAGTGAAACTTTATGATAGTATTGATAGTTGTTGTATTGGGAAAAATTGTTTTGCAATGTAAAACATTAGATAGATAGATAGATAGATAGATAGATAGATAGATAGATACCTAATCCTAACCCTAACCCTAACCCTAACCCTGACCCTAACACTAATCCTAATTTATAACTTAAAAAACTTGCAGCCTCTGTAGCATCATATTGGCTGAAAAACGTATAAGTATTACAAATATAAAAAATTGTGTATTAAAGTAACTGTATGCTGCTATTCAAAAAGCAATTTCACGAGATAAAGTAAGGAAACATGTACTGAGTGTTATGAATAGCACGTCGAACAGAGTCAGCAAAATATTGTATAGTCTTGTGCTACTTTTTTAGATTTATTTATAATCTAAAGCTTTCGATCTGATGACGCTGATATAGGCATTTCGTGCAATATCGGGATTTCCATAAAACAGCCATGAAACATTCATGACTTTCACTAAGACAGCAAGTCTGAAATATTTAGATCGAGATGAAAAGGAAGAATACTGAAAGTCGTAAATTTTTTCACAAAAAGTAAAGTATTTTTATTATGAGATATTTGGGACGAAACAATACTTTCCGCAAATGAATAATTTAATATAAAATGTGAAATCCCGATTTCACTGCCGTAGTATGACGTAAAACAAATAAAGAACTCCCAATAAGTTTAAGTAGTCGCTTGAAAATTGAAATTGCGAAAAATTCTGAAACAATAACAAATATTCTGATGGAAATCATGGAATTATCTTATATAAAACTCAACATGTTTGTCAAAAATAAAAAGCGTGAACAAGTTGAAAAAAATCCTCCTTTTGTTATAAAAAGTCATATAATTTCCGTGTTATCTTCGCATTTCTGATATACAGTGTTATGCAGTGATAACGATAAACGTCTCAGACTGCCCAAATTTCATAGTGTGGTATTTACAAAGGCAGAGTTGGAAGAGGTGTAGTATTTCAAAAGGATGAATTGAAACTTCCGACCCGACTAGTAGAATGAGTGTATTATAATTTAAGAGAACAGTTGTAATTCTTTTCTAGCCTTAAGTCCCGTGTTGAGAAAAGGTTTGTTATGTTTGATGAGAAGTGCTTCAAGGAAAGCAAGAATGTGGTAGTTGTTAGATTTGGTTGAGTGAAGTATTTATAGTTGTTGAATACGATATTTTCTATAGGAGAGGGAGTTCTGAGAGGTGGAGGGAGATCATTGAGTTGTGAGAACTGGTTTTGTAGAGTCGCCAGGAATTGAGCTTTTCGCACTCAGAGAAATGCTGGCCAACTGCACTAGAAAAATAAGTCTGGTTGCATGTTCTCTGAGCCATACAGACAGGCATCTTTTTTTCATGCCGATGTAGGTTTTACCACAGCCAGGGAAAGTTATTTCGTGTACAAGATTACTGCGAGAAAGTGAAGGAAGTTTGTCCTTGTTAGAGACAAAATAGGAGAGTTTTCTGGTGTCATAAATAGTAACAAATTTCACCGGTTGAGAAAGATGTCTTTGTATTTTCTTAAAATAAGACTTTAAAAGGAAATCGCCACGCATGGCAAGATAAGGAATGCGAGCCCAGATTTTAGGTAGATTATCATCTATAGCTAACAGTCTTACCCACCTGTGTTACCCATTTGTGCGAAGGAATCTTTCAACAATTAATATTTCACCACACGGACACCATTTTATACCAGTGAAGAGTCTCTTGTCACAACGACAGAATAGATACAAAACAGAAGCGCCACTCGATGTCGGAACCTTTGAAATTCGTGTCACCTGTTTTATGGATCTATTCTGTGTCAACACCATTATATAGACATCCTGTGACAAAAAAATAATGAATACTCTTACGTCATGTAGCAACACATGACCGTATTGTTTATTATATGGAATAAAATAAAACAGACAAAAGGGCCGTTTTGGCTCCATAACGGTTTTTTTGCTCTTCAATTGGTGCCAAATTGCTTCGAGATCAACTTGATGACTGCATCGAATCGGGTGACTCAATCTTGTTGTTTTCTGTAGCTCAGCTTCAATACTGAATTTTGCTCCTATACTGATTCTGAACAAATAAAAACACATTGTTATATATGCTTTAATCATTCTGGTTAACAAAAGCCTATTTTTTGTTGAAAATACTTGAATAATCTTAAATTGCACAAGGAATGCACGAAGTTTGCTTCTTTTCTTATTTACATTCATGTACTTTCTATTCGTTGTTGCATAGTAACAAAAAACTTAAGTGTAAAAATTTGCTAATGTGGAAGTGATTTAAGGTAAACAATTTTTTCCACAAACCCAAATCATTGTTAAATTGTGTGCACCATGTGCATTCATCTAAAATCTGCAACATAATGATATGCTGGTTTCATTTTTCTTCTTCAGAGTGACAGCTAACCTGTAACACCAATTCAGGTTGATGCACTTCTGTTGCTGATCATTTTAGTTATAATACAGTATTACACATTAGCAAATTTTTACATTTAAGTTTTTTGTTACTATGCAACAACAAATAGCTGGGTACATGAATGTAAATAAGAAAGAAACAAACCTCATGCATTCCTTGTGCAATTTGAGATTATTCAAGTATTTTCAACAAAAGATAGGCTTTTTGTTAACCATAATGATTGAAGCATATTTAACAATGTGTTTTTGTTTGTTCACAATCAGTATAGGGGCAATATTCAGTATGGAAGCTGAGCTACAAAAAACAACAAGATTGAGTCACCCGATTCGATGCAGTCATCAAGTTGATCTCGAACCAATTTGGCACCAATTGAAGAGCAAAAAAACGGTTATGGAGCCAAAACGGCCCTTTTGTCTGTTTTATTTTATTCCATATAATAAACAATACGGTCATGTGTTGCTACATGACGTAAGAGCATTCATTGTTTTTTGTCACAGGATGTCTACATAATGGTTGTGACACAGAATAGATCCATAAAACACGAATTCAAAGGTTCCGACATCGAGTGGCGCTTGTTCTATTCTGTGGTTGTGACAAGAGACTGATAAAATGGTGTCCGTGTTGAAAATTCCTTCAAAGATTTTAAAATGAGTGAGTGGGTATTGTAGCTATAGATGATAATCTACCTAAAATCTGGGTTCGCATTCCTTATCTTGCCATGCGTGGCGATTTCCTCTTAAAGTCTTGTTTCAAGAAACATTGTTACATTTAATAATACATAAAGTCATGGTTACATACAATAATACATAAAGTCATGGTTACATATGAAACATTGTTACATTTAATAATACATAAAGTCATGGTTACATATAATAATACATAAAGTCATGGTTACATATAATAATACATATAGTCATGAACCACAATGGTTCTGTTTTTGGGGGAGGGGTCCTCTAGCTTAGATTAGTCTTTGATAACTTGTTGCTATAAATATTATGTCAGACATATGGAGAAATCTTCTTACTTGTTTATTAATGTTACGAGATTTCTATTGTTGGTTTTATTTGTATTTTTTTGTAGTGATAATAGTAATAGCACCACCATAAGTCCTGCTCCTTCACACCCCTCTCCTAGGCTCATTCCTACCAGTGTGCGAATTAGTTCAGAAAAAACGATGTACAATTTTTTTGACAAAAGTGTTTCCTTATAGGCATAATCAAATCGATATTACGTTAATTATTATATAGCGCTAATTGCTAAATTAATATTTTCAAAAGTGAACAAATCCATATGATTTACAACAGTGTTTTTCGTTAAAACCGCTGATTTTTGCACATCGTTTGAAAAAGTGATGTGCAATTGCTTTCATTTTAGCTAAAACGATGTGCAAACTGCACATTGCACACCTTTTATTCGCACACTGATTCCTACTTAAACTTGCTGTGAACATTCATTAATAGTTCATTTGTAATTTTTAGTGCCCAAATGCAATTTGCCAGTACCTCAAAAGTATGCAAGTTTATTGTCATTTGTTCAATAAATGGAAATTGAAGTACTTCTAAAAATCTAATTTGCAATTTAGTAATATTTTACTTGTTTCAGGATTGGTCACGGAACTACAAAATTCCAAATCATGTAAGTACAATACACTAACAGCAGCTCATTTATTATACAGTATAGTAAGAATATTAAGCTTAAGTGGGTGGTTAAAGTTAAAGGCTTACAAAAGTTATTAAGGTTTAAGTCCTTTTAGAGGTGAGCTGATGAATGATCAGCTTTTGTTTTAGATTTAGTCTCTCAACGGCCATTTCTTTACCCATTTTATAAATTTCAAAACCACATTTGTAGTTCTAAATTTCTGACATTATCTTGCCCCTAAAATAGCCTCTAACCATTTTTTCGGGAGGAGAAGACTGGTCAGAACAAATATTTTTGTGTTTTAGTATTCTTATGCTGTTGAAGCTGTGCTGAAAACAGAGTATTTACATCCAAATCTGATTAACGAGCTCATCAGAGATGTCTGCACAAGATATGTGTGCTAAGATATACAAACCAACCCAGAAAAACAGAAAGTGTAAAGATTGCGCTTATGATTGTTGAATCATATCCATTCCTGAAGGATCCACTATTAGATACAAACTCAAAGCCATGGGTAAATGATACTTAAAAGTGTTTATAATATGACATTTTGTTCAATTATCGTTTTGTTTTGTTTCATTATACTAATGTGTCAAATAATAATGAATGTTTATCACATGAATGTTAGCTCCTTGTAAGCAATAGGAATTTCTTAAAGCTGACATGTGTGATGTCATTAATTGTATTTTACTGTTAGCAAAAGTAAGAATGTATGAACTCTCAAAAGTGATTTTGCCAGACAAGTTAAAACTTTGTACTTCAGAAAGCATTTTGGGCAGTTACAAAGTTTTAACTTGCCTCAATAAATCTCTTTTAAAGAAACCACACGTTCTTTTTGCTAACAGTCATGACAAATACATTTAATGACGTCACACCTCAATATCTTATTATCATGCCTGCTAAAATCATTAACTGGGTGACTAACTAACTAACACAAAAATGTAAATCAGAGATGTGTATTCACGATTTTTTTGGTAGGGGTGTGTCTTTGGGAATAGCTTGGGTGTGGTTTAGGTTACTACTTGTCTAGAGTGGATGTGATTTCTGTGAGTACGTATTTGTTGCCAAAGAATGTCAGACTTATATTGTTAAATTCTGTTATATATTTATTACGTTCGTAGATTTTACCAATTATAGTGACATCGTCCATTTATTTCTATTCACAATTGCTTTTGATCTGACTGAACTCCACATTTTTGGGATTAAATTACTTACAACAATTAGTAAGCGCGTTCTCATACACTTATAATTGATATGAACCTTCAATGTTGATAGAATTACTAGGCTTTAGTATTTGTGATGAGAAGTGGACGCATCTTCCCATCCCATCCCTTAATCCAAACTATGTGATGCAAATGTACATTATCACCTTGTTATATGCATGTTAGTTGTAATGGGCTGCTTGCGTCTCTATTTTGTTAATGATAAAAAATAAATTTATTTGTCTTTTATTACTTGTAAATGAAAGCTTTCTTTTATAGGGATCTATTGAGATGAAAATCTATAACCTATTCAAAAAATTGCAAAGAAAGAGATCTAACACGCCTGTTACCAATGTCTCGCAAACTAAAGGCAAAACAACAAAGAAAAGGAACAGTCACTTTGGACGAACGTTCCCGAGCCGTGTGAAAGTGAAGATCTTACAGCAGTGGTATCAAAAATAAAAAGGAGTGGCAGTCAGCTAAAAAGGATCATGAAAAAATTCAAGAGTTGATGGCTGCATGCTATGCTTCAAGGAGATCACTTGTCTTAGAAGACGTCAGAAGAATAGTGGAAGTTGTTGAAATGTTCCCTCCTTTAAAAAATCTGCTATACGTTAGTAGCTAGTTGTATTTTTATCCCATAAAATACGTACATAAGTTTAGCAAAGCTTAAAGGTAACTGCTGTTATATTGTATTACTACAGATCAAGGCTGAATTTGCAAAAGTTATGGGAATAAAGACGTAGCTACACAGGTAAAAGAAAACTTCAAAAAAGTCTGGCGTCACAGGCTGTTGGCTTATGCTGAGAAAATATGGGGGTAAAAATTCAGAAGACTTGAACAAAACGCACAATGCTTTTGACAGTGGTATCCTTGAAGAAGGTATTTCAGCTGATAATCAACTTTATACACATCAGAAATTCTCTTGAAGAAAATAAAGCTAAGAAGGATCAACAGTTGTTTCTCGATCAACATTTGTGTAGCAGTGTGTGCCATTTTTTAGGCGAATGTGCTGGTAGAGCAGCTATCAAGATCGCTCAAATTGTCTTCAAGCAGCCAAACAGTAGTAGGGACCCCTCATGTTAAAGAAGCTGTTATCAAAGTTGTTAAGGTAAAACTGGCATTATATCTTTACTATAAAATGAGTATTACCATACTACTTCATTTTTGTTTCTCACATAACAAAAAGTAACTTGTGAACCCTAATGAAAGTAGACACTTAAGACATTATTGTGCAGTCTCAAGCTTATTTTCTAAATTTTCTGCTATGTCTTTTTATCGTAGAATGGCGCTTTCCTTGCTGAAAGGGTAAGAACGCAAGTTCAACCTGTATTTTGGTAGGGGATGACATTTATCAAAGTGACATTATATATGTGGTGGCAGAAGGAATAGTTTTGTACCATGTAACAAACAAAAAGATTGGCGATGCTCTGGTTGCTTTGTTGGCCACATATTACATGTACAATGTAAATACATTGAGGGCAAGAATGTTTATAGCTTTCTTGACATGGCATTGTTGAAAATCATCCCAGAGAAGTGTTAATCTTCTGTCAAAAGTTTGGTTGGAGTTTTATCAAATGTCTCCAACTAATGACGCATGCACCAGCAGGCATGTATGCTATATTAGAGCATGTTTTATTTCAATTCTACATTTGTAAAGTTTATTTGTGTAAGGTGTTTTACGGAAGATGTTAAACATTTATGTGCATGTGTATATTATACGAGACTTGTTAATTGCAAACTTTATGTAGTGTCACTTCTTTCCTGGGCACGGGGCTGCTTTTGAGCCATGGCCGATTTGATGAAATAATGGGGCTAAATTGGCTATTCTGTCTAGAGCTGAATTTCACACAAAAGGGGCAAAATAGCTCCCTATGGGGCTAAATTGGTCCTCTTACCTGGGGCTGTTTCAGCTACGTTTTGGGGGTAAAATTGGCAAAATAAACGGGGCTAAATTTGGCCCCTCTTTAAAGGGCCAAAATTAGCTCTAAATTGTGGGGCCGTTCTGGGGTCAATATTTTGGTCCCATTTTGGGGTAAAATAGCCCTTTTCCTTTTAATGTGTATAAGATGTGTTTGTACATGCGCATCTTGTTGTTTTCTTCCTCCTGGGTGCACGAGTTTGTTTTGGATTCGATAAAAACCGTTAAAAAAACGTTGAAATTTTACTCAATGTTTAAGTACTTACTTACCTTTTATATTGTAAAATAATAAACAGAGTAAATTACATTTAGCAAAATCACACCTGTGAGGTATTTAAGCAGGAAGTTTAATGTCAATTTATATTAAATTCCTCTAGTCGTGTACGACATTGGATTTAAGGCCTCAGTAAAAATGATCACACAGTGCCATGTTTTCACCTAACCCTAAAAGTTTTTTTTATCAAAATGTGATGTGTTTCTTTGATCGCTTATATAAATGCACGTAATTTCCATATAAAGACCATTAGTGGACAATTAAGACGCCATATGCATATTTCTTTTATAACGTATTTCTTTAAGCTGTGCATATTTCTTTTATAACGTATTTCTTTAAGCTGTGCATATTTCTTTTATAACGTATTTCTTTAAGCTGTGCATATTTCTTTTATAATTTATGTTGTAAAAATAAATCTCAAAAACGAGCTGCTTTGTATGACACAGTAATTGCAAGCAATCTTGACTGGATGATACAACATCACTGGGTGAGGCAACAACTCCTGAACTCCAGCTCCTTCGCGATCTTTGTCAGTCCTTTCATGTTGAGTGGAAGGTGCTTCTGTCCCTAAAATTCATATAAAGAAAGTGAAGAGGTTTTCTATGAAGGCAGAGAAGCTTCAAGACCATCAAAATAGTTTTTCCGAGAATCTAAACAGTTTCTCGCCTGGTTTCAATAACTGCAATCTCATTCCTCCAGCCGCCATATAAAAATAATATATAATCCATAATCCATAGCGATGATCCATTTAGATAATCCATAATTTTGAATCCAACCAGTGTTCTTGGATCCATTTGTGTATCCTAGAATCCATTTGAGTGTTCTTGAATCCATTTGTGTATCCTTGAATCCAGGGGCGGATCTAGAGTATGTCAAATCCGTCGCGCGACTGATGTTTGAAATTCAAAAATTACCTATTCATATTAATTAAAAAATCACTAATTATTCTTTATTATCGCATTTACTTCGTGATAAAAATCCAGCTTTATTTATTATTGAAAACTAATGACTAATGCAACGAATATCTCCTTGGTAACCAGATCAGTTGAATTTTAATTGACCTGGAATAACCGACTGATAAGCGGGGTGGCTTGACTGGTTCGACTTATAAAGGAGTCTATGAACGCCAGAAACGCTATTTTATTGGTCAATGGCCAGATCAGTGGACAGTCTGGAATAATCTCGACCGATAATAGGGGTGGCCGGACCTATAAGGAGTCAATTGCTATCTTACAATTGGTTCATTTGAATTTTGTCTTACTGTGATTGGTTTGACCGATTTCGACTGATAGCCAACTGAACTAACATAGTCAAGCTCACTGTCTGAATTGAATGTTTGATCGTTCATAGTAATTTTCTGAAGCATGATAGAAACTAAACTACAATCAGATGGAATTTATGGAAATCTTTTACAAATTCATATGTTGACATGAATGCTGCTTTCCAAACTGGGAATTTTTCAAGAGGGTGAAAAATTTATGGATAAATTGTAAATGCTTGGCAAAGACGATCTCATGAGCGACATTTCAGTCATTGATGTTCAAAAGCAAGCCAACATTGTTTTGAGTTTTATCAGCAGAAATTTACATCGAAAATCGTAAGTAAAGGACAAGTGAAGTGTATGCATGAATGCAATATATCAAAGTCAATTTATGCGAGTGTGTGATGCGATTTATGTTAATATGGCGTATGGTAAGCAGATTGATGCTTCTAAAATTGTTGTTGCCGAAGGACTTTTAGCTATGATTTCTTTAATGCTTGGGAATCGTGGCCGTTATATGGCAGCGAAATCCTACATTTCAAATATATTTCAATGGACAAAAATCTGTAGCCATAAGGTGCCATACTATTATTTACTTTATCATAAACAAATGTTTGGGGCTTTTCAGTTTATGATCATTGATCATTCAATCATTGGACAGTTATACTACATATTGTTTAAGATTTGAGAAAACTAACATTGATTACATGAGAAGCTGTTTACTATAACCTGTGATTTTGAGTCTTATGATCCATGAAGCTTTTATTTTGACAATTTGACTGGAATGGTATTAAACCTGAGTATTTCACATACATGAAATGTTGTCCCATGTCACATATTGTCCCCTTTTCTAACTGAACACCTCATGTAGAGATGTAAAGGTGTGTTAATCTACGGCTCATACCAGATTGTTTGCCATAAATTCCAAAGGGCTATTGATGTATGAATAGCATTTTCTATAAAGTAAAATGTCTTCCAATGTATGCAGATAAACCTTGAAATTTGGCAAAACAGCAAAGTATTTTCATGATCACTAGGTAATTTTTCTGATGATCAGTATAATTTCTAAACTAAATTATTTCAGATTTACATTTAAACGAGCTTTGATCATATGAAAGATATTTATCATAAACAGTAAGCATGACACATGAACCAATTTTAACATTCATGTAATTATATAATTAAAGACATGTTGGTTACATTCTGTTTGTATTTGCAAATACAATGCTACTAGTGATTGCTATATAGCACACCTTGCATATACTTACAGAAGATAGTGAAATGCCTAAGAAACATTCATGGCATTAAGCTGTCCTTAACTGCAATTTTTCACTTTGATAATTTTCTTAATCTTTGACAGAAAAAAATTTTGAGTTTTTCTCAAAAGTGAATTGCTGGCTCTGATGTGGAGATGGGTAAAGGGTTACAATAAACTTGCATGGTTTGAAGTCTGAGCTTTTCTATATTTATGAACTGTCACTTGTAGTACCAAATTTCTAACTTAACTTATTACATAGCGGTTTGAATGGGGGTCTCTAGGGGGGTCTATGCCTGACAACTTGGTAGAAATTTTTAAAGACTATATCTGTCTTTGAATAGCATTATTGTAAAATAAATTTTACGTTCCTAGACATGCTAATGAGCCATATATTTGGCATGATAATGAGCCTAATTATTTGGCAAAACATTCAAGTATTGTTCACTTCATTTTTTTTTTGAAAAAAACGTAAGCAAAATGTGTTGTTTTTACCGAAAAACGATGCCCACAAAATACATCTTGTATTGCTCTAAAACGCTGAAAATGGCATTTTAGAGGTTCTGAAATTCAAAATTTCTCAGGGGAGAATGCCTCAGACCCCCCCCGGCGCGGAGTGCCTCCGACGTTTTATGACTGATGTTTGAAAAATCCTAGATCCGCCCCTGCTTGAATCCATTCTAGTGTTCTTGAATCCATTTGTGTATCCTTGAATATATTTCAGTGTTCCTGAATCCATTTGTGTATCCTAGAATCCATTTCAGTGTTCTTGAATCCATTTGTGTATCCTAGAATCAATTTCAGTGTTCTTGAATCCATTTGTGTATCCTAGAATCCATTTTAATATTCTTGAATCCTTCTCTGTACATTTTAATTCATTGCAACAGAAAGTATATTTATTCTGACAAGATCGTATAATAAACAATATTTTCCACGTAGGAAAATTGTTGGCAAACTTCCGTGTTCCTTAATTATTCAATTCATAGATATGAACAAATGAAGGATTTAGTTACTAACATACGATATGATGACAAATTGTATTTCAAGACGTTGGCAAAAAAAAAGGAAAGACAATTCCATGCTCACTCAAATTAGTGGTAAAATAGATTGAATACAAAGTATCCAAAACATTTGCTATTGCATAAATATGTAGATTTCACAATTGTTACTATTTACTTTATGACATACATAGAGGCACAGAATAAGTCACTGTATCCCATAGTTATATGATACATTTTACTAAGTTCATCCCACAACTACACATGATGTGAGACATAGTATATAAAAATACAATTTATCCACTTTAGGGAGACTTAAAGAAGTGTCAATGTTTCTGGACCATGAAAGACTGGATCATTGTTAATGTTTCTGGACCATGAAAGACTGGATCATTGTTAATGTTTCTGGACCATGAAAGACTGGATCATTGTTAATTCAAAGAGACAGTTTGAAACAACGGTTGATGTTCCAGAACAGAGAAGAAGGTATTTAAAAAATTCTTCCCATAAGCCCAATGAGCACAATTTTTGGGAAAAAATGTGGACAACAAAGGCCAGGTTGAGCTCAGAAAAAGACATGGTATGTCAAACAATGGGGACTTGTTTAGCTAACAGTCAAATTGAGTAGTAGTATAAGGAAGAGTTTTTGGATTAAAGACATTAGTACTTTTCAAACAATGCTCTACTCTTCAATAGTAATCATCATCATCCCTCTTGTCCTCCTGTTTTATTGTGAATTTAAACCTCTGCATCCATAAGTATCCATCAGTATCTCTCATCAGCAAAACCACTGTCATCTCTATTCATGTTTGGCTCTTTTTGCTGCTAATTCTCGAGCCTACAATGAAATATCATTTATATTAAGCTGGTGCTCATTCCCTTCTATAGACCACAAAGCTGCTTACAGTGCCATATTCATAATAATGAGGAGCTAGTTCATACAGCCAAGAGGACTGGATCTAGAAAAGAAAAAACGAAAGACTTGGTCATGTTTACTCAGTGACTCAAACCCAGTCTTCAAACTAACACGACGCTCATGGAATTGTTTTACGAATGAAGAGATGATATCTACAGCTGTTTGAAAGTACAAGCAAAACTATTTATTGAGAAAACTTTTAAATGACCTAATTGAGACGTTATTCCGAAGGAAAACACGAACTGTTATTAAATAAAAATAATGAATTAGTCACAGCTGATTCGTGTTACACAAGAGCCAGATCACCCTCTCCTCCCACAAGAAAAAAAATATAACAAAGTTTATTTCATCCAGTTTATAACAAAGTTTAAAGAGACTGCAGTCACCGACAATTAAAAGTAACTATCCAATGGGACACGATATCTTGGCTTTGCAGCTTCTCTATTTACCCCCAACATAAAATCCGAAAAAAATATACCTTAAGCAAAATCTTCAGTAGTTCAGGATGAGCTACTGCATAATGAAGAACTGTGCCATTTTTATCTCTTTTAACGAAACGATCTTCTTTTAGCAATTCTTTCACGTGTTCAACATGACCACCTTCTACTGCAAGGAGCAAGGCACGATGAGAGAGACCTGCATAACGATCGCGCGTATACGTAGGCGACGCTTGCCCGCTGTACGGCATTTTATCACTGTTGTAAAATAAGGGTTCTTCTATTATCGTGGCATGCTGTACAGGTAAAGCTTCATCCGTTTCTTCTATAATCGCGGCATGCTGTACAAGTGAATCTCCCATCGGTTCTTCTCTTATCTTGTTTTGCTGTTTAAGTAAATCTCCCATCGTATCAATAAACCTTGACAATATCTCCTCCATGCCATTTTTACGCACAGCGTCAACCAAATAACTACCACCACTATTCATTTCTTCTTGAAAACAGGAACGTATCATATCTTCATCTTGTTGCAGACAAACGTCTACAGTACTTTCATCTCCGCTGTCCACAGCTACATGAAGTATATTATGGTGATGTTTCCCGCCATGTTTCTTGCTGAACAATAACTTTTTCACTCTATTTTTTTCTATTGAAAGACCATTTATAATATTAAAGAAAATAAACAGCAAACAAACTTTACACTTCCTAAAATATAAACTAAGATACCGCGTGTTCGCGTATAAGGAGATGAATGAACAACAGAATATGAATAGTAATAACAGTCTTTATCCTACACCTAAATTAATAGGAAGCCAATAATATAAGAAACTGGTTGTATTGATAGCCCGAAAAACTTAAGAATTAAGCGATCATGTCAGAAAAGATGAACAACATATGGAACAGAGCAAGAATATTGAAATAAAACACATAAATTGCAAAAACCGTGTAAAAAGGAGAGCATGTGCTCTTTAAGATAGAGAGAAGAAACACAATGAATCTGAGTGTTGTAAATTTTTAAAGAGTAGAGCAAGAAGCAATATGGCTTGAGCGAAAAGTATATAAATTTGTCTTAATTAAAACACCAGGAATGGTTTGGAAAAACAGGCGGCATGAACAATATAGCATATAGACAAAGAGATAGCAAAGACAATGCATTAGCAAAATGATAAAGTGCGTCATATGAGAAACAGCTGTTCAAGTTGTTAATTTATATTATAGTTTATATTGCCTTTCATTAGTAATAAATAGACGATCTTATAATGCTCAAAAAGATGTGGTCTATCTTATTGTAGAGTTGTTAACTCCAACGAAAAATATTTTCGACTTAGTTTCATCTCTTATTTTTCACCTTCATATTCATATAAAAATATATTGATATGTAATACATTAAAAGATTCGTCATTAGCTTTATAAGATTATAAAATTACATATTCACTCAATATAGAATCTCCTAAAATGCCAACAAAGACCTAAGCAGGAAAAAAGTAAACCAAGAATACAAACAACTCACCGTGTTGATAGCATTTCAGAAAAAGATAAATGTCATTTATAAACCCGTACTGCATTTAAGAGTTTTTCGATATTTGCCCTAAAATAGCTCTTTTAGAGGATAAAAAAACATTTAAAACACTTTTTGAGCTTAGAAGAAATTGAAAAAAATGTTTGCACCTTGAGGCTTTGAAACTCGTGTAAAAACAGAAAAGTTTTCCGTCCTTGCTGATAACTGATAGGCTGGTGGAAACACGATATTCACGTTTGTGCAAAGAAGTTCCAAAAATAGTGACGTTGCGAAGTTGTTTGACTGTTTTCTTTCTTGTTATCATCGTCAAGAAAGAATGTTTGGCTGAACCTAGAAAGATCGGGAATGATTTTTTCGATGACGATAACGCTCACGTATTTTTGAAAAGCAAAAGACGCATAAAATATAAACCAAGCCAAGGAGATAACAACATATTTGGAAGTATTCTAAACAAAGAGAATAAGGAAAGAAAAGATCCGAAGAACGGAAGAAAAAGAGACGAAATGACTGGAGTTAAATATTAGACAATTCAAACGTAAAATCAGTAGATGTTTAAATGGAAGAAAAAAATAATGTCAAAGGAAATTAGGAAATTCTCGCGACAAACATTTCCTTATTATGATACATGTATATAGAGTAGAATTTTCGCCATATGATTAAAGTATTCTCACAGTTAATTAATTTTTTTTGTTTCTATGAAAACATTCCATGAAAATTTTGATAAAGACCAAAAGAAAACATAATGTTATGGTCTTAATATTGGCAATATACATATTAAACACAGAATTTGAAGTTTATTCAAATAATCCCTTACCTACTGAAAAGAAATATACTGGGAAAATGGCGTCAGTCTAAATTTGACCCGAGTAAATTGTCAAACGACTGAATCGCGATACAATATTAAAATGAGAACTAAAACTAAATTTTAGAAAATTTCTTTTTCTCAAGTGTTACATGTTTGCCTTCTTGTGGCTTGCTACATAGCAAATTGTAAGTCTGCGTCTAGCTGACGTTACCCTTGTTATGGCACTGCAACTTTTGTGTTAGCAAATAACTATCATATTAATATATGCATGATATACTAATATATTTGCCTTTTGAAATCCATTGCTATCTGCAGAATATAACATGCAAACATGAATACGTTTCAGTCTTAGAGACAACTGATTTCAATAAAAGAAATAATAAACTAGAACATGCATTTATGTATATGTCTCGCTCAAATATCAATCATTCAAAGTCCCTTAGTTGTCTGGGAGACAGCGATACCCCACACAGTAGAGCTCGACAGCTTTGGTCATACTAAAAAAAGTATTTGATTTAATTTTGTTTATTTTCAATTCAGTAGCTTTGAATGATATCGCCTCACGGTTATCTGTTACCAGTCTTTCTATTAGCATGTGCGACCTTCTGTTGGAACAGAAAAACGTGATATCTATTAAAGCAAAATATATTTAAACAAGGGAAACAGAAAACATGACTTGGATGAGTAATAAACAACTTAAACAACCTAGCAAGCAGAAACTTGAATATAGAAAAAAATTATCTAGTGTGGACAGGAAACAATTGATTTGAAGGGAAATGATGGCAAAAATACACCACCAACATATATTTTCATGATGGGAAACAGGACTTATACGGAAGGTTTTAAGATTTGTCCGTGTTCTATGTTCTTCAGCGTATGATCACGCACAATAGTTCGTCTCGTAATATAGTTTCTTAACTGTTTGTTTTTTTAATTGCTTTTTTCCTTTTGACTACATTATGTTGGAGTGAGGTTTGGTCATTGATAAGAAAAAATGAGTACACTTTTAAAAATTTGGAATTCAATTAATCATAAACGTTCATGTGGAATACTAAATTCTAAATGTGCTTCCAATTAATAAAACTCACACTCTAAAATTTGTCGGTGTCTGAGACTCCGATGAGACCGTGATGTCGATGTCTGATGGCTTACTGAGACCCTTATAGGAAATAGCATAATTTTATTAAGCAGCTGACATTAAAATATTGGGTTTTATGGACGTTGCAATATCTGCCCTAAAACCATCAAAAATGTTCTGAGGGTGTTTATAAGAGTCATTGATGCATGTTTGCACCTTTGCAGCTCCACATGTTTTACTAAAGTATAAAAGCAAGAAAGTGTCAACAAAGCCTGAGTAAGTGGGATAGATTCTGTTTTTTGCAAAAACATTGTGTAAATGAATGAATTGCGACTATGTTTAACTGTGATTTTCCTGACTCTATGGTCAAAAGATTGTCTGTGTGTGCAAAAAAGTATATGAGATGAATTTTTTGACGACGATAATAACGCTTACGTGTTTTTGAAAAGCAAAAGAAAATCTGAATATCAAAATACATAGTACGTGTCAATGAAATTTTTCTTCCTATGATCATTATATAAAAAACAATATAATATATATATATACTACACAATCAGACGCCGAATCCAAGAATCAAGATCACACAAACAACTCCATTCCAACACAAACGAATTTGTCACAAACATCTTGAGCAAACCACAACCGAACAGCAAACTAAAATTCTAAACAAAGGATCAAATTGCAACTTAAATAACCAGAACAAACTTGACTAGATTGCCGACCTGGAATCTGCTTTAAAATACACCAACCTAACAGACCAAACAAAAGAAACATTCGTCCGAAAATCACCAATAACCTTTGCCACCAACCACCAGTCACCATGGGCGACTCGAGGATTTTTGTTCTTAGTCAAAATGGCCTGAGGCGTTAGCTGCCTAGAGGGCAGCCGGAGGCATGCACCCTCCTGAAAAGGAGTTTTTCAAGAAAATAGCTTAAGACTATGGAACTTAATCCGTATCGCTCAATATCAGAGCTCATCAGCATAACTGGGATACAGTTGATAAATGAAATTTTTATTCACTGTAGCATTTGACATGGACGGCCAGGCCTTAGCAAACCCAAACTTAAAAAAATTCTTTAAGATTAGCCACGATAATTAGCAGTTGTGAGCATGATGATTATTACTGAAGACACACCACCAAAACATAAAACATATCTTAAGTCAAAAAAACAAAGAAAATCGAAACAAGACTCGCAGAACACAAAAACGCCATAAAACGACGAGATCTAAGCTCAATACCGGCAGAACATACCCACGGAAATAACCACACATTCGACTGGACAGAAACTAAAGAACTAGCACGCGCACAGACTAAACACGCAAGCAAAGTTAAAGAAGCTTGGTACTGCAAAGACAACGACACGATAAACAGACATATTGACATACCAATTTTATGCTCACAACTAAAGAAAAAGGACAAAAAAACTACAAATAACACCAAAAATACAACATTACACTTGAATAATATAAACACCAAAGATATTCACAATACATCAAAACCATGACAACGTATTCCACACTATCCAATCACATTAATCCACCGGCTAATCCAATTAGATGATCCAAACGTCTACAAATTAAAAACAATTGTAAACAACTTCCTATTTCATTCTGATGAAGGCTCGAAGCACCGAATCGAAAGCTCATTAAAATTATTTATAAAAATCCGGAGAAACTTTTATTTTTAAATAATATATTTTATTGTATATGAACTATGCATAAACAATAATCGTGTTGTGCTTTTAAAAAATCGTTTATATGAAGAAATTTTTTGCGAACACATATGGCTAGCATGATATTTTAAGCATGAATAAAGATGAGATGAAAAATATAAGATGAAAACGTTGCTAAACGTCGAATACTTAGAGACGGTTTTTAAAAGTATTATCAATTTTACAGGTTAGAAGTATACCTTCAAGATAGATAGAATGAAAAAATGCCATAGAAATAAAAGATGCTATTCAAATGACCGGAATGACGACCTGAGAGCAAGAACAAAAGTGAAGGATGTCATCGAGAAAGTTAATAAAGCCAAAGGAAAGTGGGCAGGACATCTAGCCCGAATGAAAAATCATGAATGGGCAAAGAAAACAACCGAATGGACCCCGTGGGACAAGAAAAGAGGCAAGGGAAGACCAAAAAGGAGATGGAGAGATGACATCGAGCAGAGAGCGGGCAGCATGTGGACCCAGAGAGCCCAAGACCGTAAAGAGTGGAGAAAGATGTGGAGGCCATCCGCCAGCAGTGGCGTGACAGGCTGATGATGATGATGATGATGATTCAAATGACCTAAAAGTGTTTGTTGATTTGAGTGACCAGATGTATGAGTGAATTATATTGAATATGACTAAGCTATATTAGCTCGTTAAATAAAAAGCAACCAATGTGTTTATGCAAATTCTATAAGCATCAATCAGTCAGCTATAATGAAAATTATAAACACAGCACAGAACTGTTAAGCATAGATTGTTAAGCAATTTCTTTTGAAATTTACAGAGCAGAGGGTCTTAAAGTTTGTTCTTGTTTATAAAAACGAGAAATGGTTATTTTTATGATATCAATATTTGCAAATTCTTTTATCCTTACAACTACATACAATTAATTGCAGGAAGTAAAATGAATACCTCGGAGCATGCAGGAATACTGAAAAGCGTAAAAACACACACAAATAATTTACATCATTACAAAATGTGAAAGAATAAAGATGATTATTCTTAACTCTGGAAATGAGACCATAAAATGGATAGCAGCATCATAATTGGAAAGTGGAGAGATGTGTATTTAAGAAGTTTTGTTTTCAAGAGTTTGAAATATTCAGGGGCGGATCTAGAGTATGTCAAATCCGTCGCGCGACTGTTTGAAATTCAAAAATTACCTATTCATATTAATTAAAAATTCATTAATTATTCTTACTTTATTATCGCATTTACTTCGTGATAAAAATCCAGCTTTATTTATTATTGAAAACTAATGACTAATGCAACGAATATCTCCTTGGTAACCAGATCAGTTGAATTTTAATCGACCTGGAATAACCGACTGATAAGCGGGGTGGCTTGACTGGTTCGACTTATAAAGGAGTCTATGAACGCCAGAAACGCTATTTTATTGGTCAATGGCAAGATCAGTGGACAGTCTGGAATAATCTCGACCGATAATAGGGGTGGCCGGACCTATAAGGGAGTCCAATTGCTATCTTACAATTGGTTCATTTGAATTTTTGCCTTACTGTGATTGGTTTGACCGATTTCGACTGATAGCCAACTGAACTAACATAGTCAAGCTCACTGTCTGAATTGAATGTTTGATCGTTCATGGTAATTTTCTGAAGCATGATAGAAGCTAAACTACAATCAGATGGAATTTATGGAAATCTTTTACAAATTCATATGTTGACATGAATGCTGCTTTCCAAACTGGGAATTTTTTCAAGAGGGTGAAAAATTTATGGATGAATTGTAAATGCTTGGCAAAGACGATCTCGCGAGCGACATTTCAGTCATTGATGTTCAAAAGCAAGCCAACATTGTTTTGAGTTTTATCAGCAGAAATTTACATCGAAAATCGTAAGTAAAGGACAAGTGAAGTGTATGCATGAATGCAATATATCAAAGTCAATTTATGCGAGTGTGTGATGCGATTTATGTTAATATGGCGTATGGTAAGCAGATTGATGCTTCTAAAATTGTTGTTGCCGAAGGACTTTTAGCTATGATTTCTTTAATGCTTGGGGATTCGTGGCCGTTATATGGCAGCGAAATCCTACATTTCTGCAAATATATTTCAATGGACAAAAAATCTGTAGCCATAAGGCACCATACTATTATTTACTTTATCATAAACAAATCTTTGGGCCTTTTCAGTTTATGATCATTGATCATTCAATCATTGGACAGTTATACTACATATTGTTTAAGATTTGAGAAAACTAACATTGATTACATGAGAAGCTG
Source organism: Xenia sp. Carnegie-2017 (assembly GCF_021976095.1). Taxonomy (NCBI): domain Eukaryota; kingdom Metazoa; phylum Cnidaria; class Anthozoa; order Malacalcyonacea; family Xeniidae; genus Xenia; species Xenia sp. Carnegie-2017. The sequence goes on from NW_025813469.1 coordinate 12,679,613, forward strand.
TTTACTATAACCTGTGATTTTGAGTCTTATGATCCATGAAGCTTTTTATTTTGACAATTTGACTAGAATGGTATTAAACCTAAGTATTTCACATACATGAAATGTTGTCCCATGTCACATATTGTCCCCTTTTCTAACTGAACACCTCATGTAGAGATGTAAAGGTGTGTTAATCTACGGCTCATACCAGATTGTTTGCCATAAATTCCAAAGGGCTATTGATGTATGAATAGCATTTTCTATAAAGTAAAATGTCTTCCAATGTATGCAGATAAACCTTGAAATTTGGCAAAACAGCAAAGTATTTTCATGATCACTAGGTAATTTTCTGATGATCAGTATAATTTCTAAACTAAATTATTTCAGATTTACATTTAAACGAGCTTTGATCATATGAAAAGATATTTATCATAACCAGTAAGCATGACACATGAACCAATTTTAACATTCATGTAATTATATAATTAAAGACATGTTGGTTACATTCTGTTTGTATTTGCAAATACAATGCTACTAGTGATTGCTATATAGCACACCATGCATATACTTACAGAAGATAATAGTCTAGTGAAATGCCTAAGAAACATTGCAAAACTGTCCTTAACTGCAATTTTTCACTTTGATAATTTTCTTAATCTTTGACAGAAACAAATTTTGAGTTTTTTCTCAAAAAGTGAATTTGCTGGCTCTGATGTGGAGATGGGTAAAGGTTTACAATAAACTTGCATGGTTTGAAGTCTGAGCTTTTCTATATTTATGAACTGTCACTTGTAGTACCAAATTTCTAACCTAACTTATTACATAGAGGTTTGAATGGGGGTCTCTAGGGGGGTCTATGCCTGACAACTTGGTAGAAATTTTTAAAGACTATATCTGTTTTTAAATAGCATTATTGTAAAATAAATTTTACGTTCCTAGACATGCTAATGAGCCATATATTTGGCATGATAATGAGCCTAAATATTTGGCAAAACATTCAAGTATTGTTCACTTCATTTTTTTTTGAAAAAAACGTAAGCAAAATGTGTTGTTTTTACCGAAAAACGATGCCCACAAAATACATCTTGTATTGCTCTAAAACGCTAAAAATGGCATTTTAGAGGTTCTGAAATTCAAAATTTCTCAGGGGAGAATGCCTCAGACCCCCCCCGGCGCGGAGTGCCTCCGACGTTTTATGACTGATGTTTGAAAAATCCTAGATCCGCCCCTGGAAATATTTACATACAAAAATTACGATATTCTTATTGCTTGTTGAAGAACGTATAAATCATGTTAACACCTTTGCATCTATCACATGATCAGTTGCAATATAAAACCAAATAGTGTTATGGTCTAAACATAAAAAGAACAGACATTTGCTTGGTATGTTGTTGACGAAAAATTTTGTGACAATGGCTCTTTTTCGATTGTGTTTAATAGTTATTTTCCTGGCGTTTATTGTCAAGAAAGAAGATCTCGTTGAGGGAAGGAGCATTGTGGGCGAATTGTCGAACGACGATAACTCTAACGAAATTTTAGAAAGCAAAAGAGATGGATTGGTGATTTTGAGTAAGGAAGACCTTGCAAGAATTCGGAAAGCGAAGTTAAAGAAAGCAAATGGTGCCCTGACGTATGCTCGGGGGAAAGAACGTGATTATTGGAACTAAACTTTCTACGATTATAAAGCTAAACAAACGACTATGCAGCTATAAATATGGATATAAAAATATTGTTGAAAAAAGTTCCTTAAACAACCGTCGTTGTAATTAATATGTAGAACATATTTGTAGTCATTTAAATAAAGTGGTGTCACAGTTGATTTAATGCCATTTTATTTGAATAAATTAAGATATACAACGACTCCATTTTCGATAAAGACAAACCATGCATTATGATTAAATATTAGACTGGAGATTTCCAGTTTGCTCATGAAGTTTTCAGACAATGCCTCGTCATTTAATGAGACTAATACGCATAACAACTTTGATTGTCAAAATTCTATTTAAGTTAATGTTGAAGAGCGTTTTTTCACTACGATATTTCACTGCATAAAAATATACTCAAAAACGTTTATGAGTGTGTTAAACTTTGCTTTTTGTAAAGTACAAGCTATTGAGTATTGAGTAAGATTAGTATCTGGGCTATGCTTTCTTTAGTACGAAAGTCACCCAAACAGGTGAATATTTTACTTTAATTTAAATCATTGGCACGTCACCTTTTTTGACATTTTTGCTTATATCACTGCTCCGTATAAGCATTTATTTGTCACCTGACATGTGCTCGTGAATGTATATTTCTATGTTCTAAGTTCTTTGACTTTGTGGATCAAAGTCGTTCACGCATATGCCATGTTTAATATAATATTTCAGCGTCAACGTTTGAAAATTAGAGCCCAAAAATATAAAGAAGGAAGCTTGAGACTACAATAGTAGTCGCAATAATTGTATATGATCTGTAACCAGGACAAGCAGACAATCGTAAGTAAAGCAAAATAAAACAGATTCCGAAAACGGACATCTCGTTTTCTTGATATCCAAGGTAATACAAGAGTTTGAAAACTAAAGATGGTGTAATATTTCGTCTTTATTCCAAAGACATCATCAGACTAATAGTTTACAATGCAGGCTGCGTAGTTTAAGTGCAACAGGGTTACTCATGTTAACAAGGTTACTCATGTCAAATAAAATGGGAGTTTAACATGTTTAAATTTTAACACATGTAGATTTTTGACAGAATCCTTTGCTTATTAAATTACAACTAAGTCACAAATGGTTTGACAGTTAATAAGTAAAATTCAATTTCCTTTGAAAGAGGAAGATTTTTTATGAGAAGAGTTTTTATGAATTTTTATAAATAAGAATTGTCTTTACATAAACATGACTCATGTTTGTGTACCTTCTAAAACCTTATATTGATGCATCACATGATTTGGCAGCATCTATAGCTATCAATATTTAGCTACGTACTTATGAATAATTTAACTCACCAAAACATTTATATAATGCTAGCGACAGTTTCAAATGATGATGACGACGATGATGATGACTTTGACGACGATGAGGTAAAAGATACTTTCTTCGAAGCAAATTTTCTAAATGATGATGACGACGATGATGATGACTTTGACTACGATGAGGAAAAAGATCCTTTCTTCAAAGAAAAGTTTCTAAATGATGACGACGACGATGATGATGACTTTGACGACGATGAGGAAGATCCTTTCTTCAAAGAAAAGTTTCTAAATGATGAATATGACATTCGAGATGATGTGCACGCAAAACTCAGAAGGTATATACTTCAAACTAAAATTCAGCTAAGTCTATGCTAATAGTTTCGTAATGGAAACATTGATAAAAGTTAACGCAATAACTTGATTTGAAGAGCCCTTAGAATGTACAAATGCCTGAAACTCATTCTTTCGTTATAATAACTAAATCTTTCTTCTATTGCAAACAGTTTGGAGAATTTCCTTGTTTTATGATCCATAACTTGGTCAAACAATTTCAATATTTCTTTTAGCATTCACTTCGTAATCGCTTTATTGCAAGAATTTTATTTACATTTAAACTTCATACAGTTTACCGTGGATACGAGGAGAGTATGGAACAATTGGTCCTAACGAGATAATACCCTACGTTCACGTTTGTGTCACAGTTGACTATGAAAAAGGAGGTTCTGATGAAGATGTTTTGAAGAATGAAATTGATCAAAAATTGGGAACTTGAACTTCGAAGTATGTCGAATTCCGTAAAAAATCATATGAGAAACCGAACCTTGAACTGTTATCGGATATTGCTGTAAAAAGAAGTAATGAGCTATCAATAAGAGGTACATTGACTATGTTCTGTTACAATAACGACAAGCACCACGCGTTGACCTGTTTTCATGTTGGTTACAACAAAGATGATATCGACCAATTTCCTGATATGCTTCATGAAGTAAATAATGACCCTAACGGAGTGGAGTTGTCGTTGAATTCAAATAAATACTTCTACACTCCACCTGAAAACCCTTCTGAAATTCCATTGGGCCATCGATGCAGACTTTATAGTGTAAAAGAAGATACTGATATCATGGCCATAGAAGTCGATGAGAATGTTGATGTAAATTGCAAACGACAGGGAATTAACCGCCCTCGCTGGAGTTCTTTGTGGAAGGAGCTTTGTTGTAATTTACCATTCTCTGGCTTTATTTAACTTTAAAACACAACTTAAAATACTACAAAACAATAATATGGCGGATTATATATAAGAATGAGTACCGCTGGTCTGAAGTACCGCAGATAGTGGCACAGGGAGACCAATACCAATAAAACAATAATACAAAATTCTCCCTCCCTTAAACAGAACTGATAATAACACTTATGAGTTCAAAGTTTAGAGCCTATTGGTCTTCAAAACCTTAACGGGTTGGTGGTTTTACGACACGCACTGAGCGCCTCAGAGGGCATGTTGCTGTCCCAATTCAGTTGAAATACTCTCCTTCTCAACTGCTTGATGCTCAGCCGGAACATGTGCCTGGTCCTTTCCCTCTGCAATAGGCGGCGCGGTGGCAGGGATGGTGTGATTGTGAGCTGGGGGCCATGGTGCCAGATCTCTCAGTGATACTGTTGATTCTCTGCCGTCCAAATATTTAATATGGGAATAAGTAGGGTTAGCTTCCTTCAACTCTACCTGGTCAACAAGTGGGTCATTCTTGCTTGTTCTCACATACCGGTGGAGCAGAACCGGTCCGGGGGACTGTAACCAGGTGGGAAGTGAAGTACCATGTGTCGAACGGCGTTGGAAGCCAAAAATCTCTCATGTGGAGTTGAGTTGGTGGCAGTGGAGGGGAGAGACCTTGCTGAATGAAGCGCGGCAGGGAGTACCATTTCCCATTTACTGTCCGGCAGGCTTGCTGACTTGAGAGATAAGCGAATAGCTTTCCACACTATACCGTTATAGCATTCTACTTGGCCATTGCCTATCGGGTGGTAGGGTGTAGTTCGGCTCGTGGCGATGCCTCTCTGAGAGAGGTATTCTTTAAGTTCCTGGGACATGAATGAGGCACCTCGGTCTGAATGGATGAAGCCCAGCGTCTCACACAGAGTGAATAACTGATCCAAGCATCTGATAACGGTTGATGAACTCATGTTTGGGCAGGCAAAGCAAAAGGGAAGCGTGAATACTCATCCACGACTGTTAGCATATAGGGATTATTACTAGTCGTAGGTAGTGGACCTTTAAAGTCCACGCTGAGTCGCTCCATAGGTCGGGTAGCCTTGATGAGGACTCCTTGCTGTTGTTTGTAAAATTGGGGCTTGAGCTCAGCACAGACCCTACAACTAGAACACACCCTCTTAACTTCTTCTGTAGAGTAAGGGAGGTTTTTCGACCTTATGAAATGTAACAATCGAGTGACACCTGGGTGGCATAGAGCAGGGTGTATCTCAGTAAGGCTAGCTGCAGGTATGGAAGCTGTGAAAGCCCGAGTAAAAGATTGGGGAGCAGCGTTATCCTTACCGGGCCGGTATTTTATGGTGTAGCTAAAAGAGGCTAGTTCTAGCCTCAAGTCCTGGATTTTATTGTTCTTTACTTTGGTGCGTCTTCGGTTGTCAAACATAAAGGCGACTGACTGCTGATCGGTTTTGAGTGTAAAATGTCTGCCTGCAAGAAAATGTTGCCACTTCCTGACAGCTTCAATTATGACCATTGCTTCCTTCTCTACCGCAGGATAGTGGAGCTCACTTCCTTGGAGGGTCTTGGACATAAACGCTACAGGTCTGCCTCCTTGATTTAGTGTAGCAGACAGGGCAGTTTCTGAAGCATCAGTCTCTACAACGAAGGGGAGGCTCTCGTCAATAGAGTGTAATGACGCTTTCTGCAGCTCCTCCTTCAGCATTGTGAATGCATTCTGGGCATCGCCATCAAGTGGAAATGAGGTTGTTTGTAGTAGCGGTTGTACTTTGTCATAATAGTTTGGTATCCATTTTGCGTAGTATGCAAACATACCGATAACTCTTTTCAAGGATTTGGAATTTTCGGTAGGAGGGAAGCTTTTAAGTGGACGAAGCCTTTCCTGGTCTGGGGCGATGACACCATTCCCTACACAGTAACCAAGTAGATTGATAGAAGACTTGGACTCTACTGTCTTGTTTTCATTCAGAGTGAGGTTTCGGCGCTTTACAGCCTCTCTGAATTTCCTCACATTTTCGTCATGCCCAAACTGATCGTAGCCTGCAACAGTTATATTATCGAGGTAAGCAAATGTATCTTTCAGGCCCTCCTCTTCTACGAACTTGTCCATCGCTCTTTGGAAAACTGCGACGCCGTTGATTACTCCAAAGGGGATGCGACAGAACTGGTAAAGCTTACCATTGGCCTCGAAACCGGTAAATTTTCGGTCGGCTTTCTTGATCGGTACCTGGTGATAGGCACTCCTTAAGTCGAACGTTGAGAAGACTCTATATGAAGCTAGGTTGTTGACCATGTTGTCGATACGGGGTAACGGGTATGCATCGAGTTCCGTGTAGAGGTTGACGGTTTGAGAATAATCAATGCAAAGCCGCTTCTTGTGTCGTTGTAGTGGGTCCTTTGATACGACGACTTGAGCCCTCCAGGGCGAGGTGCTAGGTTCGATTATGCCTTCAACGAGTAGGTTGTTAATTTCTTGTTTGATGAATTCCTGGTCCTCCCTGCTGAATTTCCGCGACTTGCTTGCGATAGGCTTACATTCGGGGAGGATGTTCGCGAAGAGAGATGGTTCCTCAATAGATGCTGCTGCAAGAGCACATACAGGTACCCCGTTGGGTACTTTAAGTTCGGGCTTTTCCCCACCGAACTCAATGACAACACTTTTATGTTTCCTTTGAAAGTCCTGGCCAAGAATGATATCACTACAGAGATCCTTCAGTACCCCTAGACGTACAGATGAATAACCCTGGTGGCCTAGTTGGATGTCAAAAAAGCAATGGCCAAGAACTTTGGCTTTAAGTGATGTGAGAGCCATAGACAAACTGTCATCTGACTTGAGTAATTTGAGTTTGAGCTGGATAGCTACCTTGTCGTTGATGTAGCTATCTGAACTCCCAGAATCAACAAGGGCAGTAAGAACAGTACTGTTGACACTGACTTTGGTGGATGCTTGCATAAGGCTCTTTGGAAAGGCGGCACTTATGGAGCAGAGTGAGGCAGATCTTATTGATGCTGTAGTCTTAGTCCCTTTTACAGCCTGAGACTGGCAAACTTTAGCGTAATGGCCAGTTTTACCACAATTGTTGCAGACACAACTGCGTGCAGGGCACTCCTTTCTATTGTGAATAGGGCCGCCACAGAAATAACACTTTCTTTGGGGTTTGACTGCTGCTGACACATGGTTATCACTTGGTAAAGGATCCTCACCACCACTTTCAGTAGAAATAGAAGCTGCCGAGTTTTCGGTTGGAGCATAGGCTTCAGAGTTTTTCTGGGCTAAGTCTAACGCGTTGGCCTGATCAAACGCCGTCTTCAAGTCGAGTTGCCTGTTCTCCAGAAGTCGTTGGCGGATTAGTGGTGATAGAAGACCATTAATAAATGAGTCACGGACTAATTCCTCCCTATACTGTTCTGCAGTCACACTTCTGACGTTACAATCCTTGCTTAACCTTTTAAGTTCCTGTAGGAACTCTGTAAGCGACTCACCAGGCTTTTGGCGCCTTGTAGCAAGTAGATGACGTGCAAATATTTCATTCGGAGGCTTGATATACAGATTATTTAGTGCTTCAATAGACGAGTCGAAGTCCTGACAATCTTCGATGTAATCGTAAACGTTGTGAGAGACATAATTGATGAGAGTACGGTGTTTGTTTGGGGCTTTATCGCCGCATTCTTGAATGAAATTGTTGAACGTTCGGAGCCAATGTTTCCACTCTTTCGCGGCTGACGGCGAATTTGGGTCCAAGTCGAGACGTTGCGGTTTCAATATCGTTTCCATATTGAAGAATTTAAATAAAGTTAAATAAATTGTTGTAATTTACCATTCTCTGGCTTTATTTAACTTTAAAACACAACTTAAAATACTACAAAACAATAATATGGCGGATTATATATAAGAATGAGTACCGCTGGTCTGAAGTACCGCAGATAGTGGTACAGGGAGACCAATACCAATAAAACAATAATACAACAAGCTTCACAAAAGAGTTAATAGTCGCGTGACTCCTAACCCTATAGTGATGAAATTTGTTGGTGAAAATAATAGAAAAGGAGAAATTTTTAGGACTAATTTCTGCTATTTTAATGAGGAAACAAACATTGACATTAAGAATGCTGTTCTAGTAAAGAGCAAGAAGCATTTTCTTAAAAATGGTGAATCGGGAGTGCTCGTGTTTTTCATAGATAAAAAAAACAAAAAACAAGCCTTTGGATATGGTGTTGCAAGATGGACGTTTGAAGAGGATGAAGAGGAGAAACCTGTTCCTGATCCCGAATATCCTTATTATTACATATGCTTTAAGCTACACGTAATTAGCTAAATTACGAGGGCTTTACGTAATTTATTTGGCGAAGGAAATTTTGAGAGATGTGGCTGTTTTGAACGATGTGCAAATGGAGACTACAACCCAAACGGTCTTCCTACAGTTTAGAAATAACTAACAAACAAACTAGCCTGAAATTTTTATTTGCATGATCTTGTTTTTAGTTTTTAGCCGTGGTAAATTTCCAATGGGTAAAGGCCACGATGATGAATAATATGTTGAAGACATTTTTTTGTTCACTGCAAATCTATCCAGTATATTTATTAAACTCCCATTTTTTGCAGTGCCGTAGCCAGACATGATTTGTCACCGAGGCAGAGATCACCCGAGTGTGCTCTTAACTCCTATCCCCCAAGAAAAATTTTGAAATTCTCATGGTCGCGGGAAAATGGTTTCGCCACAAAATGCTTTAAACGTTTATAAATATTTATACAATGTAAATTACCACAATTTTTTAACTGTCACTAAACTCCGTTTTATTCAAATACTTGGTTGACTAATTGAGCATCATGTTAAATTCATTTTGATATATTACTTGCAAAACTTGTTTGGGGGTATATTTCAAATTTCAGCAAACACACCACAGCGGAGAAAAAATGACAAATTTTGCTTACTGTGTTTGAAGGGCTTGTACAAACGGAGGAGACTTTCGGAAAAAACTTGAGAGCAGATTTGTGTAAGCCCGAGACCGAAGGGTTTCCATCTTTGCACTGTTTAAAATAAAAATAATTTAAAACTAGAGGGCACTCAGACTGCATACCTCCGCCAGGTTCATTATTTTAATTTCTGCAAACGTACCTTGCAGTCTAGTTGGTCAAATATGTAACATGGCGACGAACTCGCTCACGAAATCCATTTTGTTTAAGTAGGTATGTAAATGTTTTTCGGATAAACACAGATAGATTTAAATCACAGGTTTGATAAACTAGACAACGGTGTACTCAGAATAAGTAAACGTTTTGAGATTGCTTCCTTTTTTGCGTAGCAATATATTTATTGTTGTAAGATTACATTTATTGTATTGATCTACTTACGCATTCAGTAAGTTTGCAATAAGCAATAAAAATTTTTCTTCATTTCTTCGTCAATTTTAATCCAAATTCAACCAAACTTTTATCAGTTCTTCCTTCACCGGTGTTTCGTTAGTTATCGAGCGCACAGACAATCACAAACACATACACATACAAGTGAAAGCATAACCTTCCTGTTGGAGGTAACAACTTTTTCTTTCAAATTATGTTCATGATTGATTTGCAATTATTCTCTTTTATTTAACTAAAGGCCCATTCTCACAATCCAATTTTGTCGGATCCATCCTAAAAAACGGATCAAAATGGACCAATAGTTTAGATAAATAGGGGGAGAGGGGTTTGGAGGAATAGAAAGAAAGAGGCTTAGGGAACAGGAAGAAAAGTGATTGGTTGATAGGAAGAGTGCATTTAGAGGCATAAGAAAAGATGTTGGTGTCATAGGGAAAGAGGGTTAAGGTTTTAAAAAGTGGCTGGTTCCATGGGTAAAAGAGTAAGAGGAATACTTAATTAAGATCGAAATAATTTGAGAAACAAAACAGAGCACTAGTTTCAATAAATTTCCTTACTTCGACGGCAGTTTTCTGTGATCAGTACAATCATCAAATTGCATGTGATAATCAACTTCTTGACCAATCCAAGGTACCCCTTTCCTCAGCAACACAATGTCTGAATTACCTCATCCATTGTTTGAAACGCCAACGTTCAGATGGAGGGAGAGATCAAGTTGTTCTTCTTGGAGGTTATGATGTAAAAGAAATATTGAACAGTGCTCTCATGTATGACAGCAAAACAGGAAAGAGCAAAGTCTTACCATCCATGTTGCAAAAGAGATGGGGATGTTATGCAGTTATAAAAGATGATACAATTGTTGTCATGGGAGGTGTAAATTATAAAGATGAATCTCTTAAATCAATGGAGTGTTTTAGAATTGGATGGAGTTCTTCATGGATATATCTTCCTTCAATGAATGAACCACGAGAAGGAGCCTTTGCTGAAGTTTTACAATTTGAAAAAAGTATATCTGAGCAGGTGTTTTCACTTAAAATTTTGTATTTTCATTCAATAAAGCCATATTTCCCCTTTTTGCGAAAATTTCGTGTCAAGAAATGAGGAAATTTCTTCCAAATTTCTTTCTCTGTTTTTAATGATTCAAGGTAAAAATAGATCATCAATAGTAAAAGTAAGCAATATTTCTGAATATTAAAATAAAGAACAAGTGCTCTGCCTGTGCTCTAAGGCACGAATCAAATGAGCAAGTCTAATTATAAAATAAACACAATGAAACGCGTGCGCTGATTGGTCTAGAGATGTGTTCGCATTATTCTGTGTAAAACACATCTGAGCTCAACCAATCAAATCAATCAAATCAATCAATCATTCAAAGGGAATTTGCAAATCGATTATGAATAAATTTTAAAGGAAAAATTAAAATGTTTGTCTTTTTCGTATTATTGTTATTTTGTAAAAGAAATAAAAAATGTTTTTCCTGCTCTCACTGGCTTATGAAAACCTTGGAGACGTTTGTGAGAACTTCCGAGCAGGCACAACCCTTGACCTTCGGTCTTGGGATTGCACTGATCTGCTCTTGAGTTCTCCAAAAGGTCTCCTCGGTTTGCATAAGCCTGTACAAACACAGTAAACATCTTTTATTTCTTAAAAAGAGTACAATATAAGTGCCATAATTTGAGCACAAACATAAACGTACGTATGTTTTATAGACTAGTATTGTGTAGAAATAAGACCTAGGGACTAACAAAATAATTTTAGTTATTCATTATCAACAATCGCTGATCATGGTTGAAAAGATTCGACAATTAAAAAATTTAGATTAATTCGGAAGTTGAATGAACAGAAAAATAAAGTTGAATGAAAGAGGAAAAAACATTCAAACTTTGAAATATGTACGCGCGAGTGAAAAAAAATACGTGTCCGAATTGCTTTTTGGCTTTATCGTGTTCTTGTGCAAGCTATTTAAAAAGTGTTTCTCGGTTACACAATTCTCGCGCTATTTTACAGTGTGACATGAACTATCAGAAGTCACATTTCCTATTCCATCAAAGGTTTTCTCAGATCTTGAGCGCTAAAAACTTTAATGACGTTTTCATAACAGTTCAGTTTTTTAATACAATCTGTGTACACTGCCTACATTATAAACTAAGTAACGTGTGTTGGTGGTGATGAATTAATAACTGATGAAAAAATGTCCTGACACCGTTTACGCGAAACATAAAAATATATGAATTTTATTGGTTTAATCTAAGCTAACAATGTCTACAGGAAATTACACGAGTATAAATTTAGAGAGAACTAAGTTTACCATGAGACTGCGCAGAATCATTTTCTTATTCTTGAATTCCAGAAATATTCCTGATCAGTCTAGAATTTTCTTCTGACTTTTTCAACACTTTAGCATTCTGAATTTGTAATTCTTTAACCATTTTAATCAACGTCACTAGATCTTCATTTTTTTCGACTTGCTCCGAGCTCACGTCTTCTTTATCGGAGGAAAAATCATAAAATATAATTCCATCGACAAAATTATAAAATCTACGCTTTTGGTTGGGCCATTCCACCAAAGGATGTATAAGTGCCTTTTCTTGTTTCGTGAAATAAGAAAACATGAACTTCTTTCTTTCTAGGTTGATGATCATGTTCGCCTATAAATTGGTTAATAAGACGAAAATAAAGAATTCATTTAAACGTTAAAAGGAATTTATAACTTTTAATCTATTTCGTTATTTTATAGTGTAAAGTCTAACTTTATCTCAGATTATATTAAAAAATGATGCTTCACTAATTCGATCGTTTTGCCATTTTTCTTACCGTATGAATATGTTTCCGCAATTTGGCGTCCTTTCTAATCTTAGATGCATCCTCAATGGCAAGGGCGAGAATGAGGTTCATAATAACGACCGGCATGATGACGACGAAAACGACAAAAAGAACTATCTGTTGTGGGTAAAACATGTCGTAATAATGGTGACGAAGAAATGTCTCTTTAAAATCAATTTCTCCGATCGTCATGATCGCTGTAGTTAACATCGAGGTTTGAAAATTCCCAAATCCCTCTCTGTCATTCAGTATCACTGTAAAGGCTGCTGCAAACGCGACGAAGAAAAATAATAACAGACTCAAAACCTAAACAAAAATATGAGGAATTATTTTAAGGCCCGCTCACACGATCCGATTTGTCGGATATTGATATCCGATTGTTTCGGTTCCGATATTGGTTGCTATTTAAGAAGGTCGGATAATTTTGTTCATATTTATATTCGTTTAAATATTTATAGTCTTGGTAGCAGACATTTGTGATATCCAGTACATTTATCGATCTATTTTTCGTATTTTTGTTCTTGTTTCCAAGCCTTTTTCAAGTCTAAAGTTTTGCGCTAAGTAAAATTTGGAAAGTATGGAGAGTGAAAGGTCCGGGACTAGTCGGCTTTCTTTGATCTTGTTGGATGAAAATAGAAGAAGTTCTATTTCCATCGATTTTCAGACGGACGGAACCGACTGTCGGAGGCTCGCTTTATATGTGTTCTCACAATCCGTTTTTTAAGATCCGATAAAATCGGGTGAACGGGCCTTTAGTCTGAGAAAACTTTGATTAAATATTCAATTAAATTGAGCATCTTAGATATTATTTCTTAGAATGTCCTTGAACATTGGCTTGTTTCATGTTCGAAAGATGTCTTTAACATGAGTTAAATGATAGACACCAGGGCCGGATCGGTTGCACAAAGCCTGGATAGCGCTATACATTGGATAGCAAAAGTCTTCAAACTTGTAAAAAAAAGGTGTTTATATTTTTCTTACGACAAAGAAATTTTGTAATCTTCGAAACAATATTTTTTTTCAGTGATTGTTCAGTTTGAATATTATACTTTTTACTTTTTAAAAGGTTTTATAATATATTAATCCTAACACGATTTTAATATGCACACGAAAAACATGTTACTTGGACGAGATTTGAACTCGGTTTTGAACTCGGGAAAAGGTTTTATAAAAGTTTAAAAAAACGTGATATCCAATGGATAACGATATCCAGGCTTTGTGCAACCGGCTCCTGATGGATAAACGACATTATTGATTATGGAAAAACGCTAATGTTAATGACGGTACACAATGGTATGGAGTGATCACGTTTTTAATTCTTTGCGGATGTTATTTTGCACAGCCAACGTCTGCCATACATGTATGTTAGTTTCTTTTTGCAAAATTATTTACCATGTGGACGAACCTTAATTAATGTGACGAAAATTTTCTTCAACATTTGTATAACAATACCGTAGTAGGCAAATCTTCTGAAATACATAATAAGATTCATCCAAGAACAGAACAACGCCAGAGAACAGGATTTCCATTGTAAACTTGTCTTTACTGAGATATTGTCGTTACTCGGTAGAGCAAAGATGAATGTTGATATGTAGAGAGTCCATTCCAAATAGTTGACTTTGTCGCGTAAATAACTCTTCCCGTTAAGCACCAACTAAACAACAAGAACACGATTTCAATATGTAGCCAAATTTTTGGCACGTATGCAACTACGATACTTTCTTTCTAATATATCAATGTGTTATGATGTAAATGAAATGAAATGATATAATAAATTTGAAACAGAAAAAAACATAGTGTTAGAAAAAAAATACACACCTGAAAAATTTCTTTCAACGTCTGAAAGCCGGCAGAAACAAGACAGATACTCATCGCTATCATAACAATTATTGATGCGTCTGGTAATTCTTTAGGATGTATAAAATTGACACAATTTCTTAAACAACTGAAAATTTTGTAAAATCACATATATGTTCAAAACTTCGACTAATAATTTATAATACTTATATTTTTTGTCGCAAAGCCGGTTAACTAAATTGTGTTCTTGGTTTTAACTCTTGAAATCTACCCAATCGTTTAATATGCCAGACGAAAGCAGTTTCTTAGTATTAAAGAGGTACATCACATTTTGGCTTATACATAGCCAATATAAGGACCATTTACATGATCTTGGCTAACCGAGATACAGTGAAGCGTGAAATGATTTTTGAGGCATTAAAAGGAGGTAAAACTTCAAGCTAAAAAATTACAATTTTTTTTAAGCACCACATTCCTGTTGGAATTCTCAAATTAGGCCAAACTGGTTGTGTTCATTTTAAATGTTTTGGGTAGTTAATAAATCAGAGTATTTTGAAAATGCAAAAGTAGATTTATCTGAGGATAAGTATTGAATCGTTTCCATTTGTCAGAATAATTCAACGTTTGGCTGAATCCTGACTACCCGGGATCATGTAAATAATCAGCCTTAAGTAAGTCTTTCTGACCTTGATTATTAATTGACTCTTCGTATGAAGGAATTTTGAACGCATAAACGTTTAGAGAAACCAGAAATACGACATAAATTAAAAATCCAACCAAATAAACTTTGAATCCAAATGCCTTCCATTTTTCTTTCAGATATTTACAGCAGACAGGATGCTGTAAACATTTGGAGCTGCCACTTTTCACCATCGCTTCAATGGCAGTCAGCGGCTCCACATTTGCTATCAGAGAAAAACAAAAAATGCCCAAATGATTTTGCAATGTCCATGATGTACAATAAATTATGACATATTTGCTGTATCATACCTGTAGCGTTATTATTCTGTAAACACATAAAGTCGTATTCAATTTTGTAATCCTTACTCTATGAATCACCTATACGTGTCTCGCTGTTAACGAGAGCTTGATATGCCACTTCGGACATACCTTGGGAAATCAACGTTTTCATCGTTGCTTCAGGACCATCCTTTGTTGTTTCCATTATCTAAAGAAGAAACACAGTTTCCAACAAATTCTTATTTAAATGAAGATATGATCTTTGCACTTTGCTGGACAATTTAAGCAATCGTCTCAGGACCTGAAAAAATCAGGTGACTCAACGGGATTCGAACCCATGACCTCTGCGGTGCCGGTGCAGTGCTCTGACCAACTGAGCTATGAAGTGACACAGTGGTGAGCAGGTAAATATTGTTGGGCTCATGTTTTCTCGTGAAAGGAATGTCGTACGAATGTTTTATGCAGTGCGGTGTTTGAAATTAAATGAAGATATGATCTTCGCACTTTGCTGGACAATTTAAGCAATCGTCTCAGAACCTAAAAAAATCAGGTGACTCAACGGGATTCGAACCCATGATTTTTTCAGATGCATTTAACGACTTTAACCAATATTTTTATGGTTACTGTAACCAATCATATGGCTATTTTAACAAATCATTTTTTACGGTGTAAGGAAGAAAGTTTTAACCGTTTCTGAAAAGTGCTTTTTAATCGACAGTTCAATATGAAAAAAAATGAAAACGTCTTTCCATCTTTCATGGCACATCATCACCATTGCTGTATCTTTATTTCTATTACTAATCATTTCGTCAAAATAAGAAACTTTATCTGTGGTAATGGCTGCTTTATTATCGAGTAAAAATTTCACTACATCTGTCTTGCCATTCAAACAAGCTTTAAACTAGCAATTCAAACTAGCAATTCAGCCGCAAGGCTGCAATTAATATTTTAATAAACTACCTACCTACCTACCAAATAGTGGTGTCTCTCCATCTTTGTCTTTGTGGTTGATCAAGGAAGGTTTGTGCTTCAGCAGCAATTTAACAGTTTCGAGATGTCCATGACACGCTGCAATATGAAGTGGAGTGGGATAGTGGATGTCGTTATATAAAAAGAACCAAAAAAATATTGGCTTAAATTAACGTCTCAACTCCATCAACGCTGCGGCCTGCGTTAATTTGTGTTCTCACGTGGATTTAGCTTCTTAGAAACACAACAGATAGAAAATTTACCTCGTCATTAATATTTCGTATTCCAGAAGATATTTAACGACCCGTGAGCTACTATAGTATGCAGCTGTATGAAGCGGAGTTTGTTTGGTAGCATTAGCCATGGAAATTAACTTTCTACAATTGTCAAGTAACAATTTAATGACACCAAGATTCTGAGAAATAACAGCGCAATGTAATGGGGAACTTTGGTTTTCTGAGAGGACGTTCAGCTTTGCACGGATGTCAATCAGAATTTTCACACTCTAAAAAAACGTTGTTTACTTAAAACTAACGTTGCTAACAAGTTAACTCCAAAGGAAACGAGCACAAATACCTCGACTCGCCCTTCTTCAGCTGCGGCATGTATTGGAGCATAACCATCGTCTGTTCTTTTTTCATTTATCAACGGAAGAATGTCACTTTCCTAAGAAGTAATTAAAATTCCAGCTTCTCCATTTACCCCCAACATAAAATCCGAAAAAATTATACCTTAAGCAAAATCTTCAGTAGTTCAGGATGAGCTACTGCATAATGAAGAGCTGTGCCATTTTTATCTCTTTTAACGAAACGATCTTCTTTTAGCAATTCTTTCACGTCTTCAACATGACCACCTTCTACTGCAAGGAGCAAGGCACGATGAGAGAGACCTGCATAACGATCGCGCGTATACGTCGACGCTTACCCGCTGTACGGCATTTTATCATTAGAGTGCAATAAGGGTTCTTCTATTATCGCGGCATGCTGTACAGGTAAAGCTTCCTTCGGTTCTTCTATAATCGCGGCATGCTGTACAAGTGAATCTCCCATCGGTTCTTCTCTTATCTTGTTTTGCTGTTTAAGTAAATCTCCCATCGTATCAATAAACCTTGACAATATCTTCTCCATGCCATTTTTACGCACAGCGTCAACCAAATAACTACCACCACTATTCATTTCTTCTTGCAAACAGGAACGTATCATATGTTCATCCTGTTGTAGACAAACTTTTACAGTACTTTCATCTCCGCTGTCCACAGCTGCATGAAGTATATTTTGGTGATGTTTCCCGCCATGTTTCTTGCTGAACAATAACTTTTTCACTCTATTTTTTTCTATTGAAAGACAATTTATAACATTAAAGAAAATAAACAGCAAACAGTCTTTACACTTCCTAAAATATAAACTAAGATACCGCGTGTTCGCGTATAAGGGGATGAATGAATAACAGAATGTGAATAGTAATAACAGTCTTTATCCTACACCTAAATTAATAGGAAGCCAATAATATAAGAAACTGGTTGTATTGATAGCCCGAAAAACTTAGGAATTAAGAGATCATGTCAGAAAAGATGAACAACATATGGAACAGAGCAAGAATATTGAAATAAAAAACATAAATTGCAAAAACCGTGTAAAAAGGAGAGCATGTGCTCTTTAAGATAGAGAGAAGAAACACAAAGAATCTGAGTGTTGTAAATTTTTAAAGAGTGGAGCAAGAATCAATATGGCTTGTGCGAAAAGTATATAAATTTGTCTTAATTAAAAAACCAGGAAAGGTTTGGAAACACAGGCGGCATGAACAACTTAGCATACACAAAGAGGTAGCAAAGACAATGCATTAGCAAAATGATAAAATGCGTCATAAGAAAAAACAGCTGTTCAAGTTGTTAATTTATATTATACTTTATATTGCCTTTCATTATTAATAAATAGTCGATCTTATAATGCTCAAAAAGGTGTGGTCTATCTTATTGTAGCGTTGTTAACTCCAACGAAAAATATTTTCGACTTAATTTCATCTCTTATTTTTCACCTCCATATTCATATAAAAATATATTGATATGTAATACATTAAAAGATTCGTCATTAGCCTTATAAGATTATAAAAATTATATATTCACTCAATATAGAATCTCCTAAAATGCCAACAAAGACCTAAGCAGGAAAAAAGTAAACCAAGAATACAAACAACTCACAGTGTTGATTGCATTTCAGAAATAGATAAATGGCATTTATAAACCCGGAGAGCATTGAAGAGTTTTTCGATATTGGCCCTAAAATAGCTCTTTTAGAGGTTGAAAGAGCACTTAAAGCATTTTTTGACCTTAAAAGAACTTGAAAAGCATGTTTGCACCTTGAGGCTTTGAAACTCGTGTAAAAACAGAAAAGTTTTCCGTCCTTGCTAATAACTGATAAGCTGGTGCAAACACGGTATTCACGTTTGTGCAAAGAAGTTCCAAAAATGGTGACGTTGCGAAGTTGTTTGACTGTTTTCTTTCTTGTTATCATCGTCAAGAAAGAATGTTTGGCTGAACGTAGAAAGATCGGGAATGATTTTTTCGATGACGATAACGCTCACGTATTTTTGAAAAGACAAAGTCGCATAAAATATATACCAAGCCAAGGAGATAAAAAAATATTTGGAAAAATTCAGAAACAAGAGAATAAGGAAAGAAAAGATCCGATGAACGGAAGAAAAAAGAGACGAAATGACTGGAGTTAAATATTAGACAATTCAAACGTAAAAGCAGTAGATGTTTAAATGGAGGCAAAAAAAAGGAAAATAGGAAATTCTCGCGACAAACATTTCCTTATTATGATACATGTATATAGAGTAGAATTTTCGCCATATGATTAAAGTATTCTCGCAGTTAATTCATTTTTTTTTTGTTTCTATGAAAAAATTCCATGAAAATTTTGATAAAGACCAAAAGAAAACATAATGTTATGGTCTTAATATTGGCAATATACATACTAAACACAGAATTTGAAGTTTATTCAAATAATCCCTTACCCACTGAAAAGAAATATACTGGGAAAATGGCGTCAGTCTAAATTTGACCCGAGTAAATTGTCAAACGACTGAATCGAGATACAATATTAAAATGAGAACTAAAACTAAATTTTAAAAAATTTCTTTTTGTCGAGTGTTACATGTTTTCCTTCTTGTGGCTTGCTACATAGCAAATTATAAGTCTGCGTCTAGCTGACTTTACCCTTGTTATGGCATAGCAACTTTTGTGTTAGCAAATAACTATCATATTAATATAGGCATGATATACTAATATATTTGCCTTTTGAAATCCATTGCTATCTGCAGAATATAACATGCAAACATGAATACGTTTCAGCCTTAGAGACAACTGATTTCAATAAAAGAAATAATAAACTCGAACATGCATTTATGTATATGTCTCGCTCAAATATCAATCATTCAAAGTCCCTGAGTTGTCCGTGAGACAGCGATACCCCACACAGTAGAGCTCGACAACTTTGGTCATACTAAAAAAAGTAATTGATTTAATTTTGTTTATTTTCAATTCAGTAGCTTTGAATGATATCGCCTCTTATCTGTTACCAGTCTTTCTATTAGCATGTGTGATCTTCTGTTGGAACAGAAAAACGTGATATCTATTAGAGCAAAATATATTTAAACTAGGGAAACAGAAAACATGAGTTGGATGAGTAATAGACAACTTAAACAACCTAGCAAGCGGAAACTTGAATATAGAAAAAAATTATCTAGTGTGGAAAGGAAACAATTGATTTAAAGGGAAATGATGGCAAAAATACACCACCAACATATATTTTCATGATGGGAAACAGGACTTATACGGAAGGTTTTAAGATTTGTCCGTGTTCCATGTTCTTCAGCGTATGATCACGCACAATAGTTCGTCTCGTAATATAGTTGCTTAACTGTTTGTTCTTTTTAATTGCTTTTTCCCTTTGACTACATTATGTTGGAGTGAGGTTTGGTCATTGATAAGAAAAATGAGAACACTTTTAAAATTTGGAATTCAATTAATCATAAACGTTCTTGTGGAATGCTAAATTCTAAATGTGCTTCCAATTAATAAAACCACACTCTAAAATCTGTCGGTGTCTGAGACCCTGATGAGACCGTGATGTCGGTGTCTGATGGCTTACTGAGACCCTTATAGGAAATAGCATAATTTTATTAAGCAACTGAAAGTAAAATATTGGGTTTTATAGACGTTGCAATATCTGCCCTAAAACCATCAAAAATGTTCTGAGGGTTTTTATAAGAGTCATTAAAGCATGTTTGCACCTTTGCATCTCCACATGTTTTACTCAAGTATAAAAGCAAGAAAATGTCAACAACGCCTGAGTAAGTGGGATAGATGCTGTTGTTTGCAAAAACATTGTGTAAATGGATGCATTGCGACTATGTTTAACTGTGATTTTCCTGACTCTATGGTCAAAAGATTGTCTGTGTGTGCAAAAAAAGATCTGAGATGAATTGTTTGACGACGACAATAACGCTTGCGTGTTTTTGAAAAGCAAAAGAAAATCTGAATATCAAAATACATAGTACGTATCAATGAAATTCTTCTTCCTATATATATATACTATACAATCAGACGCCGAATCCAAGAATCAAGATCACACAAATAACTCCATTCTAACACAAACGAATTTGTCACAAGCATCTCGAGGAAACCACAACCGAACTGCAAACTAAAATTCTAAACAAAGGATTAAATTGCAACTTTAATAACAAGAACAAACTTGACTACGTTGCCGACCTGGAATCAGCTTTAAAGTACACCAACTTAACAGACCAAACAAAAGAAACATTCGTCAGAAAATCACCAATAACCCTTGCCACCAACCACCAGTCACCTTGGGCGACTCTAGGATTTTTTTTCTTAGTCAAAATGGCCGGAGGCGTTAGCTGCCTAGAGGGCACCCGGAGTCATGCACCCTCCTGAAAAGGAGTTTTTCAAGATAATAGCTTAAGACTAATGGAACTTAAGCCGTTTCGCTCAATATCAGAGCTCATCAGCACGCCTAGGATACAGTTGATAAATGAAATTTTTATTCACAGTAGCATTTGACATGGACGTCCAGGACTTAGCAAGCCCAACCTTAAAAAAATTCTTTATGATTAGCCACGATAATTAGCAGTTGTGAGCATGATGATTATTACTGAATACACACCACCAAAACATAAAACATACCTTAAGTCCATGACAAACGCGGAATGTAGTACACAGATCTTGCATCAATAGATGAAGCAATCTACATCTTTAAGCAAAACAAAGTATAGATTTTCACTCAGTACAATACTTCATATAAAATAAACTTCAAGTAAAACAGAGAACGCTTATGCTGGTTAAAGCATTTGACGTAGTAATTTCTTTTCAAGCAAGATGTATATTGTTAGAAGTGAGAACTGTCGATATAACTTAATGTTTTATGAAATAGAATAAAATGGAGTGAAGTAAAAAAGGTTTTCTCTTTTAGCTAAAAGCCAACTTAATCTTCCTCTTTTCCTTTGTAAACAAGTCAATAACTTTTTGAATATCCAACTCTATGTCATTGTGAATGTAAAGCAACGCTAAACCATTTAAACGAGTCTCGACCATCGTACTTCGACTATACTCTTTAAGTCTCCAGACGACATCGTTGCTATTTTTAAAAAAGACAAAACTGAACAAATACTACACGCCAAAAACAATACCACAAATAACATAACCTTCACTATAGACGAAGAGCACGACAAACAGCTTACTTTCTCCAACATCCTACTGACAAGAACAGATGACGGTACATTAAACACACAAGTATACTGCAAAACCACCCACACAGACCAAATACTCGATTTCAACAGCAATCACCCAACACAACACAAAATAAGCTGGATTCGAACACTTTTTAACAGGATAAACACTCATTGTAACACCGAAGAAGCCAAGAAAACAGAACGCAACTACTTATACTCCACATTTATTAAAAACATTTACCCTAGAAACTTCATAAACAAAACTATATACAAAATACAAAACAAAACACAAACTGACAAAAGCAACAAGCAACCGGACGACACAGTAAAAATCGTCACATTACCATACATAAACGGAACATCAGAAATGACTGCCAGACTTCTTCGACCATTTAATATTAACATCGCCCACAAACCTACATAAAACTCAAATCATGTTTCACCAAACATAAAGACAAAACAACAATTCATGATACAACTGGCGCGATCTACATGATACCATGTAAAGACTGTTCAAAGCAATACATAGGACAAACATCAAAGAAAATCGAAACAAGACTCACAGAACACAAAAACGCCATAAAACAACGAGATCTAAACTCACTACCGGCAAAACATACCCACGAAATAACCACACATTCGACTGAACAGAAACTAAAGAACTAGCACGCGCACAGACTAAACACGCAAGCAAAGTTAAAGAAGCTTGGTACTGCAAAGACAACGACACGATAAACAGACACATTGACATACAATTTTATATTCACAACTAAAGAAAAAGGACAAAAAAACTACAAATAACACCAAAAATACAACATTACACTCTAATAATATAAACACCAAAGATATTCACAATACATCAAAACCATGACAACGCAATCCACACTATTCAATCACATTAATTCACCGTCTAATCCAATTAGATGCTCCAAACGTCTACAAATTAAAAACAATTGTAAATAACTTCCTATTTCATTCTGATGAAGGCTCGAAGCACCGAATCGAAAACTCATTAAAATTATTTATAAAAATCCGGAAAAACTTTTATTTTTAAATAATATATTTTATTGTATATGAGCTATATATAAACAATAATCGTGTTGTGTTTTTAAAGAATCGTTTATATGAAGAAGGTTTTTGCGAACACATATGGCTAGCATGATTTTTAAAGCATGAATAAAGATGAGATGAAAAATAAAAGATGAAAACGTTGCTAAACGTCGAATACTTAGAGACGGTTTTTAAAAGTATAATCAATTTTACAGGTTAGAAGTATACCTTCAAGATAGATAGAATGAAAAACGCCATAGAAATAAAAGATGCTATTCAAATGACCTAAACGTGTTTGTCGATTTGAGTGACCAGATGTATGAGTGAATTATATTGAATACGACTAAGCTTTATTAGCTCGTTAAATAAAAAGCAACCAATGTGTTTATGCAAATTCTATAAGCATCATTCAGTTAGCTATAATGAAAATTATAAACACAGCACAGAACTGTTAAGCATAGATTGTTAAGCAATTTCTTTTGAAATTTACAGAGCAGAGGGTCTTAAAGTTTGTTCTTGTTTATAAAAACGAGAAATGGTTATTTTTATGATATCAATATTTGCAAATTCCTTTATCCTTACAACTACATACAATTAATTGCAGGAAGTAAAATGAATACCTCGGAGCATGCAGGAATACTGAAAAGCGTAAAAAAACACACAAATAATTTACATCATTACAAAATGTGAAAGAATAAAGATAATTATTCTTAACTCTGGAAATGAGATCATAAAATGGATAGCAGCATCAAAATTGGAAAGTGGAGAGATGTGTATTTAAGAAGTTTTGTTTTCAAGAGTTTGAAATATTTACATACAAAAATTACGATATTCTTACTGCTTGTTGAAGAACGTATAAATCATGTTAACACCTTTGCATCTATCACATGATCAGTTGCAATATAAAACCAAATAGTGTTATGGTCTAAACATAAAAAGAACAGACATTTGCTTGGTATGTTGTTGACGAAAAATTTTGTGACAATTTGCTCTTTTTCGATTGTGTTTAATAGTTATTTTCCTGGCGTTTATTGTCAAGAAAGAAGATCTCGTTGAGGGAAGGAGCATTGTGGGCGAATTGTCGAACGACGATAACTCTAACGAAATTTTAGAAAGCAAAAGAGATGGATTTGTGATTTTGAGTAAGGAAGACCATGCAAGAATTCGGAAAGCGAAGTTAAAGAAAGGAAATGGTGCCCTGATGTATGCTCGGGGGAAAGAACGTGATTATTGGAACTAAACTTTATACGATTATTAAACTAAACAAACGACTATGCAGCTATTAATATGGATATAAAAATATTGTTGAAAAAAGTTCCTTAAACAACCGTCGTTGTAATTAATATGTAGAACATATTTGTAGTCGTTTAAATAAAGTGGTGTCACAGTTGATTTAATGCCATTTTATTTGAATAATTTAAGATATACCACGAATCCATTTTCGATAAAGACAAACCATGCATTATGATTAAATATTAGACTGGAGATTTCCAGTTTGTTCATGAAGTTTTCAGACAATGCCTCATCATTTAATGAGACTATTACGCATAACAACTTTGATTGTCAAAATTCTACTTAAGTTAATGTTGAAGAGCGTTTTCTCTACGATATTTCACTGCATAAAAATATACTCAAAAATGTTTATGAGTATGTTAAACTTTGCTTTTTGTAACGTAATAGCTATTGAGTATTGATATGGTTAGTATCTGGGCTATGCTTTCTTTAGTACGGACGTCACCAAAACAGGTGAATATTTTACTTTAATTTAAATCACTGGCACGTCACCTTTTCTGACATTTTTTCCTATATCACTGCTCCGTATAAGCAATTATCTGTCACCTGACATGTGTTCGTGAATGTATATTTCTATGTTCTAAGTTCTTTGACTTTGTGGATCAAAGTCGTTCACGCATATGCCATGTTTAATATAATATTTCAGCGTCAACGTTTGAAAATTAGAGCCCAAAAATATAAAGAAGGAAGCTTGAGACTACAATAGTAGTCGCAATAATTGTATATGATCTGTAACCAGGACAAGCAGACAATCGTAAGTAAAGCAAAATAAAACAAATTCCGAAAACGGACATCTCGTTTTCTTGATATCCAAGGTAATACAAGAGTTTTAAAACTAAAGATGGTGTAATACTTCGTCTTTATTCCAAAGACATCATCAGACTAATAGTTTACAATGCAGGCTGCGTAGTTTAAGTGCAACAGGGTTACTCATGTTAACAAGGTTACTCATGTCAAAAAAAATGGGAGTTTAACATGTTTAAATTTTAACACATGTAAATTTTTGATAGAATCCTTTGCTTATTAAATTACAACCAAGTCACAAATGGTTTGACAGTTAATAAGTAAAATTCAATTTCCTTTGAAAGAGGAAGATTTTTTATGAGAAGAGTTTTTATGAATTTTTATAAATAAGAATTGTGTACCTTCTAAAACCTTGTATTGATGCATCACATGATTTGGCAGCATCTATAGCTGTCAATATTTAGCTACGTACTTATGAATAATTTAACTCACCAAAACATTTATATAATGCTAGCGACAGTTTCAAATGATGATGACGACGATGATGATGACTTTGACTACGATGATGTAAAAGATACTTTCTTCGAAGCAAAGTTTCTAAATGATGATGACGACGATGATGATGACTTTGACTACGATGAGGAAGAAGTCCTTTCTTCAAAGAAAAGTTTCTAAATGATGATGACGATGGCGATGATGACTTTGACTACGATGAGGAAAAAGATGCTTTCTTCAAAGAAAAGTTTCTAAATGGTGATGACGACGAGAATGATGACTTTGACGACGATGAGGAAGAAGATACTTTCTTTAAAGCAAAGTTTCTAAATGATGATGACGACGATGATGATGACTTTGACGACGATGAGGAAGATCCTTTCTTCAAAGAAAAGTTTCTAAATGATGAATATGACATTCGAGATGATGTGCACGCAAAACTCATAAGGTATACACTTCAAACTAAAATTCAGCTAAGTCTATGCTAATAGTTTCGTATTGGAAACATTGATAAAAATTAACGCAATAACTTGATTTGAAGAGCCCTTAGAATGTACAAATGCCTGAAACTCATTCTTTCGTTATAATAACTAAATCTTTCTTCTATTGCAAACAGTTTGGAGAATTTCCTTCCCTCCACTTGATATTTCCTTGTTTTATGATCCATAACTTGGTCAAACAATTTCAATATTTCCTTTAGCATTCACTTCGTAATCGCTTTATTGCAAGAATTTTATTTACATTTAAACTTCATACAGTTTACCGTGGATGCGAGGAGAGTATGGAACAATTGGTCCTAACGAGATAATACCGTATGTTCACGTTTTTGTCACAGTTGACTATGAAAAAGGAGGTTCTGATGAAGTTGTTTTGAAGAATTAAATTGATCAAAAATTGGAAACTGGAACTTCGAAGTATTTTGAATTCCGTAAAAAATCATATGAGAAACCGAAGCTTGAACTGTTATCGGATATTGCTGTAAAAAGAAGTAATGAGCTACCAATAAGAGGTACATTGACAATGTTCTGTTACCATAACGACAAGCATTACGCGTTGACGTGTTTTCATGTTGGTTACAACAAAGATGATATCGACAAATTTCCTGATATGCTTCATGAAGTAAAGAATGACCCTGACGAAGTGGAGTTGTTTTTGAATTCAAATAAATACTTCTACACTCCACCTGAAAACCCTTCTGAAATTCCATTGGGCCATCGATGCAGACTTTATAGTGTAAAAGAAGACACTGATATCATGGCCATAGAAGTCGATGAGAATGTTGATGTAAATTGCAAGCGACAGGGAATTAACCGCCCTCGCTGGAGTTCTTTGTGGAAAGAGCTTTGTTGTAATTTACCATTCTCTGGCTTTATTTAACTTTAAAACACAACTTAAAATACTACAAAACAATAATATGGCGGATTATATATAAGAATGAGTACTGCTGGTCTGAAGTACCGCAGATAGTGGCACAGGGAGACAAATTCCAATAAAACAATAATACAACAAGCTTCACAAAAGAGTTAATAGTCGCGTGACTCCTAACCCTATAGTGATGAAATTTGTTGGTGAAAATAATAGAAAAGGAGAAATTTTTAGGACTAATTTCTGCTATTTTAATGAGGAAACAAACATTGACATTAAGAATGCTGTTCTAGTAAAGAGCAAGAAGCATTTTCTTAAAAATGGTGAATCGGGAGTGCTCGTGTTTTTCATAGATAAAAAAAACAAAAAACAAGCCTTTGGATATGGTGTTGCAAGATGGACATTTGAAGAGGATGAAGAAGAGAAACCTGTTCCTGATCCCGAATATCCTTATTATTACATATGCTTTAAGCTACAGAGGGCTTTACGTAATTTATTTGGCGAAGGAAATTTCGAGAGATGTGGCTGTTTTGAACGATGTGCAAATGGAGACAATAAGCAAAACGGTCTTCCTACAGTTTAGAAATAACTAACAAACAAACTAGCCTGAAATTTTTATATGCATGATTTTGTTTTTAGTTTTCAGCTGTGGTATATTTCCACTGGGTAAAGGCCACGATGATGAATAATATGTTGAAGACATTTTTTTGTTCACTGCAAATCTATCCAGTATATTTATTAAACTCCCATTTTTTGCAGTGCCGTAGCCAGACATGATTTGTCACCGAGGCAGAGATCGCCCGAGTGTGCTCTTAACTCCTTTCCCCCTAGAAAAATTTTGAAATTCTCATGGTCGCGGGAAAATGGTTTCGCCACAAAATGCTTTAAACGTTTATAAATATTTATACAATGTAAATTACCACAATTTTTTAACTGTCACTAAACTCCGTTTTATTCAAATACTTGGTTGACTAATTGAGCATCATGTTAAATTCATTTTGATATATTACTTGCAAAACTTGTTTGGGGGTATTTTTCAAATTTCAGCAAACACACCACAGCGGAGAAAAATGACAAATTTTGCTTACTGTGTTTGAAAGGCTTGTACAAACGGAGGAGACTTTCGGAAAAAACTTGAGAGCAGATCTGTGTAAGCCCGAGACCGAAGAGTTTCCATCTTTGCACCTGTTTTCAAGTTCTCCCAATTAAAGGTACAATAACAACAGCCTCTTTAAAATAAAAATAATTTAAAACTAGAGGGCACTCAGACTGCATACCTCCGCCAGGTTCATTATTTTAATTTCTGCAAACGTACCTTGCAATCTAGTTGGTCAAATATGTAACATGGCGACGAACTCGCTCGCGAAATCCATTTTGTTTAAGTAGGTATGTAAATGTTTTCGGATAAACACAGATAGATTTAAATCACTTTTGATAAGCTATACAACGGTGTACTCAAAATAAGTTAACTTTTGAGATTGCTTCCTTTTGCGTAGCAATATATTTATTGTTGTAAGATTGTATTGATCTACTTACGCATTCAGTAAGTTTGCAATAAGCAAAACAAAATTGTTCTTCATTTCTTCGTCAATTTTAATCCAAATTCAACCAAAATTTAATCAGTTCTTCCTTCACCGGTGTTTCGTTAGTTATCGAGCGCACAGACAAACACAAACACATACACATACAAGTGAAAGCATAACCTTCCTGTCGGAGGTAACAACTTTTTCCTTCAAATTATGTTCATGATTGATTTGCAATTATTCTCTTTTATTTAACTAAAGGCCCATTCTCACAATCTAATTTTGTCAGATCCATCCTAAAAAACGGATCAACATGGAGCAATAGGTTGGATAAATAGGGAAGGAGGGGGTTGGAGGAATAGAAAGAAAGAGGCTTAGGGAACAGGAAGAAAAGGGATTGGTTGATAGGAAGAGTGGATTTAGAGGCATAAGAAAAGATGTTGGTGTCATAGGGAAAGAGGGTTAAAGTTTTAAAAAGTGGCTGGTTCCATGGGTAAAAGAGTAAGAGGAATATTTAATTAAGATCGACATAATTTGAGAAACAAAACAGAACACTAGTTTCAATAAATTTCCTTACTTCGATGGCAGTTTTCTGCGGGTCAGTACAGTCATCAAATCGTATGTGACAACCAACTTCTTGACCAATCTATGGTACCCCTTTCCTCAGCAACACAATGTCTGAATTACCTCATCCATTGTTTGAAACGCCAACAGTCAGATGGAGAGATCAAGTTGTTCTTCTTGGAGGTTATGATGGAAAAGAAATATTGAACAGTGCTATTATGTATGACAGCAAAACAGGAAAGAGCAAAGTCTTACCATCCATGTTGCAAAAGAGATGGGGATGTTGTGCAGTTATAAAAGATGATACAATTGTTGTCATGGGAGGTGTAAATGATAAAGATGAAGATCTTAAATCAATGGAGTGTTTTAGAATTGGATGGAGTTCTTCATGGATATATCTTCCTTCAATGAATGAACCACGAGAAGGAGCCTTTGCTGAAGTTTTACTATTTGGAAAAAAGGATATCTGAGCAGGTGTTTCCACTCTTCAAATTTTGTATTTTCATTCAATAAAGCCATATTTCCCCTTTTTGCGAAAATTTCGTGTCAAGAAATGAGGAAATTTCTTCCAAATTTCTTTCTCTGTTTTTAATGATTCAAGGTAAAAATAGATCATCAATAGTAAAAGAAAGCAATATTTCTGAATATTAAAATAAAAAACAAGTGTCTGCCTGTGCTCTAAGGCACGAATCAAATGAGCAAGTCTAATTATAAAACAAGCACAATGAAACGCGTGCGCTGATTGGTCTAGAGCTGTGTTCGCATTATTCTGTGTAAAACACATCTGAGCTCAACCAATCAAATCAATCAAAACAATCAATCATTCAAAGAGAATTTGCAAATCGATTATGAATACATTTTAAAGGAAAAATTAAAATGTTCGCTTTTTCGTATTATTGTTATTTTGTAAAAGAAATAAATGATGTTTTTCCTGTTCTCACTGGCTTATGCAAACCGTGGAGACGTTTGTGAGAACTCCCGAGCAGGCACAACCCTTGACCTTCGGTCTTGGGATTGCACTGATCTGCTCTTGAGTTCTCCAAAAGGTCTCCTCGGTTTGCATAAGCCTGTACAAACACAGTAAACATATTTTATTTCTTAAATAGAGTACAATATAAGTGCCATAATTTGAGCACAAACGTAAACGTACGTATGTTTTATAGACTAGTATTGTGTAAAAATAAGACCTAGGGACTAACACTAAAATAATTTTAGTTATTCGTTATCAACAATTGCTGATCATGATTGAAAAGATTCAACAATTAAAAAATTTAGTTTCATTCGAAAGTTGAATGAACAGAAAAAAAAAGTTGAATGAAAGAGGAAAAAACATTCAAACTTTGAAATGTGTACGCGCGAGTGAAAAAAAATACGTGTCCGAATTGCTTTTTGGCTTTATCGTGTTCTTGTGCAAGCTATTTAAAAATTGTTTCTCGGTTACACAATTCTCGCGCTATTTTACAGTGTGAGATGAACTATCAGAAGTCACACTTCCTATTCCATCAAAGGTTTTTTCAGATCTTGAGCGCTAAAAACTTTAATGACGTTTTCATAACAGTTCAGTTTTTTAATACAATCTGTGTACACTGCCTACATTATAAACTAAGTAATGCGTGTTGAAGGTGATGAATCAATAACTGATGAAAAAATGTCCTGACAATATTTACGTGAAACATAAAAATGTATGAATTTAATTGGTTTAATCTAAGCTAACAATGTCTACAGGAAATTACACGAGTATAAATTTAGGGAGAACTAAGTTTACAATGAGACTGCGCAGAATCATTTTCTTATTCTTGAATTCCAGTAATATTCTTGATCAGTCTAGAATTTTCTTCTGACTTTTTCAACACTTTAGCATTCTGAATTTGTAATTCTTTAACCATTTTAATCAACGTCATTAGATCTTCATTTTTTTCGACTTGCTTCGAGCTCACGTCTTCTTTATCGGAGGAAAAATCATAAAATATAATTCCATCGACAAAATTAGAAAATACACGCTTTTGGTTGGGCCATTCCACCAAAGGATCTATAAGTGCCTTTTCTTTTTTCGTGAAATAAGAAAATATGAACTTCTTTCTTTCAAGGTTGATGATCATGTTCGCCTATAAATTGGTTGATAAGACGAATATAAAGAATTCAGTTGCACGTAACAAGGAATTCATAACTTTTAATATATTTCGTAATTTTATAGTGTAAAGTCTAATTTTATGTTAGATTATATTAAAAAATGATGCTTCACTAATTCGATCGTTTTGCCATTTTTCTTACCGTATGAATATGTTTCCGCAATTTGGCGTCCTTTCTAATCTTAGATGCATCCTCAATGGCAAGGGCGAGAATGAGGTTCATAATAACGACAGGCATGACGACGACGAAAACGACAAAAAGAACTATCTGTTGTGGGTAAAACATGTCGTAATAATGGTGACGAAGAAATGTCTCTTTAAAATCAATTTCTCCGATCGTCATGATCGCTGTAGTTAACATCGAGGTTTGAAAATTCCCAAATCCCTCTCTGTCATTCAGTATCACTGTAAAGGCTGCTGCAAACGCGACGAAGAAAAATAATAACAGACTCAAAACCTAAACAAAAATATGAGGAATTATTTTAAGGCCCGCTCACACGATCCGATTTGTCGGATATTGATATCCGATTGTTTCGGTTCCGATTTTGGTTGCTATTTAAGATAATTTTGTTCATATTTATATTCGTTTAAATATTTATAGTCTTGGGAGCAGACATTTGTGATATCCAGTACATTATCGATATATTTTTCGTATTTTTGTTCTTGTTTCCAAGCCTTTTTCAAGTCTAATGTTTTGCGCTAAGTGAAATTTGGAAAGTATGGAGAGTGAAAGGTCTGGGACTAGTCGGCTTTCTTTGATCTTATTGGATGAAAATAGAAGAAGTTCTATTTCCATCCGATTTTCAGACGGACGGATCCGACTCTCGGAGGCTAGCTTTATATGTGTTCTCACAATCCGTTTTTTAAGATCCCATAAAATCGGGTGAACGGGCCTTTAGTCTGAGAAAACTTTGATTAAATATTCAATTAAATTGAGCATCTTAGATATTATTTCTTAGAATGCCCTTGAACATTGGCTTGTTTCATGTTCGAAAGATGTCTTTAACATGAGTTAAATGATAGACACCAGGGCCCGGTTGCACGAAGCCTGGATAGCGCTATACATTGGATAGCAAAAGTCTTCAAACTTGTAAAAAAGGTGTTTATATTTTTCTTACGACAAAGAAATTTCGTAATCTTCGAAACAATATTTTTTTTTCAGTGATTGTTCAGTTTGAATATTATACTTTTTACTTTTTAAAAGGTTTTATAATATATTAATCCTAACACGATTTTAATATGCACACGAAAAACATGTGACTTGGACGAGATTTGAACTCGGTTTTGAACTCGGGAAAAGGTTTTATAAAAGTTTACAAAAACGTGATATCCAATGGATAACGCTATCCAGGCTTTGTGCAACCGGCTCCTGATGGATAAATGACATTATTGATTATGGAAAAACGCTAATGTGAATGACGGTACACAATGGTATGGAGTGATCACGTTTTTAATTCTTTGCGGATGTTATTTTGCACAGCCAACGTCTGCCACACATGCTAGTTTCTTTTTGCACAATTATTTACCATGTGGACGAACCTTAATTAATGTTACGAAAATTTTCTTCATCATTTGTATAACAATTCCGTAGTAGGCAAATCTTCTGAAATACATAATAAGATTCATCCAAGAACAGAACAACGCCAGAGAACAGGATTTCCATTGTAAACTTGTCTTTACTGAGATATTGTCGTTACTCGGTACAGCAAAGATGAATGTTGATATGTAGAGAGTCCATTCCAAATAGTTGACTTTGTCGCGTAAATAACTCTTCCCGTTAAGCACGAACTAAACAGCAAGAACACGATTTCAATATGTAGCCAGATTTTTGGCACGTATGTAACTACGATACTTTCTTTCTAATATATCAATGTGTTATGATGTAAATGAAATGAAATGGTATAATAAATTTGAAACAGAAAAAAACATAGTGTTGGAAAAAAAATACACACCTGACAAATTTCTTTCAACGTCTGAAAGCCGGCAGAAACAAGACAGATACTCATCGCTAACATAACAATTATTGATGCGTCCGGTAATTCTTTAGGATGTATAAAAATGACACAATTTCTTAAACAACTGAAAATTTTGTAAAATCACATATATGTTCAAAACTTCGACTAATAATTTATAATACTTATATTTTTTGTCACAAAGTCGGTTAACTAAATTGTGTTCTTGGTTTTAACTCTTGAAATCTACCCAATCGTTTAATATGCCAGACGAAAGCAGTTTCTTAGTATTAAAGAGGTACATCACATTTTGGCTTATACATAGCCAATATAAGGACTATTTACATGATCTCGGCTAACCGAGATACAGTGAGGCGTGAAATGATTTTTGAGGCATTAAAAGGAGGTAAAACTTCAAGCTAAAAAATTATAATTTTTTTTAAGCACCACATTCGTGTTGTAATTCTCAAATTAGGCCAAACTGGTTGTGTTCATTTTAAATGTTTACGTAGTTAATAAATCAGAATATTTTGAAAATGCAAAAGAAGATTTATCTGAGGATTAGTATTGAATTGTTTCCATTTGTCAGAATCATTCAACGTTTGGCTGAATCCTAACTACCCAGGATCATGTAAATAATCAGCTTTAAGTAAGTCTTTCTGACCTTGATTCTTAATTGACTCTTTGTATGAAGGAATTTTGAACGCATAAACGTTTAGAGAAACCAGAAATACGACATAAATTAACAATCCAGCCAAATAAACTTTGCATCCAAATGCCTTCCATTTTTCTTTTAGATATTTACAGCAGACAGGATGCTGTAAACATTTAAAGCTGCCACTTTTCACCATCGCTTTGATGGCAGTCAGCGGCTTCACATTTACTATCAGAGAAAAACAAAAAATGCCCAAATGATTTTGCAATATCCATGATGTACAATAAATTATGACATATTTGCTGTATCATACCTGTAGCGTTATTATTCTGTAAACACATAAAGTCGTATTCAATTTTGTAATCCTTACTCTCTGAATCACCTATACGCGTCTCGCTGTTAACGAGAGCTTGATATGCCACTTCGGACATACCTTGGGAAATCAACGTTTTCATCGTTGCTTCAGGACCATCCTTTGTTGATTCCATTATCTAAAGAAGAAACACAGTTTCCAACAAATTCTTATTTAAATGAAGATATGATCTTCGCACTTTGCTGGACAATTTAAGCAATCGTCTCAGGACCTGAAAAAATCAGGTGACTCAACGGGATTCGAACCCATGATTTTTTCAGATGCATTTAACGACTTTAACCAATATTTTTATGGTTACTGTAACCAATCATATGGCTATTTTAACCAATCATTTTTTACGGTGTAAGGAAGAAAGTTTTAACCGTTTCTGAAAAGTGCTTTTTAATCGACAGTTCAATATGAAAAAAAATGAAAACCTCTTTCCATCTTTTATGGCACATCATCACCATTGCTGTATCTTTATTTCTATTACTAATCATTTCGTCAAAATAAGAAACTTTATCTGTGGTAATGGCTGCCTTATTATCAAGTAAAATTTCACTACATCTGTCTTGCCATTCAAACAAGCTTTAAACAGTGGTGTCTGTCCATCTTTGTCTTTGTGGTTGATCAAGGAAGGTTTGTGCTCCAGCAACAATTTAACAGTTTCGAGATGTCCATGACACGCTGCAATATGAAGTGGAGTGGAATAGTTGATGTCGCTATATAAAAGGAACCAAAAAAATATTGGCTTAAATTAACGTCTCAACTCCATCAACGCTGCGGCCTGCGTTCATTTGTGTTCTCACGTGGATTTAGCTGCTTAGAAACACAACAGATAGAAAATTTACCTCGTCATTAATATTTCGTATTTCAGAAGATATTTAACGACCCGTGAGCTACTATAGTATGCAGCTGTATGAAGCGGAGTTTGTTTGGTAGCATTAGCCATGGAAATTAACTTTCTACAATTGTCAAGTAACAATTTAATGATACCAAGATTCTGAGAAATAACAGCGCAATGTAAAGGCGAACTTTGGTTTTCTGAGAGGACGTTCAGCTCAGCATGGTTGTCAATCAGAATTTTAACACTCTAAAAAACGTTGTTTACTTAAACCTAACGTTGCTAACAAGTTAACTCCAAAGGAAACGAGGAAAAATACCTCGACTCGGCCTCTTTTAGCTGCAGCATGTATTGGAGCATAACCATCGTCTGTTCTTTTTTCATTTATCAACGAAAGAATGTCGCTTTCCTAAGAAGTAATTAAAATTCCAGCTTCTCTATTTACCCCCAACATAAAATCCGAAAAAATTATACCTTAAGCAAAATCTTCAATAGTTTAGGATGAGCTACTGCACAATGAAGAACTGTGCCATTTTTATCTCTTTTAATGAAACGAGCTTTTTCTTTTAGCAATTCTTTCACGTCTTCAACATGACCACCTTCTACGGCAAGGAGCAAAGCACGATGAGAGAGACCTGCATAACGATCGCACGTGCACGTAGGCGATGCTTGCCCGCTGTGCGGTATTTCATCACTGTTGTAAAATAAAGGTAAATGCAAATAAATAGGTTAGGCTGGTGATAGATCAGATAATATCACAAGGCAATTTTAAAATAAATAACACTGATGTAATGGACTTGTGTGCGTTTAAAGCATTCTACATGAAGGCATGAAATTGCGAAATAATTTAACATGAAAGTAAAAATAACGTACGATAAATGATTGAAATTCGGTTCTACTTTTATCTCGCCATGCTGTGCAAGTGAAAGTTCCATCGGTTCTAGTCTTATCTTGTCATGCTGTACATATGAAAGTTTTTTCCTCCCTCTTAGTCTTATCTTGTCATGCTGTACAAGTGAATCTACCATCGGTTCTTCTATTATCACGGCACTCTGCACAGGTAAAGCTTCATCCGTTTCTTCTATTATCGTGGCATGCTGTACAAGTGAATCTCCCATCAGTTCTTCTTTTATCTTGTTTTGCTGTACAAGTGGATCTCCCATCGTATCAATAAACCTTGACAACATCTCCTCCATGCTATTTTTACGCACAGCGTTAACCAAATAACCACCACCACTATTCATTTCTTCTTGCAAACAGGAACGTATCATATCTTCATCTTGTTGCAGACAAACTTCTACAGTACTTTTATCTCCGCTGTCCACAGCTACATGAAGTATATTTTGGTGATGTTTCCCGCCATGCTCCTTGCTGAACAATAATTCTTTCACTCTACTTTTTTCTATGGAAAAGACCATTTATAACATTAAAGAAAATAAACAGCAAACAGTCTTTATACTTCCTAAAATATAAACTAAGATATCGCGTGTTCGCGTACATCGTGACGAATTAACAACAGAATATGAATAGTGATAACAGTCGTTATCATACACCTAAATTAAAAACTAACATAAGTTGTGTCCGTTTGCAATATAAAAAGAGGGCAATTCATTCTTTTTTAAGTTTTGTGTGGCCATAGTCTATAAGCAATTATGCATGACATTAGCAATGTACAACAAAACAAAAACATTTTACCATGCTTTAAGAATAGATCGAGCAAGCCAGCTCGTCCTTTTTCTGCAGCGATATACAATGGTGATCTGTTCGAGCCATCAACTTCTGTGATATTTCCACCATGCTCCAGCAACACCTTGGCGACGTCGACAAAGTTGTACATGGCAGCAAAAAAAAGTGGCGAGCGGCTATTCTTGTTTTCAACATCGTTCACAAGATGAACAATGAAATCTTGATCCAACAATTTTTTAAGAATAACTACATTAGAAATTGATGCAATATTATTGAAAATCTTCTTCTTTCGCCATTCATAACAGGGTATTGTTCTGTTCAAAGTAAAGTTAACTCCCACAGGCTACAGCAATGGAAGTAAACTATAATATCTACTCTTGTTTCACAAAATGATTTAAAGAAGCTTTCGCTTTCAACTAATCTTCATACAGCTGAGCCAAAGTCAGATCTACAGCATCCCTACCAATGATTTACATTTTCCCTAGATTTCTACTAACAGCCGTGTCAAGGTCAGTGAACTGAATATTTAAATAACTGGAATGATAACTGAAGGCAAAAAATTATTTGTCGTCATCATTCGTCATCACTCTTGCTTCTCGCGTGTTTATAAACAATTGTATTTTTTCGGATCCTAGACTTTAATTTGACCTCAGTTGATTTCATTTTACTAGTCAGTTTTATCTTCACGAAGAAAATCTTTTGAATTATATTTATTTCAATTCTACATCATCCTCAGTGCAAAAGAATTATTTTGTTTTTTAAATAAACTAAAAGAATTTGTTGGTATGAATTTTTATTCGACAAGATTTACATATAGAATGAAAACATCTTTAATATAGCTACTATATATTTTTGTCATACACAGTCGATCTGCTCTTAAGCTGAGGTTTTCCTTTAAAACATATCAAAGTATTTAAGGATATTTAATTATTAGTATCGAGATGTCAACTATTTAGTATTTCAAGCACTATCAAAATCGATGGAAATGACAATCGCTCTGTAAAAAGTAAAAATGCGAGTTATAGACTCAATATTTTTTATGAAACTGGATGTTCAAGTTTCTTTTTTCTTCGGAAAACAGATCTTTAAATCCACTGAAATGACAAAAAAAGACAAACACTGTATGGCATTGTTTGAAAAATTACCTTCTAATGTAAGAAAAATTTTTGATTGAATATTTTCTCGTCATATCTTCTTATTGTATTGTCTTTTTATCATACAGTTTAATTTTCAGTTGGCTTTTCCTTGTTACAAGTTTTAAGTTACAACGAACTCACTGTAGTAAAGTTTCAGCTGTAAAAAATAACCTTTTGCAAAGAGTTGGCTTCGTGTGTTGTTTGTCGTGATTTGTCTATGCTTTCGCAATTTATATTCAAATTTATATTGGCCGTGTATGTTTAGCACTCAGGGGAATGAAACTGACGTACAAACCGCGTGAATATTCGACTTTGAAGGACTGGAACAGACGTACAAACCGCGCAAGATACTAGGACTTAGGCTTCAACTTTTTATCTATAAAATGTATTGTCGTTATCATTCCAGATATATATATATATACCGTACGTCCTGTGTCCAGGAGTCACCATTTTAACATGGTTATAGCCGGGAGGGCACATTGAATATACACTTTGTATATATATTTATATATTTTATATATTCATATATTTATATATATATATGTATTGATAAGAAGAAGAAAATACACAAAACTACAATTTCATCCCGACAAGCCTGTTTCGTGATTTCTCACTCTTATTAAATTCTTATTATACTCTCAATATTAAATTTAATATTATCCCTGAAGAGTGAGACATCACGAAAGGCTTGTCGAGATGAAATGTAGTTTTTGTATTTCTTCTTCGTATCAACATTTACGCTTTGCTCTTAAGCATCGAGCACTGTACTTACGGAGATTCAAATAAACAAAACTTCCTATATCTAAATGTAT
This sequence comes from Xenia sp. Carnegie-2017, assembly GCF_021976095.1. Taxonomy (NCBI): domain Eukaryota; kingdom Metazoa; phylum Cnidaria; class Anthozoa; order Malacalcyonacea; family Xeniidae; genus Xenia; species Xenia sp. Carnegie-2017. Next base: position 12,718,026 of record NW_025813469.1, read on the forward strand.
ATAAGTTTGAAAATTTGTAATCCAGGCATTGAATAGATAAAAGATAAAAGTTTCTCCGGATTTTAAATGATTTTTAATGAGCTTTCGACTCGTTGCTTCGAGCCTGCATCAGAATAAGGATATTTATTTGCACGTGATTTTAGCTTGGAGATGTTTAGAGCGTCCAATCACATTAATCCACCAATCACATTAATTCATCCAATCACATTAATCCACCCACTAATCTGATTAGACGCTCTAAACGTCTCCAAGCTAAAATCACGTGTAAATAAATATCCTTATTCTGATGAAGGCTCGAAGCAACGAGTCGAAAGCTCAATAAAAATCATTTAAAATCCGGAAAAACTTTTATCTTTTATCTATATGTATATATATGGAGTTCACTGGTCAAGGTAAGGCAAGGACGCCATTTTGAAAGGTTGTGAAAAGTAAACTTTAACAAAAAAAAGTTAAAAGAAAATTTCAAACAAAATCCTATCAAACATGTTACAAACCAAACCTAGAGCATCAACCTTAAAAGCTGAATTTAGAGGTAAATTATTACTGACGGTTTTTCTACCTTTCAATATGGCGGCTTTCCTCAATCGTAACTATAGAAGTTTTGAGAGGATAGGAATTTAGTAGATTCGGTTCTTGGTCATTGACCGTTACGTGCTTACCAACGTCATTCATTTCCGTGGCTACATGAAGTACAGTTTCTCCATTCTTAGCTGTCACACACTTCGTATCTTTCACTTGATTAAACAAACAAGTAAGCGCACGAAGACTTCGGAACTCCACGGCATAAAATATGCATGGTCGTCCTCTTTCATCAAGTTCGGCAAGTAATTTTTGAACTAAAACAGAACATTTAATTATCGAACTGGAAAGAAAAATCGTTTACATCTTATTAAAGGCATACTTACTTTCTCGTTCACTTGTTTTCTCCCTCAAGATGTCGTTGATCATTTTCTCATCATCGTTAAATGCTGCAAGTTTTATTCGGTTAGCATCCTTCATCTTACCGTCATCTCGTTCTACTATATTTGTTTCGCTCTCTGCTTCGATAGATGTCAGGGGTGTCAATGCTAAACCCTTGGGTTCGTTGCCTGTGTTATGTCTGAGGTCCAGCTTAGTCCACTTCCGTGATCTGTTAGACATTGCTGACAGAAATAAAAGAATTCCTTTCAAAAGTATGAAGCATAAACAAAACCGTGAAACTAAAACAAAATGTCATGCTATTGTAATGAACATTCACATTTCAGTTGTGTTTAACTAATTTTTCAAATTTACTGTTTTCATTAAGTTATGAAAGCATAAGAAAGAGTAAAAAATGTGTAAATAAAAAAACAAAGAATAATGCCAGCTATTTCAATATGATGAGGCTCGTCCCACTTAACCGAATACAACCTATAAATTGTTTTGTAGTAAAGTAAATGGTTTGAACACAGAAGTATCGTTAGATTTTTGTAGATGTAGATCGTCCAGGTTAGTGGAGTCCTGAGAAGGACTGTTTTTGTTTATGTTGACTGACGTTTCGACAACCTTAGCGGTAGTCATCTTCAAAGTTAACGATTGGTTGTCGAAATGTCAGCCAACATCAATGCCAACAGTTCTTCTCAGGACTTTATATTAACCGGGGCGGTCTAAATCTACAAACATGTAAATTGTCTTGTGTCGTACTGAACGACGTATTTTTCATAAATAGCTGCGGTAAGGAGTTTTGGTACAGTGTTATGTCGGATATAAATGAAAACTTTAAAGTATGATTTGATTTTTTGTGACGCATTTTCTCAACACTTCTCTCCCACGTTGCCGTATGCATGGCAATATCAAGAAAACCATCCAAAACTGATAGAACCAAAAAAACTTGGGAAATAAAGGAATAAAACAAGCGCAGCTCATCAAACAGAAAACATTGTAAAAAAAGTTAAAAAGCTTGGTTTTACTATAAAGTACTCCAGCAAGTTATGGAAGCAAGCATGACTATTTCATTTATTTCAAGGAAAATAAATATTGCAGGTAGCTACGTTCTCAAGGAATCACGAAAATTTCAAAAGAATTCGTCGCCATTTTGATCGAAGACCATTTTTTTAAAATAATAAATTACCTTTGATAATTTCACTTTCAAACGCTTGTAAAGGGTTTCCGTATGATACGTCGTATATATGGATAAATCGTTCCAACAAGGCATTGCACTTACCGCATTTAATATTTTCTTTATTATTTAATCGACAATTTAGGTATTCAAGAATGTTCATCAATACCACTCAAGTATTGAGAAGTGAGAACGTTTTATATGGAATGCCAGAGCTGTCTTATGCCATGATATTTTGTTACGTCTTGTTAATTCATCATTATATGCGGTCCATTATATGCAGTGATACTTTCGTTATATGCAGTCCATCTGTCATTATATGCGGTCCATTCCTCATTATATGCAGTGATATTTTTGTTATATGCGGTCCATTTGTCATTATATGTAATGCACTTTTCATTATACCTTAACTTATTATGTGGTTATTTCGTTATGTGGTAATTTCGTTATGTGGTTATTTCGTTTCGTTATTATACATAGGATTATATCATGTATTTCATTATTTATAATTTACATGAAAAAAATTCTCAACTCTAATTGGTTAAGTGCAGGGCTATTAACGCAAATGCTATTGCCTATTGACTATTTGACTATTCAACGTGTTGAACAAATCGTTTAATACAAATTACAAATGTTCAATTTGAGCCTGTGTTGAACAAATCATTTAATACAAATTACAAATATTCAATTTGAGCCTGTTCAGTTAATCGAAGGTACTTTATGTTAAATATCACATAACGAAGAAAAAAAATGAACACATGATGAGATAACCACATAACGAAATTACCACATAACGAAATAATCACATAACGAAATAACCACAAAACGAAATTACCACATAACGAAATTACCACATAACGAAATAACCACACAACGAAATTACCACATAACGAAATAACCACACAACGAAATTACCACATAACGAAATAACCACATAACGAAATAACCACATAACGAAATAACCAGAAAATAAGTTAAGGTATAATGAAAAGTGCATTACATATAATGACAGATGGACCGCATATAACAAAAATATCACTGCATATAATGACGAATTGACCGCATATAATGACAGATGGACTGCATATAACGAAAGTATCACTGTATATAATGACGAATTGACCGCATATAATGACAGATGGACTGCATATAACGAAAGTATCACTGCATATAATAACGAATGGACCGCATATAATGATGAATTAACAAGACGTAACAAAATATCATGGCATAAGACAGCTCTGGCATTCCATAAATGCTCTTACGTCATGTAGCCACGTCATGTGTTTAGGTACTTATTTATCTTTTATATTGTAAAATAATAAACAGAGTAAATTACATTTAGCAAAATCACACCTGCGGGGTACTTAAGCAGGAAGTTTAATGTCGATTTATATTAAACTTCTCTAGTCGTGTACGACATTGGATTTAAGGCCTCAGTAAAAATGACCGCACAGTGCCATGTCTTCTCCTTACCCTAAAAGTTTTTTCTATCAAAATGTGATGTGTTTTTAAGATCGCGTGTATAAATGCACTTAGTTTCCATATAAAGACCATTAGTGGACCATCAAGATGCTATATATATATTTCTTTTATAACGTATTTCTTTAATTTCGTAAAAGCACTATTGCCAATGCACATTTAACATAAACGACAAGTTTTTTGAAAATAGACATGTTTCGACATCTCATGATGCCATCTTCAGTATGAGTGAAATAATAGGTCATACAAGGTTTATATAAAAGTAATATGATACATAAATTACAACAATAAAAAGGAAATAAGATAAATAAATGGGGAGCGTCCGAGCGTATTATAAACTAAATATTGTATTGAATTTAAAAACTTGAACATTGAGGACAGGGTTAGTGTTGTTAATGTGGAGTGAATGAGGTGTCGGCAGTGTCGATGATTTTGAAGCAAAAGGGTGAATAGTTGGTTTTACATGAGTGAGATTTAAGAAGGTGTCGGTAGATATGAGAGTTTTTGTCTGTTGTGCTATGTTCCCTGATTCTGGTGGATAAATGGCACGAAGTTTCGCCAATGTATCGGGAACTACATCTCGCGCAATTGAATTCATACACCACCATAGATTTAATTGAATCAGGGATTGGGTCTTTGAATGAGAAAAGGTTTTTAATTTTGAATGATGTGAAAATTAGTCGTATGTCAATATCTGTACAGAAGCGTTTCATAATGTTTGTAAGTCTGCGTTGTGTGTGTCATGAGTAATGTCCGATGTATGGTAGTTTGAAGTATAGAGTTGTTATTTTGGAATTTTCATTTGTGTTGGTTGTGATCGTCGTGTCAGGAGTTTCGGTGTTTAGCTTGAGGTTGTTGCTATGTTTGTTGTCGAGATATCGTTTTACGGTTCTGTTAATAAAGCGTAGTGGGAAACAGTTTCGTAAAATTAGTCGAATGTCAATATCTGTACAGAAGCGTTTCATAATGTTTGTAAGTCTGCATTGTGTGTGTCGTGAGTAATGTCCGATGTATGGTAGTTTGAAGTATAGAGTTGTCCACTCTTTGAAGTATAGAGTTGAAGTACAGAGTTGTCTGAAGTATTGTTTGAAGTATAGAGTTGTCCACTCTTTTACGAAACTCTTTCCCACAACACTTTATTAACAGAACCGTAAAACGCTCTCGACAACAAACAAAGCAACAACCTCAAACTAGACACCGAAACTCCTGACACGACGATCACAACCAACACAAATGAAAATTGCAAAATAACAACTCTATACTTCTAACTACCATACATCGGACATTACTCACGACACACACAACGCAGACTTACAAACATTATGAAACGCTTCAGTACAGATATTGACATTCGATTAATTTTCACATCATTCAAAATCAAAAACCTTTTCTCATTCAAAGACCCAATCCCTGATTCAATTAAATCTATGGTGGTATATGAATTCAATTGTGCGGGATGTAATTCCCGATACATTGGCGAAACTTCGCGCCATTTATCCACCAGAATCAAGGAGCATACCACAACAGACAAAAACTCTCATATCTACCGACACCTTCTTAAATCTCACTCATGTAAAACCAACTATTCACCCTCTTGCTTCAAAATCATCGACACTGCTGACACCTCATTCACCCTTAAAATCAAAGAAGCACTCCACATTAACAAAACTAACCCTGACCTCAATGTTCAAGTTTTTAAATTCAATACAATATTTAGTTTATAATACGCTCGGACGCTCGCCATTAATTTATCTTATTTCCTTTTTACTGTTGTAATTTATGTATCATATTACTTTTATATAAACATTGTATCACGTATTATTTCACTCATACTGAAGATGGCATCATAAGATGTCGAAACATGTCTATTTTCAAAAAACTTGTCGTTTATATTAAATGTGCATTTCTTTAAGCTGTGCATATTTCTTTTATAATATATGTTCTAAAAATAAATCTCAAAAACGAGCTGCTTTTTATGACACAGTAATCGCAAGCAATCTTGACTGGATGATACAACATCACTGGAAAAGGCAACAACTCCTGAACTCCAGCTCCTTCGCGATCGTTGTCAGTCCTTTCATGTTGAGTGGAAGGTGCTTCTGTCCTTAAAATTCATAAAAAGAAAGTGAAGAGGCTTTCTATGAAGACAGAGAAACTTTAAGATCGTCAAAATAGTTTTTTCCGAGAATCTAAATAGTTTCTCGTATGGTTTCAAAAACTGCAATCTCATTCCTCCAGCCGCCATATGAAAACAGTAGATAATCCATAATCCACAGTGATAATCCATTTCGATAATCCTGATGATTTAAATCTACATGACAGAACGAAAAGGAATACTGGTAAATGTTGGGTACAATCAGTGGCGTTGCAAGGATTTTGCGGCGAGGAGAGAGTGTAAGCTAAGAACTAATTTTTCAGCGGAGAGCGCATCAAAATTCGCCCTACTTAAGAGGTGAACAAAATTGTACTAAGAATTTTCTCTGCAGTGTAATGTAAAAGAAAACGAAAACATCAATCAATACCAGTGATCCCACCCAACACAGGGAGTTTGCATTCTTTAACTTCCAAAACTGGGCGGACTTGTGCATTATGACAAAACACGTTCTCGTCGCAGTCATTACAAGTACATTACTGTTTACTGGAGCGCTAGTTTAAAATTGTGAAACAACATTTGCCTACTATTTCAGTAATAATAGAAACAACAACTATAAAGTGATCACTCACCCCGGCGGCTCGTGGATACTTTTTGCATTTTTATAACAAATGACGTCATACCCGTGTATCTATAACTGTATAGACAACAGTTAAATGTTATCTATTTGTTAAAAGGATATAGCTGTTCCAGTGTGTCCACAGTAACCATACTATACCTTCATATATCCTACCTCAAACACAATTAATCGTTGTAATCGTAAGAATTTGTTATGTTGAATGATAAATTTATATTTATCAATAACTAATTAAATTATATGTGATAAGTTAAATAGTTCAAATTACCATCACAAAAATACATCGCCTTTCTTTTATTTTGTGAGAGAACGCGTTATGGTCATAGTCATTAAATGTACGTTACTGTTCACCACACGAAAGTTAAAGTTCTTGGATCAACATTTGCTTATCATTCGAATAATATAATAAACAACATCCTCACTTTTTAAAACATCCGTTTCTAAATATGACTCACTCTTGGATTAAGCGTAAATAAGAGTTTAGAGACAAAAATTTATTATAAATCAAGAGAAAAAAGAAAGACAGTTAGTCGGTAAAACACGTGCTGTTCGAACATTGTCACAGTAAGGTGATATAACACAGTATACTAACATGAAGTAGTTAAATGATGCACGATAGTCCATGACCATGTCATGTCTTCATTTCATTTTCATGTCTTCAGATCGTATCTTCATTTAAGTCCATGACCATACTAATATTATTTCAGTTATTGTTGCTACATTTAAATTCAATGTTGTTGATTTGTTGACGTTTAACGGTTTTTAGTTATACAAAGGGGAGGGAGCTGAGTCTATTACGGTGTGATTACTTTACTGTAGGCAAGCTGAAACGGTGTGACTACAGGGTGTATAAAAACTGAACAGTTAGGAAAACGACTCCAAAGTTATCAGCGCACAAGTACTGCAAATACCTTTGATGGAATAGGTAGTTGGACTTCCAATGATTCAATATTGTGACAATTGATTTGCCAGGCCGAAAGCGAATTATAAGTATAAATTGCCCAGCATAAAACTTTCAATATGACCGTGGGTAAATAGTTTTTTATTAATAACGTTTCCTCTTTAGCTTAAGACATCTTTGGATACCACTAAATCTCATCTAATTCCATTCAACGCCACTCTATACCTTAACGAAAAAATTCACACAACACTGTCATCACTATACCTTGTAATTTAACACTCTGTAAATATTACATAATTATTATACATGATTTCTAACAGCCTATATGTATGTATTCCAACTTGAAGATGTCTTAGGCTAAGGACGAAACGTTATTATTAATAAAATTCTTTGTTCATGGTCATGTTAAAAGTTTTATGTTGGGCAATTATATTCCCACTAAGAATTTCAATGATTCATCTGATGGTAAAATTTTTGAAAATAATGAACATTTTCAGTGTGAGAATTGTTTTACCGAGAAGCACTTTTGATATAGCTTGCGCATGAAAGTGACAAAGTCAAAAAGCAATTGGTACACCCACGGTTAAAATCCATATGGCACTTGTTGTTCAAGCTTACAAACTTCCTGAAAATTTGGCCCAACCGTGCAAAAACGCTAGACATTCAAATCGTGGATTATTTTGCGCTTTTTCCTTTTTAATTGCCATTTTCCTGAAACCTTCATCAATTATTCATTGTAGTGGCGGAAAATAATTACAGCCTTTCCAGTGTGGAGGAAAAGTCTGCAAGATATATCATTTATTCATAATATGATAGATATAGCCTTGTCATTGTGCTCACAAAAACCTTGAGGTGTCATGTATACATTTCAAAATACCTTACAGAGTATGAGTATAATTATGTTTTTTCGAAATTCATAGATCTTAAATAATTAATTTTAAACACTGGATCCGTTACTGCGCTATCTTACTAATTGATCAATCTATTCCAGATCAGAGCTTAACTGAAATACATTATTACAAACGAAATCCCAAGGATTTCCCTATTGACGAACATTTCACGTTAATTCAAGGGGAACATTTTTCAGTGATTTTACAAACTCTACGTGCTTTGCATGAACAGTGTCCCAATGTTCTTGTTTTTGAATCTCATTTAACCAAGAATGAATTGACGGCCATAATTTCATGTCGATGCTCTCCATCCATTCAAGTTGAATTATCACCGTGGCAACATAAAAATCTGCCACAGTTGGTTTGCTGACACAGATCATAAATTTTGAATCTCGTGCAAAATATTTTTTCTCCATCGATTCCAGAACGCCGACAGTCTTCTTCATCGCTTCCTTGACATTCAGGTCATTTTCTTGGGATGTTCCAAGGAATTGTGGGTAAACAAGTTGGTAACCAATCAAACTGCAGGAAAGAAAATTCACGTCGCTTTCTATAAATCATGGGAGCAAATGACATGAGCCGGCAAACATACCTGTGTAGTTCAGCTGCAGCCCATTCTAAGATATTGTATATCTTGGACTTTACTAGTGGGTCTTCGTGCCAGCCTTTGTGTCGTTCGGGATATTTTATGTCGAGATGACGAAGACAAGGAACGCTGTGTGAAAAGAAAGACTATTTTGCAATTAAACTACTTATAAAGTAAATGTTTTGAACCCGGGAGTATCGTTACATGTTTGTCAATGTAGATCGTCCAGGTTGGTATAGTCCTGAGAAAGACTGTTTTTGTTGTTGTTGACTGACGTTTCGACAACCTTAGCGGTAGTCATCCTCAGAGTCCTTTCTGACTTTGAAGATGACTACCGCTAAGGTTGTCGAAACGTCAGTCAACAACAACAAAAACAGTCCTTCTCAGGACTATACCAACCTGGACGATCTACATTTACAAACTATTTATGATGATATATAATAATTTGTCGACTTTCGATGACAATTTTTACCCGAATATGTCGAGCGCCTGTAAATCTAGCGAGTTTATAGATGCATTTATCAACTTAAATTTCAGTAACGATTGCTAAATTTTCCACGAAAAGTCTTGTTTAAATTTAACAATTAACTTGTGATGTACTTTTAATTCATTCGTAATTGCAGACTTGTAGCATTGTTCTAAATTTACCTTGAATCAATTAAAACTCGAAGAAAACGTTTATAATTTTATCTCGTTAGCAAACAATACTTACATTCCGACTATACTTTTTTGCTCATCTTCAATAATCGGTAATCGTCTGTGGTCGCCATCAGCTAATTCAAACTTTGAGCTTTTGTCGTTGATTCGCGCGAATATGTCAACATCGATTAACTCAAAAGGGATTTCGTTCTATAAATGGTTTATTGGATAAAATTGATGTTTCTTTAAGCTAAGTTGTTTGATTTGCACAGAAATAAACACTTCTACCAACATGACCTCTGTTCGAAAGACGACATCATTCATAAATTTTTCAGTTTGTATTCAAAAAGAGAATAAATTCGCGTGGTTCTATAATGTCTGATATTTGTTGAACATCGAATAATTGAAAATTTAAATGCGTACATACAATAAGCCTTTAAAATAAAAATGTTGGGCGATCATGAGTTATGTCATGGGAGCCATTCAACAGTTTGCAACGCGATTGTAAAATTATGAAGGAAATTTTGTATTTCGCTTGACGAAATTCAAGTGAACAAAATGCCATTAAACACTGCGGATATTCATTAGTTCAAGTTTATCAATCAACAAAGCACTTCTCGACAATAGCAAAAGTCTCACCTGTAATAAATACAGCCAAACGACGCGACAACAAGGCGAAACGCGAACCAAATGAAGTTTCAAAGCCTTCATATTCCTGAAAGGCTCAGCTTACAATCCTGATTAGTAAAGACTGATAAAATATTTCTAGTTTTGCGAATATGTCGTATGGTCCGGCGACTTAAACGGTCACACAATTTGACAATTAACGCTATGTGCCAATGGCAATCGAAAGCTTCGATGGCAATTTCTGCTTGGCTGAAACACTTCACTCAATTGATTCCTGTGACGCTTAACAATATTTACTCGAACGATTTATACTGTGAACTAATCCACGGAGAAATATTGATTTGTCCACAGAACAAAGCGACAATATTGACAAATGAACGTCTAATTGATGCAGACGGTGAGCGCGTGAGCGTCATAGCAAAAATGTTTCTGATTACATACCCCCCGGTATTGTAAACGTCGTCATAGCGACTGTGATTCTAATCGCAATCAAAATGGCCGCCGAAATTTCAAAATTTGTGAAGGCCATTTGAATGTCTGAAATGCAGTTTCCTCCGTTGGCTCGGTGAGTTTTGAGAAATATTTTATTAATTGAATGTATTTATATTTTGAAAAGTTGGTTTTAAAGCATTGAATAATTGACTTACTTGTTATTTTTTACACATTAAGCTTACGAAAATTTGTTTTTTTTTCAATCAAATCCTCGTCAAAGACCGTCACTTATTGATCCCAGACCCGTTAAAAACAATGGTATATTACCAAAATCCTACTCCATATCTTGTACGAACATCAAATACAATTTACCCGCCGTCGACACCCTGCAGCCTGGCGTGGAAAGTCAACCTGGCAAACTGGACATATGGCCTGCAAATGCCGAGGGACCAACTCCCCCCGTCGTAGTTAAAGAAAAGCCAACAAAGAGCGTTGAGTTTCTTCCCAAGGGAAATCAAAAACCAAGATTTCTTAATCAACTCGAGACTTTCTTACAAAAAGAACTCAAGGCATTAGACTGCACAGAGAAAAAGCCAAGTGAGAAGAGATTACAGGTTAGATTATAAAGGAATACCTCTTTCTATTATACACATACATCTCCAAAGCATCTCTTTTGTCCGTCTGGTCTCCCATTTATCCATTATCTCCTTCCACCTCCCTTTCACCTTCCTTTATCCCTTCTCCTTTGTCTTCCTCCTTCACCTTCCTCCTTTATCACCTATCTCCTTTGTCACCTTCTATCTCCTTTGTCACCTTCTATCACCTTTTTCACCTTCTATACCCTTTGTTACCTTCTATCCTCTGTGCCATTTTCTATCCCTTTATGTTACTTTCCATCCATTTTTTGGCCTTCTATCTACTCTTCACCTTCTATTCATTTTCCATTTTCCATCATCCATTCCCTTTTGCATCTTCTATCACATTTGCCACCTTCCATCCTCTTTATCATCTTTTATATACTTATCTGATGCCACCTTCTATCCCTTTTGTCACCTTCTTTCCATTTTTCTACATGCTATCCCTCACCTCAAAAGCTATGCTCTTGATACAGGTGTTTCGTGAAGTGTTTGAAAACTTGATTGAAGATTTCAAGACATATCGTCCATTGTTGTCTGCAATAAAAAACGAGTATGAAATGATGCTGATACATTTGAGGGACAAAATACGAGAGCTTGAACCATTGAAGGTAATAGAATACAAGCTTTGTGCATATGAACCTAATTTGCACATTCATGATTTAGATGTTATTGTTTTATTTATAAGTCTATGCTGGTGACCGTCTCAGAGAAATGTGAGAAAAGTTTGTTGGAAATAAAGGAGAAAGAGAAAGAAGGTTCAATAAAAACAATATTTTTATTCAACATTCAAAGTTTTGTACATGACTAGTTGTAGCAGGTTTATAATAGCTAGAAATATTCACATGATGTTCACTTTCATAGATCTTCAAGTGATCAAAGATGAAAACAAAAGACTTCAAGGTGTCATTAGATCCTTACAGTAAGTTTCAATGTTTTTCAAAGAACAGCCTTGTTCACAGTTTTTGGTAATGCATAGGAGAATAATGAGAATGTAAAATCAATTTTTCATTTTAAATCTTTTCTAAAGCACTAACATTTAGTTTTAACTTTCGTATTATGGTTCCAAGGATGTACATGTTTGTTTAATTTACAAGTCAGCCCGACCTTTTTCTGCTACAATGTAAATTTTTCTGCAAAATTATTATTCATTTCTTTCGAAAATTAAATCAATTCATTGTTTTTCCATTGACTGAACACAAAAATATTTGCATTGTAGAAGTAATGAAAGGGCTTGGTTTGTTAATGGTTATGAGTATTGTAGATTTTTTTAAATTACCGTTGCTATCAGGGGACTAGTTGCACAAAGGCCAAATAGAACTATCCTCTTGATAGGTAATTAGCAATACTTTTGAACACTTCAAAAATTTCTTAGACAGGAAAAATCTATGATTTGAATTTTACAATCAATGAGCTACAATATTTTTCTAGAATACAAATTTTCATCATCGCAAAGAAAATATAAACACTTTTTTCACAAGTTTTAAAAAATTACTACTCAATAGATAACACTATCCAGACCTCATGCAACTGGCCCCAGGACCCCACTGAAAAACACTCAAGTGACATGGGTTTCCAGAATACATATAAACATAATAAAGTAAATAAATTATTATATGAACATGTGATGTACAGACTTTCATTGGCATATGAGCATGTGACATAAACATATGATGTACAGACATTCTCTGGCACATGAGCATGTGACATAAACATGTGATGTACAGACCTTCCTTGGCACATGAGCATGTGACATAAACATGTGATGTACAGACTTTCCTTGGCACATGAGCATGTGACATAAACATGTGATGTACAGACCTTCCTTGGCACATGAACATGTGACATAAACATGTGATGTACAGACTTTCCTTGGCACATGAGCATGTGACATAAACATGTGATGTACAGACTTTCCTTGGCACATGAACATGTGACATAAACATGTGATGTACAGACCTTCCTTGGCACATGAGCATGTGACATAAACATGTGATGTACAGACTTTCCTTGGCACATGAGCATGTGACATAAACATGTGATGTACAGACTTTCCTTGGCACATGAGCATGTGACATAAACATATGATGTACAGACATTCTCTGGCACATGAGCATGTGACATAAACATGTGATGTACAGACCTTCCTTGGCACATGAGCATGTGACATAAACATGTGATGTGTAGACTTTCCTTGGCACATGAGCATGTGACATAAACATGTGATGTGCTGACATTCTTGGCACATGAGCATGTGACATAAACATGTGATGTACAGACTTTCCTTGGCACATGAGCATGTGACATAAACATGTGATGTGTAGACTTTCCTTGGCACATGAGCATGTGACATAAACATGTGATATGCTGACATTCTTGGCACATGAGCATGTGACATAAACATGTGATGTACAGACTTTCCTTGGCACATGAGCATGTGACATAAACATGTGATGTACAGACTTTCCTTGGCACATGAGCATGTGATATAAACATGTGATGTACAGACATTCCCTGGCACATGAACATGTGACATAAACATGTGATGTACAGACATTCCCTGGCACATGAGCATGTGGCATAAACATGTGATGTGCGGACCTTCCTTGGCACATGAGCATGTGACATAAACATGAACATGCTATTTACTGAAGAGAAGGCAAGCACAAGTTTTAGTCGTGCTATGTAGATTTCAGGCCATCATTAGTTTCAATTTCTATATAAATGTTGTACTTTTAAATTTGCCCAGCAACACTACACAAGCAGACTGATTATGCCACTGACTTCTTAATGTATTAAAATTTATCATAATGCATTATAATTTATAAGAAACAAGTAAAACAACATCAGAAAATGTGTGAATTTTGCAAAATTTCCAGTTTTCCTGATTCTTAATTCCCCATTACTTCTGCATGTTGTGTTCTTGTTTCTGCTTTGTCAAAAAATTTAAACTTTAGTTCAGAGGTTTTGTTTATTTTTGCATTAGAAATGACAAGTTGATGATGAAAGCACAAGTTGAAAAGGTAGTTACGTCTGTCTAAAGTTTTACTCTGGTATGATTAATGTCAATTTAACATTTAGAAGTAGTGACGTAATGCTGTCATTGAAATGTCATCATTTGACCAGTACCGTAGTAGTTACGTCTGTCTAAAGTTTTACTGTGATATGATTAATGTCAATTTAGACATTTAAATGTAGTGACGTAATGCTGTCATTGAAATGTCATCATTGGACCAGTACCGTGCATAGATAAAGGAGTACTGAAAGGGATGCTGTCTGTTTAAATGAGAGTAGCACCCCCCGGACTAAACGTATTACTTCATTTCAATCATAACTTCACTTACATACTGAGAAGGGGGGAGGGAGGTGTGTGTTTTAAAAAATATTGGTCTTTCCCTTTCATTCTTACTAACTTACTTATTATGATGCCAAAACCTTAAAATGCTTTGTCAGTCAATCATTAACTTAGAACTATATAATAACTGGAAAACACCTCGCGCCTTTGCACACTACATATTTATCATCGCGTCCACCCAAGCTCAATAGTACGGTCTTACAACACAAAGAATTAAAGGCCAATTTATACTTCTTACGACATGTGTCGCGCGACACTCTGGCTTGTGCAATCTATGGGCACGCGCCATCCGACAATCAAATAAAACATTTATAGTAAACGTGACAACCCATGCGACAACCGCGCGAAATCTGCATACAAATTTCAAATTATGTTGACATTTACATCAAATAGTGCATTGGCAGCATTGTTAAAATTCTTTGTGAATCAAATGAATTCATTTCTGCTAAAATGCTAGACAACTACGACAGGCTAATGACAATAGCAGGTATAATTTTTCAGCCAGGATTACCACTCTTCGATGTCAAACGCTTTTTGGCTTTCGTAAATCTGTCCCGTATTTTCTTCCATTTTTGTCTGCAAACAGCATCATTTGTTTCGAGCTTTTCGGCGATTTCCTTCCATGAATTCGTAGTTTTTTGTAGGTCTTTATAATCCCTTCTAGACGAGTCATATATATATAAGGGTATTTCCTAACTTCTTCTGCTAATCTTTCTTCGAATCCATCCATGATTTAATATTTTTCCATATTTGTGATAAACATATGCTGAGACAAACACAAATGACTTACCACGTGTTATTAGATAGCCAATTATCTTGCGCGACAATTCGATAAAATGTCTGCGACGTTACAACTTTTTGCGAGGTGCACGTGTGCGACAATACGGTGAAATTACGTCAAATGTTACTTCCGTCTTGGTGATATGACGTCATATTCCTCATGTGACATGGCGCGCGACACTTGTCGCATGAAGTATAAATTAGCATTTACAAGTCTTCTCTGAGATCACGCGTTTTGACACGTGAGAGGGGAGAGAGTGTATGGTCTCTTCAAAGTACTTCAACTTTTTCTATGTAATATTTATTTTTAGCTTCAACTTTTTACCTGTGATAATTTTTTTTAGCTTCAAGATGAACTTGGCAAGGAATATCTAAAATACAGAAACGAATGTGACGCCAGGTAAACTTTCATTACTTTTAAACATCATGTTTTCACTGTCAGTTCTACGCTCACGAGTTTTTTAACTGATAAAATTGAGAAGCAAAACCTGCCACTGCTTGCCTCGTCCTTGTCATATGTCATGTTGAGTCTTATAGTTCTCTAATTACGTAACTATCACTTCCGCTTGTAAATAATTATATAAAAGTTTCGCAGCCTGCATTGTAAACTATTAGTCTGATGATGTCTTTGGAATAAAGACGAAATATTACACCATCTTTTGTTTCAAACTCTTGTATTATCTTGAATATCAAGAAAACGAGATGTCCCTCTTCGGAATTTGTTTTATTTTGTTATGTGGAGGAGGGGATCCCATACCTCACAGTGAAGGAATCTCCTCAGCTAACCTCACGGGGGGGGCAACATCCAACGCTGAAGAGCGAGTCCTTCCCCACCTTACAATAAAAATGGGAAGAAAAGTTCTCATTCTTTCTGATATTTTTTATCCTACTGTATCTTTAAAAATCTCTTATAAACACTGTTGTAGAAAGTTGTTGATTGCCGACATCAACGATCTTCGTGCTCAACACGAAGACATGGCGAGGACTTCACGAGACCAACACGACGACATTTCAAAGACAGACATGGATTTCATGGATGGCAAGAGCGAAGATCCGGTTTTTCTCAGAATAGCTTTAAAGTTAGTTGATACATTTAATCACATTTAATCATATCACTTGACTTAAACATAAAGTTTTTTTTTATTTTTTCATCACCACCAGCCTGCTCTCGATTTCTCCTAAATGTCTCTTAGGTTTGCATAAGCCTGTGCAAAAACAGTAAACATCTTTTATATCTTAAATACTGTTTTACATAATATCTTGATCTTTCGGCCACCATAGATTTAAATTAGTTTTCATCAGTGGTGTATCTAGTGTACCTCAAAGTAAGTGACCCCAACACATTTTGGACCATATTTACATTTCTAAGCCCCTTAGAGACATGTCCACTGGTATAACTGTATTCTTTAAAAATTGAAAATAGTTCTAAAGATAGCAAATACCATAGTGAATGGTAAAAGTAATATAATAAGTTGAGAGTTGTTAAAAGAACTGTTTTAAGTAAAGAGCACAAACCTAATAGTTCTAAATTAAACGACACGATGCATTTCGGCAGACTACTCCTCAACGTCTACTAAACGAAAAAGGAGCAGACGTTGACACCTGAGGGGTAGTCTGCGGAAATGCATCGTTTCTTTTAATTTGGAACTATTCGGTTAGTGCTCTTTATTTAAAACAGTTCTTTTAAGAACTATCAACATATTATATTACTTTTACCATTCACTATGGTATTTGATATCTTTGAACTATTTCCAGATTTGTCACCACAACAAAGTCTCTATTTTATTCTATAAAATTCACAACAAATAATGTTTTTCTGAAAGTACTTTTAATTTGATATCAAGCAGCTATAATTTGTTTTGACGAACTCTGGATCCGCTACTGGTTGAGATTGCCCTGCTACCCGCCCCTCCGTCTCAAACTTCAGACTGTGGTCCTGCTTTGTCCCCTTTTTGTCTCGAACTCCTTTGACTGGTGCTTATTTGTTAAACAGAAAAGCGCGGGAAGACATCGAATTAAAGAATAACAAACTTGCCCAAATGGAAGCAGATTATGGTGACGTGGTTCCCAGGCGGGATTATGAAAAACTCAAGGAGAGCTTCCACTTGTTGGAAAACGATCTAGAAAAAAGTCGTAAGGATCAAGAACTTCTAATGAATGAGCACAGGTACACTGGAAGATGTATTCAAAATAGCTTGGCGCTAGTGCAAATGCATCATGGGTAGCATTTTTACGATTACGTCATCTTTTCTTGTAGTGCTCTTCTAGATACACAAAGAAAAATGGAGATAGAGCGAAAGGAGTACGTCAAGGAATGTGAGAACATGCGACGCTGTGCAACACCTAGGTATGTGGGCTCACCTTTTTTCTTACGTAAACATAAGGAATAGAAAAGAACTTGGAAATGAAAAAAGCAATAAATTATTACATTTTTTACTAAATAACAAATTGTTTTGAATTCAAGCCCTTTCAACTCTCAGCCATCGCCCAAGTATAAAGATTCGTTTACTTTAACATTCCAGACCGCGCTGGGAGAAATGCGGTCAGTATATTGAAGGTGGGGTGGAAAGATGGAAAGAGATATCACGTGATCAGACCAGTGACGTCATGGTCGATCTACTCCTAGCCGAGATTACTGGTACGGATGTTGCAGTTATTCAAGCAGGATCGGGCACAATCGAGGAATTTTTTGAAGGACTGGTAATGAGTAAATGGCATTTTGAAGAAAGCAAAAATCTTTTTACATGTGTCTCATAACCTCTCTGACTAACCAGGGGACTGGAGCGAATGTTCCAAAATATCTACGTTGTGATGGAAAGATTCGGAACAAAAGAATCAGTAAACGAGACGCTTTACTTTTGATAAAAGATGTTTGGCAAGAGAGAAGGTTGACTAAGATAGAGGTAAATGTAACGAGTGAGTTGAGTAGCGATCTTTTAGAATCGTAGTGTTTGTTATAAAATACCGAAGAAAACTTTTGTTTAACCCATTTTAAAAGCCAAATGTTAAAAGCCATACATTTACACGTTAAAAGCCACAAAACAACGCCATCTTTGAACGATCATGTGACAAAGATAATCATTAAATTTGTCTTAAGATGAAGTTCCTCACAAACTTGGTTTTAAGTAACATTCTTATTGATTAAAAAAGTATACTGAATAATGTACAAATTATTTAAAATAATGTAGAAATTCTGAATTGTATTTAAGTATTGTGTGATGATTTATTTTTTCTTTGAAGGTGCAAAATAGAAGAAAAAAATGACGTTATGAGTTAGGAAATGTAGTGACGTCATACTGCCGAATAAGTTGTGACGTCATTACTCTTTAGTCTGTTTTATATTTGTCTAAGTGTGGATGTCTAATATTATCATCACGTGTTTTATAATCTGTACTACCATTTTAAAATTTTAATTTTCATTTTAGAAATCCGATCCAGAATACGAGTCTCTCCCTTGCTTCCTGCACACGTATTTGGAGCGGAGATATGGAGCCGAGAACCTGACGTTCGAATGGGCTTATAATCTCCACGACGCATGCGTAAGATATCAACACGATCCAAGGATTTCAATGTTTAATGGAATATTATTGGATGAGGTGTGTTATCTGGTTTGACATAATCACGATTTTGATAACTTGGGACTGAGTTCTAATTATACTTGAGACGTAACTGCGCACTATCCGATTCTCTTGTTTGACACAGTGTATTCATTGTGTTTAATGAGGATCAAGCTAAAATCCTGCCAACGTATTTTCAATTTAAAATATCTTGATACCCTAATGATATTTCGACTTTATGTCAAAAAGTCATTATCACGCTAAATGATGATGTCTTTGATAATGACTTCTTTTAAATTTTATTTCTTGCTAATACAACACTGACCGGTTGCACAAAGCCTGGATATCAAGCTAAATGATGATGTCTTCCATAATGACTTCTTTTAAATTTTATTTCTTGCTAATACAACACTGACCGGTTGCACAAAGCCTGGATATCAAGCTAAATGATGATGTCTTCGATAATGACTTCTTTTAAATTATATTTCTTGCTAATACAACACTGACCGGTTGCACAAAGCCTGGATATCAAGCTAAATGATGATGTCTTCTATAATGACTTCTTTTAAACTACATTTCTTGCTAATACAACACTGACCGGTTACACAAAGCCCGGATAGCGTTATCCATTGGATCGCAAAATTTTTGAAACTTGTAGAAAAGGTGTTTGTATTTTTCTTACGACAAAGAATTTCTTATTCTTCGAAACAGTATTTTATTTTAGTGATTGCACAGTTAAAGTCGTATATTTTTCTTTTAAAAGAGAATTTTGAACGTTCAGAAAAACTCGCTATCCAATGGATAGCGCTATTCGACCTTCATGCGCTCGGCCCCTGGAATCTTGAGTTGACAAGATGGTGTTTTTGGATTATATTTTATCATATATTTCTTCAACTAACTATATTTCTTTGACTAATCTTCAATGTCATTGGTCAAGTATTTTCTCCAATGTCATTGGTCAAGTATCTCCTCCAATGTCATTGGTGAAGTAATTCTTCCAATGTCATTGGTCAAGTATTTCCTCCAATGTCATTGGTCAAGTATTTTCTCCAATGTCATTGGTCAAATGTTTCCTCCAATGTCATTGGTCAAGTATTTCCTCCTGTCATTAGTATTTCCTCCAATGTCATTGGTTAAGTATTTCCTCCAATGTCATTGGTCAAGTATTTCCAAAACATTTTATTTGTCGATGGGCTGTTCTTACTTACTTTTCCCAACTTTTCATTCGCCCCAGGACATTTTCTTAAGATTTCTCTCACATTTTCTACGTATAGATTGACGAGTCTGTGTATCACGACCAACGTGCGATGTTTAAAAGACTCTCAAATTCTTTGAAAGCTGTAAAGAAAGAGGATGAAGATCACTCCGAGGATGTAAGACACGCTTTATGCTTCTCTATTTAATATCAAAAGTTTAAGCTTTGCGTGTATATTGGAAGTCCGAAATCCTGCAAAGTTTAAGCTGTGGATTCTGGAATCTATGTGTACGAAATCTTGAATCCACTAGTATGGAATGCGGAATCCACTAGTATGGAATCCGTCATCCACAAGTACGGAATCCGTAATCAAGCAAATTCAAGCTTTAGAATACGGAATCAACGATTATGTAATCCGGAATCCAGCAAAATTCATGCTTTTGAATCCCTGTCCATATCTAGTTTAGAATCTAGAAAAATGCTGCAAAATTCAAGCTTTGGAATACGGAATCCACAAGCATGCTTGATCCGGAATTCCACAACCACAATGGATTCCTTTACGTAGGGCAAAAAAACATTTATTTTAATATTTTTTTTTACAGTGGAGTGTCACGAAAGACGTTTTGAAGACATGTCTACAAGAAGGTTTTCAAACAATGAGTGAAACAAACATAACAGAATTATTGACTGTTGCGGAGAGCGAAATGACACCAGAAGGAAACATCCTGTATAAAAATATTCTAAAAGAGCACAATGAGGGAACAACGACGTTGTTTATGGATAAAATTGTTGAATTTGATCGCATCGAAAGAATTGCTTTTGTCAAAGATGTAGAGAATTCTCTACCGGCAAAAAGGTAGTAGCATGTAGGTCCCTTGTAGATCCCTTGTAGATCTCATGTAGATCCCACGTACGTCCCATGTAGATCCAACGGAGGTCGCATGTAGATCCCCTGTAGATCTCATGTAGATCCCACGTAGGTCCCATGTAGATCCTACGGAGGTCGCATGTAGATCCCCTGTAGATCTCATGTAGATCCCACGTAGGTCGCATGTAAATCCCATGTAGATCCCTTGTAGGTCCCATGTATATTTTAAGTCGATTCTATGTTAATCCTACGATCTACGTTAATCCTACGTAGATCTTAAATCCATTCTACGTTAATCGTACGTTTATCTCATGTCGATCTTAAATCGATTCAAAGTTAATCCTACGTGCATCCCATGTAGATTTCACATAGGTCCTACGATCATCTCATATAAATTCTAAGTTCATTCTACGTTGATCTTGCATGCATCCCATGTAGATCCTACATAGACCCCAAGTACATCTTAAGCTAGTTCTTTGTACATCTTATGTATATCCGAAATAGATCTAAATTTCAGTCTGTGACGTACATCACATGTTGATCTTATAAAGTTCCCGCGTTAATCCTATCAAATCCAAACATTTCTGTTGAGATTCTTCTTGAAGTTATATCACCATTTCATTTTTCCTAGAGAAATTAACGAAGAGGAGCTTCGTCAAGCCATCCTTAACGTAAATCCGACGTTACCCTCGACATTACTTGATCAGTACGTTTGCCGAGCGTGTCCCGAGGGTTTCACGAAGGCTGACGATGTTGTGGATCGAGGTACAGTAATCAAGAAATTGCAAGGTTTTATTGTTCGACGTTTTTAAATTGAAGTTAAGAAGAGAGATTTGACAAGGAGTCTATTGACAGGTTGTATAAAATTATTTTACACAATGTTTTTATTTCCCATTGTATTCATGCTTTCTGTTTCCCAAATTATTTATCTTCTCCGATTCATAAGGTATTCATGTTCGCTAAAAATTGTTTTAAAAATAGCATTTGCCATGTCGGATGGCCTAAATAACCTAATAGTTCTTAAGGGAACTGTTTTACAACTAATGCCAACCAAATAATTTTAAAAAGAAGGACAGTTTTAAAAAGTAAAAGACACGATACATTTCGCCGACTTCTCATAAGGTATCAATTACATTTTACTATTTAAGAAAGCGTTAAACTTGCTCTCTTTTTCCCAAGGTATTTATTTTCTCTATTTCCTAAGATATTCATGTTCTCTGTTTACTAAGATATTCATGTTCTCTATTTCCTAAGATATTCATGTTCTCTGTTTACTAAGATATTCATGTTCTCTGTTTCTTAAGATATTCATGTTCTCTTTTTCCTAAGATATTCATGTTCTCTGTTTCCTAAGATATTCATTTTCTCTGTGTCGTAAGGTATTCACTTTGTTAGTTCTTTATGCTGCACACGATACTAAAACTTTCAAATTTCTGGCATTTAGTGATAATTTCGTAATCAGACAAAATATTTAGTGCCATCTCTTTTCTAAACGCTCTTTTTTGCTGGTGAGTTGCCATGGCAACTCATACATCATGCAACAGCATTGACGCAGACTGCTCTCGACACACTCGTGCAAGCAGTCATTGTCTGACTTCGTTCATGTTTTGTCATCGGTATTCTTTTAAACTTCTGAAAAAAAACTTCGTGCGTCATATATAATTACGTCGGTATAGCGTGTGTGGAATATTGTGAAAAGGTTTTTCGTCAAATATAATGGTCCTCATTGTTCCCCCTAGATTTGACGTCTTTGCACTCATTTCAGACAAAAAAACTGTGTGAATTCTTACAACAAACGATAAATTTCTTACGATGTATAAATAGCTTTTGAACTGCAGAAACAACTTTGTGCTTAAACAGAAGAATTTAATCAAGATGATATTTTTTCCCACATTTACAAAATCTCGCTCATTTCATCGCCCCACACCAGATCACAAGCATTTTATGAAATTTCCATGTCCTTCCACTGCAGTTCAAGCTATATCTTTGAGCCAACTGCGTGTTCTCAAATAATTTCCCAAGGGAAGGCACGTTCCCAGCCGACCCACTGACGTTTTTTATTGTTTTGACTTGAATAAACCTCCCCTTTTCTTTAAATTAGACCGATTAGGGCACTTTTTTTTAACATCTCATTTTCTATGTATAATGTGAAAACACGAAACTCTGAATGAGCCTCCAATGTCACTATTTGTAGCTTCTACAGGTTAAGGGAAAATAATCCATAACTGATTTGACGTTTGTTCAAAGGATTGCAAAAGTAAGACTACATTTATATTATCGCGTGATTTTGGTTTGCGTGAGGTCAAGCAAGGTAAACGCGGTAATGACTTAGAACCTTGTGTTTTTGTTGTTAATTATTGTCGTGATCATCGGCGCGGCAAATGTTGATACTCTTAGCTACACGAAACAAAAACAGTTTTTCCGGCGCACAATCTACAATATAAACTACGATTACGTTTCGTCCGTTGGTTCTGTAATGATGAATCAACAAAAGAGAGAGAGAACGGTTTGAAATCTCCCTTAAAATTCGCAATAAGTTCTTGCATGATAGTTTCAATCTGCCCGCTGTGCAATGATAATCTTTTATGTTGTGAAGAGAATGAAGTGGTAGCTAGCAACAAAGGCTGTGTTAATTATGCATCGCGTATATTGATGATGTAATTATGCTTGAAGAAAAATCAACATCGAATTAAATCTGTGAAAATCTGCGAATCGAAGACGATTTGCTGATGTATTTTATCGGTTCAACTTTCCACATCGAAACTGTTGAAACTTGGAAAGTTTTTAAAAAGAACAAGGTTTGCGGAAGGACACGTGAAGGCGATCAACTTTTGAATACAAAACATTAAATTGCGATAATGACCGAACCCATTTCTGAGTCACGCTATTATTTTGAAGTGCTCAACCTCTGTACATACAGCGCAGGGAATGGGAGAAAGATCTTCCCTATCGTGACGAACACGAATAATCGCTCAGGATTTCGTGCAGAAATCTGCAGCTGCCATATTTGGCAAATTAATCTGACCAAACATCCAGCTCTCATTATCGCGTGCAGATAAGAATAGGCCACGATAGATGTCTATTTACACTCGCTGAGTCGTGCAGTCACATGTCGTGAGCTGGTTGGAGCAATTTGAGATGCTATCACGCAACCCACACGGAGCTTCGTACGAGCTTATTTAACGCTCCGCCCAGTAACCTTGAGATCAGTATAGCAGCAGCACTCGTAGAGGTCACAATGAGAGAGTCTTCTTCGCTGGCCATGCAAGTGGCTCAATCCTGTATGGAAGCTGTATTGCTTGGAGCGAGCGCATTTGGTCTTGTGATGGTTTACCTTGTTGGAAATGTGGCGATGGTGTTTCATTGCGGCGAGAAGATGGTTGTCAGAATGTTTAATTACATTTCACGCGTTCCCTTACCTAAGGAAACCTTCATCGAGTCCTTGTTCACTGCGAAAATGATGAAAACTGCTTGGAGAATGATTTCTCTCTATATTAAATCAAAAGTGAAAATTGGTGGAAAGATTCCCGATGTGCAGATGATCGATGCAAAAACTATGAGAAGGTAGCCGAGACTTAAACAAGCATTTGTTTGATTATAAATGTGTATTGTCGACCTTATCCAAAGTTAGACTTTTTTTTATTGTCGTTCAGATAAAAGCATTTTATTGCGTGTATATTGCATGAGTGAAGTGTCTTACACGCGCTTATTAAAAATATCCCTTCCTTTTTACAAAATATCATTTCCTTTCTTTCCGAACATCTGTAGAGTAAACCTTTGCGATTTCATGAGAAACGGAAGACCGCTGGTCTTGAATTTCGGCAGCTCTAGCTGACCTCCGTTCATGGCCGATCTGCGAAGCTTTATGAAAATGTCGAGAAGATACTCGAGCATCGCGGATTTTGCCATCGTCTATATAGAAGAAATACATGCCGCTGACGGATGGAAGTTTAAGGTATGCACAGTTGGAAATCCTCTTAGTGAATGAGATCTAGTTTTAATCAGACTAGTTTAAGTCAGAGACCTTCTCCAATGTACACCCAAACAAGTGTGTGGAATAAAGTTGCAAAATACTTCGTGAGCATTTCATGTCATGTTGTTTGAATTGTCTTTACTACCATTTCAGATGTGTAGAACACCCACACACAAAATCATAGCAGTCCGTGCTCAAATGACAGGCTTTCAATAATTATGCATATTTGACACTCCTAGTCTTTAACTAGTTCCCATACCTCTTCAAACAACGATTGACGATGATAATTAAATGGCGAAATGATGTTTTTTAGAGCTTCAAATTAATTGAAAGTGTTATAAATATTGTTTGTTTGACCGACTCGTCTGTGGGAACAATAAAGACTCTTCTAGTTAATTTTTCCTCGCCCTTGAAAATGGTTTAATTGCTTTAATGACTTCTGTATACAAAGAAATTGGTTCAATTCGACGATTCGTCATTTTTTTATAAGGTTATTGTGTGTTAATTTTTAAATTCGATTTTTTGATGTCGTAGGACAACGTCGTCATCAATCAACATCGTTCTTTGGACGAACGCCTGCAAGCAGCCAAACTTATGAGCAGCGAGGTCGACTTGGGCAACGTTCGCCTCTTCTTAGACACTATGGACAACAAAGCGAACGAAACATTCGCCGCCATGCCAGAAAGGCTCTACGTGCTTCACAACGATCGAGTATCGTATATTGGAGGCCTGGGACCGTTGCTTTATTGTGTGTCGGAAGTCGAGAATTGGTTGCGAGCTTTTGCAATGAGCAAAACGAAAATGCCGGCTTTCACAAGGAAACCTAACCTTTCAAAGGGAAAATTAATTAAAATCAACGTAAAAGGAAAAAGGAAGCGAAGCTGGTTGCCGACTGTGAGGAAGACTAAGCCTTTTAGACAATGGTTTCATAAGTCTGCAATTGAAAAGCACGGAATGTAGGGACGTATGCTTATGTGAACCATATACATTCCCTTCGACACACTTTTACAGAAAATAGCCCATTAAATACAACTTTCAATATCCATTGAAGATATGATAAAAAAGTTATTATCAAACACGTTCGTCAGATGACTTATTGCGCACGCGTAAAACATGAAAAACATTCATACGTCATAAGCGCATGTACAGTGTAAATACATATATGTACATACTTATACAATACAAACGTATAATATATTTCGACATATACTTAGATTATGCAATATTATTTCGTATATATTTCCACACGTATTGTTCGCTTACAAATAATTTCATAAATTATGACGGATTTCGAGGGAAGCATTCGACAGAATGTCTTGAAATCCCGATGACATTTTAAAAGCATTTATGTAATTAATTTGCAAGAAAACGATGCAGTTGCAAATGTATTGATATTTGTAAATAATTTGTTGAGTATTCTGTATACAAAATTAAACATCGATCATTTATATTAACTTACTCGACTCCTCGACCGATTTGGCAAAAAGCTGCAATTACATACTTCAAATTGACAGCTAATGTCCTCCGCCACTCCCACCTCGTTGGTGTGAAGTTTTAAATCTCATTTCACTTCAACGGTTGTCGTCAGCGTTATGTTTGAAGTACCCAATGAAAGTTACAATTGCACTCGTTTCTCTAGGACCTAATCAAAAGTTAACTGAATTAACCGTAGCATTTCCTTACTGAAAGCAAGGTCAAAGACTCGCTCCCTTTATGGAGAGAGTACTTCGTTTGGCCTCGAGCCTAATCCCACGCTTTTACTTAATCGAATCGACTCATGAACACTCCAAACACTTGATAAAGCCTTGTAATCTCCTCTCTACTTCGACCCTCAAGCGAACGGGCTTTACTTTGATTTAACGCTCGAGGAAAAGCCGTGTAAATCTTCCCATACAAATTTACATCTTGGCAACGAAGCCATATATTATTCTCAGGATATTAAAATCGCAGATAAGATTTTGCTTCGCCCGTTCAATGTCCAAAGATTAATACAACAAGACTTAACGTGAATTAGTATAAAACGCAAAAGCAAATAATTATGTCTTCATCAAAATATCTCTTAGTTGTGTTTTAAGTATACTAGTGCAGTAAATACTTCTTAGTGTTTTAGCAATAGCTGCTCATTTAAATTCAGTGCACAAACTAGAAGAACAAAATTTGACTCTAAAATTGGAAGAACAGCGAGCTAACTTAAATACATGTCTTTGTTTCTTTTTAGTAAAGCACCAAAATATACTGTTAAATCTTCTATAAATTAAAATCAAAAATAGCTATATCCATTTCCTCAATAAAGTACCACGTCCTTAGACGATTCATTGTGAAAAATTAAAACATTGACTTCGTCAACAAGTCAGTCATCTATTTCCGCAAGAAGCGGACGTTTCGTGACTGCTGGCATATTAGATAATTAATTGCCCTGCCTGTGTGCTGGCTGGACACTGGAAAGCACTTGAAATGCTAGCAGGGTTCCAACGATGTATTTTAAACACGCGATGACCATGCCTGGAAAGCGTTTCCGTATTTTTAGCATGTTTTATCGTGAGAAGGCTATCGCGGTCACAATTTCAAGAATGTGGCTTCCCATCTTAGTTGTTATCTTCTGTTATTTTTTCAAGATGCTCACTTTTCGTTTTTATCGTCTTTCTTTCCGCCGTCATTAAGCAATTATGACATACACGGACGGGTGCTTTACACAAAGAGCATATATTGCATGATACACGTCTAAGGAAGGCAATTTTTCTTCTTCTAATGGCATCCATCGTTCCTTTCAACTTGAAACGAGATTTTCTTAAATTTTCAGGATTCGTGCTTAAGATGTAAAAAAATGAGTAGAAATGTAGCTATATATGTTGCTATTTAGCTATATATGTTGTTTATCGACTTCATAAAGCAAAAGAGTTGATTTACAAAGTAGAAATTTTGAATTTCATATAGCTTTATGGCAATGTAAACCTTTTAAAAGGACCTACGGAGGGCAGAAAATTTTAAAATTACTCTGTAAACGTCAGTCAACTGCTACAGACACCAATATAAATCATCCAAAGTTTCGTGCAGACATGAACAAAGAAAAAGTTCAATTATGCCTTGACGTCTGTTGTAAGGAAATGCTGTTATTTTTCACTAAATTTACTCTGTATGACGCGAATGCTCGCTCTCGATACCTATATCACACACGCAATTCGGTGCAGAACGCTAAAAAAAGCCCTCACATGCAGGAATAACGAGATTCCACAAGGCATTTTTTGTCGTCAGGAAATATGTCAAGTATTTGTTTAAACAATATAGTTTACAAATATTGTCCACCTATAGTTACTCTTTAGAAACGAGATTGCACGATATATGTAAGTTAAAGTTACAATGTTTTCATGTCGAAAACCTTTTTGTTTCAACTATTAACGTTTATTAAAAACCACGGCAGATACGAAAATTCAACTTGTTTTAAAAATGTCCTTCATGCGACAATTCGTTCTGTAAACTAAATCCAAAACAGTGCATTATTTTCTAATTATTGACACAGTAATCTTCTATCAACATTGTTCATCGCAAATGAGGCCGACAAAATGTGCGCATGTATCTTCATTTTGCAAGAAAGAATTCTATTCTAGATTGATCAAGTCAGCCTACTTCGTCAAAACACACAAAATTATCGTACCACATTAGACGGCAATTATGCTCACGAAACCAACGTCAAAGAAAACCGTGTCTTCCGTGCTAAAATATGCAAGCAGCAAAATTAAAAATTGCTTTTTGTATCAGCATGTCGTTGCGCAAGAGTTCCTTTTTTTGAATAGACTGCACTTGTACGATTTAGCTACAGATGCTTAAGGATGAATTTTCGGTGCAACGATAAAACTCTTTAGTGCGAGCTTGAAGGCACGAAAACACAACTGCCAGCGTTTCTATTTAAAGAATTGTAAGTTTGCGTGCTTCTACGTTTGATGATATGCAATTTTTTTAACAGTTGCGTGATATCGTGAGTGTGTGTCCTACAGGGGGTTAGTTTATCAGTCACGCTATGTGATAGACGTCTTTAGAATGCGACTCCATCCAGCGCAAGTGCCCCGAAAATTGTTTAGTATCTCGCTGTTTTTAGCCGTATGCCATAGTTCACTTGCACGAAGAGGCAACAGTTGCTTTGAAGCAGCACAGTTTGTCGACATTAGGCGAAATGAAACGAGCTGTATGTGTTGAATACAATATGAGAGATTGGCTTTTGCGTTTCATATTGGGAGATGTGGGGATCTATACAATTGTCTTTGATGTTTATCAGTCTGACTGGGGGCTTTTTAAGTTAGAAAAAACACTGCGTTGCACGAAATGATTGATGAATTCTCGTTGGACAAGGTCTTTGACTCACTCCCTACTTTTTAGCTATGAGGCGTTTTGTAATAAACACAACTGAGCATTTTGTATTTCTTGTACAATTTAATGCTCCGCAGAATGCAACTAAAACCTGTTAGATAAGACGAAAGATCTAGAAAGGAACTAGCTTCCTTTTCTCCTTCAACATGACACACGACCAAATCTGTCATGCATTGACGCAGACATGAATGAAATTATGAATATTAACATGACAAGGTCAAAAGTGTCTGCGCAATTCAAACAATTTTCACTCCATCGTCGATTAATGTATATTATAGCTACATTCTCTAACGATTTGCGTATAAGTCCTTGGCTTTTATTTGTGGTTTATCGCTGCGGTTTCACGCGGCGAGAAAGATGTTTGCTTACAGACTTTGAGAATATCTGCACAATTATTTAGTACACGTGGTTGTCTCGAAGATGATCCATTTGAGGGAACCCTCTGATATCTCAGCTCACAAATTGATTTGCCTTTCACATGCAATGATGGCTGTATAGTTCCGTTGAAGCCAGCCCAAAAATTCTTCTATGCAAATGCAAATATTTTGGATGATATCGCTACCACTGACCACCTAGCACAATAGAACATATTCTTTTTACAAAAGGGCCGATGTATGTATGTATGAGAAAATAACTAAGAGCAAATTATTTGATGTATAATTTTTGCAGGATCACTTTTACTATCGGCAATATGTAAATCCTTAGCTAAACTCTTGTCTATAGCTACCTATGGTAAATCTGGCTATATACCCTGCTAAATTGACCGTAAATTGTGTAGTATTTCATGGTCTCAATAAATCGATAATTCTTTAACTTAAAAAAGAAGAAGACAGCATATAAGAGTGCGCGAATTGTAACAGTTCAGCAGTTGAACATTGTATCCAAGGGAATTAATGGTCATTAGCTTCTATAATATACAGTCTTTATTTCATAAAGATATGGTGCACCTACTACAACGATAGGCTTTATTGTTGACAGGATTAGGAATGGCTATATGTAAGTTAAGTAAATACTTGTCGAGCTTTCAAAGCCTTTGGTAAATCACGCGATGTTTTATCTGATTTGCTAGAACACATATGACTACACTTAGCTGGCTACAAACTCAGGAAAATGTATTTCTTATTCACGCACAACCTGAGATTAGCTATTCTCTTTCTCTGTAAGAAGCCAATTGCTTTTGTACTCGTTTAACATTGACAGCAGAACATATAGATCTTTCACTTGTATGTAACTTTCGTTTCAGCATGTTTTCTTATGCTAAATCGTATAGGCGGAATTATGAACTTGTTTGATGTGAAGCTAGCTTGCTGAGTCATTGTTTTGATCTTCGCTTTCGTGAGCAAACAGAATGTTGTGCAAATATACCTTGTGAATGAATGTTAATGCTGTTTATGGATTTATTTGCCGCCTTGATAAACATAGAAGGCCCATAACTGCTAAAAATTTGAAGGTGAACGCTTTTTTTGAACAATGAAATTCTTTTACGAAAGTCGAGTGCGGGGTATTTCCCATTAGAAAGTCCGCTCGCTGTCTCGGCAACAACCAAAACACTGCGGACGGCAGAGAGGGTTTTCAGTAGCTACAATAGCTACAAGCCTCGGAAAGCTGAAAACGGCTTGCGTTTTTGATGACGTCGATTTCTTGTTGAAGGAAGAAGTGCTTTCTTCGATGAAATAAGCATGACAAGTGCGAATGTAATGATGATATCGAAGATTGAATGAAATCTATATACATATGCATCGGTTCTCTATTTCTCAGTACAAAAACTAAGCTGGTCTTGAGCTTCTCCGATCGAGAAAGGATGTACATGCTCACTGCACGGCGGAAAGAGCAAAATATTGATTCACAAGCTTCAATAAGACTTTCAAGATTGCGTGCGCTCGTGCTCGAGGAATGCTTACTATAAATATTGTCTGAGTAAACCTTTCTAATGTCATCAAAACTTGACACGCGATCCATAGCTCTCGTAGCTACAAGCTATATGGACGAACAAACTGTGGGCGATCGTATGAAATATTGCATCATTGACATGAAACAAAAACTACAGATTCAAAACAAAAGCGTTCAAAAGCAGGAACTATTAGACTTAAGCCATATGCCTGCATGCCGTGAACAAAAGTCGCGCTTGTTCTTTACTTTCGTGCGATGGAAAGTTTGCAACTAGCATCGACTGTAATCTTTTAAAATCCATGCGAACAAATAATTTAGCATATGCGTGGATTACTATCGTCGTATGCTGAAACCTTTAGAGGAAATAACCATATACAGATTCAATGATTTAAAACAATTAACAGTCCAAATACAATAGAAAGAAAATCGATCTTTCTGACACAATTGTCGAGTAAATATGAGGTGAAACTGTAATTACGCCATGTAAATATATTTTTTAAATGTAAAAAGCCGACTTTTCTCTTGACTTCATGCGCGAACCCTGAAAATTTTTTTCTCTGTTTGCGGAACCGAAACATTTCAACATAAATGCCGAAATCTATCAAACTTTTCGTGCCGTGTCAACACCTTAAACGTAAACTAAAGTCATGCGGGCTGTTTTCTATGTACAAAAATGTCCTCCAAATTTTATCCATAAAAGAGCGTCAAATTCCTGCCCAGTTTGTGCCCAGAAACTGTTGAACAAAGAATTTCCACAAGCTTGTAAACTATGCAGACGAGTGCAAAGGCAATATTGACGTCTCCGAGTGTTACAAGAGATTAAATTACTGAATGCGTGGACAAATGCAAACAGTCTAGTCGTAAAACACTACGAAAATAGGCTTTTCAATGCGGGGATAATGAAAAACATTTAAAAAATCGCGCAAACAAAATAAACATTTCATTATTACAGACAACCGATGTGATCACGGATAGGAAAACGCTTTCGAATACATTGCATGACGTTTTTTAGGATAACATGTGTTTCACCTTAAAATATTAAAGCGATAAATTAGCAAAACAAGGGAAGCTAATTACGAGCGACGTCAAATTAAGCAAAACTCAGGCTTGCTGCATCGAAACGAGGTGTCGAAACGTTTTCGCGTGATGAAATTAAAGATTACAATAAAGAGAGTGCTCTTGTTTCCTTAAACAATGAGTCACGATATCCTGCCTCGTCGCTCGTCATTATTTATGAAAGAATTTCCACGTCGGGCGAACAAAAAAAATTGTGTTCCTGTGGACTACGAAGATACATTTGTCTGCTAGAATTTCGTTCGTGAGGGGAAAATCTCGAAATCTTGAAAACAGTGTGATTTATTTTGTGACCTTCGAATGTGACCCGCGTTCGTGTCAAACATTAGAGATACTGCTAAGGTAAACATATATTGGAACGTTCAAACAACAAACTCCGCAAGGGTATAACCATCGAAGTTTCAGCACATTACATTTCTATACGCGTGCGCAGAGTGGAAGCGTTACCACGCATGATCGATACCCAGCACCTATATAACAGAACGAACGATACAGTAACTGGTATATTTTCAGCAGATCTCTGCCTTGAACGTATTGACGAGTTCGAGGACGTTTGAAGTCATTCCGAGCATATGTATTGAGCTTGGCTGGCCATATATGATTTGAAAGGAAAAGACGTAAGGGGCATCTGTCAATACGTAGAAACGGTAAGGGAACACAGAGAGAGATATTATATCAACCAAACAAAAAGCTCGTCTTGCAATAACACTCGTAAGACGCCATAGCTGAGTTTCTCAATTCTCAAGTGCCGTTCTGCGCTATAAATACGCGCACGGCGTTCAATTTCAAAGCGAGTCTAGAAGGAGCAACTTGACAAGAGTGTAATCGGTAGGATAATTGATGCAACATAGCCGGGCAGTGAGTGCCTAAATACTACAAAGAAAGACATCTTCACAGAAGCTCAAATAACCTCATAGAATAAATTGCATTGATTGTGCGCTGGACAAAAAAAGTCGTCATTGCAAGAAAAACGATCACATCGCGTTGATAAACCGTAGGAATATTCGAACTACGACTTTCCATTTCGTCGCTGTGATTTACTGCAGCGAAGCTGATTTTTGAACATTTGTAATACATTTCCGAAGGTGCCTACGAGGTTCCCCTGGCGTTCAATAGAATCAGGAAGTCGAAAATAAAGCTCGCTCAACACAAATCTCCCAGAATATTCATCTCGTTAGAAAAAGACACGAAGTTACTACAGCGGAGGGCGATAGAGAGACGTATTCAGTTCATTAAATAAACATTTTTGATCGGTAATTTATCCGTTTTGAGGTTGCGATTAGAGCTGAACTATATATAATCCAACAACACACACTAGACTAGCCAGAGGCGAAGAAGCGTAGTGTTTTGACTGCATTCAAATGGCTTGGAAGGCAATTTCATTCGCGATTCTCTTCGTAAAACTCGCCCTGTTGTATGTCTTTGGCAACATTTTAAAAAATAATCCGTGCATTCGTACGTTTATCATAAAGAAAATGAACCGAGAAGCGTCGATAGTTATGCCAGTCGATAACTACTCTCTTCTCTTGGAACCTCATTCAAACTCTTTGGAAATACGAAAAGAACGAGCTCAATCACGCGTCCAAGAGAGGTTGCACGGCGCCAAACCTGATTTTGATTGCGGAAACGAAAGGTGAAAGCGTCGTTCACCTTCTGGAATTGGTAAAGCAGAATCGACTGCTCGTTGTAATTTTTGGCAGCTGTACTTGTCCAGTTATCATAGCAAAGGTAGAGCAAATGCTACAAGTACAACGCGAGTTTGAAGATATTGCCGACTTTATCCTTGTGTACGTCCAAGAAGCTCATCCTCAAGATGGCTGGAGAATGAAGGTAAGAACGACTGTGGATAATTAAGGGATGTGTAGAGGATTTTCTAGTCCTACGCCCGTATTATAGAAGCTCACTCGTTCTCATTGATTGCGACGGAAAAATTGTTTTCTCCCACCATTTAATAGCAAACTTGTTTCTCCATTCATGGCGAGGTTATTTTCAAAAAATATTTCAAATCAAAAAATCAGCATAGGGAAAACGCCGTTTTTGAATAGTTATATGCATGAGGTGATTTTGACGCCCGCACTTAGTGACTTTTGGGTGTGAATGAGATTCTAGAACACATTCGTGAGTGTCAAATACAATTCATGTATTTCTATAAACAATAAGAAGATAACTTGATTGGATTCTCTTTAACTGCAATCAACCTCCGAAACATTTTTTCAATAGACTCGTACGAAAACCTCGCCTAATTTTAAAAAATCGTCGCAGATCCTACGATTTTTGTTACATACAGCGATATTTGATATCAAACTTGCTTTTCGCAGTTAAATTCAATATATGTGTGTTTGTTGATTTTCGCTATATCTTCGCGGGACGCTATGAACAATCGTGGGGCGATCAACTGTTTGTTAGCCTTACTTAGGCATCTTAACTGAGAACAATTGGATAAGGAACCGCATGTACTACTCTTAACGGGCGCAACTGGCTTCACTTTGCGTACATTATATACTTTATTTTGCAATACATTATCCGTGCACTTTTAACGAATAATGTTCAAGTTAATTATTTTGAATTTTGATATGCAGCGAAGTAGTTGGCCGTTGGTAATATTGTACACGTGCGTAAACACGTTACTCACGCTGCACCGACATGCGTATAATGAAAATGATATTTTAGTTTCCGCATTACTGAAGTAATAACGTTCCAACTCATTTCCTAAGGGAAGAAATCTCTTTACGACTTTAACTAATTGACAAGACTTATCATTGAGTGTATTGTAGATCGTGTACAAAAAAACCATAAACTCGTAAGTGATAATGCCCAAAAAAACGTTTGGAAATGCCTAAGTATCGGAGTACAGAATAAAAATAGCATTGAAAACCGTTAATGCATTACAATACACAAGTGCATCAAGGTTCCATCAATCTTGAATGAATACATGATGATACACAAGTACATATTTAGTATATCAATGCCGTACCTTGACAAGACATAGGCTATAGAAGTGAGTAGCGTAGTGGGCAAAGTCTACAGCTTTGCTCTCGCTATATAAATATTGAATTACTAAAGTATTTAGAAATCTGTTGTTTTTACAGTAAGTAAACTTAAAAATATATTTTCCTAGAGGGTGTAAAATGTCTGGCTTGCTACTGATAGCTCATAACTTGTAATTCCTTATGTTTTCTTTATAAAACACCTATGTTGTAAGAAGACACGTTTCGATCGAGGATCGCGTGGAAGCCTCGCAGATTCTTCGTGCCTTCGTCCCGACTAACTTTCCGGTTTACTCGGATACGCTGGACAACGCGGCAAGCACTGCGTTCAGCGGTTGTCCGAACAGAATAGCGATCATTGAGGAGGACAAACTGATCTATCAGAATGGACCTGGACCGACATGGTTTGACTTCGAGGAGACCAAGCAGTGCCTCAAACGCTATCGCAATAACAATAAGGCTTAGAAATGAGAATATATGAAAAGCATTTTTTCGATGGCTTTACTATGACGTCAGCATATACTATGACGTCAGCGTAAGATATAAATACTCCGGAACAAAAGTTTTGGTATAAAGTTAACAAAAATATTCGCGATCTTCATCCGTTTTATCTTCTCAGCTGTTCAAAGCTGGTATAATCCGACTTGTTATTCATATTCTACTGACCAACAACAATCTCAGTAATGCTGAACAATTATGAATGCTATGTAGTAGACAGGGCTTGGAAATATTCATCTAAGCTGAAATTTCAGACTGATTTGACAGACTGATTCGAGGTTGGAATATTGGCAATCTTTGCTTCATCATACCAACGCACAGCAAAAAATGTTTATGGAATAGTTACGCCGATGCAAGATTAATTCAATTTGAAGGAAAATACATCCGCTAATCGATGAAGCAGAATGCTTTTTTCCAGCCTTGTTTCAGCAAAGCGTTTCCGTATTAAATGGGGGAAAAACACATTGAATTTTATCCAGCTCATGATATAAGCAATAAATATGTATCAAATGTATAATTATGTATAAAGAACTTATCCAATACACGTATAGTTTATCACGATATATCCATTATTAGCCTGCGACACGAGACCTCTGGAGTTGTTATATAGCTATAGATGAACTCTTGATATGATATGTGTGGCAAAAAAAGCAGATTAAAATGTTATCAAATTATTTAACGCATCGTTTCTGAAGTGTCGTGTTGTTTTTTTTTCTGTTGTCAAGATTAATCTACCCTTCGTGATCAGTATGATAAAGACAACATGGCCGTACTAGCGTAGCGAGCTCGCAAATTTCACGCTTATAATCTAAAATATAAAATAAAACGGTAAAAAGACATCTTTTATACACAGTTTTTCAAGTTCTAACCAAGATAATTTAAACTGTAATATTTCGGTTTTATTTCACGGACCATGCATCATCAGACAGAATGATATATATTCACAAGCTGGCTGTTAATAATGTATATATACAGTTATATAAACTAGCTACTTTGAAATTGAAAATTTTTTGTATTGCTGGTGTGTTTCACCAAGTATTGAACATAAGTAAGTATTTAACTTTTTTTCTTTTTAACTTCATTTTCGTTTTCATTACCAACTTAGTCCTAATGGAGGAAAAACCCTATAGTTTAATTACAATTATAGCGTGGTTTATATCAGGGGTGGGCAACATGCGGACCGCGGGCAGGGTTCGGCCCCTGAGGGGTTTTTGACTGGCCCGCCGACTGTAGAAGTTGCCCACCCCTGGTTTATATGAAGCCTGTTAACATTTGCTGTGGAAACAGAGCACCTGAAGAAAACCTAGAATTTTCTTGACAACTTTCTTTTTCATGTGACCAGCCCACATGCAGGTCACTTAAAATACATTAACACAAGGCTACTTGGCTGGAATTAATCTAGTGGGCAAGGAACCTTTT
This sequence comes from Xenia sp. Carnegie-2017, assembly GCF_021976095.1. Lineage (NCBI taxonomy): Eukaryota > Metazoa > Cnidaria > Anthozoa > Malacalcyonacea > Xeniidae > Xenia > Xenia sp. Carnegie-2017. The sequence continues at coordinate 12,754,982 of NW_025813469.1, forward strand.
AAATTGTTTTGAAAATCTTTTAAAAGGCAGAAAGGCATTTATACAGGACAGTCAATAAGGAAAACGTGAATTCAAAGAGAAAAATTTCATTTTCGTGAAAAATACAGCCACCTTTTTGCCACGCTCGAAAATTTTGTCGAAACTCAACTTTGAAAGTGCATTAACCCCGTCCCCCCGTGATCTTCAAGGTGAAAAGCTTGGGCACTCTGGATTAAATTTTTTTTACCTTCCTGATCACATTAAAAAATTGGATAAGACATAAAAACACACCGTAGTAAAAAAACACGACCGTAGTCACGAGGTTTGTCATGAATGGCAAGTGAAAAAAGTGTTTTCATTGTAGCTTTGGCCTCCAAACATCCATGGAATGAGACCTGCCTTTAAAAAAGACCTGACTAATTACTAGGCAGCATGCAAGAAGCTTAGAGCATCATCACAGCATATATTTAGATGAGAGTTTTTCGCTAAATACACTCATTAAATTACGATTATGCAGAAGCAGTCGAAAAGAGCTGCTCGTAGTTTGTCTGTTAGATAATGACGTTTACGATCCGCGCAAAAGATACATTGATTTAACATACAGCATGTCTAGCCGATGTTGCAAAGCTGTAACTAAAATAAGACCAGGATCCAGTAGTTATCAAACATATCATTTTTTGTTGGGTAACTTATACTTCGTGTTTTTTCCCACTCCCCTTCCTCCCCACCCCACTGAGACACTGTTAGTGTTTAGTTCGTTACTCCATTTCCAACATCCTTTCCTCCTCCTCGCAAAGTCTTCGTTACTGAAATAGATCCCTTTACTTCGTTACACATGCAGACATGGCAACAGAGTTTAAAATGGTTCAAACGAAGAACAGGTCAAATATGCCGACGCGATAATAACGCAAAATTTTCATCTTTTAATACTGTCATCCTATTTATGGGTCTACATGTTTTGAGATTCACGGTTTTGTTTTTAGTAAATATATTGCAAGTCATATTGTTTATAAAAAGAACGTTCGTTTCACTGGCAAAGTCTCTCTGATTAGTTTATAGAACAGCAGGAGAACGTATAATAATGTCATTAAAATACGTGGGAATTATGTAAATAGTTTAGTGGAGACGAAACAACTTTCCCATGGCGTCGCGATGCTAACGTTAATTCAATATTGTTAGCTGTTCACAATTACTAAACACGACAGTTTCAATTTTGCACAAGCTGTATTTTCAGAAGTGAAATGATGAATTTCTGATAATGTGAAATGATGAATTTCTCGGTGTGAGTGAAAAATATAAAAGTTATCATAAGTGATTAGTGTAATAATAGAATGTTGATGCGCAAAATTTCAGCAATAAAATTAGATGAGTGAAAGAAGACTGGCAATCTCTAATTTTTAAATTATTTATCAGTGCTCAGCTTTCGGCCAAGTTGTTATGCGAGCACTGGAGTCAATGCGAGTCAAAAGCCTATTTCAAAGTCAGATCATGCACTTATGATGAAGATTCAACATTGAATCACCTCAAGCAAACACTAGACTGCTTACAAAACTACTCAAGTTTTAATATCAGATCACTCCTGAATATACACACGAGTTATGTAAGGACTACTTCTGATTCAAAATCAAATCACTCTTAATGAAAACACTTGACTTAAGTATTATATACAAAAACTCAAATTTCAACATCAGATCACTCCCGATGAAGACATTCCACTTGACTACATCAGAAAGACTCGATGTTCGACATCCCAACGTGGCTGATCAAGAAATTATATTGATACAATCTATAAAGACAAAACTTTCAACAACACTGTATATTTTATGGACTGTTAATTAAATCTAAACCAGACGTCAATATTGCGTGCACCTCCAACGCAAATCACATTCGTCGCAAGGAACGAAAATAAAATTGTTTTCTCACAAACAGTCACGCAACGGAACACGATTTTTCAAATTGTTTTTCTCACTTCCTTTCAAAACGTACTCTATTGCTTTTTAATGACAGCTTTAATCCGGAAGAAGACTCAGAATGAATGTATCCACGCCAGTTTTAGTAATCGAAATATGGACATCTCGTCATCACATTGTTTTCGGCACGTTTAAAAAAATATAAATTAATGATGAAACTTTACGCAAGAGACAAAGTTGATTAAAACACGCAGACAAAATTAAGCACAAACATACCATACGATGCGGCAAAGAAAGAACTAGTGTTGTATGTGCACTGTGCAGTAGTATAGACATTAACTATCCTGCAAGTTTTGTGCCTGTGTTCTAAAAGCGCCCTCACATCACACTCAACGATTGCGACACTAAAAACGCACTCCCGCTAATCAATGATAAACTATTTCTTTATTCATAACAAGATTTTTGCTGAAATATTTCTTGTGGAGCAATCGTTGCAGTAGACATTGCCTTTAGATGGTTATGAGATGATTTTGAAGCCACACTCAGTGAGTGTGTGAGTTTTAATAACACCGACGCTAGTTATGTAAATTTTAGAGCATTATTATTATTTTCTTTCTTTTTGAAATCTGTTGTTTTCAAAGTGAGTAAACAGAAAAACATTTGGATGGCTACCCTACCGATTGCGTGGTTTCATAAGTAAGTTAAAAAAATTCCATTCGAAGGTATCGGTTTGCTCAGTTGGTGATTTAATCAGAAATTATATTGAAAATAAATGTCAGATCTATTTCAAATCGGAATGCAATGAAGCAAAATGTAATTACTACACAATTAACCTTATTTGGTAATGGATACACATTATTTTTAAGCATTCAAAAAATCAAGTAAAGTATTCTTAAGTAATAAAAAACAAACTGCGACTGAAGAAATTTTTTTTATAAGTTGTCCAATTATAGTTTATGGCTGACGAAGCAATGCCGTTACCGTTTTTAGCACTTTCAAATATGAACTATCATAAATGACGTCATGTGTAGTGATGATCTGTCTTCTATGGTTGCCATGATGTCATGTCAAAATTCACAATTAACTTATTTAACTACATTTTCATCCACTTATAACAAAAAGAAACTTAAGTGGAAAACTACCATTGAAATGATATTGTTTGATCGTTTTCGTTATATCAAAATTAAATTATCATTCCTTAACGTTTACATAAACAAAGATGAAAGGAGAAATGTTGACCTTCAGTAGACTTCCCTGTGGAATGAATTCACACGAGCTAAAATTAAATGACGGCAATTTCTATTTTGCACCTTGAACAATGACGTAATAATTATTATATTTAACTCGCGACTGTGCCAAAATGTGAAGTGGTCCGATAGATTTAGGAAAAATAACTTGAATAGGAAATCCTATTAGTTTGTTTTTCTGTCAAAATATTTTTTAAATGTAAACTCTTTCGATGTACACAACTTTAAACAATTGTCGCAGATGACTACACGCACAATCATACGGGTGGTTTGGAACAGAATGTTTAAGCTCTAAATTTAAGTTTCTGTAAACACCGATTTCCAATCTCTTCTAGAATTTTCGTTTTTTTTAAAGTGAGATATTAATAAAGTAAGATGATACAATAATAGGGAGTTATCTACCAAGCATGTGTATCTTTTTGCCATTTCAAATGTCATGAGGCATTGAAAACTATTCCTAAAGAAATCAAGAAATTTAGAGTACAGTCTCAAAAACACATTTCTCCCATTGAAGATAAATATTTTATTCATAAAATAAACACAATAAAACGCGTGCAGTGATTGGTTAACGACAGCGTTTGCATTAGTCTGTGCAAACAAACCGATCTGAGCTAAACCAAACAAATTAATCACTCAATCGAAGAGAATTTGCAAATCGATCATGAATGCATTTAGAGGAATGTTAAAACATTTGTTTAAAATTGTCTATTTCGCATTATTGTTATTTTTCAAAAGAAATAAAAGGTTTTTCGTGTTTGGACTGCATGGCTTATGCAAACTTCAGAGACGTTTGTAAGAACTCTCGAGCAGGTGCAACCCTCGATATTCTGTCTCAGGCTTTCACTGATCTGCTCTCGAGGTCTGCCCAAGGTTTCCTCAATAAGCCTGTGCAAAAAGTTCAGTGTTACTTCCACTTGTCGCTTTTAAATAGTGTTTTTACGGCCTGTTGGCCTGTTTTTAAATTTCTTTGACTGTCTTCCTTCGAGACTTTCAAGAGTGCTAAAAACATGGTTATATTTCTTTACATGAATGAAACTTTGTTATTACTGAGTTTATTTATTGATTGTCCATAGCTTTTTTAGTTGATCGAATTGAGAAAATATAATCCAAAGAATAGAACTATCAGGCGGGGGGTTATGCAATTTGCCCTGTATTTTTATTGTGTAAATTGTTTCCTGCGTTTCCTCAAAATCAATCATATCAATAATAAGAATTTCATTTGCAAAAAAAATAAGCGGCTATATTGCCATCAGGAATCAGGAACTGGATCTTTAAAATGGCTGATTCAAGCCAATCAGAACTCTGCTTTCGTTAGTTGTCAATTTCGTCTCCTCGGTAGTAGGCGGATACGAACGCAGACGAAAAATACCATGTTGAGCGTTAGTTGCTTTCTTTGGAAAATACCGCAAATTGTTTTTTCAATGCAATTTGGCGGAGAGTAGCGCCAAATTTACCGTAATTGTAAAAAATACATTATATATATTACATTATTTAATCTTTGAAAAGTGTTTTGAGGCTTCTTTCAATGTCTAGCTGCTTGTTTGGATGGGGAAAGAAAAGTAAAGACGCATGTTTTTGCGTTTTGCCACAGTCCTGAATCTGAACAACTTGCTGCGGGTGAGTCATTTGTTGATGCAGTTCAGTGAACAGAACAACATGGCTGTCAAATTTATAAAGTATCGCAACTGCGTCTTGTCTTGAGTTTTTAGTTTCTGGAAATTAACTTTAGTATTGCTACAGTGAGCGATGCCCTCAGAAACTCTTTGATATGCTTCCCAAGAATGAATATCTTTGAAATAAATTATGATGATAAAGTTTAAATGAGATATGATCATATGATAAAGTTTTTTAACTGAATTTCCAAAACTAGACCCCCCACAGTTGCCTCAACATTAAGTGAAGTACCTTGGAGAGGAAGCTTAGCCTATGAATAAATAATTATTTCTTTATCTTTTTTAATTTTATGTATATATAGATACTGTCATCAGAATTTGGATTATGAACAATGAATACAAACAGTACATCCTCTTTTATGTTCAGGTGAGGTTACTCTTATGAGGTATGCATTTTTTATTTTTGTCTAAATTTAAGTTAGAGTCCATATTTAAAAATATTTTTTTGTAATTTCAATCACAGTGAAGGGACACAGTGTATAAATCCTTGTCAAAATCAAATGCATAAAAAATTTGCATGGAAAATTCATGAACTGAAATAATGTATTCAACCCCTTAAATGTAATATTGGCTTGTGACGGTTAATATACTCCCTGTTCCAAGTCTACTTGTCACTCACTATGCTTTTATTGAAAGTGAAGGGTTTATCTCTCCCTGTTTTTAACATATGTCATTATTTTTCTTTCATGAAGAGTAAAGGTTACACTCACATTGTTTAAAACTAAGTAGTCACTCATTATGCTTCCTGGAGAGTAAAGCAGACACCTCTACCTTTTTCAAACTCAGCAATCACCCACTTTTTTGTCATGAAGAGTGAAAGATATACCTATCTCTGTTCCTGGCCAAGTAGTCACCCATTGTATGAATTAGTTTCAAAAAAATGATGTCCTCTTGTTTTTCAGAAAAATGTTTCTCTCAAGTCACAATTAGATTGATATTACATGAAGTTTGAGAGTCAGATTCAAACAAACCCTTCATTAAGCTAAACATGATGCAGTAGTAAAATTGTGCCCATATTTTAGATTTAAACAAGTTAAACGGTTCATGTGTACAACTGGTCACTTTCTTAAGATTCCTGTTCGGAAAAATAGGCATGTTTCTCCCACATGATGTGACTAATGTGTTTACTTCTCATTTCTTTGGATTAGCTTGTAAAAATTCTGTATGTATAACTTCTGTTATTAATGTTTGAATCGGATAATAAAACATCCTATTGATATCATACTACAAAGAATGGCAATTTTTGGGCTAGTAATTAATGCAAAATATTTACTTCTTTCCATATTGCTTAAAAAATAATGTGCCATTTTTAATATTTTTCTACAATGTGCTAATTGCACTTTGCAAACAGTAAATTGCCACACTGTACTTACTCACTGTGCTTTCATACAGAGTAAAGGGTAGAGCTCACCCTGTTTCAAACTATGTAGTCACTAACTATACTTTCATGGAGAGTGAAGGGTACACCTCTCCCTGTTTCAAACTATATAGTCACTAAATATACTTTCATAGAGAGTAAAGGGTACACCTCTCCCTGTTTCAAATTTTGTAGTCACTAACTATACTTTCATGGAGGGTGAAGGGTACACCTCTCCCTGTTTCAAACTATGTAGTCACTAACTATACTTTCATGGAGGGTGAAGGGTACACCTCTCCATGTTTTAAACTATGTAGTCACTTACTATACTTTCATGGAGAGTGAAGGGTACACCTCTCCATGTTTCAAACTATGTAGTCACTAACTATACTTTCATAGAGAGTGAAGGGTACACCTCTCCCTGTTCCAAACTGTATTGTCATTATCTATACTTTCATAAAGAGTGAAGGGTACCTCTCTCTCTGTTTCAAACTATATAGTCACTAAATATACTTTCATGAAGAGTAAAGGGTACACTTCTCCCTGTTTCAAACTATTTAGTCACTTAATATACTTTCATGGATAGTGAAGGGTACACCTCTCCCTGTTTTAAACTATGTAGTCACTTACTATACTTTCATGGAGAGTGAAGGGTACACCTCTCCCTGTTTCAAACTATGTAGTCACTAAGTATACTTTCATGGAGAGTGAAGGGTACACCTCTCCCTGTTTCAAACTATGTAGTCACTAACTATACTTTCATGGAGAGTGAAGGGTATACCTCTCCATGTTTCAAACTATGTAGTCACTAAGTATACTTTCATGGAGAGTGAAGGGTATACCTCTCCATGTTTCAAACTATGTAGTCACTAAGTATACTTTCATGGAGAGTGAAGGGTATAACTCTCCCTGTTTCAAACTATGTAGTCACTAAGTATACTTTCATGGAGAGTGAAGGGTACACCTCTCCTGTTTCAAACTATGTAGTCACTAAGTATACTTTCATGGAGAGTGAAGGGTACACCTCTCCCTGTTTCAAACTATGTAGTCACTAATTATACTTTCATGGAGAGTGAAGGGTATACCTCTCCATGTTTCAAACTATGTAGTCACTAAGTATACTTTCATGGAGAGTGAAGGGTACACCTCTCCCTGTTTCAAACTATGTAGTCACTAAGTATACTTTCATATAGAGTGAAGGGTACACTTCTCCCTGTTTTAAACTATTTAGTCACAAACTATACTTTCATGGAGAGTGAAGGGTACATCTCTCCCTGTTCCAAACTATATTGTCATTATCTATACTTTCATAAAGAGTGAAGGGTACCTCTCTCTCTGTTTCAAACTATATAGTCACTAAATATACTTTCATGAAGAGTAAAGGGTACACCTCTCCCTGTTTCAAATTTTGTAGTCACTAACTATACTTTCATGGAGAGTGAATGGTACACCTCTCCCTGTTTCAAACTATGTAGTCACTAACTATACTTTCATGGAGAGTGAAGGGTACACCTCTCCCTGTTTCAAACCATGTAGTCACTAACTGTACTTTCATATAGAGTGAAGTGTACACCTCTCCCTTTTTCTAACTAAGTAGTCACTAAGTATACTTTCATGGAGAGTGAAGGGTACACCTCTCCCTGATTCAAACTATGTAGTCACTAAGTATACTTTCATATAGAGTGAAGGGTACACTTCTCCCTGTTTTAAACTATTTAGTCACAAACTATACTTTCATGGAGAGTGAAGGGTACATCTCTCCCTGTTCCAAACTATATTGTCATTATCTATACTTTCATAAAGAGTGAAGGGTACCTCTCTCTCTGTTTCAAACTATATAGTCACTAAATATACTTTCATGAAGAGTAAAGGGTACACCTCTCCCTGTTTCAAATTTTGTAGTCACTAACTATACTTTCATGGAGGGTGAAGGGTACACCTCTCCCTGTTTTAAACTATGTAGTCACTTACTATACTTTCATGGAGAGTGAGGGTACACCTCTCCCTGTTTCAAACCATGTAGTCACTAACTGTACTTTCATATAGAGTGAAGTGTACACCTCTCCCTTTTTCTAACTAAGTAGTCACTAACTATACTTTTATGGAGAGTGAAGGGTACACCTCTCCCTGTTTCAAAGTATTTAGTCACTAAATGTACTTTCATGGATAGTGAAGGGTATACCTCTCGCTGTTTCAAACTATGTAGTGACTAAATATACTTTCATATAGAGTGAAGGGTACACTTCTCCCTGTTTTAAACTATTTAGTCACAAACTATACTTTCATGGAGAGTGAAGGGTACACCTCTCCCTGTTTTAAACTATGTAGTCACTTACTATACTTTCATGGAGAGTGAAGGGTACACCTCTCCCTGTTTCAAACTATGTAGTCACTAAGTATACTTTCATGGAGAGTGAAGGGTATACCTCTCCATGTTTCAAACTATGTAGGCACTAACTATACTTTTATATAGAGTGAAGGGTACACCTCTCCCTGTTTCAAACTATGTAGTCACTAACTATACTTTCATGGAGGGTGAAGGGTAAACCTCTCCCTGTTTCAAACTATGTAGTCACTAACTATACTTTCATGGAGAGTGAATGGTACACCTCTCCCTGTTTCAAACTATGTAGTCACTAACTATACTTTCATGGAGGGTGAAGGGTACACCTCTCCCTGTTTTAACTATGTAATCACTTACTATACTTTCATGGATAGTGAAGGGTACACCTCTCCCTGTTTTAAACTATGTAGTCACTTACTATACTTTCATGGAGAGTGAAGGGTACACCTCTCCCTGTTTCAAACTATGTAGTCACTAAGTATACTTTCATGGAGAGTGAAGGGTATACCTCTCCATGTTTCAAACTATGTAGGCACTAACTATACTTTTATATAGAGTGAAGGGTACACCTCTCCCTGTTTCAAACTATGTAGTCACTAATACTTGGAAGGGTACACCTCTCCTGTTTCAAACTATGTAGTCACTAAGTATACTTTCATGGAGAGTGAAGGGTATACCTCTCCATGTTTCAAACTATGTAGGCACTAACTATACTTTTATATAGAGTGAAGGGTACACCTCTCCCTGTTTCAAACTATGTAGTCACTAAGTATACTTGCATGGAGAGTAATGGGTACACCTCTCCCTGTTTCAAACTATGTAGTCACTAAGTATACTTTCATGGAGAGTGAAGGGTACACCTCTCCCTGTTTCAAACTATGTAGTCACTAAGTATACTTTCATGGAGAGTGAAGGGTATACCTCTCCATGTTTCAAACTATGTAGGCACTAACTATACTTTTATATAGAGTGAAGGGAACACCTCTCCCTTTTTGAAACAATGTAGCCACTAACTATACTTTCATATAGAGTGAAGGGTACACATCTCCCTGTTTCAAACTATTTAGTCACTAACTGTACTTTCATATAGAGTGAAGGGTACACCTCTCCCTGTTTCAAACTATGTAGTCACTAACTGTACTTTCATATAGAGTGAAGGGTACACCTCTCCCTTTTTCTAACTAAGTAGTCACTAACTATACTTTTATGGAGAGTGAAGGGTACACCTCTCCCTGTTTCAAACTATTTAGTCACTAAATGTACTTTCATGGATAGTGAAGGGTATACCTCTCGCTGTTTCAAACTATGTAGTCACTAAATATGCTTTCATATAGAGTGAAGGGTACACCTCTCCCTGTTTCAAACTATTTAGTCAATAATTGTACTTTCATATAGAGTGAGGGGTACACCTCTCCCTGTTTCAAACTATGTAGTCACTAACTGTACTTTCATATAGAGTGAAGGGTACACCTCTCCCTTTTTCTAACTAAGTAGTCACTAACTATACTTTTATGGAGAGTGAAGGGTACACCTCTCCCTGTTTCAAAGTATTTAGTCACTAAATGTACTTTCATGGATAGTGAAGGGTATACCTCTCGCTGTTTCAAACTATGTAGTGACTAAATATACTTTCATATAGAGTGAAGGGTACACTTCTCCCTGTTTTAAACTATTTAGTCACAAACTATACTTTCATGGAGAGTGAAGGGTACATCTCTCCCTGTTCCAAACTATATTGTCATTATCTATACTTTCATAAAGAGTGAAGGGTACCTCTCTCTCTGTTTCAAACTATATTGTCATTATCTATACTTTCATAAAGAGTGAAGGGTGCACCCATTGAGCTCTATAAGACCTGGAGGGGCAAAGGGGCCTGGACCCCGTGGTCAAAAACATGGCGGTAATGGCGGATTTTGGTGGTCAAAACTTCCACTTTAAAATTTTTTTCAATATTCACTCCCTCCTGATTTCTAATACTGTTTGTATGAACGAAAACAAGTGAGAAAAAAAAACAATTACGATACCGACAGCATATCATGTGAAAAAAATGCTTCAGCATTGCGTGAAAAACACAGTACAGACACACATCAAAATAAAGAAGATCAACGGTAGAGAAACGCATATTGTGGATGTAACATTTAAGTTATTTTATGACATTTTAGCCTTTTAAAAGTGAAAATCAAACGGCATTCTTTACTAGACCTGTGAATCTGCCATTCAAAAATGCTAACCCCTTCGAGCACTACTACTCTTCTGTTTTGCTTAAACAACTTACAGCTACCAATACTAATTATTTATATGTACAAACTAACATTTGGGAATTAAATGATAAACAACTTGTTAAATCTTTGTATTTTACATCAAGCCTTTGAATTAGTTCCTTTTATCTCTTGGTAAAAAAATATTAATGAAAGACTTACAAATCAAGTTTCTCGAAAATAGTATTTTGTACAAAGAAACTAAATCATTGGAAAGGTCACATGTTGAAGACAGACTTTGCTTCTTTGACTAGGTTGCTTGACCATGAGCAAATTTAAATTTGTTTAAAGAATTCTTTTTATTGATTTGTACTAATTCTTCATAAGACACAAAAAATTTCTTTGCCATCTATTTTTGCTTCTTCTACATTCAACTTCATTGTAACCAATGCATCCGATGTGAATTTGTGGATCACCTGGAATCATACCAAGTATGGATTTGATGAAATGAGACAATAATATGTTTAATTTTTCATGCATATTAATGATATACTCATAAGCTACTGTTGAACAAAAATTTCAAGGTAGAAAGAAATCTTAGCACATTGTTCAACACACTACTTTTACCTTGGTTTTGAAGTAACCTGTTTACTATAACAATAAATACTTCATTTACAGAAACGCTAAGTAGTACTTTAAAATTGTTTGCATAAATCCAACTTTCCAATCCCATTATATTTGTCTACACTATACAGTCAGTCAAATTGAGCAGGCAAACAGTTTAATAGGTAGTTATTTTTATTACACAACATATACCATAGTTCTCATTAATTTTGCATGGCACTGCATTCAATTTCAACACAACTCAGTTGTAAACTTTCCCTTCATCTTTTCAAAAAAAACATGAACAAATTATGCCCCATTTTTGGGAGGTAAACTCAATTCAAATCAGGAGAGTTTAGCTTGATGCCTTGATCATGATACAAGATGGATGCAAAACTCGATAAAAATTGACAGCTTCGCCACGTCTGGCGAGCGATTAAGTGAAGAACAAACAAGACAGGACCAAAATAACTTTAAATTAAAACTTAGTATTAGAAACACTCTTCAAGTATCGTGTTAAAAACAAAATAGTAAAACTAATACTGTGCTACTTACCGGAGTCAAGAAATGTTCCCTTTTCTGTCGCTATTTCAGCATCCGCAAACCACAAAAGTTGGCAGTTTAATAAATAAAGTTTTAAAAAAGTGTTTATGTTAGGAAAATAAATAGTTTTGATATTTTCTATACTCGCAATCGTGGTGGTCAAATCAGGGTGGGCGACAAGAATTTTATTTCATGAGCCCGCGTCTCTCCGCTGACTTTGACCACCAAAATCCGCCATGTTTTTGACCACGCGGCCGCGCGCTGATAATTTATAGTAATTTTGTTGACGTTTCCCCTCCAGTTATTATAGAACTCAATGGGTGCACTTCTCCCTGTTTCAAACTATGTAGTCACTAACTATACTTTCATGGAGGGTGAAGGGTACCTCTCTTTCTTTTCCAAACTATGTAGTCACTAACTATACTTTCATAAAGAGTGAAGGGTACACCTCTCCTTGTTTCAAAGCATCAAACTTGTAATACTGAACAACATTAGATAGATAAAAATATTTAAGAAATGTACCATCAAAAAGTGTGGAATGACCTAAGTGGTGATTATTGAATGTTGTGTGAGTACAATCACGTCACACGCATTTGAATCTTGAGTGTGATAGCAATAAAACGATTATTATTAATAATTGGTCGTGTGACCTGAGCGTGAAAGACTGAATGAGAATAATATTTTGATGCTTTCGTGGCATTTTTACGGTGAAATTTTGGGAAGCATTTTGTGAGAAGGAAAGTCGTGCTATTCCGACTTACAGCCCGTTCGTTCTATTTGTTTTCTATGGACATTTGCTCTAAACAATGAAGTTTTCGTACATGATTATCTCGATGTTTATTTAAATGTTGATATTGATGACAATAGTTCCAATATCATTTGAACTGTGTTCATCGATGCACTTAATTTTGTGGACTTTTCTTTGTTTGCCATGTTTGAGTACTACACACATACGCACTGCTTATTTATATTTGAACGAATTTGTCTTATTGTCTTAACGTCTGCGATTATTCAACGTAATATCTAATATAGGATTTTGAACGTGTTCTCTAGTTGCAAAACGGGACATTAAACAAATAATTTTCTACCTCTTAGAGTAAGTTTGACATTAGATTATTCAGAAATATATTCGGAAATGGCGTGCTATCTAAATGATTATGAAAGTGGATATGATGAATCCAGATTTAAGACTGCTGTTGATGAAAATTTTCATTGTTCGATTTGCATGAACGTCGTTAAAGATGCCAGAATGTGTCAACATAACGAGCACATCTTTTTTCGTTTTTCTATTGAAGAACCACTACGAGTTAATGAACAAAGATGTCCTCAATGTCAAGATAACTATCTACACTTCTTCCAGCGCGTTTTGTAAATAACTTGGTTTCTAAGTTTAAGATAAGTGCGACTACGCCAGTCGTGGTTGTCCTGAATTTACAAATGTTGAAAATTATCAAAGAAATGTTGAAAATTGTGGCTTTGCTCCAGTGTTGTGTTCTAATGAACGTTGCGTCAAGAAGATAAACAAACGAGACAAGATTAAACATGAAATTGAGTTATGTGAATGCAGAAAGATTGCTTCTCACGATTTTGGAGAGATTTGAAGAAAATCTATCTTCAGTGACTAAAGAAGTGGAAGCCATGATGTTTCAAATGTTGTAAAAGATTAATACAAATGAAAGTATTCAAACGCTGCCATCACCAATTGATTTATTAATCGATTCAGTTAGAAAAAATATTTTGATAATATAACTAGCATTAACAACAGTTTAATGTTCTTGACAGTTCTGCTCCTCTGGGATTTAAAAGTTGAATTTAAAAATTAAAAGCAAAGCAATTTAAAATTACTATGATGCACTGATTTTTGTCTCAAATCTAATAAGGAAATGCTTTCTAAAATCAAAGCGACAATAACTTAGAGAGAGCAATCAAAAAAGGTATTCACATTTTCCAATAGTTGCTATGAACATTTTGCAACAAACAAGCGTGTAACTTAATCAACCAGGTCGAGCAATTAGCCATTGCAGACTGTATTGTCTATTGCCGACTATATTGTCTATTGCAGATTTCCTTTTAATGCCTACAAATTGTTTTTACGGTTCCGTTTTTCTGATGACACTCTGTATATTGGCTTCATAGTGCATAAAACACTTTTTTCTCAAGTGTTTCTGAAGTACGCAATAATAGTTGAAAAAGGCCACTCTAATATTTCAAAAAATCATCTCAGGAAGAATGGTGTTATAAAAAGCCATTATTACAACATTCTAGTGGCTTGTATTTCGTCATGGATCTCACTGATTGTCTTATCGTTTGAGCCTGGAGGTTAAAATATTCTTGCTCTTCACCAATATGTTATAACGTGAAATAATGGCTGCCATATTTATCTACAAGTTTATCAATCAAGTCACCAGTTATTCGAGTTAAGCTTCAGAAGATTTTTATTTAATTTTCTCATTTGGTGTTGTTATTCATTGCTTCCAATTTGCGTGCTCATCAAATGTTAACTGGAAATTTCAACGTACCGTCTAGCTTCAAAATGTAGCGATAGACAAATAATTTTGTACACTGAACTGTATGATAAGACGTATGAAATGGCTTATCGTACAAATTAAACTTAATCAGTGCCGTACGCAGCTCAATAATTGGGGGGGAGGAAGGAGCAAATATTCAAATGTGCATACTGTTGATAAAGTGTACTGTTCAATTTACCATAACGTCATGTCAACATAACGGGCGCATTTTTTGTCGTTTTATACGTCAACTCAACGAGGGCATATTTTGGCGTTTTATACGTCATGTCAACATAACAACCACATTTTTTGTCGTTTTATACGTCAGGTCAACATAACAAAAGCATCTTTTGCCGTTTTATTGAAGAACATCTTCTAGTTTATGTACCAAATGCACAATAAGGCACCATACAAAGCTCGAAACAGATGTGAATGTTGAAAATAAGAAAATAATAAAAAAGTAGTGCAGTGAAAAAAATTTTATTGATTGATTGGTTTGGAAATCAATAACAATATTGCGATCATTATCATTACATAAATTCCCATTCATTCTTCATTGTCCAGTTCAGTGAGCAAAATAAATTGAAAGTCCGATTTTCTACAAACATTGTTTTTACTTGAGGAATTTCTTTACTTGACAGTGACCAACATAACGACCACAGCCGTTCTCAATACCATCCGCGTACCATCTTGCGGCTTTTATGGCCGAGTTCTTGCTCCCGCCAAAACCGTAGGCGACTGAAGGGCAATTCAAGTGAGAAGGAAAGTCTCGCGGATTGCATTTTGCGTAGTACGTTTTTGTAGCCAACTTGTAGCCCAGTGCTATAAACAACCTGAAAAATGGGGCAGCCGCCTGCGTTTGATCGAGCGACCCGAGAAGGAGCACCACGAACGCTGTGAATACCAAGACTTTCATAACGAAAATTGAAATCTAAACGTTGGAAAACTCCTCTCGGTTTTCCGTGAGCTGATCCTATAACACTCTGGGACTTTATTGTCCTATACTTAATTGAACACACAAACGTAACATCCCCTTTTCATTAGATATTTACAACTATTTATATTAATGGTAGCACTTCAGATATCACATGATTTCCTTACAAAGCTCATTCTCTCATCCTTGTAAAAAATTGTACGTTTCAGCTCGTTCCATCATCTACCTTTTCCAATGCAATATATGCGCTTACACGCCTACTAATAACGGAACCCACACAAATAAAAATAACTCTTAACTTACGTAAAACCCCTAAATTTAATAATGATAGTAATGTATTAAAGGAATTCCTCGAAACTAAAGAATGAATTATAAACTATTTTGCTCATGTATTCACCTCTGACGAAAAGTAAGGTTGCCGATTTCAACTGAACGGCAATCTACTGTTGAAAATCTACAACTAAGTTACCGTAAAAACGTATTCACAATACAATTCAGAATGGTTCTTCGAGTGAGTTTGGTTGTCTGTTCTACTGCTGATAACTTGTAGCTACTGCTGTGCGACCTGATTGATAGATTACGACTGAATACAGGCTTTTGGAACATGCCACTGGGTTTGACTTCCGTTGTCGTTTTCCTTACAGCACTGAGCATTGCATTAGAGGATCCCATAGTTAAGTTAAGAGCTTACAGTGACGTGTTCATAACGTGCATTTACTGTTTATCTAGAGTTATCTAAAAACATCATAGGAAAATGGGGATAGCCTATTCTTGTTTCTCTCAAACGCGTTATTAAAACTTACACACTTCGCATAATTACGTTCCTACACTTCAATTTCAAGTACGTTAACCGTCTAACCCAGTGGTCTATCCTCAACAGTGCACCTAGTTAAACTGAAATGTAAAAATAGGTAAGCATTTCGGATAGCTCGACCATAAGCAGAGTTTACATGTAAATAATACACATCAACCCTGTGCAAAATATGAGATACGTTCAAGACAAATATAAGGAAAACCTTGATGAAGGTCTAATCTGTTTTGTAAAAGGTCCAGTTATCATCTTAAGCGTTCTTTATTGTCTGTGCGTTCTCGCTTAGAATGCATGTGATGTGTTTGTGTTCGAAGTGTCTTGCACTGAAACAAAACAGCGACGACGTCCTCAAGAAATCTTACGATTTTTAGTAATAAAGTCATTGCTATTTTGTATGAAAAATAATTTTTGAAGATAAATTCCACGTCTTCCATAATTCGTCCTGTAGGCGTTGATAAGTTGTTCATTACTTACCTCGAGCAAGTAGTAAATCGTGTTTAATTCCGCCTGAGCAGACAATGTTGCAAAGATAATATTATAAAATAATTCGTCCTGTAGGCGTTGATAAGCTGTTCACTACTTACCTCGAGCAAGTAGTAAATCGTGTTGTTTACTTACGCTCAGGCGAGCAGAATTTGAGCCATCAACACCTTGAAAATAATTGTTTCAAGTCAATCGGAACTCTGCTTGCGTTGTGAATTTTGTAATCCTCGGTTATCGTCAGATACGAGCTAAGAAATAGAATACCACTTTAAGCGCTCGTCTTTTTTTCTGGAAAGTAGACGAAGTACCACCGATTGTTTTACAAATGTGGCCCCGATTCTCAAATTCACCAACCACTGTTAAAAAGATGTATTACATAATGTAATCTTTATGAAGTGTTAATAGGCGTCTTTCAATGTCTTGGTGCATGTTTTGAAGAGGAATAAAAGCAAAACAAAACGTTTTTGCCGCAATCTTGACTTTGAACTGCTTGCTTTGGAGTCAGATTTGTTAGTCATTTTTTGATGACTATACGTAGAGTTTGACTTTAGTTTGCCAAGAATAAATGTCGTTAAGATAATTAAATGATGATAAAAGCTCTGTTAACTGAATTTCTAGGATAAGACCCCCACAGATCTGCCCCAAATTTAAATAAATTAACTGGGGGATAAGGTTGTAAAGCTTTGCCTATAAATACATCAACTTGTAACCATGACCTCTTGTTTATTTTAGGTACATGCAGATAGTGTCATCAGAATACAGCCTCCGAAATATTCAAGTAGGATTGCTCTTATGCAATATATATTTTTCACTTTTAATCTAAACCTTACATGTTGCCTTTATGATGCACGAGCCATTTTTACAACTCTGTCTTTACAGTTTCTACTCTTGTGAAAAAAGGTCGTAACGCGAATACTCAACAGATCAAATCTCTTAAAAATTTGATCTACAAGTTTTCTGCTTTTGGAAAACTTGGAAAAGGGGTCGTTGTAAGACAGGTGTTTGTTCGTTACCAAGCACACACAACAATACAAGTTGGCAACAATACAAGTTGTTGACGAGATAATAAATTTAGTAACTACTGGTTTTCAATCACAATGTCTATGAATTTGTTGTTAAAATTTGGAGGCACCATGAGGAGTTCACTTTCCATGATTTGAGCTCGTGCGATCAGTCATGTGACATGCAATCTGATCGAGGGCGTTCAGCAAATGCAGTGTGAGTGCTGGCGAATGAAAAGTGAGCACAACATATGATATCATTTGAATTATTTTTATCAGATTACTTCATTTTGTGACCAGTAATTTGCCAGGCAACCTACATGTATGAGCTTTATACCGATTTTTTCACTTGTTTTTGGGGCCTTATCTTAATCTACGGCTTTAAACTATAGCCAATTACTCATTCTATTTGCAATGCATTCTTTTGCCCGGAATGTCTTAACCAATTGAGAAACATAAAAAATGTACATAAAAGCATTGTCTGCCGGACTATCTGGAAAATCAAAACTTTCGGGTTTTGTTTTGTTATTTATTACTGTTGGTGTGTTATTTACAATTAAAATGTTTGTTCGTATTATTAAAGAAGTATATTGTGAATTAAAAACATTAAAATTTATGCAGTCCCCCGTTACGCGTGAGTGAGTTTAGTGACCGAGAGTCGCGTAATTTTAAAGCCAACTACAAAATGTCTTGCGTCCTTTTGAAATTTTCTTCCATCTATTGAGGAACCATATAAGCTAACACAGCCCCAACTGCAAGCAACCAGATGGCGAAAACATTTTTGCACCAGTAGACCTTAAAATCACAAGTACAATGGACGGGATTTTAAATTGCTCTCTTAAAGTGTATTTTTTTATTCACATGAGGAATTCCTAGTAGTAAAGTTTTGATTCTTTATGAAAGCTATTTGTTTCGATGACGAAGATAGTTAAGCCATTTTTTACTTACTAATGGACTTGTATCCGTGATTGTTAGTATGAGGATGGCATTTAGACTAATCACAAAGATCAAAACAACACTCATTCCGTATTCCATGTATCTTGGTCTTCCCCATATGCAAAATACAATGACGGCAATTAGCAAAAGAACCTGAACAACAAAAAATAACTATTTTACCCCGGTTTCATGCATTGTACCATCTCTGGAGAGGGGAAATCAAGAAATTGAGCTGTATAAGAAAATAAAGAGATGACCTACTCGTACTAAGCCCACACCCCATAATTGCCTCCTGGTAATAATTATCCATTTGAAAGATAGCAGACAATGCACCCAAACACTATTTATCCCCTACCCTTCTAGCTCAAAAACTCACCCAGAAATTAACTTTTGTCGAAAATGGTAATGATTATTATCAAGATGCTTGTTGTAATTGGTCTACTAATTTCAGGATATTTAAGGGTCTGAAAGAAGATCTTCCAGTCAAAGAGCGAAATGGCTTTCCAAACTCTGATATTGCTCTCTCAATGTCCAAATATGTTCAACCAATTAGTGCTTTTGGGGATATTTCAATAGCCAATCAATATGTGTCAACAGAATTGAATGTAGACAAAATAAGCACTATGGTCAATCATTTCTGCAAGTGAGTTTTTGTAAATGAGCATGCTCTTGTTTCCATATGCCTAAATTGTAGAATACTTAAATGGAAAACTCGCCCCGGCGGCTCGTCGTCAGTTTTTTAGTTTTTATCACAAATGACGTCTTACCGGTTTATTTATAACTGTATAGACGACGGTTAACTGTCATCTATTTGTTTTATAAAATAAAATCAAAAAAATTCCCAAATTAAACCGTCAAACAGTTTGTCTTCTTTTCTCCCAACACTTGGAACGTTGAAAAGTCTTGATTTTGCAAATATCACGCTGACGTGATCTCTAGGATTGAAGAACTTCTATTGGCTAGCTTAATCACGTGATAAAATGTGATTGGCTAACAAAATAAATAAGCAATGACTGATCAATTTTGTTGAAATTTTGTTACCAAAGACGAAGTACAAATCAATGTTTGAAAACCGATTTTTTTTGTTTTCTTTTTGCTAAAATACGTTAACTGCCTCAATAAGGTCTTTGTGAACATCTTTATTTTCCCATTCAGGGAGGTATTGCGATAAATTTAAAATACATCCGCCATTTGTTTTTATAAATATGAAATTTTCTGTGACGTCAATTCCAATTAGCTCGCGACAAATGAAATTGCTCAACTTCATCGTGTTATTATATAATATGTAATAACATTCAGTGGCGCTGGTACTAGAATTATATTTTGGGAGGAACACCCCTTAAATGTCATTAACATGTATTACGTATTGTTTTATATGCATGACTGAGTATTTTACTTATGTATGTAAAGACTTATGTTTAGAAAATATTAGGTGGCAGTTGCCCAACGTTACCCCTTGCCGACGCCTCTGATGACATTTAAAATAGTTTCTGTATGTGCGGCAATACTAATTATAGTTTGTATGAAATCCTAAGCTATGGCTACTTTTACGATTATATTGTTGCCAAATGTTAAAAAGAGCTATATTTTTGATAATCTGTTTTATTTCATGAAGTTTAAATTGTGCTGGTTAGAACATGGCAATGTAAATAAAGATGGACCGTCTACCACTTATCGCTCCTCTAAACGTCAACTCGCTGCTTGGGATGACGTCATTCTTTTTTGTTTTGTCTTTTGTTCAATCACACCGATAAGAACTTTGCTATCTAAAACTTCATGGAAGCAGCATGATAATTTTTCTCTTTTTAGATACGTGTTGAGGAAATTCCTGTGATTGAAAACGTCATACGGCAAAATTGAAGACAAATACTCATTTATTAACAGACAGCTTTTATTTTGTCGAAAAATTCAACAACAAATTGCAGAAAGTTGATTAAACATAGTGCTTGCTTTGTTTATATTTTGTTTGATCACGCATTCTGATTGGTCCGTTACGTAATTATGTCAAAAAAAGTGCTGATTATTTTGACATCATTTAAAAAGGTCGCAAATATTTTTCAATAATTTAACCACAAAAAAACTATCCCAGTTATTTTAATCTATTTTCCCAAATTCGAGCCATAAAATTGCTATCTTGCTGTGAGTGACCACGACATTAATTTACCTATTTTAGAAACAATCGCAAACAGGATAAATAACTCTTCACTCAAGCAACGCATAAGCTTTGTTACAAAATAAATATAAATTTTCACGATTGAGAGTTGTGTACAAAAACATGTGGTAAGCTTAATTATATCTTAGCCTGTGTACATCCTGCCTTAGATGGTATGTGCAGTCTTGTCTAAAAGTAAGATATCCTAATTGTTTAAGTGCAAACCATTGAGATAAATATTTGTGCTTTCCTTTGGTATATATGCCTCTACTTACATGAGCCAGCAGACACTAATGTTTTTAGTTAAAGTCTCTCACTTACAGTGGCGCCTGTAGGATTTCATTTTGCAGGGCAAAACACTCCCCAATTGTCACTTAGATATATTACGCATTGATTTATATGACCGGTATTTTTGAAACACATATATTAAGACCTTAGTATGGGAAATATTGGGAGCTCTTGCGAGCATCACCCAACGTCCAACAGTCCACGTACTGGATGAGCCCCCAAAGATGGATGAACTTCTGAAGGCGATCGCAGCAACTAAGGAAAACAAAGCTCCTGGATGTTGTGGGATACCTGCAGAAGTATGGAAGTATGGTGGTACAACACTCAAAGAGAGGCTGCTAGATGTGATCGGAGATTCCTGGATAGGAGAGAAGATTCCACAAGATTGGAAGGACGCGAATATAGTCCCTATATTCAAGAAAGGCAGTCGTAAAGAGTGCAGCAACTATCGCGGTATTTCTCTACTCTCAATCGCTGGGAAGGTGATGGCTCGAATACTCCTCAATCGTCTGAACGAAATGATAAGTCCCAGAGTAATTCCTGAGACCCAGAGTGGATTTCGGAGTGGGCGGAGTACCATGGATATGATATTCAGCCTACGACAGGTTCAGGAGAAATGCACTGAACAGAATATGCCCCTCTATGCAGTTTTCATAGACTTTACTAAGGCCTTTGACACTGTCCCTAGAGGCGGCTTGTGGGCAGTACTGAAAAAGTTTGGCTGTACTGATAAGATTATCAATCTCGTGAAAGCGTTTCACGAAGGAATGCAAGCTAAAGTCACTCGTGGGAGCGACTGCTCTGAGGGATTCGCTGTCTCAACAGGTGTAAAGCAAGGGTGTGTGCTGGCTCCGACACTGTTTTCATTCTACCTGGCTGCCATGCTGGAGGTTGCCTTCGAGGACACAAGGGAAGGTATCTACATCCAGACTAGACATGATGGGAACCTATTCAACGCCTCACACTTCAAAGCAAAGACACGCACAACACGTCAGCTTGTCAGAGATATGCTTTTTGCAGACGACTGTGCTCTGGTTGCTCACAGTGCAGCAGAGATGCAGGCATTGGTGGACAAATTTGCACAAGCTGCCGCTATGTTTAGCCTCAAGATAAACATCAAAAAGACTGAGTGCCTCTACCAGCCAGTAAAGCTTCTACTCCCTCCCCCAAAACCCTGTGCAATCACCATAGACGGACAACCTCTTGTCCAGACCACAGACTTCAACTACCTGGGTAGTACAATCTCCAGCAATGCTAAGATTGAAAAGGAGCTGAGGAACAGAATGGGAAGGGCGAGTGCAGCGTTCAGTCAACTAAACGATCGGCTGTGGCAAAATAAGCATGTCTCGACCAGAGTTAAAGCCAAGGTCTATCAGGCGGTGGTGCTGACAACACTCCTTTATGGAGCAGAGACATGGACAATCTACAGGCTTCAAGTGAAGAAACTGAGTGCGTATATGATGAGACAACTGCGGGACATTCTGAAGATATCATGGCGGGACAAGATCGCAAATGCTAAGATTCTCCGTCTGACTGACCTGCCACACATGGCTGACATGCTGATTCAAAAGAATTTAAGATGGATTGGTCATGTCCATTGTATGGAGAGATCTCGTTTACCACGCCAGCTATTGTACAGCCAACTAGCAGAAGGGAAACGAAACCAAGGCCGACCTCGACTCAGACTCAAAGATGTCATGAAACGAAACCTAAAGAGAAGAGACATCAACGTGACAACCTGGAAGCAACTGGCTGAGAACAGACCGGCCTGGAGAGCTTCAATCCAACCATAGAACAGTCCTCGTCGCTTACGACTGACTGCATGATGATGATGATGATGAGTATGGGAAATATTGGGAGCAGTTGCCCCCCCCCCCTACACTTTCCCCCTTTTCCTGCGCCTTTGCTCATTTTAGCTTACTCTTTTAACAAACTGTCTTTGGACCGTGCTTGCAAAGATTTGTTGAATTGATGCCTTAAAGCTTTGGCGGGAAGTAGCATAGCAGTTACATATTCCGTTCATTCTTTAACTATCTTCATGAAATTAAAATTTGGAATGCATTTACAGACAGTATTATTCTAAAAAAATATGATGAATCTATAAATAAATGTAACAAATATCAACATCTTGTTTAATGGTTCAGACCAACTTACCACACCAAATGTCCAAATTTCATAGTAATGCGCTCTTATGTCAAACATCATGCTTTGGATTGGTTACAACACTAAAAAGAGAAAAGCACACGTTTAAAAACTCAAAGTGTATTCATTTACTCTATAATTTTATGTTTTGTAGAAGAAAATTCTTACCTGCTTACAAAGTGTATTTTTTGTACCTTAGAAAAGTCTAAATGAAGGAGTTTATTGTTGGAATTGGTCGCTAAGATATTTTTAAAATTTCCCCCATGTATGATTTGACGCATAGGTGAGGCAGCGTCAGAAAAAATGAAATATAGGTGTAATTTCAAATTCATAATACGTTCATAATTTTGGCCATTTAAATTGTAAATATATCGAAGAACAAACTATTGGAATTTGCTTTGTGTAATCGAAGCCTCCCCGCTGTTATGAAATGCTACATATTAGTTATTAGTAACATCGCTGAACTTGTGCTCAATTAAAACGACCAAATTTTTTTCGTATAAATTCTCTGGAATTCGTATCTTCAAGTAGGATACATAAATTATCTTTCATGTTTTTTAATTAAAGAAGAAGCTCGTTATTTTTCTTGCATCAAACTTTTGTGTTTAGTCGGTAAATTTTTTAAATACCATTGAGAATTCAATCCAAAAACTATTATTTCAAACTTTCTCAACTGTCTCTTTCATCCTTACTTTTCCGATAGCTGCATTGAAATAAAGTAGAACTGTGTCTATTTTCTACCGAACTTCTCTCAGGATGCAGTTTTGCTTGGCTTAGGAGATTTAAAAATTTAAGGTATTAGTGATTCGCCATTATGAAATTAATTCCATGCAAACATCTTAAGAAATTACACCAAAACAATTTTAAATAACAACAGCATTCAAAACAAAGTTGAAGTATATGTATGAAAATTTTACTTCATTACTCAAAGAGATATCTTGACAACTGTCGTAATGTATCGAATTATGTCTCTAGCATTTGCGAAAACGAATTCCAGTCACTTTTGAAGAATTTTTTGTTAAACATGCATATCATAGTTTTCATCTTAGTTGTCGCTTTATATGAACAAGGTATTCGTATACTTGTAAGCATTGCTTCATTGCTCCTGCGATGAACAATAAGCTACCAAGTATGCTTTTTGTCGCCATTAAGGAAAAGACGAAATACTTGAACAAGTATTAAATTAAGCCAGATGTCATAGTGTTGTACCGTTACGTATTTTTTAACAAACTTATCGTACAATAACTTACATTTATTAGCAGTTTTGTCCATACCTTGATATCTTTTTTAACCTTCAAACGAATATTCCAAATCCTTAGCTGAAAACATCGAGTTGTGAGTCTTGTATGAAGCGTTAAAAATATGATCAAAATGTTCATTGTTCAAAAATATCTATAATGCATTAGTAATAAAGTATCGATACATCAACGAATCATCATCATGAAATGAGCTTTTAAGAAAACAATGTACGCTGCTATGTTAAGCATTTTTTAGGTAGTAGCTTTTGCACTAAAACGAACGATAAATTTTAAATTTAAAAATGCTAAAATGGATACAATTTCTCTATGTTAAGAAAGAAGAACAAAAACACGTACAACAGTATATTAAGAACGAGCCCGAAACTCAAAAGAAGATGGAAAAATAATTTTTGGTTTCTTTGTCTTTACTAAGCATCTTCACGAAGCAAGATACTGGGACCTAACCCCCCTCCCCCTAACTTTTCGTCGCCCAATTTTCTCACCTCTATTATTATTTATAATATCTATTAATTTCCCGTCCACGTAATTAGTATACAGGTCAGTGGTATAACTCTTAGCTATGCTTTGAATAAAATCAAGGATTATAATTAAATAATTCATTTTTATAAGTAAAGTAAACTGATTTCGGGGGCCCTTATTCTACAATTATTACACTATTTCACTGTTATTTTGCTCTATCTTTATTGATGTTTAGCATTCTACAACTGCAATATCGTATTATCTGTACGTATAAAATATAAAAAAAAAACAACAAGAAAATTACATCCAGACAATCCTGTTCCAAGGGTGATTAGATTACTCACTTTTTACGTGATTTTAATGAATATATATTCATATATGCGAGAGAAATATGTTGCTTACACTATAAAACAATTTAGAGTTTGATTTTTGATAAACAATTAGGTATAATATTTGGGAGCAATCCAATTTCAATGCAGATGCTCGTATGAAAAAGTCTATTAGGACGAGATTTGATACGGCCGCCTTTTGCATGATCTAAGGCGTGAACGTCTTCTTCTCAACTTAAAATGAATTTAAGTTTAAAAGAATGTGCAAAAATAGTGGTTCTCATTTTAAATGTGTAAATCTAAATTTGAAATTAAGCAAGAAGGTTAAAACTTTTTAAAGTTATATGTATAGAACTTTATACAAATGCTTGACTTTTAAGAAGTTCGAATATTCTGGCGCAGGCCCGTGGCCCAACAAAGCAAGTCCGCCAGGATGCCCTCTGACTACAATACATCCACTAGGATTTGCCCGCATCAGCTCCTTTTTATCCCTGGAGACAGGATCATAAATGATAGCACGCCCTGACCAATCCGAAATAAGAAGTTTGCCTTGACCAAAATGAAATGCTATATCAAAAATACGTTGCATTGATGGGCTTGCCGTCTTAATCAACGAGCCTTCCATCGTGTAAAAGTAGATAATATTACCTCCAGCTAGAAGGATTTCATTTTTGTTAGAAATAGCCAATGCGTGCACATGAGATTCTGGAATAAACTGCTCGCGAAATACTCCGTTCTTTTCATAAATAACCACTTTACATGACCCAGAAGAATCGATAAGAATAGACTTGTCTAGTACTTCGAGCAGCACAACATTATTGTTAAAGATTTTCAAACAATGTCTAATACGTCTACTAATGGACCCGTACAGACTAAGAAAGTGCAGACTAGGCTTAATGTCCACTTTATGTTTCATGGATAGATCTTTATCAAAAATATGAAAAGACTTCTCAAATCTTTTTTCATCAAAATAAACAACCATTCGTATTACGTACACGTTATCCTCTTGATCCACTGATAAAACACTGATGTACTGAGCCATGCTGCCATGTTCCTTATCAAATCTCTTATATTCTGGATATTGATATTGAACTTCATCACGTTTAAAACCCCGCTTTTTAAAATTATCATCTGGCTTATGAAGACTAATTTTCTCAAGATAACCATCAACGATGTCACCACGACTGTTAACATCGTAGCAGTTAAGACGTTCAAAAAATTCTCCGATATGCATCCAAAAGTTGAATTCGTTAGGAGATGCAATCAACTCTTTACCCCAAGAATTTCTGGTGGAGATCTTTCGCCAGTCCCATATGGGGTTAAACGACAGTCCTTCTCCAAGTTCAATAGTTGGCCAACCCAATACATGACTATTATAGTCTTCGATACTCGCAATGAAGTCATACAATTGACGGTTGAGGAGCATCACTGGTTTTATAATTTTCATTCTGTCGTCTATTATATTTCTCAATTTTGCTTTCCAGCCACCCTTGATGTGAAGTGAGAACTTTTTACGAACTTCGTCCAGTTGATGTAGCTTTTTCATATAATGAAAAGACAACTTAATGGCTTCCTCAGGGCAATCAAGGCGCTCCAAAATTTTTGCAACGATCTTCACTTTTACAGCCAATAATTTGTTCTCAAAGCTTAAATTTTTGTTGTTGAACGCATTCGTTGCTTTTGACAGGGAAGTGTAAAATTCTTCCTTTGCATTTTCAAAGCTAATTGACCCAGTCTCTAAATTTTTATTTTCTTGAATGAATTGTTCCATTGCTCTCCAAGCTTTACGCACAATAGAACTGGACGTTGCCGTTGAAATGTCGTCATTATTTGCTTCTGTACGTTCTCTCAATTCAAAATTTTTCACTTTGTCAAAGCACTGAAAAAGTTCAATAATTCCTTCTTCCAAAGAGTCTATACTCGAAAGAAGATCTACCTGCGAAAGACCATTTAATTTGTCTTTTATTTCATCTAAATATTTCTTGACTTCCTGGCGCCATACAAAGTCAGCAATGCCGCTTGTAAATATGTTTAAAATTTTAATTCCTCCAAGAAATGAAAGTGCCTCAAGTATAATAACCGAAACATCAATCAATTTCATGTTTAAATTTTGAATATATACAGATGATTCTATTACTTTATTGTTAAGATCAAAACAGTTGGTCTTTAATCTGTCTGTTTTGATGATTAAAAATATACTTCTTCCATTTATGCATTTATCTTAAATTTGAACCAATCATAATAAAACTTACACAACCATACTATTGAAATTCCATTACTTCACAGTACTTAAAATTACAGGTATGTTAGGTATTCAACTTACTGACATTATGCAATATATATATAGCAAAGTAATGCTAAAGTAATCTTTGGCGTATGCCGTGATTTATTTATGACATTTTATGCGGTTAGTTACGATATAAAGCAAAAATAAAAATTATTTTAAATGTACGCCATAAGCAATTAAATTTTGTGTTATTCAATGAGGCATTACGTTCAAGCCACCCACATATTCAGGTATTCAAAATATATTAATATCTTCACGAGAACTTTCTCTATTCTAAACATGCATTTTTAAAAAGCAATAAACATTGTACACGACCATATTTTTTTACTGGTGTTAACAATGACATCAATCTTTCGTTCTTACAAATTATTATATGAATATTTGATATAAGCTTGATAGAAGCATAACATGCGACAAGTCGATTCGTGAATAACCTCCCTGTTACAAAGACGCATATAGCACCAGCATATGGCAGCGTTTGGTCAATATCACGCATATAAGTATGTATACGCAAGCATACGCTATAGGGTGACGTTATGAATAGGTTTTATAGCATTTAGGTCTCCTCTAAAACCTGTCTTACAACAAAAGGGGTCGTTGTAAGACAGGTGTTTGTTGGTTGCCAAGCAAATACAACAAGTTGACAACAATACAAGGCGTTGAGTATGGCAAGCCAAACCTTCCAAAAGTGTATCGAGATTTATAAGTCGTATTAGAATTACTATAAGTCTATTCGAGATTCGTAAAGTGGTACTCGAGATTACTATAATGCGGTGTGAAAATTATATTATTATTGTTGAGTTGTGTATGACGAGATTTATATGACGAGTTGTTTTATAAACTGTGACGAGATGTATAAGACGTGTTTTATATGACGAGTTTCATATGACGAGATTTATAAGACGAGTTTTATATGACGAGTTTCATATGACGAGTTTATATCGCGAGTTTTCCTCTAACAACATGAAGTATTCAGTTAAAAACATGTTTGTTTCAAAAGCAGTTATTAATTATATGCAAAATTTCGGCGGGTTAGGCCATCATTATATTAGTTTCGACAGCAGCGGCTGACAAATCTTTTGAAAACCGACAACCTGAAATCATGTGTCCATTTTCTACCAACATCAGCCGAGTGCCTTGCCGTGGAACTGTATTATCTTTGGGGCCGCTTAATAGGATTAAACCTCTCAAAAATGGCCTGTTATCAAGTATTGTTGTTGAACGAGTTCGCCTTGTTCGGCTTCTTGCAGCAGGTCTACTTGCGGGAAAATAGCGCCTCCATTGAATTGCAGTGGATGAATTTCTTCTAAATGGGAGACGATTCTCTATTGTAGCTGTTGATGCCATTTGATTAGGGTGATGCGTTAATTCTATCTGGCGACTCGTTTCAGCATTTGGCAAATTTAAAGCGGTCGTATGTCGTCCAAATATAGTTCTCACTTCTGACCTTACAGAACTGTCCACGTCAGGTGATATTCTTTCAGACAGCTCTGTAACTCTGCCAAGAAGCTCGTGAATAATTTCTCTATTGCTCATTTCTGTCATTTTGGTGAGAGCGATACAGTATAGATAGAAAATACAAAGTTACCAACCCGCCGAAATTTTGCATATAATTAATAACTGCTTTTGAAACAAGCATGTGTTCTTTAACTCAATACTTCATGTTGTTAGAGGAAAACTCGCGATATAAACTCGTCATATAAAACTCGTCTTATAAATCTCGTCATATGAAACTCGTCATATAAAACTCGTCATATGAAACTCGTCATATAAAACTCGTCTTATAAATCTCGTCATATGAAACTCGTCATATAAAACTCGTCTTATAAATCTCGTCACAGTTTATAAAACAACTCGTCATATAAATCTCGTCATACACAACTCAACAATAATAATATAGTTTTCACACCGCATTATAGTAATTTCGAGTACCACTTTACGAATCTCGAATAGACTTATAGTAATTCTAATACGACTTATAAATCTCGATACACTTTTGGCAGGCTTGGCTTGCCATAGTTGAGTATAGAATAATTTAAGTAAATACTGGTTTTTATTGTTTTTTCATCATCAAACTTACAATTGGTTAGTCGGTAATTTTTTCAAAATCCATTCGTGATGTGATTCAAAAAGCTAATGCCCCAAGACATTCTCAACTGTCTCTTTCATCCTAAATCCTTACTTTACCCAATAGCTGCATTGAAATAGAGTAGAACTGTGTCTATTTTCTACCGAACTTCTGTCAGGATGCAGTTTTGCTCAGCTGAGGAGACGTAGAAATTTAGGCCCCGTTTATACTGTACAGGATTTGTATCGTAGCAGGTTTAATATTCTTTTCATTAAAAGGCAGTGAAATTGTTCGACGTCAGAAACACAGTCAAATAGACGAGATCTATCAGCTTTTAGTCCGTACAGTTACCCCTTTAAAGGTGACCCCTAAAAATGAAATCAACTCTCATGCAAAAATCTATTGTTATTCAAATTGCACCAGAGCAATTTGTATTACAATAGTTTTCCAAACAAAGTTGAAGTATACTGTGTATGTGTAAAAATTTTACTGAATGACTCCAGGAGTTATCTTGAAATTTGTCAAAAACTATCAAATTATATCTCTTGCATTTTTTAAAACAAATTGCAGTCACCTTTGAAAACTGTTTTGTTAAACATGTAGGTTTCATCATCAATGTTTATGCATGATAGTTGTCGCTTTATATGTACAAAATATGCGTATACTTGTAAACATTGCCACATTGTTCCTGCGAGGAACAAGAGAACTGAAGCAACCAAGTAAACTTTCTGTCGCCATTAGTGAAGACGAAACACATGAACAAGTATTTAACTAAACCATTGCAAACATGTCATATTGCTGCTTATCATACAATAATTTACGTTTATAACCAGTTTTGTGTAAAATGTCTAATGTGTTATAAATAAAAGTTTCGATACATCAACCAATCATAATAAATCATCAACTAAGCTTTTAAGAAAACAGTGTACGCCGCTATGTTACGCCAGTTTTCAGGTAGTGGCTGTTGCACTAAAACGAAAGATACGTTTTCGTGAGACAGAATAATACGCAATTTTTGGATGAGGTTGAGCATGATATCAAAAATTATTCAGACCGATGTCATTGTTGTCTGCTAAAGCGAAGTTGAGGCGGATAACTTTGACCAAGGTCTGAATAATTTTTGACAACTTGCGAAACACGAATTCAATAATTGTTTTATTATTCACTGAAGTATTATCAAAACATATCAATATAAAACATTTTTCGAACCTTCGCTAATTTGATTTTTGTCAGACGGTTTAAGTTCGTCTTGTTTAAATATGTTGTAAATGTGTTCAAAGCCAGCTTCGCCGCTTTTTTAGTGTTTTCCACGTCCTTTTTGTCTAAAAGCTTTCACATCGTTTTTAGAAATTGTGGCAAACATCGCTGTTGTTTGATTTGTTTTCAAAAAATGCTTTTAATGGCAGCTATATTCGTAGAAACTGTTATCTCTAGGTGTGACGTCATAACCTGCAGATATCGAGAATTATGTGAAGGTAGTTAACTAATCACAACCGAGAATGCTCACATAGTGAATAATAACACCACTTTTAGGGGCACGTCTTCACTAGACGATTATTATAACCATTGGCGTAACTGCTATGAGCTATGGCAGGGCAAAGCTATGGGCACCCAAGAATCAGCTTGCAAAGTGGCAATCTGAACGAAGTTAGGAAAATAAACATAAAAAATTAGGTTTATATTTTGGAAATGTAAGCACTGGATATTTCTCATTGGGGATTATTTGTGACTTTGTGTTCCTGGTAGTAAATTGAAAGTTTAGATTGGTATTTTTTTGTTGGTATATTTGCCATGCAATCTTTGTTCGAAAAAACTCTCTTTTCTCCTTGGGCTTTTCCACTCGCTTATTGTTCTCTTTCTTTCACTAACAGCTTTCAACATCAATTCTTCACTTGCGTTGATATAATCAAATAATCCAAGTTCTTCTTTCCCACATTCGACTCTATTAATCAGAGCTCTTCTTCCTTTATTTCTCTTCATTTAAAGTCTAGCCACACTTCCTTTTTATGAAAGGTTTCAAACATTTTTATTTTCTACCTTGTATGTAAATCCAAAGCCCTCAATTCTTTTTTACTCCAATCCAAAATCCCATCTATGTATGGTATTGCTCCATAAGCCGAAGCGTTTATTGCTTTCATGAAATCCTCTCCATACAACTATAATTTTGCTACCAATTTCATTCTTCTCAAATATTTCTTTTTATTTTCTTTCATTTCCTTTTGCATAATGTCAGCTCCTTTTAACACACCCAAATACTTGTATCCATTTTCATCTAGCTCACGCATTGACGGGGGTCTAGTAAAACAATTCACTCACAACTAACTTTTTTCCCTTGTTTCTAAACCAAAGCAGCACTTTTATACAAACCAATATCTTTAGAATTAACAGATTTGTATGACATCAAACAGACTTTACAGTTCACCCTCTAATCTCCTTAACAACTTCAAGTCATTCACAAACATCAAATGGTTCACTTTATTTTGCGGCTTCCCAAACAAGTGTCCTACTTTCTCTCGTTTGGTAGTTATAATAATATAATGCTAACGGAGTATGATCGGCCATCTTCAATGGATGAGACATAATACCTACTTGAAATAAGCTCTGCATACTATTTTTTTTTCTAATTTGGTCGTATGTATACTATAGAAACAAAGCGCAGAAAGTCTTACCTGATGGTAAAAAACGCTGGTAGCTAGCCAAAAAAAAACATGTAAATTTAAAATTGCTAAAATGGATAAAATTTCTCTATGTTAAGAAAGAAGAACAAAAACACGTACAACAGTATATTAAGAACGAGCCCGAAACTCAAAAGAAGATGGCAAAACAATTTTTGGGTTCTTTGTCTTTACTAAGCGTTTTCACGAAGCAAGATACTGGGACCTAACTCTCCCTCCCCCCAACTTTTCGTCGTCTAGTTTTTTCACCTCTAGTATTATTTATGATATTTATTGATTTCCCGTCCACGTAATTAGTATACAGGTCACTGGTATAACTCGTAGCTATGCTTTGAATAAAATCAAGGATTATATTTAAATAAGTCATTTTTATAAGTAAAGTAAACTGATTTCAGGGCCCCTTATTTTACAATTATTACACTATTTCACTTTTATTTTGCTCTATCTTTATTCATGTTTAGCATTCTACAACTGCAATATCGTATTATCTGTACGTATAAAATATAAGAAAAACAAGAAAATTTCATCCAGACAATCCTGTTCCAAGGCTGATTTGATTACACACTTTTTACGGGATTTTAATAAATATATATTCATATATGCGAGAGGAATATGTTGCTTACACTATGAAACAGTTTAGAGTTTGATTTTTGATAAGGAATTATGTATAATATTTTGGGAGCAGTCCAATTTCAATGCAGATGCTCGTATAAAAAATTTTATTAGGACGAGATTTGATACAGCCTTCTTTTGCATAATCTAAGGCGTGAATGTCTTCTTCTTAGCTTAAAATGAATTCAAGTTCAAAAGAATGTGTAAAAATAGTGGTTCTCATTTTAATTGTGTAAATCTAAATTTGAAATTGAGCAAGAAGGTTAAAATTTTTAAAGAGTTATATGAATAGAACTTTAAACAAATTGTCGTCTGGATAGAAGCGCACAGGCACTTGGCCCAACAAAGCAAGTCCACCAGGATGCCCTCTAACTACAATATTTCTACTAGGATTTGCCTGCATTAGCACCTTTTCATCTTTGGAATCAAGATCATAAATTATAGCATCCCCTGACATATCCGAAATAAGAAGTTTGCCTTGACCAAAATGAAAAGCCATATCAAAAATATGTTGCATTGATGGGCTTGCCGTCTTAATCAACGAGCCTTCCATCGTGTAGAAGTAAATAATATTATCTCCAGCAAGAAGGATTTCATTTTTGTTAGAAATCGCCAATGCGTGCACATGAGATTCTGGAATAAACTGCTTGCGAAATACTCCGTTCTTTTCATAAATAACCACTTTCCATGACTTACAATTAGCAGACAGTACTTCGAGCAGCACAACATTATTGTTAAAGATGTTCAAACAATGCTTAACACTTTTCCTATAGCGAAACCCATAATTCCGAAATTCCAGACTAGGGTGAATGTCCACTTTATGTTTCATGGATAGATCTTTATCGAAAATATGAAAAGACTTCTCAACTCTTTCTTTGAAATAATTATAAGCCATTCGTATTACGTACACGTTATCCTCTTGATCCACTGAGAAAGTACTGATATACGTATTGTCATGTTCGTCACATCTCCCAACTTCTGGATATTTAGAGTAAACTTCATTACGTTTAAAACCCTGGTCTTTTAAATTATCATCTGGCTTATGAAGACTAATTAACTTATCATAACCACCAACGATGTCACCACGACAGTTAACATCCCAGCAGTTAATAAATTGAAAACGTTGTCCGATAATAGTACAAAAGTCGAATTCGTTAGGAGATGCAATCAACTCTTCACCCCAAGAATTTGTGGTGGAGATATTTCGCCAGTCCAATATGGGGTTAAACAACAGTTTTTCTCCAAGTTCAATAGTTGGCCAGCCCAATACATGACTATTATAGTCTTTAATACTCGCAATGAAGTCATACAATTTACGGTTGAGGAGCATCACTGGTTTTATAATTTTCATTCTGTCGTCCATTATATTTCTCAATTTTGCTTTCCAGCCACCCTTGATGTGAAGTGAGAACTTTTTACGAACTTCGGCCAGTTGATGTAGCCTTTTCATATTATGTATACAGAAATCAATGGCTTCCTCTTTTAAATTTAAAAATTCTAAAATGGATAAAATTTCTCTATGTTAAGAAAGAAGAACAAAAACACGTACAACAGTATATTAAGAACGAGCCCGAAACTCAAAAGAAGATGGCAAAATAATTTTTGGGTTCTTTGTCTTTACTAAGCTTCTTCACGAAACAAGATACTGGGACCTAACCCCCCTCCCCCCAACTTTTCGTCGCCCAATTTTTTCACCTCTAGTATTATTTATAATCTCTATAGATATCCCGTCCACGTAATTAGTATACAGGTCAGTGTTTTAACTCTTAGCTATGCTTTGAATAAAATCAAGGATTATATTTAAATAATTAATTTTTATAAGTAAAGTAAACTGATTTCAGGGCCTCTTATTCTACAATTATTACACTATTTCACTTTTATTTTGCTCTATCTTTATTGATGTTTAGCATTCTACAACTGTAATATCGTATTGTCTGTACGTATAAAATATAAAAAAAAACAACAAGAAAATTACATCCAGACAATCCTGTTCCAAGGGTGATTAGATCACTCACTTTTTACGGGATTTTAATGAATATATATTCATATATGCGAGAGGAATATGTTGCTTACACTATGAAACAGTTTAGAATTTGATTTTTAATAAACAATCATGTATAATATTTTGAGAGCAGTCCAATTTCAATGCAGATGCT
This sequence comes from Xenia sp. Carnegie-2017, assembly GCF_021976095.1. NCBI lineage: Eukaryota > Metazoa > Cnidaria > Anthozoa > Malacalcyonacea > Xeniidae > Xenia > Xenia sp. Carnegie-2017. The sequence goes on from NW_025813469.1 coordinate 12,789,935, forward strand.
CGTATGAAAAAGTCTATTAGGACAAGATTTGATACGGCCACCTTTTCAATCATCTAAGGCGTGAACGTCTTCTTCTCAGCTTAAAATGAATTCAAGTTTAAAAGAATATGCAAAAATAGTGGTTCTCATTTTAAATGTGTAAAAATGAAGGTTAAAATTTTTAAAGTTATATGAATAGAATTTTATACAAATCCTGGGGTTTAAAGATGCGCTTAGGCCCTTGGGCCAACAAAGTAGGTCCATCAGGATGCCCTTTGACTACAGTATATCTAATAGGATATTCCTGCATCAGCTCCTTTTCATCCCCGGAGTCAAGATCATAAATGATAGCACGACGTGGCCAACTCGAAATAAGAAGTTTGCCTTGACCAAAATGAAATGCTATATCATAAATCTCTTGCATTGATAGTGTTACTGTCTTAATCAACGAGCCTTCCATCGTGTAAACGTAGATAGAACTACATCCAGCTAGAAAGATTTCATTTTTGTTTGAAATAGCCAATGTTTCCACATAAGATTGTGCAATAAATCGCTTGCGAAATACTCCGTTCTTGTCATGAATAAACACTTCACCTGACCAAGGGTAACCATTACGCCTGACTAGAGACTCGAGCAGCACAACATTATTGTTAAAGATTTTCAAGCAATGATCAGGAGTGTCTATACAGGGAGAGCTACAACCCCGAGTGTCCACACTATACTGAATGTTCACTTGATGTTTCATGGATAGATTTTTATCAAAAATATGAAAAGACTTCTCAAATCTTTCTTCATCAAAATAAGCAACCATTCGTATTGCGTACACGTTATCCTCTTGATCCACTGATAAAGCACTGATCCACGTATTGTCATTATTTGGATATTTATGATAAACGTCATCAAGTTTAAAACCTCGCTTTTCTAAATTAACATATGGCTTATGAAGACTAATTACGTTCTTAGTACCACTTACGATTTCACCACGACTGTTAACATCCCAACTCATAATACGTCGCAAATGTGGTCCGATAAAAAAACCAAATTCGAATTCGTTAGGAGATGCAATCAACTCTTCACCCCAAGAATTTGTGGTGGAGATCTTTCGCCAGTCTAATATGGGGTTAAACAACAGTCCTTCTCCAAGTTTAATAGTTGGCCAACTCAATACATGACTATTATAGTCTTTGACACTCGCAATGAAGTCATACAATTTACGGTTAAGGAGCATCACTGGTTTTATAATTTTCATTCTGTCGTCTATTATATTGCTCAATTTTGCTCTCCATCCACCCTTCATGTGAAGTGAGAACTTTTTACGAACTTCGTCCAGTTGATGTAGCTTTTTCATATTATGTATACAGAAATCAATGGCTTCCTCTGGGCAATCAATGCACTCCAAAATTTTTGCAACGATCTTAACTTTTACAGCCAATATTCTGTTCTCAAGGCTTAAATTTTTGTTGTTGAACGCATCCGTTGCCTTTGACCGGGATGTCTTAAATTCTTCCTTTGCATCTTCAAAGCTAATTGACCCAGTCTCTAAATTATTATTTTCTTGAATGAATTGTTCCATTGCTCTCCAAGCTTTACGCACAATAGAACTGGACGTTGCCATTGAAATGTCGTCATTATTTGGTTTTGTACGTTCTCTCGATTTAAAATTTTTCACTTTGTCAAAGCACCGAAAAAGTGCAATAATTCCTTCTTCCAAAGAGTCTATACTCGAAAGAAGATCTACCTGCGAAAGACCTTCTAATTTGTCTTTTATTTCTTTTAAATATTTCTTGACTTCCTGGCGCCATACAAAGTCAGCAATGCCGCTTGTAAATGTGTCTAAAATTTTAATTCCGCCAAGAAATGAAACTGCCTCAAGTATAATAACCGAAACATCAATCAATTTCATGTTTAAATTTTGAATATATACAGATGATTCTATTACTTTATTGTTAAGACCAAAAACAGTTTGTCTTTAATCGGTTTGTTTTGATGATTAAAAATATACTTCTTCCATTTATGCATTATTCTTAAATTTGAACTAATCATAATAAAACTTACACCACCATACTATTAAAATTCTATTACTTCACAGTACTTAAAATTACAGGTATGTTAGGTATTCAACTTACTGACATTATGCAATATATATATAGCAAAGTGATATTAAAGTAATTTTTGGCGTATGCCGTGATTTATTTATGACATTTTATGCGGTTAGTTACGATATAAAGCAAAAATAAAAATTATTTTAAATGTACGCCATAAGCAATTAAATTTTGTATGATTCAATGACGCATTACGTTCAAGTCACCCACATATTGAGGTATTCAAAACATTTTAATATCTCTTCACGAGAACTTCTGAACATGCATTTTTAAAAAGCAATAAATATTGTACCCGACCATATTTTTTTGACTGGTGTTAACAATGACATCAATCTTTCGTTCTTACAAATTATTATATGAATATTTGATATAAGCTTGATAGAAACATAACATGCCACAAGTCGATTCGTGAATAACCTCCCTGTTTCAAAGACGCATAATCACCAGCATATGGCATTGATTGGTCAATATCACCCATATGAGTATGTATACGCAAGCATACGCTATAGGGTGACGTTATGAATAGGTTTTATAGCATTTAGGTCTCCTCTAAATACCTGTCTTAAACAAAAGGGGTCGTTGTAAGACAAGTGTTTGTTGGTTGCCAAGTAAATACAACAATATAAATTAAAAACAAGACAAGTTGACAACAATACAAGGCGTTGACTATAGAATGATTTAAGCAAATACTGTTTTTATTTTTTTTTTCATCAAACTTACAATTGGTTAGTCGGTAATTTTTTCAAAATCCATTCGTGATGTGATTCAAAAAGCTAATGCCCCAAAACTTTCTCAACTATCTCTTTCATCCTTACTTTACCCAATAGCTACATTGAAATAGAGTAGAACTGTGTCTATTTTTTACCGAACTTCAGTCAGGATGCAGTTTTGCTCAGCTGAGGAGAGGTAGAAATTTAGGCCTTGTTTACACTATACCGGATTCGTATCGGAGCAGGTTGAATATTCTTTATATTAAAATGCAGTGAAATTGTTCGAAGTCAGAAACACAGTCAAATAGACTAGATCTATCAGCTTTTAGTCCGTACAGTTACCCTTTAAAGAAAATGAAGATGTCGTGATGTGGGAATCCGGTATAGTGTAAACGCAGTCTTAAGCTATGAGCGATTCACCACAATTTAATAAATTCCCATGAAAAATCTATTGTTATTCAAATTGCACAGAGGCTCGTAGTGTTAACGCGGCTGTGTAAGTCCTAGGTGAGGCAAAGGCTCGTAGTGTAAACGCGACTGTGTAAGTCCTATGTAAGGCATAGGCTCGTAGTATAAACGCGACTGTGTAAGTCCTAGGTAAGGCAAAGGCTTGTAGTGTAAACGCGACTGTGTAAGTCCTAGGTAAGGCAAAGGCTTGTAGTGTAAACGAGGCTGTGTAAAGGCTGATTTCCATTCAGGGTAAATTGTCGCGCGATTGACTTTTTGCGATCACTTTCTTTTTACTTATGTGCAGCAATGTGAAACTGTTACGGTCGAGAGCTTACAGTTGAAAAGAAAGTGATCGGAAAAACTAAATCACTCAATCTTTGTTTGGTGATAATAAATCACTGTAAGAGTTAAATCCTGAACAGAGTTAAATGTTTTCAATATAAAATGAAGGATATTTTACATTTTGGTTTTAACTAAATACAACCCACACAGCGTATATTTATCACGAACTGTCGATAGTTCAATATTTAAATGTATTAATATTCAAACTGGTTGTCACAATTATTAGTGGAATTCACCTGCATTATTACTAAAGTATAAGCTGCATTTTGCTTGAGCTATTGTAATATAATTATATAAAATCCCCACTACACTACATGAACAAAATAAAAACTTCAGTCACACTATTTACACACCTAAAAACTAAAGTATTGAACCATTTACTTGATAGCAAGTCATAATGACATTGAAAGAAATTTATTAGGACTTACAAGCAGGCTGCTTTTAGAATTTCTCGTGGTCATAAAAAACTATAAAAACGTGCATTACTAATCAGGGCCTTCTATAGGTTCTTAAAGCTTTTCAACAGTCCCTAAATCGAAAAATAAATTTAAAGGGCACTTCTAAAGTCCATAAAATAGAAAATCAATCTAAGGGCACTTTTAAAAGTCCTTAAAAATGAAACTAAAACAAAGAACTTGAAAGTGCTTAATAACCGTTGACGTACCTACTGTTCGTTCTGCTTTTGTCCAGCAGGACTAAAAACTACCCTACAAATAAATTAATGCGCTTGTGGACAATAGTCGAACAGTCACAGTTAATTGTGTTAACTGTGAAGGAAGGCTGGCTCGGTGGTCTAGATTTCATCTGTACGAAGCGAGATCATATGTAGGCAGTATGAAAATTTTCCGTGTGAATTCTCGCTTTCCGAGATGAAATTATGATATTAAAAACATGGCGGCCAATGGAGTGGAAGCGGAAATTAAGCCGAAAAGAAGCAACTACGCTAGAATAATGACATGATTTAAAGTTGAATTCATTATTTGAATATAAAATTAGTATTCGTTATAAAAACATAGACTATAAAAGGTATAAACTATTGGTATAAATGGTAATAAACCCATACAATTCAAAGAAATCCGGTGTAGGATGTGCCAAGTTACTTTTTAACCCGCAACATTTTGGAAATTTTTTTTTTGCTATTTCGCCGTGGCAGACTGGATTGAATAACTCATATAAAAGCGAGGTCATATTTAGCTTGGTCAGTGGTATGTCTGGACTCATATGGACAGCCATAGGTCCTTACTGAAAAGTCAGAAAAAAAAATTAGAAAAATTCAGCGAGCTGAAAAAATTACGCTGATTCACTATAACGAAACAATTCATGCAGCTATATTTCATTTTTATAGACAACTTTTTTTGAAAGTTCCTCATGATCATATAGAAGAAATAGGATATATAGGCAAGATAGTATTACTATATTCAGGGCTCGTGCAGATGCTTAAAGCATTTGAAAAGTCCTTAAATTATAGAAAATCAATTTAAGGGCGCTTGAAAGTCCTTAGAAATTAACATAAAACGTAGAACTTTCGATTAACTGGAAAACACGGATACGGGTAGATTTTGACGGGTAGATTTTGACGAGTAGATTTTGACGGGTAGATATTGAAGGGTAGATTTTGACGAGTAGATTTTGACGGGTACATATTGACGAGTAGATTTTTACTGGTAGATTATGACGTGTAGATATTGACGGGTAGATTTTGAAGAGATTTTTCTAAAAAACTTTCGAAATTTGCAAGTATATGTCCTTGTGTATGTTCGTGTGTTTGTATTTCCCATCAAAATAAACAACTGTGGCTATCTACCCGTCAAAATCTAACGGTTTACCCGTAGCCATGTTTTCCAGTAACCAGAACTTTCAAGTTTGAAAAAATCAATTTAGAGGACACTTAAAAAGTTTTTAAATTAGAAAGTCAGTTTAAGAACAAATGAAAAGTCTTCAAAATCAAATTTAAAAAAAAACTGAAAAGTAGCTTTGATGATGGAGATGAGTATCCTGATTTGATGCCTATTCCTGTTGCCTACGCTGAGAGAAATTCAAGACTTCGGAATGAATTTGAGGTGTTGCAAACGCCTGGGAAAAGTAAGTTTGCTTTATTTGTCAAGGTAATTTTTTGCATACATCGTTTAAATAGACGATAATTTGGTGTTGTGAAGGAAATTTTGAACGTGATTTGGAAATGCTTTATATACGCTTAAGTACGTAATAAATTGGACGGCTGTCTCTATGCGATCAAAAGAATTCCTTTGAATCCGAAAAGTGTTAAATCATAAAATTACTCGAGAAGAGAAGTTCCTTTCTAGATTGAATCATGAAAATAATTAAGGTAAAAAGAAATTCACAATCTATAATGAATCAGAATTTTATAACATAAGGGTTGTAAGCTTGGTTCAATTTAAACGATACAAATTGCTTGGCTCATTAAATGTTATCTTTCAAAAAAACTATTATAAACATTAGATAATCCATTTGTTTCAATGAAGTCCGCGGATGCTTTTGTTCATGATGAGAAAGTCATATTGTATAAGGAGGCTCTCGTTCATCACAATAGAGTTATGAGAAAGTTACATTGTAAAAGGTAACATGTAAAAAACGTATAAACATATTAAGAGTTGGTTTAAATTATAAGTCAAAAAGGCCGAAGTTTTTTAAACCTTTGCAGTATACTTGGATGTTTTTTATACCTTTGCAGTATCCTTGGATGTTCTAGTTTCTTTTATGGGATAAACAGAAAAGGTAAAATTCAAAAACAGAAAACCCTGTTTTCGGTCCATACTTCCCGATACCTTCTTAAGCGTAAGGCACTAGAAAGCCGTCTCCGGTTGGAGATTTCGGCCCCTCCACCCTATCCTACTTGGGAGATGCCAATAGCAAGCTTCCGCCCATCAGACCCCGAGATCGCCTGCGATAAGCTTTGCTCAAAGTAGACAGGGAGAGTGCGGTCGCGAAAGAAGTCTGGCTCCTAAACCACTGCATACAAAAAGTCATCAATGAATGCCGTTTTTGCTTTCATGTCTCATCATCAATTCACGATTCACTAAAGTCCGACCGCAGAGCTTATATTAAAACCCACTGGAAAAAAGTCGGCCTAGTTTTAGACGCTTAAGCTAAATGGATTCGTACTCCACGTTCAGTAGTGTTATTAACTATGGCTACGTGAAGATCGTACTCCACGTACAGTAGTGTCATTAACTATGGCTACGTGAAAATCGTATTCCACGTACAGTAGTGTTATTAACTATGGCTACGTGAAAATCGTATTCCACGTACAGTAGTGTTATTAACTATGGCTACGTGAAAATCGTATTCCACGTACAGTAGTGTTATTAACTATGGCTACGTGAAGATCGTACTCCATGTACAGTAGTGTTATTAACTATGGCTACGTGAAAATCGTATTCCACGTACAGTAGTGTTATTAACTATGGCTACGTGAAGATCGTACTCCACGTACAGTAGTGTTATTAACTATGGCTACGTGAAGATCGTACTCCACGTACAGTAGTGTTATTAACTATGGCTACGTGAAGATCGTACTCCACGTACAGTAGTGTTATTAACTATGGCTACGTGAAGATCGTACTCCATGTACAGTAGTATTATTAACTATGGCTACGTGAAAATCGTACTCCACGTACAGTAGTGTTATTAACTATGGCTACGTGAAGATCGTTCTCCATGTACAGTAGTGTTATTAACTATGGCTACGTGAAGATCGTACTCCATGTACAGTAGTGTTATTAACTATGGCTACGTGAAGATCGTACTCCATGTACAGTAATGTTATTAACTATGGCTACGTGAAAATCGTATTCCACGTACAGTAGTGTTATTAACTATGGCTACGTGAAGATCGTACTCCACGTACAGTAGTGTCATTAACTATGGCTACGTGAAAATCGTATTCCACGTACAGAAGTGTTATTAACTATGGCTACGTAAAAATCGTATTCCACGTACAGTAGTGTTATTAACTATGGCTACGTGAAAATCGTATTCCACGTACAGTAGTGTTATTAACTATGGCTACGTAAAAATCGTATTCCACGTACAGTAGTGTTATTAACTATGGCTACGTGAAGATCGTACTCCACGTACAGTAGTGTCATTAACTATGGCTACGTGAAGACTATAAATCTTCGACTTAAAAGAGTTTCTAGGACCGCAAAAAAATTCATGCAGCAAAGGCTTAAGTCGGTTTGAACTTTAAAGTTTTGCTGATTTCGAATGAAATTCAAGAAAATCGTCCTTCATATTGTTAACAACAGCCACAAAAACTGAACCTTTCAAAAAAAGACGCAATTGTTGTTTATTCCTCAATTACTTTAACTAAACTATGTTTTATCCCAAATCTCATATCGATCGCCATTTTGTTCGGCACATGAAAAGCTCGCCATTTGAACGGGGCCTTAGTTTATAACATGCTTTGTTTTGTAATTGCTGAGTGGAGAAAGTATCAAAATAGCTATGTATGCATTTAATATTCAAAATCCAAACATTTATAGATTGCTTCAAAACTTCATATATTACACATCTAAGTTAAAAATATTATTAGTGTGATGGTAAACATTTGCATGAACTAGCATTCATATGGAAATCACTTTCTTGCTTTCCTGGTAGTTGGTAGAAATATTTGACACGTTGGCAAAGCGAAACGTAAAACTATAGCCTGTCACATCAATTAGAATTCGTCTATGAAACGATTTTGATAATGCATGAAAACCATTTTTAATTTTCATAATCCAATTTTTACCTTATTTTTTATAATAAAGTCCTTTTACTTTACTTTCCAAGAACCCGACGGTCCTCACTTTCGCTAGTTGTCGGCGCTAACAAAGACTTCAAAGGAGTTATCTTTTGTTAATTGCTTATTCTGTGGCCTTATTTTATAATTGCACTGCGTTGTTTTTTCTTATTCGTCAGTTGCACTTTTTCTCAATAGCATAATCGCATTTTTTAACATTTTTTTCACTGTTATAACGGACATCTGAATCCACTCTTATGTACACTTATTTGGGTCAGTATCGATTGCCGTTGTGTTTCGCCTTTTGAACAGGTCTTTACTTTATATTACGCTTTGTTTTGCTCTGGATGATTGGAAAAACTATCAAAATAGCTGTGCGTTTTATATTCAATATAGCTTCTAAACTTTGATATATTATATATCTGGGTTAAAGTTATTAGATATTTTATTATAAAAATTTGCATGAACTAGTATTCATATTGAAATGACCCTCTTGCTTTTGGTAATGGTTAGAAATATGTGACACGTCTGACGTTGATGAAAGCGAAACAGACTTCATTTCGTCTTACAGAGCGTCAGAGCACTAGATTAAGAAATATGTAACTTATCACATCAATTAGAATTCATCTTTGAAACAAACATTTTATTGGCTGCACTAAGAATCATAGCTCTGCTCCCTAAAGCAATTTCTTTTAAATTCTTTACTATGCTGTTATGGCCCACCTGCATTGTTGTCGCCTGCATGGCGCATTTAGCAGTTATTCATATAAAACGTGCTAATAGGCATTCTCAATGAATCAATTTGAAAATTAGAGTTTGGGTGGTCTTGGCGTTTAGTGAGTGAAGTGTTTGTCTTTGTGTCACTTAAAAATTTCGCGATTCACTGAATTCCAATTGCCGAGCTTATATTGAACGTCTTGGAAAAAAATTCCGCCCAGTTTTAGACGCTCAAACCAAATGAATTTGTACTTCACTTACTAGATAATTTAGTAAATTTTGAAATAAGTCTTAGTTTGCTGAATTTTTATACTTCTTTGACATGTTTAAATCTGTAAACCTATTTTGATTTACATTTCACTATTTAGCAAGTTAGGAAAAATAAACATCGTTATCATCACTTTGCATGAAGTATTTATTTGCATTCCAAGTGACAAGTGCTAGAAATTATGAATGCTGTCACAACGACAAAGTTTGGAAGGATGATATGACCGCGAAAACCTCATCAATTGAAAATCTGTATAACGAAATCTTAGAAACGTCTTTGGAGAATATTATGCGAACATCTGTTCAAAAAATTTGAAATCCGATCTCAAAGATCACAAAATTTGCAAATTAATAGTACCAAACGATTTAATTGGTTTATTTTGGTAAAACGTAAACAACTTTGCAGATTGGTTTGAATGATTTATGCCATTTTGCTAGAACCGAAAGTTGAAAAAGTTCATGGAGCAAAGGCTTAAGTCGGTTTAAACTTAAAATTTTGCTGATTTCGAATGAAATTTGAAAAATCTGTCTTTCATATCTTTAACAACAACCACGAAAACTATACCTTTCAAAAAAAGACGTAATTGTTGTTTATTCCTCAATTACTTTAGCCAAACTATGTTTTATCCTAAATCACATATCGATTGCCCTTTTATTCAGCACATGAAGTATCAAAACAGCTATGTATGCGTTTAATATTCAAAGTCCATATATTTATAGATTGCTTCAAAACTTTCATATATTACACATCTAAGTTAAAAATATTCGTGGTGTGATGGTAAAAATTTGCATGAATTAGCATTCATATGGAAATCACTTTCTTGCTTTCCTGGTAATTGGTAGAAATATTTGACACGTTGGCAAAGCGAAACGAAAAACTATAGCCTATTACATCAATTAGAACTTGTCTATGAAACGATTCTGATAATGCATGAAAAGCATTTTTAATTTTCATAATCCAATTTTTACCTTATTGTTTATAATAAAGTCCTTTTACTTTACTTTCCAAGAACCCGACGGTCCTCACTTTCGCTAATTTTTGGCACAATCAAAGACTTCAAAGGAATTCTCTTCTGTTAATTGCTTATTCTGTGGCCTTTTTTATAATTGCACTGCGTTGTTTTTTCTTATTCGTCAGTTGCACTTATTCTCACTAGCATAATCGCATTTTTTTACATAAATTGGCAAAACGTAAACAAATTTGCTGATTGGTCTGCATGATTTATGTCATTTTGTTAAAACCGAAAGTTTAACATAAGTGGAGTTGCATTTGATACGTGTCTCATTTCAAAGTGTTTTGCATCGTGTCAAGACGTGTTACTTTTGGATTAGCGAGTATCTCAAATAAAAACTATCCGAATAAACTCAAGGCGATGGATCGTTTTATTGCATTGACGATTTTGGCTTCCTGTGGTAAGTTGTTAGAACAGGTTGAAAGTCAAGGCGTAAAGTTAACTTAATTTGGTCTTTACTCCAACACAAGCAAGTAATGACTATTTTGTGAACTATGCCATGAACAAGGCATTTTTTGATAATATTTTTACATTTTGATATATCTTTTTCTGTATGTAAAGAGTTATAGTTGCGTTCTATCGTTCAAACGGTTTTAACAATCGCTGATGTTTTTGGTGCGCACTTATTGAAGAATATTAACATGAAACCAGCTAGACGGTTTTCAGTATCCAACAAAAACAATTTTGGCGATGCTTGTCTTGATTTTTGGTGATTTATTTGCTGCTCAAAAGGGAATATTTTTAGTTGACTATTTTGCAGTTGTGCCGTAAGGAAAGAAAATGTAATATCGCGGTGGGATTCAAACATGTGAAAAATTTACTCTAAGGGGTTCAGGAAACTTTCACTTTTACAGGGTGCGTAAGAGAAAGATCTTTACGAATCAACCTATTGTCATAATTTCAATGCACACCATGCAAAGCCTATGCAAGCGTAAAATTTTTGTCAGCTACGTGAATATGTTACATATCTTTGTCACAAACACAAATGCTTTTCTCATTCCTGGCAATTTAAGTATTCAGCATAAATTCTAGCTGCAAAATATGCACAATAAAACAACCGTGTGATGAGTACATAGAGATCAGGCATTGAAATTCAAAAATTTGCCGAATTCTTAAGCTCCTTTATGGTTTTTTTTACGAGCATGGCGGACAGTGAAAACACTCCTCTGTACATTCAACGTAAAATTGGGAAAAATATCGGGATCCCCATCAAATTGAAACTAAGTAAAGAAGGCATCGTGGCGTTAAAAATAATTTCGCCTCTCAGTGACTCACAAATCAAGTTTAGAATTTTTTAAAAATCATGTGATCATAGTTTTAGATGCTCAAACCAATATTCGCTGGTAAATGAAATACATTCTTATACAATGTCATGCGAAGCAATTTTAATCAATCTATTCTGCTTTTCAAAGTTTTCTGTGCTTCGACATAAAATAATTTTTGCCGTTCGACTGGCATTGTAACGCTTTTCGTGTTTTTTGTCTTTATTCTCAATAATTCCAGTGAAAACAATTTGTAAAATGCTTGCAAATGTCGAGCGAAATTCCGCCATGGCACTTATTCTGTTGTCAGTTGTCACATTAAAAATTACCTCATCTACTGATAATTTTCAATGTCCTGTAGGCGGCAAGACATTGAGAATTGTTTGTAGGTTCTTAGGCAATCACAATCGAGATTGGACCATCATTGTATAACAACCACAGATATTTTATATACGATATCAACTAATCAATATTTACCTCATATTTAATATAAACAAAAAAAAACAATTATACAACTCAATTTTACTGCCAAAAATTGTACTGATATACCATGACATACCAGTAGCTACTATGTTGAAAAAAATTAGGTGTAAGTTAAAACAAGCGTATTAGCTACGTCTTTCTATCCATGCAAACCAACTGTTATACTCAACTAAAGTGTTGTTTATTGTCTCAATAATCTCTTGTATTATCAGTGACTATATGGAAACAAATGCTAATTATTTTGGAAATATTACTTCTGATTGGTTATTCAAACAAAAACGTGATCTATAAGAGCCATTCAAAATAAAACATTTCAAAGGCAGGAAAATTACGTTATTGTAAACGAAGCAATTACAATGGCTGGTGTAAGTTTTAAGTAGAATTTTTTTGGTGACCAAGTCAACTGTTTACGGTTCGCAAAATGTCTCTGGACAAAAATATGAACACTACTAAAAATAAGTGCCTTGTACTATCTGCGCATGTGGTGGCCATAGGCGTACGGGTCGAGGGGGATGGGGAGCGATAGCCCTTTAAAATTTGGGAAGAGTCTATTTTTGGGAAAGCAAATGACTGAGGTTTGGAAGTCTGTTAGGATGGTGATTTCCCACTTCGTACAAAATATCTTGTATTCATTTTATTTTCACTGCTTTTACTTTATTTTCTAGTTTTAAAATGTTCAAAATATCCTTGGGATGAATGCCCCCAGACCATCCTAGAGAGTCTTTAAGCAACCCAACCACTTCGGAATCAGTTCCCACAGGCTTGAAAAAATGAGCTCATTCAACAAATTGATTTGAAAACAAAATCTGCATGTGATCATAAATAATTACTCTCAGCGATTCTTAGAAATGCGTTTGAAATTCAGGCAAGTCAGCTACCACTCCCCTTAGAAATTGAAGCTCTCGTACGACTATGATGGAAGCTAAGGTGGATATTGATAATTGCCGGCTTAAAAATCAGCAGAATAAATAAATTTCTTCATCATTTTCTTAATAAGAAACAGCATAGTTTCTGGCGCAACTCAAAAAAGAAGCACTCCTGAGTTTTGGAAAGACTTCAATTTTCATAATTTTTGAAAAACTCACTCGTGCATGTTTTCCCAATTGCACTCGAAATCATGCTATTACCTACACAAATTGATGTTTTTGAATATTCACGACACATGATGTCGCGTGTGTAATGCAACAAAATATCTATGCTTTTGAGGAGATTAGGCTTAAATACAGTGTTTTCGTAAAGCGTTTTCTTGATATGACGTCGGATATGAGCTCTCGCCCCATTTTTTTTTAATTTTGCTGTCAAGCAAATAATCACCGACTATGTTGGAGCTCAAGAAAACGAGCAAAGATCAAGTTTTGTAAATATAAAGTACTTTGCAAATAGGTTTTCAAAAATTTTGAACTATTTACATAGCCCAATTGCATAAACAAAATATAGACATTTTAAAACATCTACAGAACGTGATTTATTTGAGTTATTGCAGCTCTGTTTTTGATTTTCTCGTGCTTTCCTTTCACTTTTGATTTGAGAGGGACTGATTGAATCAATTCATTTTGGTAACGACATACTAAGTATGTCATACGACAAAAAATATTTCAGAGGTGGCGTTACATTTTGTTCTCTACTCTGTTTGATTCACTTTGGATATGTGTATAAATTCATAGATCTTTACAATGTCGTTTTAGGATATTTGGAAGGTGATATTCTAGCACATGAGAAATTATTGAATGGTCAATACGGTTACTTCACGCACTATTTAAACAGCAGATCACATAAAGTGAATTTGGTGGACAAAACAATAGTCGATTTTCGAAATTTTTCAAGTCGCGGCTGTATGGGCACTGGAAAAGCGGTATTCTCTAGTCTTACTCAGAGTGTTTTCTTAAACTGCTTGGGTAATAATAGAGCCAAAAAAACATTCGAAATCAACCCTTCGACTGATAAAGTAATCGATCCATTTTTCATCCCGGGGACCATCTACATTTCGCCTGATGACCGTCATCTCGTTTTGTTAGAGAACAAAGGCCAAAAAAGTTTTTTCACACGTAATTTATCTGTCTCGTCCAAAGCCCCGGCCCCGGGTTAAGCTTTCCATCCCTGGTGGTGTAGCAGATGTGGCTTTTTACACCAAGCGTGAAAAAATTGAAGAAAAATCTACTATAATCAAACCTCATTATGTTTATCATCATTATGCATTCTTGACGCTTCAAACCGTAAATAGAATGGCTGTAATTTATTTGAATTCTGCTCTCAATGACGGTGTTAGAGCTTTATCATATATCAATGATGTTGAGTTCGCAGGCGGAAATAGACAGCGAAAATTGTTCATAAGCGGAAAATGGATCATTTCAGTTGCTACGAAATCGAAAATGGTCGTCATTGTTAATGCTGAAACCCAAAGGTTCATTGGAAAATTCGAGACATTGATCATGGAGATGTCATTGTCTCTGGAGCTGGGACACGTGATCCTAAGTCATTCTTGGTAATGATTTGGCTTTCTCTTTTCTTGAACTTTTTCTTTTGAAATCTGAAATTTTTTTCCCAGTCACAATGTCATTTTTTTACATTTTTACACAGCTATTTTGTTGGCAAAGCACTGTATTCGGCTAACACATAATTTCTTATAATATGATGTTGCACAACACTTTTTCAATGTACATAATGATAATAATATTCATCTTTTTTACTAAGTTTTAGCATTTTCGTATTCAATATCGCTACATGTTTTTGAATTGAACATTCAAACTTGTTAAAGCGTTCGATCTTTACATCGAAATAAATTAAAAATATAGAAATAATCATAGACAGCATGCAGTTGTAACACCAAGAGGGTAAGAAAAGTTGTCAAGACTGTTTTTCAATAGTTGCTTTATTTAATATTTACGGGTTTATATCTCACTATGTTAAATTTTTAAGAAATAAAAGATGTTTACTGTGTCTGCACAGGCTTATGCAAGTCAAGGAGACCTTTTGGATAACTCGAGATTAGATCAGTGCAAGCCCGTGACCGAAGGTCGAGGGTTGCACATGCTCGAGAGTAGGTGCAACCCGAGGTCGAGGGTTGCACCAACTCGAGAGTTACAAAATGAGAATATATATTACAGTATTTTTTATCCGGGTAGATAATTGACGTGAAGTTTCACCAATATAGCGGGAATTACATCCCGCATATGAAAGTTGATAAACTACCTTAGATTTCAAAAGTTCAGGAAGCGGATCTTTAAATGAGAATAGAGATCTTATCTTGAAAGAAGAAAAATAATTTTCCATAGCAAAGTAGAGTTACCGATGACAAAAATCACTGCATTTTTATCATATTTCATCGTATTTTTTGCTTATCTATAAACTGATTTACTCTTAGTTCTGTTCATGCAGTTACATGTTGAAAATTCATGATTATTCTCGTATAAATCCACAATATATTTGCTCCTTATTTTCGAAAATTGGTCTCTTAGTAATGGCGGCGCTCCTTATTTTTTGTCTTCAACTTTTGTGCTAGGTGCTTGATTCAGTCTTATTTCCAGATCAGTGTTTTTGTCATGCTTTTGTGTTGGAGTTATCCATTGAGTTATCGCTTCAGTCTAGAGTTCATCACTGATCTGTCAACACCGTTGCCATAGGCAACATCACTCGCCTGATGAATAACCTCCAAAGCCCAATCTCCTCTCAAACTTAAGCGGCGGTTTATTTTGTTAACAGCCTAACAGCAAATATTTCTACTAGTGGCAGAAAAGTTACGAGGAATATCGCCGTTAAAGTTTCGAGTTTTATTTCAAATTAATTAAAGTCAACAAATGTACTTTCTAGCGCATAGAGCGCCATTGATGAAGGTGAGCTGTGTGATGTAGAGCATGCTTTTACATCAAATTCTTATAACAGACTGGAAAAGGAATTTCAAAGCTGCCAAGCCTTAGGAGAATCTGTTAAATGGATAAATTGAAGAAGTTTTTCTTGATGAAGAAAATGCTCTCAATGTAGTGTGTTCGGGGTAGAATTACGTTTTTACGAGTGCTCATACAAAAATAAGGTTGTGCTTTCAGCATTGTCCTATTATGAGTACTCATAGTCATGAGTCAAGAGAAGGGAAAGACAAAATATCAAAAGGCGCTTTGCATGTTAAATTTTTTTAATCAAAATTCCTCTTTATGGTTTATTTAATAATAGCTTTATGTCAATTCTAAATTTTCATTGCCAAGAACATATTTCATCACTGTCCTCTTTTTTAGTCATCTGTTTATGCTTTATCATGATGACCATAATAACCAGTAATTGCTGTTTATTTTTCAACTAGGCAGGCAACACCAGAAAATACTTTATTTTTGTAAGTGTGAAAAAGGTTTCGACAACATTAATAAGATACAATTGAAATTTTAGCCTTAAATTGGAGTTGGTGGAAACCTTACTTCCTTCAATGCTATGTCTTACTTCAAAATATGTTGACGCTCCTGAAGTATTGACAAAGTGCTTCTCTTTACCATTGTGGGTAAGTATGCATTTCAAAAACTGTGGAAAAAGAAATTACACAATTTACTTTTATTCATCCACTTTGTGTAGATGTGTTGAAAATGCCCAAGAGCTGTGTGATAGCTTCTTTATAAAACTTCTTAACAATTACCAGTTAGCTGCCTAAAATATAGAAAAACTTTTTGTTTTCTTAAACTATGACATTATGGTCCATTACAAAAGATTAAATAATTTTATTTTGTTATAGATTAGGAACATGGATTCAATTCTGTACAGTGTCTGATTTGATTAGTTTCAGTTTGTAACATGAATTAGTTTCATAAAGTATCATTTTCCTGTAAACTTTGATGCAGAAAATACTGTGTAAGTGTTGAAAGGACTTTTTAAAGGTCACATATGACAGCTGACAGACAGTGTAGGCTTGTATTTTTTTTGGTTTCAATGTTTCAATGGTGTATCATTAGCATTTGTTGAGAAGTTATTGCCTACTTCTAAAACAAAATGTCCAGGAAGAATTTGTGCCTTTGTGCCCATTTAGTTTGAAAGGATACAAAATTTACAATTGTGTATTTCTTGCAATTAGGTGAAAGTTAGCTTTCTTATACCACAAACCTGATAGAGACTTGAATTTGAATGACTGAATTTACCTAGTTAGCCATTAAGCACAATGTTTATCAAAAGTTGTTTTTAATGCTTTTATTCGACAAGCATTATTATTATTCATTTTATCATTTGACAGTCTAATGAAGCTGGTACACTCAGATTGAATCAACTGATGCTTGTTTTGGTCATGTGAGGAAAAAGACATCAGGGAAGGTCCAGTGCTTGCCAAGACATAAATTCCTCTATGTTCCACAATTAAGAAGAAGTTGACTCTTTTGTTGATAACTACATTTTAAGAGGAGAACAAGTTAAAACTGTAAGTACCGGGAAATGTGCTTGAATTTGAGAAATTGTCTCCACTCAAAATTGTTATTTTATGTATTCATATAAAAAAGCCAGCTATTGTTAGGGATTATCATGATTATCATGCTACCGGCAGGATTTTATTTTTGGAGGGGGGTGGAGGTGAACACTCCCAAAATGTTACTTACATATATTACATATTGTTTGCTACCACTGACATTTTTAAGTAACATATATAAAGACCTTACTATGGGAAATGTTGGGAGCAGTCCCCTCTATGCCCCCTATTGCAGGCACCTCTAATGATTATCATGATTGTCAGAATTGTCATGATTACAGTTGAGGATTGTCATGATTAGAACTTTGAATTATAGACCTCTCCCTGTTTCAAACTATGTAGTCACTAAATATGCTTTATGAAGAATGAAGGGTACATCTCTCCCTGTTTCAAACTATGTAGTCACTAAATATACTTTCATGGAGAGTGAAGCGTACACCTCTCCCTGTTTCAAACTATGTAGTCACTAACTATACTTTCATAGAGAGTGAAGCGTACACCTCTCCTGTTTCAAACTATGTTGTCACTAACTATACTTTCATGGAGAGTGAAGGGTACACCTCTCCCTGTTTCAAAGTATGTAGTCACTAACTATACTATCATGGAGAGTGAAGGGTACACCTCTCCCTGTTTCAAACTATGTAGTCACTAACTATACTATCATGGAGAGTGAAGGGTACACCTCTCCTGTTTCAAACTATTTAGTCAATAAATATACTTTCATGGAAGGTGAAGGGTACACCTCTCATTGTTTCAAACTATGTAGTCACTAACTATACTTTAATAGAGATTAAAGGGAACACCTCTCCCATTTTCAAACTATGTAGTCACTAACTATACTTTCATGGAGATTAAAGGGTACACCTCTCCCTGCTTCAAACTATGTAGTCACTAACTATGCTTTCATATAGAGTGAAGGGTACACCTCTCCCTGTTTCAAACTATGTAGTCACTAACTATACTATCATGGAGAGTGAAGGGTACACCTCTCCCTGTTTCAAACTATTTAGTCAATAAATATACTTTCATGGAAGGTGAAGGGTACACCTCTCATTGTTTCAAACTATGTTGTCACTAACTATACTTTAATAGAGATTAAAGGGTACACCTCTCCCTGTTTCAAACTATGTAGTCACTAACTATACTTTCATGGAGATTAAAGGGTACACCTCTCCCTGTTTCAAACTGTGTAGTCACTAACTATGCTTTCATATAGAGTGAAGGGTACACCTCTCCCTGTTTCAAACTATGTAGTCACTAAATATACTTTCATGGAGAGTGAAGGGTACACCTCTCCTGTTTCAAACTATGTAGTCACTAAATATACTTTCATGGAGGGTGAAGGGTACACCTCTCCCTGTTTCAAAGTATGTAGTCACTAACTATACTATCATGGAGAGTGAAGGGTACACCTCTCCCTGTTTCAAACTATGTAGTCACTAACTATACTTTCATGGAGAGTGAAGGGTACACCTCTCCCTGTTTCAAACTATTTAGTCAATAAATATACTTTCATGGAAGGTGAAGGGTACACCTCTCATTGTTTCGAACTATGTTGTCACTAACTATACTTTAATAGAGATTAAAGGGTACACCTCTCCCATTTTCAAACTATGTAGTCACTAACTATACTTTCATGGAGATTAAAGGGTACACCTCTCCCTGTTTCAAACTATGTAGTCACTAACTATGCTTTCATATTGAGTGAAGGGTACACCTCTCCTGTTTCAAACTATGTAGTCACTAACTATACTATCATGGAGAGTGAAGGGTACACCTCTCCCTGTTTCAAACTATTTAGTCAATAAATATACTTTCATGGAAGGTGAAGGGTACACCTCTCATTGTTTCAAACTATGTTGTCACTAACTATACTTTAATAGAGATTAAAGGGTACACCTCTCCCTGTTTCAAACTATGTAGTCACTAACTATACTTTCATGGAGATTAAAGGGTACACCTCTCCCTGTTTCAAACTATGTAGTCACTAACTATGCTTTCATATAGAGTGAAGGGTACACCTCTTTCTGTTTTAAACTATGTAGTCACTAAATATACTTTCATGGAGAGTGAAGGGTACACCTCTCCCTGTTTCAAACTATGTTGTCACTAACTATACTTTTATGGAGGGTGAAGGGTACACCTCTCCCTGTTTCAAACTATGTAGTCACTAACTATACTTTCATATAGAGTGAAGGGTACACCTCTCCCTGTTTTAAACTATGTAGTCACTAACTATACTTTTATGGCGGGTGAAGGGTACACCTCTCCCTGTTTCAAACTATTTAGTCACTAAATATACTTTCATGGAGAGTGAAGGGTACACCTCTCCCTGTTTCAAACTATGTTGTCACTAACTATACTTTTATGGAGGGTGAAGGGTACACCTCTCCCTGTTTCAAACTATGTTGTCACTAACTATACTTTCATGGAGGGTGAAGGGTACACCTCTCCCTGTTTCAAACTATGTGGTCACTAACTATACTTTCATAGAGAGTGAAGGGTACACCTCTCCTTGTTTCAAACTAAGTAGTCACTAACTATACTTTCATGGAGAGTGAAGGGTACACCTCTCCCTGTTTCAAATTATGTTGTCACTAACTATACTTTTATGGAGGGTGAAGGGTACACCTCTCCCTGTTTCAAACTATGTAGTCACTAACTATACTTTCATAGAGAGTGAAGGATACACCTCTCCCTGTTTCAAACTATGTAGTCACTAACTATACTTTCATGAAGAATTAAGAGTAAAGCTCTCCTTGTTCCAAAGTATCGAACTTGTAATATTGGGCAACATTAGACAAATAAAATTTTTTTAGAAATTTACCATCAAAAAGTGAGGACCTAAATAATGATTATTGAATGTGATATGAATACAGTCACGTGACATGCATTTGAAGCTTGAGTGTACTAGCAATAATAAAACGATTATTATTAATAATTGGTTCGTGTGACCTGAGCGTGAAAAAATGAAGCGAGAATAATATTTTGACGCTTTCTTGGCATTTTTACGGTGAAATTTTGTGAGAAGCAAAGCCATGCTATTCCGACTTACAGCCCGTTCGTTCTATTTGTTTTCTATGAGCATTAGCTGTAAACAATGAAGTTTTCGTACATGATTATCTCGATGTTTATTTAACTGTTGATATTGATGACAATAGTTCCAATATCATTTGAACTGTGTTCATCGATGCACTTAATTTTGTGGACTTTTCTTTGTTTGCCATGCTTGAGTACTACACATATACGCACTGCATATTTATATTTGAACGAATTTGTCTGATTGTTCTAACTTCTGCGATTAGTCAACGTAATATCTTATAGAAGATTTTGAACGCTTTCTCTAGTTGCAAAATGTGACGTTAAACAAATAATTTTCTACCTCTTAGAGTAAGTTTGACATTAGATTATTCAGAAATATATTCGGAAATGGCGTGCTATCGAAATGATTATAAAAGTGGATGTGATGAATCGAGATTTAAGACTGCTGTTGACGAAAACTTTCATTGTTCGATTTGCCTGAACGTTGTTAAAGATGCCAGAATGTGTCAACATAATCAACACATCTTTTGTCGTGAATGTATTGAAGAACATCTACGAGTTAATGCACAAAGATGTCCTCAATGTCAACATAACTTGCTACACTTCTTCCAGCACGTATTATAAATAACTTGGTTTCTATGTTTGAGATCAGTTGCGACTTCGCCGTTTGTGATTGTTCTGAGTTTATATATGTTAAATATCTTCAAATACATGTTGAATATTGTGGCTTCGCTCTAGTGTTGTGGTCAAGAGACAAACAAGACAAAATTAAACATGAAACTGAGTTATGTGAATACAGAGAGATTGCTTCTCACTACTTTGAAGAGATAAGAGAAATGTTTTAACGAAGTTTTGAGGACCAAGTGAAAATGCAGATGAATGAAGTAGAAATAAAATTAAGACAAGACATGGATAGAACATTTATTGATGTATGTTGTCAATTTGCCAGAGGTGCGCATTGAAATGACGCATTTTATGAAAAAAATGATAAAATCTAGGAAAGGGATGATAGAATTTAGGAAAGAAACAAATGATGTACTACAAAATATATCCCCAGTGACTAAAGAAATGAAAGCCATGATGTTTCAAATGTTGTAAAAGATTAATACAAATGAACGTATTCAAACACGGCCATCACCAATTGACTTGTACAATTGACAAGTACAATGATGATTTTTGTCTCAAATCTATTACGCCAATGCTTTGTAAAATCAAAGCGACAATAACTTAGGGATAGCAACCATAAAAACATATTCACATTTTCCTATAGTTGCTACGAACATTTTGCAACAAACAAGCGTGTTACTAAATTAACCGGGTAGAGCAAATAGCTATTGCCGACTAAATTTTCTATTGCAGATTTCCTTTTAATGCATACAAATTATTTGTACGGTCTCGTTTTTCTGATGACACTCTGTATATCGGCTACATTGTGCATAAGACACTTGTTTCTCAAAGTTCGAAGTACACAATAATAGTTGAAAACGTGCTCTCTAACATTTCAAAAAGTCATGTCAGGAAGAATGGTGTTATACAAAGCCATTATTGCAACATTCTAGTGGCTTGCATTTCAACAACTCACTCTTCAGGGGATTTTAATTAATGGATACGTATATAATTTATATAGTAAAGAATATGTTAAGATAACACTTATTGGTCCTAAAGACAACATGAACCAAGACATCTTATCGAACATCGTCACTTCTAACAAACTATACATCAGCGCCAGAAAAAGATGCAGGTGCTGCCCAAAGGAGAAATTTTTCATTATCTGTTAACTTAAAATGTCATTGCTCAACATCGCGTCAGTATTATTGTGATTAATAATTAAAAAGCATCAGTATCATTATCATCAATAATTGAACTGCGTAGGTTTCATTCTCTTTAATAATTGAACAGCGTCAGTATCATCATTTATAATTAAACAGCATCAGTATCATAATCATTTATAATTGAACAGCATCAGTATCATTATCATCAATAATTGAAAAGCGTCAGTATTATTATCATCAATAATCGAACAGCGTCGGTTTCATTATCATCAATAATTGAACAGTGTCAGTTCATTATCATTAATAATTAAACAGCGTCACTGTCATCATCAATAATTGAATAGCGTCAGTATTATTATCATCAATAATCGAACAGCGTCAGTTTCATTATCATCAATAATTGAACAACGTCAGTATAATTATCATTAATAATTCAACAGCGTCAGTATCATCATCAATAATTGAACAGCGTCAGTTTTATCATTAATAATTGAACAGCGTCAGTTTCATCATTAATAATTGAACAGCGTTAATGTCATTATCATCAATAATCGAAGAGCGTCGGTTTCATTATCATCAATAATTGAACAGCGTCAGTTTCATCATTAATAATTAAACAGCGTCATTATCATTATCAATTATTGAACAGCGTCAGTGTCATTATCATCAATAATCGAAGAGGGTCGGTTCATTATCATCAGTAATTGAACAGCATTAGTGTGATCATCAATCGAACAGCGTCAGTATCATCATTAATAATTTAGCAGCGTCACTATCATTATCAATAATTGAACAGCGTCAGTATCATCATTAATAATTAAGCAGCATCACTATCATTATCAATAATTGAACAGCGTCAGTGTTATTATCATGGATAATTAAACAGCGTCAGTATCATTATCAACAGTTGAACAGCGTCAGTTTCATTATCATTAATAATTAAACAGCATCACTATCATCAATAATTGAACAGCGTCAGTGTTATTATTATTAATAATTAAACAGCGTCAGTATCATTATCAACAATTGAACAGCGTCAGTTTCATTATCAATAATTAAACAGCATCACTATCATCAATAATTGAACAGCGTCAGTGTTATTATCATGGATAATTAAACAGCGTCAGTATCATTATCAACAATTGAACAGCGTCAGTTTCATTATCATTAATAATTAAACAGCATCACTATCATTATCAATAATTCAACAGCGTCAGTGTTATTATCATGGATAATTAAACAGCGTCAATATCATTATCAACAACTGAACAGCGTCAGTTTCATTATCATTAATAATTAAACAGCGTCAGCGTCACTGTCATTACCATCAATAATTGAACAGCATCAGTGTCATTATCATCAATAATTAAACAGCATCATTATCATTATCATTGATATTCAAATAGCGTCACTTTCATTAACAATAAAAATAAACAACGTCACTATATCATTATTAATAATTAAACAGCGTTACTTTATTCACATTAATAGTGAACAGCGTCACGATCGTTAACCTTAATAATTAAACAGCGTCAGCGTCACTTCATTCACATTAATAATGAACAGCGTCACGATCATTAACCTTAATAATTAAACAGCGTCAGCGTCACTTCATTCACATTAATAATGAACAGCGTCACGATCATTAACCTTAATTAAACAGCGTCACTATCATCATTAAAAATTTAAAAGCATCTGTTCAGTCGTCTATAAAATCCCCTTGGCTTGTGCTTTTACCCAGACCAATGTTGACTATGATATCATTTTTTCTACTTTCAAAGCTTTAGGTAAAGATATCAAAGCACTGTTCGAAAAGGAAAACAAGAGAGCAAAGCGTATCTTTCCGACAGAGGCATGAGTTTGAATCAGTCAGAGCCTGGAACTGGTGGAAGCACATCAATCACAGAGCTAAGTGCATTAATTAAGAGAAGTATCCCAAGCGAAATATTACTTCATTATGAAGAAGCAATCTCTACTTTCACCCCAACGCCAAGTTGTGAAATTAAAAAATTCAACATCCATATTGAATACAATATCATCGTGTTTGATATTGAAACAACCTCATTATATAGAGGTGCCGAGTTATGTCAACTTTCAGCTGTCGACAAAACAGGTCAAAATATGTTTTCAAAATACATTTTACCTGATGATGACATTGATTATGATGCTACCCTCGTTAATAAACTGTCAGTGCAAACAGTTGATGGAAGACGAACACTTTTTAAAGATGATGAGGCGTTGGAGTCACTTACCTGTCAAGAGGCTCTTTCGCTATTCGTGGAATACATCAAAGATTACATGATCACAAGCAAAGCTAGAACCAACAAAGACGTATGCACTGTTTTAATTGGCCACAATGCAAAGTTGTTTGACACACCAATGCTTCTTCGCAACAGTGACAATCATATCCATGCATCAATGCGAGCTTTGAAGATTATTTTTGGCGACAGTCTTCCTTTGTTCAGGCATTTAATTAAAATGAAGCATCCAGCATTGATTCAGTCGAACGGACAGAGTTGTTCTTCCAGCCTACCATCGATGTACGACACTTTGTTTGGTGAAACATATGCTGCACACGAGGGACCGGAAGATGTTAGAGCATTGCAGCGAATTTTATTTTCTTCACCGATCAAATTGACTGAACACGATATTATCGATAACTGTAAACTGATTTCGTTTGAAGATTCTTTAAAAAATACGCAATATTTGGACCATCGATACAATTTACTTCAAACAATGAAATATCAGTTGTACAGTGGTGATAACTTTTTTCAAGCGCCGATATCTTATAGCATGGCAAAAAAAAATGCTGGCAGTGGATTATCGTATTCTGACCTCCAAAATTTGTACACAAACCACGGTAGAGCTGGGCTGATTGCTGTATTATCAAAGCCGCCTACAACATCAAACAACAGAAAACCGAGAGTGACAAAAAACAAGAGAATTTTAGCCTCCATTCTGCATCATTTTGAACGATTAACGGTTAGTTAAGGTATCCCTGTTTTAAACGCTTAAACGTCACCTCTCCGTTTAAGGGTGATGTCATTATTTCTTGTCTTCACGACAAATAAGTAGACTTTACATGTTTGTAGATGTAGATCGTCCTGTTTAGTAGAGTCCTGAGAAGGACTGTTGATGTTGATGTTGACTGATGTTTCAACAACCTTAGCGGTAATCATCTTCAGAGTCAAATGAGGAGTAAACGTCAGGTTAGCCGTAGTTGTTATCTGGTTCTTACGTCATTGTATTGTGTGTACAGGAAATGTGTGGATGTCAATTGTGTATTGTTATTGTGGTTAGTGTAAAGTTTGATGTTTTTAGCACAGTATAGTGAATATACAGTAGAGCCACTCTATAGACATTTTTCGTGCCACGCTTATTTTATTACGCATGTGATTACTATAGTGGCAGCCAGTCAATTGCTTTTTTTGACCAATAGGAATGATGAAATGCCTAACGGCAGCCAGTAATCTAAGTAAATATACAGCAGCCAGTTGCACACGAAGTGGACCTACTGTGTATTCTTTATATTGTGGTTTTTAGTTGCTCGTTTGTTTGTATTGTGAATAAGTCGTTTGCAAGGTGCCGGTAGTTGCTATGAACTATTTGTTTTCATGAAAGTATACTTAGCACTTGATGAGAAGTCTGCACGGAAATACATCGTGCCTTGTAATTTAAAGATATCTTAATTTTGATTTTTAACAGTTATTCATAGAAATTTGTAGTTGTCATTCACCATGGAAAATACGCTACTCAAAGCAGTATCCAAGTAAAAGTTTCTTACCTCTACTAAGTCTTCGTTTTATATAGCTAAAAGACCTTAAAGCTTTTTTCATGATTCAATTTTTTCGCTGATTCATTATCACCAAACAATGCACATTTCACAATTTGTTTATGGAGCACTTATCTACCACTAATTAATTGAGAATTAAACATTTAAATGTAAACTCTACTTACTCTAGTTGTTACAATTACTAGTGGACTTCACCTGCCTTATTACTAAAGTGCAAGTTGCAACGTGTTTCAGCTATTCCCATATAATATTTTCAAAACTCACTTAAAACTACCCTGCACAGACACAACGAAAAATTCAGTTGCAATTTAAAACTGGTCATGGTTTCAAATTTGGTTCAACCAATCATTTTATTTATTTCTACTTTATCTTCATTAGACACTTTTTTATCAGAGGTGTATTGCAAATGGTCTCTCTAATACACCTAAGCACTACAGGGGCTCTTTCATATATATTACCACTGCTAAAACTTTACATAGCATTTTAAAATGCCCCTCTTCCTTCAATACACCCTTGATTCTTCTCCATCCTTTTTGCATCCGTTTCGTTTCTTCTACCCCTGTTCAAAAAAGGCCATGTGATGGTAAAAATTTGCGTGAACTAGCATTCATAAGGAAATCACTTTCTTGCTCTCCTGGTAATTGGTAAAAATATTTGACACGGGGGCAAAGCGAAACAGAATTCATTTTGTCTTACAAGGGGTCAAAGCACTGGATTAATAAAACTATAGCCTGTCACATCAATTAGAATTCGCCTATAAAACAATTAACATTTTTTTGGCTGCACTAAGAATCATAGTTCTGCTCCCTCAAACAATTTCATTACTATGTTAGTATAGCCCACCTGTATCGCTGTCGTCTGCATGGCGCATTTAAGACTTGTTCATATAAAACGTCTCATATGCATTCTCTATGAATCAATTTGAAAATTAGAACTGAGAAGGTTTTGGCGTTTAATAATAAGTCCTTAATAATCGAGCTCGAGAAATTACGGACCCCGAGGTCTTTTAGTACAGACCGAGCCCGTAAGGTGAGGTTTGTACACAAAGACAGAGATCCCATATTTCTCAGAAAAGACCGAGAAAGCGAGGTTATTAAAAGAATTATTATATGGCATTATTTGACCTGAAATAAAACTTTCTGTCTTTTCTCGTCCTCGCTTTTTTGCCTTCACTCCTGTAAAATCGTCAGTAAAAATAAATCACTTGAAATTGTGTTGTTTAGTTATTAAAACTCACTTTCCAAGTGTTTTTTCTTAGACTCACATTTGTAGACGATCATTTCGTCGTTTTTTGTTTTACAAAACGTTTCCTGTTTGCTTTAGGAAGTTTGTTTGCAATTATTTGTTTTGTAAAATTACGCGTTTTGGACCTTGGTTCATTACGGAAAATAATGGACCGGTAAAAATGTTTCTGAACCAATCAAAGCGCGCCATTCTGCCGGAAGTGACGCTTGCCATATAATAAATGAAGAGCTTGTTTCGGTGTCTCATAAACATTTCACGATTTACTGAACTTCGACTGTTGTTGAGCTTATATTGAATTCCCCCGCGAAAAAAAATTCCGCCCAGTTTTAGACGCTCAAGCCTAATGGTATATGCGAGTAGTAACTTGCAAAACACCTTAATCTTTTTTTCTTACACTAAAGCAATCATAAGGTAGTAAGTGAAACTTTCTTTTTGTCTTTAAGTTGTTTCAGTTTCTGGTTGATGCGGTTGGTGGTCGTTTGGGTGGGATCTGCGTGGAGAGGTTCGTTGGTGGTGGTGTCTTGTAGGAGGGTTTTGACTTGGTCGATGTATTCTGATCTGTCCATGATAACTGTTTTGCGTCCTTTGTAGCTCGTAATATGATTATTTGGTCGTCGTTTTGCAGGTTTCTAATTGTTCTTTGTTATTTAGTGTACTGGTGGTTTTTGCCATCTGATTGTGTAGGGAATCTTGTTACTGTTTGTCGATGTTCTTGTAGTTTATGACGGAGATTCGTAAGCGGTTGTGGGCATCTGATATGAGGACATTTAACATACGGCGGCCGTTTGATTGTGCGATTTGTTGAGCGTAAGTTGTTTTTAATGGTGGTTGGTTGTTGATGCTGTTTGGTAGGATTCGTTGTCGTTTGCATTTGTGGAGGAAGTTTAGCTGTTCCAATGTCGAAGACTCTTTGCGTGCGAATAATTTCCATTTTCTAGTTTTTTTGAGAATATTTGTCAAATATTTCGGTTAAATAAGCTTAAATATTGGTAATCCAGGCATTATATTGTTTAAAAACAAAAAATTTCTTTGGATTTATTGAATAAATTTTATTGAGCTTTCGACTCGGTGCTTCGAGCCTTCTTCAGAATAAGAAAGTTATTATCTATTTAGATTGTTTTTAGCTTGTAGACGTTTAGAGTGTCTATGAATACATTCACCTGAGCATCGTCGTTGGACGTGAAACACCTTGTAGTGAATCAGATCAAAATATTGTTCAAATATAATTTAAAATTCTATTTCTCCATCTAAATTGATATTGAGCACTTTGCTGTTTTGTATACATTTTATTTGATAATAATTTATATATATATACAATGGGTAGTGATGATTATATAGTAACTATATATTAAGCAAGCACATACGGGTCCTTAAAGTCAACAACATCAATCACAACATTACATACAGCACCACTTCTAGCAAGCCATAAAACAGTGCTAGCAAAAGATGCAGGTGCACCTAACAACTCGTTATAAATTGAACAGCGTCGCTTTCATCAACATTAAAATTCAGTAGCGTCATTATCATTATCATTAATAACTAAACAGATCACTGTCATTAGAAGACGAACAAGTACGATTTGCTTTCGCTGAGAACGAATATATCAACATCTAGAAATAATGAAGCTATACAAGAGGTAAATGTCTACATAATGAATTTTTTAATATGTTTTATGTGAAATTCATAATTGAGTTGGAAATATGATCTTTAAAATAGAAAAATATTTAGAGTTAAAAATTAGTAAAGCACAGGGGCGGATTGAAACTACGTCACATTCAGCACGCGACGTAGTTAATTTCTTCACAGCAGCGAAAAAAATTAATCAAATTTTAAATGCCCCTAGCTCAAAATAAAAACAATTTGCACTGTATGGCACGAAGTTCGTTTTGTCGAAAGGACCAAGAGCATTTTCCTATGCGTCTTTTGATGGTTCGAACTCGTCTCGGTATGGTGTAGTTTGTTTCGTTGTGTGAATAATGATCATGAATTCGTTATCCTAAAGTCAATTAAATTTTTTGTGTCCTCACAACGAAAGCATTAGAAAAATAAACTATTGTCTGGGTTAGGGATAGTATTATGAGAAATTTGTGCAACAACGTGCATTCACTGAACAATGTTATTGTTTCCAAGACCTGGATTAAGCATGGGATTAAGGAATCAAGTGGCTAAAAATACTTATAATTCACTTGCGGGAGAAATAGCCATAGCTAACCCGCACAGAGTCAGCACGCCTTGAATTGTGCTGAATTTGGAGAGTAAAATCTGTTTCTTTATTGGTTTATTGCAGAGCCCTCTATAACTATATATTACTAATAGAGGGCTCTGGTTAATTGTAGTTGTGCTGACTAACGAGCCGCCGATTTTGCTGAAATGTTCAAGCGGTGTTGTGCGAAATTCAGCACAGATTGAGATTGTTGATAGCCGAGGTTTTATCTTTGAGCTTCAAAACCAACAATATTAATGAGAAGCATGGCATCTTTCACTGATCGAGTCGAAGATGCTTTTACGAGGAAAGATGAGACTTTTATGGCTCAACTCTACGGAGAGATGTTGGATTGCCTGAAAGTCAACAGCATTGTTACCAGCGATAGTTTGTTGGATCGTCTCGGTGTTGATATTTTCCGAAATATCAATGCCGAATTTTACATACCGCAGAGTGCCAAGACAAAGAACACAAATTTGGTTGCCTTAAGGTTAGAAAAGTTATGACATGTTATGCATGCATGCTTACACAAGAATATATAAGTAAATATAAATTGACTTGATGTGATGCCCGATGGATTTGTTATTTGTGTTTTATTTATGTAATTCAAAACAAAACAAATTTTAAAATTTCGATCATATTTAAAACGTTTCTATTGATTTATTTCTTGATGTGTTCAATAGTATACTTAAGATAAGATATACAAAAATGAACTTAAGCATGATATTTGAAATTTACATAACATTATTTCAGATCTGCTACAAATGGCAACTGCCTCTATAGTTCATTGTCAATTCTGCTTGTTGGTGACAACTCTGTGGTGACTATTTTGAGGCTGATGACCTCTATAGAATTAATTTTATATGCTGATTATTATGCAAAACATCCATGTTTTTCAAATCTTTTTGAAACTCAGCATAACAAACACTTCGATTCCATCTCAAGCATGGTGGCCATGTCAGTCTCTTTTGAAGCTATTGATAGTGCTGGAAGTGGTTGTTCTGTTGCTGAATTGGTCAGGGCAGAAGCTGTATTAAATGCAAAAGATATGGCATGGACTGGGTTTGTTTGTTTGCTGGCACTCTCTTCAGTTACATCCTGTAGCATTTTTTCTATTTATCCTGACATATACTCTAGTGCTTATAGGTGGGATTTATTATTTAACCAAAGAATTGAACCTCAAACTCTATCTAGAGCTTGTGCTTCCACTAGTAATTATTTGCGAGTTTTCTTTTGCTTTGAAGGTTTAGCTCCTCAAGCAACTGCATTCAAACACAATCATTATGTGCCTTTGATACTTGGTGGGAAGGGAACTAAAAGAAAGGGAAGTAGTCACTTGTCACAAGCTAAAAAACCCAGTATACAAACAAAGTTGAGGTTTACACCTTCTGGTCCTACTGAGACAACCATGACAACTAAGGCTCATCCATATGGTATATCTCACAGTAGCGCTTTGGGTTCTTGTGATGCTTCTTCTTTTATTTCATCTTCTACCTTGCAATTACCAGATAATAAAACTGCAAATGCTGATTTGCTTAGAAATCCATATGATGTTGGTTTTTATAGAGAAAAGGTGAGAGGTATGGAAATTCATGAAATTGAAAAACTTGTGAAGAATGTATTCGTACCTGATGAATGCTATGAATTTCCTAAAACTGTTGATGCAAATGGTCGCAGTAGGTCCTTTCGACATGATTGGCTGAAGGATTATCTTTGGCTTTCGTATTCTCCAAGTCTTAATGGTGCTTTTTGCTTACCATGTGTTTTGTTTGGTGATAGGTTTCCCTCCAAAAACAGTCGAATTAAAATATTTTTTGAAGCCATTAACATATTGGCCTGATGCTAAAAGTGCAATAAAAAGGCATATAAGTACATCATCAGGTCTTTCATGTTCACACTTAGGCTCTTCTTAAGGATATCTTGGATCAGAGTTCCGGTAAAAGCCAGCCAATAAATGTCATGATTGACAGTAACTTAAAGAAAAAGATTTCAGAGAATAGGAAAAAATTAGTTCCAGTAGTTGATACCATCATTCTTGCAGGTCGCATTCAGTTACCACGTAGAGGTCATCAGGATGATTCTCAGTATCATCCTCAAGTTGGTGAATATTCTGAAAAGCATGTTGGTAATTTTATTGAATTATTAAACTTCCGTGTTCGTGCAGGGGACACCATTTTGGAAACCTTAAGCATCATGATAAAAATGCCTCCTACATTTCTAAAACTACTCAGAATGAGTTAATTAGGTGTTGTGGTCAATTCATCATTGAACAGCTTCTAGTTGAAGTAAAAAAGAGCAAGTTTTATGCATTGATTGCAAACGAAACATGTGATATTTCTAATAAAGAACAGATGTCTTTGGTTTTGCGTTTTGTTGACATAAAATCGTTTGCATAATAATCAGCATATAGGTATGACTGGACCATTATAAAATGAAATTCCATATAAAAGTTGATGAAGCGTAAAGAATTTTTTGAACCATGCCGTCCATGTCGGAAGCCCTCAAAGCATATTTTTCTGCGAGTTTCCTAGGCATGCTGATGAGCTCTGATATTGAGCAAAATGGTCAAAAATCGATAATTTATGAGCAAGAATGTTAGCTCATTCCCCGTAATAAATATTTTAGAAGACCAACTGCAAAAACTCAGGAAATAGCGTTTTTCGCAATCCAACTTTAAAATTTTACTGGGGGGGGACATGCTCCTGGACTCCCCCCTAGAAAAGTCGCGCTAACGGTGTGACATTGTGCCTAAGTTCATATACGAAGCTGGATCCGCCCCTGGTAAAGCATACATTAACATCAGTACGCTATGTAATAATCATTCTCAAATATTTCTCTACAGCATTTATCGCTTTGACTAAGACAAATTGTTTAAAACAACGTTCAATCGTTTGTATTGTTATTGAATTATTGTGAAGTAGATCGAATCATTTTACAAGTTTCTAAATTATTCTAGAAATTAAAAATTGGTTTCAAAAATAAGTGTATATTATTTGCAAACTGAACTAGTCATTTCACACAACCTGTTGAATTTACGCAAAACATGCCATTCTATTTTACATATATATAGTCTAACAAAATGAAGGCAAAACTAGTTGAATCATTTCAATATAAATCAATTGAGTAAACGATGTTCAATAATTTGAAAGGCAATAAATCGTTCGTGACTTCGTGCTTATGTCGAGTCGTGTGGCTTACTTTTCGTTTACTTATTTTTCCTGCGTGGAATTTTTTGTGGTAGCGCCGCCCATATGTAAGCTCAACTTTGCACGGTGGAAGCACAAGTACATAACACGCAATTTTAAGAAAGAGTACGAACAATAAGAAAAGATAAATAATAAAGACAATTACTTGGCCAATTTAACGAAACAGTGAGCAAAGAGCACAGTTTTGAGCTGTAGAAAAGTGTCAAAGAAGGTGCATATAACTCAACAAACATCAGATCTGATCGCGCTTGTACTGGTGTTTTATCAACTTCAAAAATCCCAGCTATTCAAATTTAAAACCTTATATTGCCTTTTTGGTGCATGAGCTATGTTTGCAACTCTGCCTTCACAGTTAATACATATTTGTGAAAAAGTATCACAACTAAAACTCTTCACGTATCAAATTTATTGCACCTTGATATTTTTAACTTTTAGAAAATACGAGGTCGTTGCTAAAGTAAGCTAAAAATGAATTCAAATGAAGAAGTTATTCAAAAATCACCATCACCCATCAAAGTAGTGGTAAATTCAGTAAAATCTGATGTTTTGATTGCTGGAGGCAGTTGGGAAAAATATGGGTTTTCAAATAAAGTTGGAATATTTTCGTGGAAGGAGAATAAATGGTTTGAGATTGCATCAATGAAAATTGAGCACAGTTTTGCTTCATCATTTATTCATGATAACAATTTATTTGTTTTTGGTGGAATTGTCTGCAGGACAATTGATAGATTAAATCTCGAAAAAAGGCCTTTTACATGGAAGACATATCCTGGAAAGCTTCCATACGAATGCGGTGGTCATCAAACTGTTGTTTACAAACAACAATCCTTCACATTGGTGGACGTATTTATGATAAAATAACAGCATCTGATCTGTACAACACGAGATGTTGTACCAGTAATCTGAAGTGAACTTCAGATTACTGGTACAACACCTCGTGTTTTGAAAGAGTTGTGTTATATGCCTGAAAAAAGAGAAAGCCCTGGAGTTGAGATTGTTGATGATAAAGTTCTAATTTTTTGGAGGAAAGGGAAATAATCACCAACCTCTGTTGAGTGTTGTGGAATTTGATCCTGGGACTTTTGCATTTAAAAAAATGCCTCCACCGCGTTATCCAGTATTTGGAATGGGAACAGTTTGTTGGAAAGATAAAGTTGTTCTTCTTGGAGTCCGTATTGATGATGAAGAAATATTTAATAATGTTATCATGTATGACTGTAAGACAGGAAGGATAAGAGAATTACCATCGATGTTGGAAAAGAGATCTGAGTGTTGTGCTGTTATAACTGGTGATACAATTGTTGTCATGGGAGGAAAGAATGAAAAAGAAAAGTTTCTTAACTCAGTGGAGTGTTTTCAAATGGAAAGTAGTTCTTCATGGACATATCTTCAATCAATGAATGAACCACGATATGCTGCCATTGCTGACGTTTTACCCCTAGGACAAAAGTATATCTAGAAAAAAAATGTTCCTCAAACATTACAACTTAGTTGAAGTTTCTGTTGCTCACATTAGATGATAAATATGTAAGGTTGAAAATGTAAACTTTTATGTCCTCTTAATGTTTCACCCCTTTTGCATGCTGATTCACAATAACACACAACACAGTTTATTTCACTTTATATTGAAAATACTGTATACAGCACATATCTATCACAAACGCTGCACACTGATTAACAATTAAATATTTGCATGTATTTATTTAAAGCTAATTTTGAATTATATTGTTGAGCTTCACTTACTTGTTAGGACATCAAAAAACAATGAGCCGTACTTAAACAAAAAAGTCATACGCACAAACCTAGAAAGAAATACCATGTTGCGCAGGGTTCATGTAACATGTGACCAGTTATACAAGTTATACTGGTTACCGTATTGTTGTATTCAACTGTTATATTCATATATGCATGTTTTGCAAATTAAGTTCCTTGGAAATCATTTTTTTATTATGTATTTTCATAGCATGCTTTTGTGGATATTACACCCCCCCTCCAATTTACCGACCTGGCTTTGCCACTTTTTCAGAAAAGAAAACGATAACGTAGGGAATACGAATTCCGCGACGCGTAACTGGAATAACGTATCGATGGAATCCTTACTAATTAAGTGGTTTTATCCCTTGCTTTACTGTCAAAAGGATTATGTCTTTAATGTACCTCTGTTTTAATTTTCACTTTTTCGTATGGTGGTGATGTCATTTTTTCATGCCTTCACTACAAATAGAAGTAGATCATTGTTTTTCATCTAAGCAGGTGTAGCACCTGATGAGAAATGTGCTGAAATGCATGTGTCCTTGAATTTTTAGATTTCTTAATTTTGAATTTATAACATTTATTTTTAGAACTAGAAAAGTTGCAATGACTGTTTTTGAGTCGTTGCTCACAAATTTAGATAGTACAATGTTAAACACAAGACAATTGAAAATTTGTATAAAGTAAAAAGTATTTAAATTAACTACTACTTGATGGTTCCGTCTTTGGATGGCTTGCTTAAACACTCGGGACAGTATGTTGTTGAGAGATTATTTGTCGTTGAAATATTATTAGGTCGTTTGCAAAGTCGTAACTCGTTGGCATGTTTTTGGTAACTCGCTGTTAACCTATTAAAAACTCGTTGGTATTTCATTGGTTATTGGTTGTTCAGTTGTTGGTTACTCTTTGGTATGTTAATCGTAACTCGTTGGTAGGTCATTAGTAACTTCTTCGTAAATTGTTTATTTGACATTCAGTTGTGTCTATTTATGTCACAATTTTGTTGTGCATTTACTAAAATAAAGTTGACGTAAAAGTATTCACTAAAGTAGACAGAAAAGAAGGCACCGAATAAAGTATAGTAAAATATAATACCAATTTAAATAAATTCCGGAATTTTTAATCCTGACCAAAATACACTAAAAAATATCGCCAATCTAATACAGCTCCTTCGTGCACCAAAAAAACTGATTACTTCAGATTTCGAAGTTTTTGGTAAAGTTCAAGGTAAGTATTGAAAAAGCTTCAAAAATGCATTCAAGAAAACGAGTTTTCACCTTTTCAGTTTTCTATTGTTACATTCTTTAGGTGTTTTCTTTAAGAAGTAAACTGATAAGGTAAATGAGTTTAGTCTTTGGATGCATTCAAACCCTCGTTTTGGACTTCCAAGTGACTTTTCATAAAATCGCAGTGCCATAAAAAAGTCACCCTTCTCGAAATATGTATTTGTCAATATAACTACAAATATCAAGATCATGAAGAAAAACAAGTATTAAAGTGACGAAGAATTTATAGCTCTTGTCTTTTAATGTCATATACTTTGTATAGATTCTATATCGGGAGAACGGTAACCAATGCTTAGCAAAGCAGCTTCTTGGACATGCATCCTTTTATCACTTTTATCACTCCAATTCCCATGTCGCACGGTTAAAAGCAATAACATCACTTCAGATAAGCCTGAAGCTAAAAAAGATCAAGGGAGAAATCAAAATGGCTGTGATGATGGAGATGAGTATCCTGATTTAAAGCCTGCTCCTATCAGCTACGCTGCATGAAATTCAAGACTTCGGAAAGAATTTAAGGTGTTGCAAAAGCTTGGAAAAAGGAGGGTTTGCTTCAACTGTCAAGGTAACTTTTCATTTCATACATCGTATAAATAGGCGGTCATTTGGTGATGTGTAGTAAATTTTTTACGTGATT
Organism: Xenia sp. Carnegie-2017; assembly: GCF_021976095.1. NCBI lineage: Eukaryota > Metazoa > Cnidaria > Anthozoa > Malacalcyonacea > Xeniidae > Xenia > Xenia sp. Carnegie-2017. The sequence goes on from NW_025813469.1 coordinate 12,826,365, forward strand.
TGGAAATGAAATGCTTTATACACGCTTAGGTAAGTAATAAATTGGACGGTTGTTTCTATGTGATCGAAAGATTCCTTTGAATCCTAAAAGTGTGGTTTTCTAATCGCAAAATTACTCTAGAAGTGAAGATATTTTGTACATTGAAAATGAAAATATCGCAAGGTAAAAAGAAATTTATTGTCCAAAGTGAATCAAAATTTTATAACATAAGGGTTGAAAGTGAGATCCAATTTGGACGATACAAATTGCTTGGCTTATTGAATGTTATCTTTGTAGAAACTATTATAAAAAATAGTTGCTCCCTTTTTTCCATGAAGGCCATTGTTGCTTTCGTTCATAGTGAGAGAGTTATATTGTATAAGGAGGCTCTCGTGCATCACGAGAGAGGTATGAGAAAGTTACATTGTAAAAGGTGACGAGTAAAAGCACGTATAAACATGCTTAGAGTTTCTTTGAATTATAAGTCAAAAAGGCAGAGGTTTTTTGAACCCTTTGCAGTATCCTTAGATGTTTTAATTTCTTTTATGAGAAAAATGCTTGTAAAGAAAAAAGACAAATTTTAAAAAAAAAATCCCCTTTTCGGTCCATGCCTCGCGATAGGCCGAGGTAGTTGAGCACTAGACGTCGCATGTTAATTAAGGGAAATAGATAATCGTTGTTTGCGATGAAGGTCATAGATGGTTTGTTCGTGACACATGAGAAACAGTAAATGCGAGAGTTAAATCAGAAAGATATAAATTACTAAAAATTGTATAAAACATGTTTAAGGTTGTTTTTAGATGTCTAAGTGCTTGAAAAAGGTACAGTGCCAGAAGAAGTTAATCAAAACGTTGCTTGGTTTATTTTATGAGAACAAAAACTCTTGTAAACAAAAAGATAAAATTGGAAAGCAAAAAACCCCCGTTTTCGGTCCATGCTTCCCGATACCTTCTTAAGCGTAAGGCACTAGAACGCTGCATGTTAACGTTTCGGTAGGAGATTTCGGCCCCTTCCACGCTATCCTACTTGGGGATGTCAATAGCAAGCTTCCGCCCATCAGACCCCGAGATCACCTGCGATAGGCTTTGCTCGGGGTACGCAGGGAGAGTGCGGTCGCGACCCGAAACGTCTGGACCCCTAAGCCACTGCATACATATCGCACCCAGCTTCCACTGCTAGTTGACATCTACTATATGAAGTTTTAGATTTATATATATATACAAAAATTCAAATGCTTAGGAAGGTTGCGGTATTATTAAAGTCACTACTGCGCATGCCCAGATGATTTCTTTAATAATTTGCGACTAAGCCACAACAGCCCGTAAGTGATTTCTGTTAAAATGTTACTAAGCATGCAATTTTCTTCAAATTTGGTGAGTGATGCAGTTAGTCGTGCCATGTGCTCAATTCTCAATTAATTGATGTGATGTGAGCGAGAGCTACTGAAATTGGTCGTTGCCATGACCATGAACTTAGAGTTGTTGAAGTTAAGCTTAGAAAATTTTAATCATATATTTTTCGCATGTTCTTAGTCTTTTTGAGCTTGTTTTGACTAATGAATATCAAACTTATCTTACACGCATATCTGACAGAGTCTGAAGATAACTACCGCTAAGGTTATCGAAACGTCAATCAACAACAACAAAGACAGTCCTTCTCAGGACTATACCAACCTGGACGATCTACATTTACAAACATGTAAAATGATTAATGTAACGCTTGTACTCCCACTCATTACTTTGCACCACTGATTTGGCATAAATTTGCCGAAGCATGTATGTATGAAACAAAGTTAGCTCTTTACATTCACTTTCAAAGCAAATCTTGCGATTTTCGCAATCTTTTTTCTTTAAATATTTCACAAACATAATTATAAGCTGGTAGCTAAATAATTTTTTTTCTTTAGTCTTTAGTCTCACATCTGTCTCAGTTACTTTCAAAACATTAGCAACGAGCGTCAAATTCTCCCAAACCAGCCGTCTGCTAAAGGCAGGTGTTTGGAAGTTGAAAATTAAAGACGCAACGAATATCGCTCAAGGCTTTTTGCCACAAAAGATCGCTTTAGGTTTTTAAGCGATGTAACAAAAAAGAAACAAACAAACAAACAAAGAACTTACATTCAATGTTTAAAAAGCCAAACTACATCCAACCTCATATAGATGAGTGAACTAAAGCTCTATATTTTTGAACTTGTTGTGTTTCATGATTTATCAACTACCAACATGTACGCGATGCATTTTTTTTTCTGTCTATTGTAAATCTGCTTCATTACAAAACACCTGTCCCCCCCCCTGCATTAAACACAAATGAACATTCGACAACTCGGTGTGATACAACAATAAAACTTTCGAATATTCATTTAAACGAGTGGAAAATCGTTAACTTTTGTGAATGATCAATTAGATCACTTGAGCACAGAAGATAAAATACACTAACATTGTTAAAGCAATTCATTGGACATCACTACACATTCATGATACGAATAAAAGAATTGCTATACTCAACCTAATTACCTGGAGAAACATAAAAACGTTCTATGGAGACTCCCATGGATTTGATTTGTACAAACAAACGTAAGTCTATTTGTACCAATCCATTGGAATCTCCACAATGTTTTTGTACAAAGCCACGGTAATTTTCACCCTGTAATCAAAAATACAGTAGCAAGAACTACCTAAATGTTGACATGAAAAATGAACTCCGAAAAATCCACAGTTACAAAACGAATCATTATGTGAGATGGACGGCTGTCCTATATATATACTGTCCCAATTGACAATCAGAAACAAGGAAATGTCATTTCAATTGGAACTGTGTATCGATAATTCTGCTGAAGACAAACATGATGGATTGAAGCGTTACCGAAGTAAACACTGTTGTAAAACATTCACATGGCGTCATAATAGAGAGAAACTTTTTCAACGTGGACATTGTCTTGAAACATTTACACTGCACTGAAACTTATATGAATAAGGTATATGTAAACTGATATGTAAATTTATATAGTACATGAATAAGTTATAAACATAAAATTGAGAGAAACCTTATCACTATTCACACTGCCTAAATATTTACTCAGCTTAGTTAACAGTGGCGTAGGCAAGGTTCACCGTTCTAGTCGGTGAAAGACTGTTCTCGTAAAAAGATGAAAGTACTGTGTTAAGCAAATTTCTGAAAAAACCCCAAAAAAACTTAGGTCCGATATTTCTCCGTAAAGACCTCGAGCTCGGTTAATAAGAGCTTAGGAATTTTATGATTGAATATCCTACTTTGGCAATGTCAATTTATTACGATCTATCAGCGAAAGGGAATTAAAAAGGTTCGCAGTTATTCCTTCTATAATTGAGGATATTACGAGTGTTTAATCTTTAAACCTTGTATGTATATAAAGTCTCGCAAGAAATATTTATGATTTCAAAAGATTAAACTTTCATAGCTAGACACAATTTACAAGAAATAAAAGTCTTCAATATGATAACTAGCACCTGTATGAAAATTATATCAACAAGGAATAATTTAAAATTTGTAATAAGAAAATGGACAGATTATTTCAAAATACATCAAAGGAACTTTGTTTCAGTTTACATCTGACTTAAGAATTATACTTAATTATTGATAATAAAATTATTAAAAAAAGATTGCCTGTTGCAGATGGCTGAAGAGAGAAAAGTGATTCAATTCACTGCAATAGCAAATACCTTTTATAAACTTATAGCTAATTGTTTTTTGGATTAAAACAACAGTTTAAAGTAATAACCACCAAAGCCACATATGCATACCAGGATTTCAGCCTATCCATATTGATGATAAATAAGTTTGATGAAATGATTCTTTATTTCTTTGTTAATAGAAGAAAGACCTTTGATGTCTGCCTTATAACACTCGCAAAATTACTATTTAGAACTCTTGCATTACCAATGCTATATGATGCCATTGGATCCATCTTTTTCGTCTGGATGTTGTATGCAGCTATTGTGATAACGTAAGAAAAATCAGAGCTTAAAAAATCTAAACGGTCAAATATAAAACGAAATAATCAATCAAACTATTTAGCTAATACGTTTTATCTTTTCGATTGAAGACAAGATACATTAAAAGATGTCTCTTCAAATATAAAAGTAAAATAACTATTTCACCTTGCATATCTTCCGTAGGGTTTTCACGAGCTTCCTTCATGTTCATAAACTCGACTTGCATCGACTCCACCACCTGACAAAAAAATTTCGAAGCTTCTAGTGTGCGCAATTGCTCGTGAGCGCGCATGCATGCACCCAACGTCATCCGGGAAAGCAATTCGTCACGCTGGAAAATATCAGACTTGGGAACAACACTATTGACGGTAAATAAATGTTTCGTAAAAAAAAAAAACTACAGGAAGAGCGGTTTATTAAGGCAAATTAACAATGTTCTGTTTTCATGACCTTCCCTCGTTGTTCATGAGGATGAGCGTTTAATGTTCATCCCTTTTGAAGATTGACAACAATGTGAAAAAGTCTTGAAAACAATACGTGGTGAACAACGACTTAGAGAAATGCAAAGATGACGCAAGATCGTGCGCGCGCAATCGGACTTGCCGCGCGATGAAGCAGTGCACGATTGACAACAATGTGAAAAAGTCTTAAAAACAATACGTGGTGAACAACGACTTAGAGAAATGCAAAGATGACGCAAGATCGTGCGCGCGCAATCGGACTTGCCGCGCGATGAAGCAGTGCACGATTGACAACAATGTGAAAAAGTCTTAAAAACAATACGTGGTGAACAACGACTTAGAGAAATGCAAAGATGACGCAAGATCGTGCGCGCAATCGGACTTGCCGCGCGATGAAGCAGTGCACGATTGACAACAATGTGAAAAGTCTTAAAACAATACGTGGTGAACAACGACTTAGAAATGCAAAGATGACGCAGATTGTGCGCGCAATCGGACTTGCCGCGCGATGAAGCAGTGCGCAAATTTTTGAGCTTGAACCCTTTGATTACAGAACATATAAATGATGATCAAATTTGAAAGTTCTAACTTCAGTAGCTGACCAAGAAATCGCGAACAGCCTCTTTACGGTTCTACGTGATCAGTTCATACATGAACAGTGCAGTGAGAGGGTTTATAACACTTCATTTCATAATTCAACGACCGCAAATGATCGATAATTGGGTGAAGGGGAGGGTGGGGGGGGGCTGATATTCATATGTGCATGATGTGCCGTATCAAGTTCCTTTGAAATCCATTGTTTTCTATGGATTATAACATACATATATGAGTATGAGCCCACCAATTATCGATCCTCTGCGGTCCCAGTCATTTAGATATATTACTTGTGAGATTTATCAATTATCACGTTTAAATGGGAAATGTGATCGATTTTACTGGAAAATCGCATCTTCAGCTAAGGATGTGTTGGGGTGTTTATGTTTATGTTCTTGGAATTTAGGTGAAACAAACAAACAAACAAACAAACAACATTTGTATACCGGCCAGTATTAATCCCCGCCAGGGGGGTTGACCGGTCCATGAACTTTTCTACGCCAAACGTCTCTATCTCTCGCCATATCTCTCGTTATACCCATCGCCTTCATATCACTGTTCACAGCATCCATCCATCTCTTTCTCGGTCTACCTCGTTTGCGGACTCCATCAACATTCATATGCAACGTTCTACGAATTTCAGCACTTTCTTCCCTCCTAGAAACAAAGCAAAGAAAATTGCTCTTAGGTGAAATTGCTCTTAGGTTTGTTTCTTAGGTGAAACAAAGCAAAGAAAATTGCTCTTAGGTTTGTTTCTTAGGTGAAACAAAGCAAAGAAAATTGCTCTCAGGTTTGTTTCTTAGGTGAAACAAAGCAAAGAAAATTGCTCTTAGGTGAAATTGCTCTTAGGTTTGTTTCTTAGGTGAAACAAAGCAAAGAAAATTGCTCTTAGGTTTGTTTCTTAGGTGAAACAAAGCAAAGAAAATTGCTCTCAGGTTTGTTTCTTAGGTGAAACAAAGCAAAGAAAATTGCTCTCAGGTTTGTTTCTTAGGTGAAACAAAGCAAAGAAAATTAGATTTCACCTTCACAAACATTCTTTTGGTTCACTGAAAGTCATGTGTCAATTCAATAGAGCTCAACCTCAATACTGAGTTTGTGTTTTATTTTGGCTAAAACTGGACATAGCTAATTTGGTCAGAATTCCAGAGGGCCAAATTTCTAGTTCAAACACTAAATATGTCAAATAAAGCAAACCAAATCAATTTCATGCAATTTCTTGCAAGAAAATTTCCTATTCCATGGTGTTTCAATGGTATCCAAAAAAACAATGAACAAAATATTTTCCCGAAATGAAATACATTTCCCAATGGCTGTATATGCATTCATTGTAAATCATATCACCTCATTTGGATACTTTCTGTGATAGTCTTTGATAACTCATAATCTGCTGTAGAATTCAGCAAACTCATTGGGCCCAGAGATAAAGCAGATATTTCTTCTTTCCTCATCCTAGAACAGGAAAGACATTTCAAAAGTATAAGAAATGAACCAACACAAATGAAATAAATACATTTGCATTAACTGAATGTTTAAGGCAGCATTGCAATGACGCAAATATGTAGTTCGACTCACATCATGCAACGCTAGTCGGCTAATTCTTACCTTAAATTAACTAAGCTCATAAAAAACTATCAAAATGTCTATTCTTACCCATCATTATCATTATACAATGTCAGCCACGAGCTGGTAGAAGAGAGATATCTCTACAAAAAGACAGATGCACATTTCAATTAAATAGACAATGTGACTGGTGAGTTGATATACAAAATCAAATTCAATGTCTTGTGGTGTTTTGCAAACAAAAAGGCTAAATTATTTAAGCACAGGATTGTAGTTTTAAAGTTAACCTTATTTTTGTAAATGGATAAGCACTATAAGTCATTCAAGAGGTACAAAGAAATTGAATTATCTGGCAAACCTCTAATAGATCCCTGGCTCTGTGATATGAATTGATTTGGTCTTTTGGCTGCGGAAAGAGATATCATTTCGATGCAGTAAAAGTAAAGAGTAAATTTATGTTGAAAATATCGTACTGATAACTAAAGCTGATGAATACAGTCTGAATCAGTAGGTAAATTGATTGAATGATTTGGAAGACTAAAATGCTTTACCGTCTGTTTCTTCAGTAAAATTCGGTTATCGCATCTTCGAGCCTCTCGAATTTTCGTGCTGCCTTCGCCTCTATTATCGTTTCCATACTTCAATTTTTAAATTTACCTCAGTGAATTGTGTAAAAAATCACTATTTTCTTTTCATATAACTTCCAACATGGCGAAGCATTCTTGCAAAGGCTGCTTGGGATCAAAGTGGGATCAAAATGTAAAGCCAAAACCAAAAGCCAGCATCCGATACAGTGATCCAATCCTGTAATCCACCTGATCATACGCTTGAAAATTCAAGTCCGTAAAGTAAATCGCTACTCGATAATCCGCAAACTTTTAAGTGCGGCACGCCATTATTTGAATGAGCAGAAACGGTTGCAATAATAAAAAAGTACAAAATACGAGCTCATTATTAAACTGCTCAATTAGCAGAGCATGACAGCCCACTCTACAGTCTCTACTATGCCAAGGATAATTCAAGATAGTTTTTCTGATTTTGTATGCTTATACGCGCATGCGTACAGTTAAACGCAGAACAGAAGGAAGACGGCAAGGCAGTTATATCTTCATTAGATCGATTTAACAGAGCATCAGTAACGTCCGAGGAAACTTGCTCAGAGGGATTATCTCACACTAAATTCTGAAATGATACTGGATAGCTGAGGAAAAAAAGCAACATTAAGGAATTCTTGACTTGCTATCAATCTCTCTTGGGATGTACCGAATCTCAGGCAGTCACACACCAAAAGAGACAGTGGCGTAGCTAGCGAAAAACATTTGGTCGGGCTCACGAGGCGCTACCATGGTTGGCGCGGAGCGAGAAAATTTTCCGAATTTAGACTCCCTAGAACGTCGGAAACGGCTATTTAGAAAGCAAATGCGTGATATTTATGCAGGAAATAGAACCATTTTGGTTAATTTAAATTGCCGAAGGATCTTATAGTAAAGCAGAGAAATAGTTCAAAAATAGTTGCAGATATGTGATTTATTTTCTCAACACCACATACATAAATAGATACCTATGTACATCTTGTAAAGAAACTTTGACAAAAGAACCGAAAAAGGCTCAGATTTGTCATCAACAACTCTCAAAAGTTGTGATACCGTTCATTGTCGTGCTGAAATGACAATCATCATTGCCTGCATTAAAAAGTTCCCGGAAAAATTCTCACATGCCATGGACGTAAGACATCATCAGCTTGCTATCAGCCATATATGAATACCTATTTGTATAAGAAAGCAAGTCTTCGTGGTTTTTCAATGAGCTTCTTTACTACCTCATCATGCAATATGTTGGCGTCTTCTTTCTCTGACGGTATGTCTTTGTGAATGGAAATCCTGCAAAGAGAACTAAAACGTCCTTGGCTCAGAGTATTTCTAAGATAATTTTTTACCCTCTTCAAACAAGAAAATGACCTCTCAACTGAAGCACTTGTAATTGACAAAACCCATTTATCTTTAACAGTTTTACAACTTCTGGATTACTAGATTGAAGATGGAACTGAAAAATATATTTCAATAGTTCATCGCATGAATCACTTTATCTCTGTAAATAAAACAAAGTTGGCTAACTGGCAATGGTATGTCAAACATATCACCATAAACCTCCTTTAGAAGATTTATCTTTTCTGAGGGCACTTCACCTTTCCACATCTTAAACACCCTAGGGTTAACAAGGTCAAAAATCTAAAACGCTCCATATCCTGAAATCGCTCAGTCAGCATAGTCACAATTGTGTCAAGAATTTCAAAATACATTTGTTTGTAATTATGCCGTTGGTCATACCTGGTTACTGGTGGTCCCACTTTCTCAACAGCCAGGTCGTACACCTGACAATATTCTGTATCATTTCTCAAAGAAGCAGCAAAGGCCTTGAATCTCTCAACCCTACTCACTCCATAATGAAAGTCAGTGTCCTTGTCTTGGAAGATAGAATAAAGTATGGATGACTGCTCAAGAATTCTATGGAAAACAAGTACCAAGAAACAAAACAAGAAGCCATTAAGGTAGCCAAGTAAACCAGTAACCTTATTTAACGTTTCATCATCCCAACCTATTGGATTATCAGTAAGATTTTCAAATATGTCTATCAGTTTCTCATAGTTAGAATGCAAGACATTGATGACATGAGCCCTATAATACCATCTTGTGTCACCAGGACTAGGAAACTCAAGCCTATGGGATGATAGTAAAGCTTTTCTTTTGGAGGAATGGCTAGTAAAGGTGCAGAAAGCACTAATATTAACAAAGAAAGTCTTAACAGGTGAAATGGAGGATGCAGCTTGACATAATACTAGATTTAGTTTATGGGCAGCACAGTGAACAAATTGAGCATAAGGATAATCCTGCTGAACTTGAGCTTGAACACCATTGAGATGACCAGACATAACAGATGCACCATCATAAGTCTGTCCAATAAATTTCTCTTTCACATTATCACATTGACTTAACTTACCCTTAACCACTGATGATATAACAGTTGCAGTCCTATCACAACTAACATCAACAAACCCAAGCTGTCTTTCAATGACACTTTCCCCTTTGTCCATTCGAACAATTACACTCAATTGTTCTTTGGTAGAAACATCAGTTGCCTCATCAACCTGTATACTTAAGAAAGTGCAGCAATCTATTTCCTTTAAAATCTCATCCTCTATTATCTTATCAAGACAATCAATCAAATCATTCTGAATATCAGGAGAGACTCCAGTAAACCGCCCTCCCCCAGCAAGGTTGGTTTCAGCAAGCCTGCCATGTAATCGCCTTTCAAAAACAGAATCCATCTTGGCAAAACTTTCAAGTAGCTCTCTATAATTTCCTCTATTCATGCTGCCTCTAGATTCATCATGCTCCCTAAATGCAAGCTCTTGCCTAGACAAGTATAAAACAGCTTCTGTTATGGTTTCAACATTTCCCTGTTTTGCCTTACCTCCTCGTTATGACGCTGAATCTCTTCACGTCTGGTTTGTGACATGAGACAGTCGACACGAGGCTGAAAACCGTAGGTCCTCCAGGTCTTGTAAGCACCCATGTGCGATTTTGCCTTCTCATGCTTCTTACAATCGGATAGGAAATTCTTCATGTTTTGAATCCCGTCTGCGTCCATGAAGATGACGATCCAGGGCAAAACAAAAGACAAGGCCAACAGAACAATGCATTCTTTTCTGAGCTACCACAAAGCCAATCTTTCTTCGAGTACCAACTTTCCTGAAAGCTTCTATTGCCTGTAGTCGCTTGTAAATTTGGAATTGGCCGCTGCTTTACGAGTATATTTTGCTCGCCTGATTGTCGAACAGAAAATGGTTTCTTTTGTAGTTCACTTATTATATCGATTTCATTAGCCGAAGCCATTGTAATGTAAGTTATCACGATTTCCGAACGTATATTTCGAAAGCTCAAAATTCAAGTCACGCTTTTGAAAATGAGCCCGACAAGATGTTAAACGTTTGAGTGTGTTCACAGCTACTCTCAACCAATCAGATTACAAATATTCCCACTATAGATTTTACTACTTGGTCGGGCTGAATTTTCAGAGCCCGACTAGATGTCGCGAAACAGCGCATTTGAGTTTTTTCAGTTGCTGTCAACCAATCAGACTGCAGATAATCCCACTATAGATTTTACTACTTGGTCGGGCTGAATTTTCAGAGCCCGACTAAACTGCGTAATGCCTGGCACTAGAAATGCACTAGTCATTGTTGCTAAGTAACGTTTAAAAATATGATAATTTTGCTAATAACGACGCAATTTGACAAATATTACACCAATAGACTGTGGATTATTCCAAAAAGAGTCGCAGATTTTAAAATTTTCGCAAATCCAATTTTAAAGAAAACAAATTTTTCATTTTTGGGAAAATATTTGGTCGGGCTGAGCCCGACCAGCCAGACCGCTAGCTACGCCACTGAAAAGAGATGATCGTGTATTGAAGGAATGAAGAGTATTGTGGAGACAAAATAGTTTGAGAAAGTTGAGCAATACTGTGAAAAAGTTGAACAGAAAAATAATGTAAAGATATGCCATTTTGACTTTTCTGAAGATGAACTGAATGTCAAAATAGAAAAGAACATCGGAAATAGAAAAATTGAAAACTCCTTCTTTCCTTTATTTTCGATTTTTTTTGAAAAACACAACTATGTAACAAAACTTTCATGATATTTCTACTTTTTTATAAAAAAATAAACTGGTTTGTAAAGTAAACATGCGAACAACGAAATTAAATTTGGCGTATGAATATTTACAGTCTTGCTAAACACAAAAATAGATTAAATACCCCATCTCCATGGGCGAGTTCATCAACGCTGTATAAATATAAAATGCATTACTTTTTAAGCAACATGACTAAGCTATTTACACAAAAAACGACTAAAGACTTTGCGGCAATTCAAAACGATCTTGGCTTTATCTCATCATAGTAACTCAAATGATAAGTTTGATACTTTAAGGCCATTTTTGACTTCAGACATCTGGAATGCTGTCAATATGTATGGACAACAGTTGTATGACGCATTGCTAGTGGGGCAATGGCCCGCACATCAGTTAAGCTATAAATCATCGCTCAATAGTCCACTGAAATTGATAATACTCAATGGCCTTAAAAATCGATTGACTAAACTCGCTTTATCCAATTTACGTCTATGGTTAACCTTTCTATAAAGACATACCAGCGTACTGTGATTTGAAACTGTAACACTTAGAATAACAACAGAGCTGTAAAACCATTTAGAAAACCTATACGGAGTTGCTTTATCATGGAATGTGTAATGATGATAAATTTTGCATCAAAACATACAGTGAGTGGTAACTACTGTTTCTCATTTTTATCGAAGAGCTTCCAAAAAGCTGCCTTCATTCTCGGTTTCAATGACAACAGCGCTATTATCATTTTCTCTAAAATTAGAGGTCAATTACAGCTTCAAAACTTGTCAAGGAGGAAAGCGAGCAGAATAGGTCATTTCAAACTTCGCATAGGAACTGTTTTAAAAACAGCTGTACAACATGCGATTGCTTGACGATAAGTACTGCCGAGACAGATACATAAAGATGAAGACAACGGTTTCAATACCTCAGCAGTACGATATAGATTGTAGACTCTCGCCTCTGTCAATACTACAATGGTTGACGCTGCTAACGCTTTCGTCACTACCTTGATGACTCATCATACTATCAAGATCACATAGGGGATTAATGTAATCCTCTTCAACGTCCTCCTCCAAAACCATGGCAGCTAGGACGTCATAGTAAGGATTATCGAAAGCCAATCTGTAACCGTTATGGCGGATGCCCCGCGTTCGCAACTCTATCTCCATCTCCGCTTCGTTTTGCCGTTTTTTCTCCGATTTTATTTTCTTCAAACGTCGCTGACGTTTACGGCACAACCACAATGTTATCATCAAAACCACCAGGCCAAGAGAACCTGAATGAGACACGCATTGAACATGAAATAATATCCACGCAAGGCCATCTTTTTGGCTATTTATATGCGAAATTGCCTGTCATAAAGAAGGTAGGAAAAAACAACAAGTCTTACCTCCACTCGCGCCAATTACCAGCGGAGAGTACACAGAACCAGGGACGGCATTCTCTGAATACAACACCCCGGAATAATAAGTACATCCAAGGATATTGCTTACAGCTTCTTCATCCAAACATGAAATCACATCCTTCACAATGCTACCGTTAAGTAGGATCTCGCCATCGAACATAACCATATTAATTGCGACAACTTCTTCAGAGCCATCCGATGTCAATACGGGTTTGAGATCTGAAACGACAAGCTTAAATTACAGAGAGGATTCTGTATTTCATATCCAACAATAAATACTAATTTTTTTAGATACACTTCATCAATTCTGACATTACACTTCAACCACGAATTCTCAACAATAACTTGCAATTGCAATTTGCAAAGTGGAATAATGCGTTCCATCGCGAGCAACTAAAGTTATGTAATACATTACTATCGTTTACAGCACTTTTCTATAGCAATGAACTTTCTTTTAGCCTGTGTGAAAAGATTGGTATATACGAAGGGAATTTGACAGTGAGAAGTATTCAAATTCTATCTACTTATCGATAACAAAAAATACCATATCGATTTATTGAAGTTGACGGAGCCTCCAAAGATGAAAATTTAAGATCAAATTGAGCAGCTTATAAACGAAAGACAGATGTTGCCGATAGCTGTGAAGGTAGGCGCTTCTTACCTAAAATACGTGCAACAAAGTCGTGCCTAGTTGCAGGTTGAATTGTTTCCGTTATCTGCGTGCTGACGATGCTTATATTTCCATGAATTGACGTGACCGGAATCCTTCGTCTGGAGAGATGACGTAGTTCCTCATACATGTTATTGTATTTGGCTATCAAAACGGCAACATTGAGTTTCAATTGTTTTCGCCGTACCATCTCATCGAACTTTGTGAAGTTTTCCTTGATGACGATTTGAAACCTTCCCACACACGTTAGATAACAAGCACCAGTCACGTGATGGCACACGTGATCAACATCACAATCGCAGCGCTTTACGCAGTTCTTTCCATAATTCTTCAGCATGCAATCACTGTCGCACAAATGTCCTCGGTAACCTGGGGAGCAGGGGCAACGGCCGTCAATTTTATAACACGTGCCGATCACGTGTCGGGAACAAACCGGGCAAGGATGTTTGCAATCTTCACCATAAGTCCCATCTTCGCAGAACTAATAAATTGAAAGGAAGATGTGTTAAATATTGAAGTAAGACGGAGACACGTGAATAGCAAGAGGTACCTGTTGACAAGTGGCACCTCTGTAGCCATCGTGGCAAAGACATTGCCCGTTATCACCTCGACATTTCCTTGTCCGATTCCACTCACACGAGCACTTGTTTTGACATTCAATGCCCCATAAACGGTCGGGACATTTGTCCATACAACGACTCCCTGTGAATCCCGAAAGACACAGACATTTCCCATTTACTTTATCACATGACGCACCGTTTTCACATAGACAGACTCCTACAAAGAAAATCCATATCTAATCACGTGACTGTAGTCCTAGAGTGATCTCATAAATCACCATCTGCACAGACATAGGTCATTTGACTTCATCTCATGTAATTGAAAAATGCATCGCAAAAATACAAACATACCTAAACAGTTCGCACCAAACTTTCCTTGAGGACAGGCCTTTTCACATTTTCTTCCAATAAAACCTTCCGTGCAATCACATGTTCCGTTCACGTGATGACAAGAAGCCTCGTTTGCGCACTCGCAGTCCAATGCACAATCCTGACCGTATTTACCTTCCGGACATTCATTCTCGCAATGGTAGCCATAGTAACCAGGTAAGCAGATGCATTTTCCTGTCACGTGATCACAGGAAGACGACTGACTTTGGGCACACATACCGCAAGTGTAAGTACAGTTCACCCCAAACGTCATTGGAGGGCACTTGTGTTCGCATTTATCCCCTATAAACCCGGCCAAGCAGATGCACCGACCATCATTCGGACGACATTCGCCATCGTTTTGACATTCGCATGTCTTGAGGCATCGTAGTCCATATCGTCCAGGATCGCACGATCGACTACATCTAAAATGAGATCTTAGTTTTTGAAAAACAATCTAATTGCTATTATTTTCAGTCGATGTACATTGATGTCAAAGGAAAAATGTAATGAACGAACAAAGAAGTCAAAGCTCGAGAAAGGGAAAGAAACAAGTTAGGAAAATCTCATTGATCGAGTTCAGAGAAGTTGAGTCAAGAAGAAATCTGACATTGAACACAGAACATCGGGTTAAGAAGTCAGAATTCTGCCCAGTTGTTCTGCCCACAGAAGTCGGAGTTAATAGGACGTCTGACATCAATATGAATATGTGATGAACCAAAAACGACAAGCAAAATCAGAGATAGATTTGTAGATCAAGATAATTTTGTGTCAGTCTTTAGAAAGCAATAAAGAAGAAAAGTTTTACTCAACGCAAACAAAGAGAACACTATTACTGTACTGAATTTTAGCACAAAACTCTAGTCACGTGGTTACATGTAACACTTACTAACCTAGGACCAGTGTAACCCGCAGCACAAAAACATTCTCCAGTCACGTGGTTACACGATACGTCCACGTGATGACCACAGCGACAAGAATGAGCACATTCGGTGCCAAATAAGCCAGATGAACAGGTGCGAGAGCAGTTTCTACCTCTCCAACCAGCAGTACACGAACACGTGCCGTGCACTGGATCACACGACGCTCCATTAGCACATTCGCATTTCTTGTTACATCCTTTGCCAAAATAACCGGAGGGACAGGCCTGCGCACAGGTGCGACCATACCAACCTGGTGAACATGTGCACGTGCCATTGAAGGGATCACATTGCGCACCATTCAAACATGAGCATCTACGAAAATAAATATTTTCAAAAGAAAACAGAAATTTGAAAATCAATGTTTCGGTTAGCAGGTCCATTACGACAAACTTCAGATTATAAAGACCTAAACTCTTCTTTGTTGACATAAATTACACTTCATTAAACTTCCATCCGCAAGCGAAGAAAGTCTTACTTTTGTTGGCAGTTTCGTCCATGCGTGTTATTTTGACATCTATTCGTACAGTTCGGTCCTGTCCAGCCACGATCACACAAACATTGTCCATTACGAGAATCACAAAAGCCACGACCTCGACAATCGCAGGTGAGGTTGCATGATGAGCCCCACAAGCCGTTTGGACATTTACTGTCGCAGAACGGACCATGCCAGCCAGATTTACACTCACAGTCACCGGTAATGCTAAAAACAGTTGACAAAATGAAAATTTTCGCTCTTCATTTATTGCTACCACGTAGGTGATGAAAAATCTGTATTGTTCTCTCTTTTTCATTTATCACTATCTCAGTGTATACTTTGTGTAGTGTATACACTGTTCTCATTTCTGTTGTTCAATCATATAGACAAGGTAAATGCTCAAACGAAGGAAGTGCTTAGCCAAACCTTTAAGCATATGCATCAAGACTTTAGGTTGCTAGTATTTATTTAAAGCCTGAGAGCATTTTTGTAAATGTTTGTATCTCATGGGACTGATGACGCCATTAAATTTGCAAAACTCCCGCATAAAATCAGCAATATTTCTTCATTGTTGAGTCGCACATAAAATGCACAAAATCCATTCGAGTAATATACTTAAGAAAGATGTTTACTGTGTTTGCACAGGCTTATGCAAACCGAGGAGACCTTTGGGAGAACTCAAGAGCAGACAGTGCAAGCCTGAGACCGAAGGTCGAGGGTTGCACCTGCTGAAGAGGTTTTGCTAATGCAAACACAGCTCTAGACCAATCAGCGCACGCGTTTCATAATGTTTATTTTATACATTGCGTTGGAAGTTGATGACTTTATCATGACTTCATTCGTAAATAGTTCCCGAATGACATCACTTTATTTTCTGCTTTGATTTTTGTGCGCTTTTTTGAGGTCATTCTTCAATCTCAGAATTTTGTGCAGTGTAAAGACTGTTGTCGTTCTCTGTAGTTCAAACATCACACCTACACTGACGCACGTTACCTCATTTAATATTTTAGGTAGTGCAATGACTGTTCTTGTTCTCTGTTGTTCATTCATCACTACCTACACTGACACACGTTATCGTAGTTCGAAACTGTGAAGACTGTTCTCATTCTCTTTAATTTATCGATAACTAAACTTCACCGTTATAAGTGATCACTAAATTTCACGCGTGACATGTAGAATGATTGGTTGATAACAACCCTCTATACCTATACATCAAAAAAGATAAAACCATACACCAAAGGCCGTACCTGTCACACGTTGCGTTATTTTTACAACCACAAACGTGTCGGCAACCAGCACCCCAACGACCAGGTTGACAAGGTCGAGAGCAGTTACTACCATAAAACCATTGCCACACATACACATACCGAAACTAAAATGTCGACGGTATCGATACGTCAGTCGTTTAAAAGTAAGCATCTCATAAGAGATACGTGAATATAAAATTCCATTAAAGAAGTAACTGATGATATCTCTGCGATTGCACTGGAGGATTTGATGATTAAAATAACCAACTGCATTTATCGTTTTCTATAAAGTTATTTTACTCATTGAATATTTTGAGTTGAATAATAGTAACATCAGCCGTCTCATCAGGTAAATTACGAGCCAAAATTCGAAACTAACGATGACGACGATGGCTTATGTTTTCTCTTGACAGTGATTTCACACATCTGGTTTCAGCTTATCAAAAATGGAAAATGTAGTTCGAGCAGGTATTTAAATTTCAGATAACATATTAAATATATCAATATACACACATCCTCACCAAAATCGCATTCGGCATTGGAGGCACAACGACATCTCTCTTTACACTGAAGACCATAGAAACCATTTGAGCAGCGTTGGTCACATAGAACGCCAGTAAAGCCGGGAGATACGCAAGTACAACTGCCATCGGTGACATTACAAACACCATGAACACTACATTGACAGACACCAGAACAATCTAGACCATAGGTACCAAAAGGACACTTCTCATCGCACGTTCTGTCATTAACAAAAGGAGTAAAGGTTTAGCGAGTAAAGTTGTCATGACAATACTGACAAAGCACTAGATTGAATTTTCATTTTGACATTTTCCTGATGAAGACACAATAGACTGGTGTATATAAAAATTCGGATTTCAACATCAGATCACCTCTGAACGAGACAGTAGAGTGGCGAATATAAAGACTCAAGTTCAAGCATTACATCACTTCTGATGAGGGCAACAGCCTGGAGTATACAACGATTAAAATTGCCAAATCAGAACACTCCTAATGAAGGCACTAAACTAGAGTGTATAACGACTCAAATTAGCATCAGATCATTCTAGTTAAAGACACGAGTACGTATATAAAATCTCTAGCTTTAAAATCAGACCAAACCTAACATATAGAACAGAGTAAAGTACAACAAGTACACCAGTATCGAAGTCAGACCATGACTCATAGTATATCAAAATATGCCTAAGTTCAGATATATTCAAAATATAATTTACATACTTTCCCCTCGCTCCAGGCTGACACACACATTCACCGGTCAGAGGATCACATGACAAGGCGTTTTCAGAGCAATGGCACACCATTTCACAGTGCAACCCCCACGTGCCATTCTCACACAGCTTGTCACAAAATTCTCCAGTCCAACCTAAAAATATGATAATAGTTAAAATACCAGTAAGATACATGTTTAAAGAGGCTCATCGTCCAGGTTAGTGCAGTCCTAAGATGGACTGTTGGTGTTGGTATAGATTGACATTTCGACAACCTTAGCAGGAGTCATCTTCAGATTCCCTAGACTCTGCCGTAACGTCAGTGAATACCAACACCAACAGTTCTTCTCTGGACTGCAATGAAGTAGATGATCTAAATCTATAAACATGTAACGATACTTCTGGGTTCAAATAATTGACTTTATGCCTAATGTGGGTTATTTTACAACATTAAAATGCAAATTTTTTTCCAGGAGACAAGGCAACGAACTATAATACGACGCAAACTCTCTAGAACATCATCTTTCTAAGTCAAAATTTGAGCTTTCAAAATACGAAGATGATAATATTCGCTTTTGATTCAAATCAATATTCCTAAATTACACCTCAACATTGGAAAAAACAATGCAATAGTGCTTCTAAGGGTAAAGAATAAGCAAAAAATAATGCAAAGAAACACTGTGAATCAACAATGCTTCAAACTCCAAGCGAAGATTCAATTCTTTAAAGACCCATAGATAAAATTTGAAAGGAAATATGTCTTTAACTGGTGTTTTTTTTTTATTTTATGCAATGTATTGCTCTCGACTCGACCAATGTTGCGAACATTGAGTCACGCCTTTTTCTTAAAGTAATTCATTAACTCGAGCTTAGTGTTTAAGCCAAATCTACAAAAACACGCCTTCAACTTGAGTTTAAAACGTGGTATAGTTTTTCTGCTCGACATACGATGATTGCGTCGACTTTTTTGTCGTGAATAAAAAGACGTCGACTTTTTTGTCGTGAATACGTTCACTTGATAAAACGCGAGTACTAGTATCAAGATTGTGTAAACTGTAAGAGTGTTCGCATTATTATGTAACAATTATATAATTTCGAACATCATCAACAAAGAGTATGAGATCTTTATAGAGCAAAAACGATATTAAAAAAGAATCCAACCTGTGGAACAGTTACAAGTTCCATTAACATTGTCGCAACCAGCATCATTGACGCACTGACATTTCTCTCGACAGTCCACTCCAAAATAACCACGAGGGCACCCGCGTTCACATCGCAATCCATAATAACCGGGCTCGCAGGCGCAATGACCAGTGACAATGTTACAGCTACCATGACGACTACATTGACAAGCTTGCGTGCAGTTTTTACCATATTTTCCAACTGGACAGGGCCACTGACACAAACGACCGTGGTATCTGCAAGAAAGACTATCTTCAATAGAAATGTTCATCAATAACACCTGTTGAGTTGAGTACATTAAACAAGGGATCGGCAAAGGTTTTGATTTTTACTGTGGCAAACTTGTGGCTGACTGCTACGATCGATTTAAGTTACGCCAAAATATTTTTGAGCAGCTGTAACTCATCCACGGACAAATAACTAAAATTTAAAGTTATTGCACAAGGTACGACAAATCTTTTTGAACATTAATCCCGTGAACCATTTCCATTTATAAAATAAAAACATTGATTGGCACATACCCCGTTTTACATTTACATGTGAAGTTCGACACCATCATTACACACTTTCCTTTGTGATGGCATGGATTCGGCTGGCATCCCACGTGCTGACAGCTGTCTCCATGGTAACCATCATGACAATGACACACTTCGCGCATGCTTAAACCATCTTGCAAAGCTTTTAAAGATGAATAATAGATAAATGTATTGGAGAGGATTTCTGGTGGGAATAAAAATGATTCATTCAAAAAGAAATTTTTCAGAGACTTGTCTTTACTAAAGAGATGCGGTTGTATAAGACAAAAATGTCGATCAAAATGAGAGATAGAGATCTACATTAAAGAGGTATTCTGCATTAGAGAGATATGTCTGTATTATTGACAAATATCTGTTTTAGAGAAAGGTATCTGTATTAGAGAGAAATCTGCATTAGAAAGAAAGGTCTGTGTTAGAGAGAGATGACAGTATTACAGAGAGAGGTCTGTGTTGTAAAGATAAGCATGCATTAGTGAGAGATGTCTGTATTTTAAAGAAACATAAATGTTTTACAAAGAACAACATGCGAATCGACATGCATTTGTGAAAATTTCCCAAAATTAATTATCACGATCAAAGTAAGCAAGAAGAAACCTCGATCACTAACTGATACAAATCGAGAGTGGTCGATTCTCACAAAAATTTTCTCACAGCGAAATGTTTTTACATCACCGCACCTACTTGTTTTGATGATGCTGTCGTTTTTCAGTGGTTTGCAGTCGGCATTGAGGCTACAATTTCTATCACCTCGACACTCCCGTGCCGTCACAGTTTCCCCATCAGCTGCAGCGCACATGTTATCCGTTATATAAATGCCATACAGCTCTGTTCTCATACAGATCCAGTTCGCCCATTTGTATGGAAAGATCATGATCTTCTTGGCGAGAACGGCAAATGGAAGCTCGTGTTCAACGATGCCACTTGAATCTTAAACAGTAAAAAATTTCATCGACACAAACTTCAATAGCTATATAATTAAACTCGATCGTAAACCGAGGTGGCGGCCTACATCTGGAAAGACAGTGGTGAGAAAAAGTCTAACACCCGCGAAAAAACATCGTCGAATATTTCAAGAACAACTTCATATAAAACGATATGAAGCAATTATACCTGAATTCGCATGGAAACCTTTTCTGCGTGAAGACGCACGGTACCAAGAGGAGTGTTCTCCATCCACTGATACTTTCATGTAGAAACTACAAACAAAATACAGAGCAATGCATTCTTATACTGCTGCTGATTGCGAGGACAAATATATAACTCTGCCCACTTATACTGCTGTCAATTATGGAATCAAATTCATGCGCTGGCATTATTATGTACGAGTGTTGATTGCAAGGACAAATCGGGAAGTGTGTTGAAAAATATGGTAATAACGAATCACAAGACAAGATTTCGATTTAAGAAACAAATCAAATATCGAGTCAAAATCATTCCACTTATAATGTAAAAGCAACTTACTATGACACCCAGGAACTACTGGTCTTTCGCATGATTCGGTCCCTGCCTTGCACAGCTATGCGTGAAACCAGAGCGAGCTGTGGGAGAGTTATTTCTAGACGTACATAACCAGCATTTTGATCAGACGAGCACCACGCATCTGGAAAAATACACCATGTTTTGGACATTTCATCATCGGTTTATATTTTATGCAGAGAAATACTGTTTTCGTTCTCTGTTGTTCATTCATCACTAATTACATTGACACACGTTATCTTAGTTTGTAGTAATGAATAAAAGAACAGCAAAGAACGGGAACAATCATTATATACATGCAGACTGAAATTAAAACTACGCTAGCTTTAAACGAGAACAGCCTGTACAATACCTAAAATATATACTAAGATAATGTGTGTCAGTGTAGGTAGTGATGAATGAACAACAGAGAACGAGAACAGTCTTTAAACAACATAAAATATAAACTAAGATAACGTGTGTCAGTGTAGGTAGTGATAAATGAACAACAGAGAACGAGAACAGTCTTTACACAACATAAAATATAAACTAAGATAACGTGTTTCAGTGTAGGTAGTGATGAATAAACAGCAGAAAACGAAAACAGTTTTTAAACTAGCTAAATTATCAACTAAGATGACGTTTTTTAGTGTAGGTAGTGATGAATTTTAGCAATAGACAGCAATAAGAACAAGACCCCGTTCTCTCCATCCCAAATCTCATCATCACGTGGACAGTAAACGAAAAAGCCGTATTCGAGTTAGAATTGGGCCAAAGGGCAGTGTATCAAACGATCATATATATATATAAGTGTTTTCTTTACAAATCTTTTCAAAATATATATGCATATAGCATGCAGGTAGAAAAGCTCACCATAACCGTTTAACCGCGCAAACTTTGGATCAGGCAAACCGCCGGGTGGGAACGCGCTTAAAAAAGAGTCGGGGATGAAACGATTTTGAATTCCAAGAGGCACCCAGGTATGCAGTTCTTTGAGAAGAAGCAAAAGTTCTTTTCCATTTGCGTAAAGTGCACCGTGTGGACTCCTGCCCTGAGAGCGAATGTCTGAAAGAAATAAAATATCAGTAATGTTATATATAATCCTCGACCAGACGACAATTTCATCAACTATAAAATAAACATAATACGAAAAAGGACATCTTGTAAACTTAAATTAAAGTTATAAAACAAGACAATTAAAACTGTAATATTTCATTCTGTCTTGTGATGGTTTTGCAATAAACCGAAATATTGCTGTTTTAATTGTCTTCTCTTATAACTTTAATTTAAGTTTACAAGATGTCCTTTTTTGGACTATGGTTTATTTTATACGTAATGTAAGCTAAAATATAAACTATAAGATAACGTGTGTCATTGTAGATAGTGATGAATGAACAATAGAGAACAAGAACAATCTTTACACTATCTCAAATATAAACTAAGATAACGTATGTCCGTGTAGGTAGTGATAAATGAACAAAAGAGAACGAGAACAGTCTTTACACTATGTAAAATATAAACTAAGATAACGTGTGTCAGTGATGAATGAACAAAAGAGAACAACAACAGTCTTTACACTATGTAGCTAAAATATAAACTAAGATAACGTGCGACAGTGTAATTAGTGATGAATGAAGGAACAACAGAGAACGAGAACTAGAACTTTATACCTCGTGAACAAATTGTTGCCACATAGGCCGTCCCATATTAATGAAAATGGTATACCATGGTACATCGTTCTGAGCGCACAAAAGTGCGCTATTGTCCATGTATAAATATACTACAAGCCATGGAAAATATTTTCCAGCTTAAAAATAAGACCAAGTTCAAAGACTACCTCTAAGGTCATGTAAAGCTGTGTAAAAATTGTTTGTTCTTAATATAGTAGTAAAACCTTTTATAACAGCATAAAATAAGACCATGGTTCAACGTCCCTCAGTAAAAGGTCATGTAAGAAAGCTGTATGAAAAAGTCATTGTTTCAAAGGAAAATTTGGAATCTATATGTTTTAAAACGGAATTACAAACAATTGTTAAAAGCATCATTCAGGGAGATCTTACAGCACATGAAAACAAGTTTCGACATCAAATCAGTGAGATCAGTAATCAGGGAAAACCAGTAGCAAAGCCAGTCCGTCTTACTATGTCAGAAGATTATTGTTTTCAACCACTCGAAAACAATAAATGAAATTGATTTTCAAAACCGAAATGAATAATAATTGATTGCTAACAAATTTGGATTGCAGGAGAAAAAGATCGTGTTGGCTTTGCTACTGCTCCAGATAAAAGCAATAAATCGTGTTTTATCAGGAATCAAGTTTCAATATTAGATTACTTCTGATGAAAATACTACATTGGAGTATAAAAAAGTAAAGTCGCAATGCCAGATATTACTGAAGAAGACATTGGATTGGAGTAGTACTCAAGTTTCGACATCAGATCACTCCCGATGAAGACACTAGACTGAGGTACGTATATAAGGACTCAAATTTTAACGTACGTTTACTCTTGACGAAGACACTAGATTGGACTACATAATCGGTTTAACACGCAAACACTAAAATTAAGCATGCACTTTAGGACAAGTCGATGGTTAACACGTGTTCAATCCGCAATAACATATCAAATATATATTAAGACATCAAGATACCATAAACAGCAGCCTAATGACAAAGTGCATCAACAAACCTTTAACATTTGGCAGGTTGGCAGGATGAAGACATCCGGCAGAAGGGATCTTGCGTTGCACGCACACTTTTGCATCCGTCGTGATCCTTCCTTTTTTTTCACACACCAACTGTACATCGTCAATACTAACGTTTCCACGAGAGATATGATGTTTCGACGTTGACTGAGCAGCAAGGATGAATTGAAAGATGACGCCAGTAAGCCGAGGATATTTTGATAACTTCAGAAAACCCCGACGCCAAAAGTCTCCGCCACGATCATCTCGCATCGTCCACTCTGAGGATTTTAAAACAATAGTGCTCTTTATGCATGAAAATTCCAAGGAAGTAAACCTGGAATTCAGTACCCACATCACACAAAATAACACTAATGTTTCTAAATGTAGATCGTTCAAAACCAACACTAATCATCACAAACACAACACCCACTGAGTATAAGTTTCCGAACATGATAATCTCAAGCCCATAACATATTAGCGCTCAAACAATTTCAAATAGGCACAACAATAACACGTTATGTATGAGTTATTCCATGTCAAACCATTAAAGAGTTGTAAATATAAACTTCAAACGCTGCTCATTTTTACACGATCGGTAGATAAAGCATTAGACAGTCACCGGTATTAAATATCTCTTCGAAGGCAAAAGCTACGATTTGAACAGTGGAACTGATAAAATAAAACTTTAAACACCAAAAGATAATGAAGTTTCATTATCGTGAAGTATGAATGGGGGGCATTTCGAGCTTCATGCAACCGACTCCGGATAGCAAATAACTCACCGGTATGTTTGGCTATGTCATCGTCCTCCAATACGAGAATCGTGAGATTTGCACGTGGAATTCCAAACATTTTATATGCAAAGAGAGGTACAGAAACGACGAGGCGAAAACTTCGGACTGAGAAACTTCACTGAAAAAGCAGAGATAACCATTGAGTAGAATAAGAATGAAAGTAGAAAGTGTTGTTCCTATATATATATATATATACAATCTCATGATTACATGATCACCAAAAACTGGCAAATGACTAATGCTAGGACGTATATAAACGTCTTTAAAAAGGAGGACTTGTGAGTGAATGAATGAATGAATGAATGAATGAATGAATGAATGAATGAATGAATGAATGAATGAATGAATGAATGAATGAATGAATGAATGAATGAATGAATGAATGAATGAATGAATGAATGAATGAATGAATATGGATGAATGAATGAATGAATGATGAATGATGAATGAATGAATGAATGAATGAATGGATGTGAATGATGAATGAATGAATGAATGAATGGAAGAATGGAAGAATGAATGACAGAATGAATGAACGAACGAACGGTTTATATTAACTAAAGATATCAGTCCCTTGTTCTTTATACGAGAAAACAAATTTTCCCTTTCCACTTTTCACGTGTTGAGGATGCGAAAGTCGATTTGTGAGCAACGTGTTGAGAGGCTTTAAACGCGAATCTGTTGGTTTTACCTGGAAATTCGGAGTGCAGAGCGTGTAGATGTAGAAAAATCATTTGGCAGATTCAACCAAAGTTATCGGAGGCATTGACGATTGTATTCTTAACACGTGACCAACTCTTGATTGGCAAGGAGTGCCATCCGCACATGTCTCTGGCAAAATCGCATTCCAAAACAGTTTCCCTCGTGGACACGCTGCAACCTAGGAACGAAACAAATATACGAGACGTTTTACCACAAGAAACACGATGAAGGTTTCCTTATGAAGAGCGAGTCGCCCCTTTTACATTTTATATAAAGTCTTCGTGAAGAATCGAAATCATTCATTTTCAAAAATCTACTTCAATACACACCAAATATTTCACACAAAGTATAGGCAGAGCATGCCGAATATATTGTGCGTTCACGGATGATTACATGCAGTTTTGTTATGCAGTAAAACGTGCGTGTCGACTAATATTTTTCAAGAGTGAGAGCATCAGTGGCTAAGTGCACGACCATTTATCCTGTATATTTTAGGTAGTGTAAAGACTGCTCTCGTTCTTTGTTGTTCATTCACCACTACCTACACTGACACACGTTATCTTAGCTTTTATATAGGTAGAGTAAAAACTGTTCTCATCCCAAGTTGTTCATTCATCCCTATATACAACAATAAACTTGACCTTCCTGTATATTTTAGGCAGTGTAAAGACTCTCGTTCTTTGTTGTTCGTTCATCTCAACAAAAATATAGTTTGTGATACTGTTCTGTGTGCAAGAAAATTCAATTGTACGAAGGTAATGATAAATACGTGGTCGCTACTCTAGATATGACATCGATTGCACAAAAATATGTCTCTAATTGATCTAATTACGACAGATCCACCTGGTCAAATGGCCATTACAGACTCTTTGAATTCTGACCGTGAAAATGTATATTGGTGTGACGGTTGGAGTCAGATTGAAATCAATCGATAATCCTTGCAGTTGCTCGTCACAAATCCAGAATTGATAGAAGCTTGTTAGAATTATATACCGGAATGAATATAACGAATAATATTGTAAAAGAATATTAGGTTTTTGAGGCGAATTCTTTGTTATGCCCAAACAGCTTTTTTACCCAAATTAATTCGCTGCATTACTCCAAAGCAAATTACCGAAGTGAAGAAATACTTTGTCGTGTTAGTCATAACAATTGTCGTTCGCTTGTATTTTAGTGCGTCATTGCAACGGACTAATTACACATATACACGTTATTTAAGTTTATATCTTAAGAAGTGTGAAGACAATTCTCGTTCTCTGTTGTTCATTCATCACTACCAACACTGACACACGTTATCTTAGTTTATATTTTAGGTAATGTAAAGACTGTTCTCTCGTTCTCTTTTGTCCATTCGTCACTAACTACACTGACACACGTTATCTTAGTTTATATCTTAAGAAGTGTGAAGACAATTCTCGTTCTCTTTTGTTCATTCGTCACTACCTACACTGACACACGTTATCTCAGTTTATATTTTAGGTAGTGTAAAGACTGTTCTCTCTTTCTCTGTTGTTCATTCGTCACTACCTACACTGACACGTGATCTTAGTTTATATTTTAGATACCGTCAACTGGGGTTATTTGGGACAGTGGTGTAAATTGGGACGAATATTTAATTCTTTGCATTCCATACTCTTTGACAAGCACTCAGTTGATTTATTTAAAAAATTCCTTTTGCACAAAGCCAGTAAGCTTTTTTTCTTTGCTCAGTTGAGTGAAACATTTGAATAGTAATATTTTATCTCATGATTCTTGTATTTTTGATATTTGTTGAATTTGCTGCATTTTTCAAGACACGAAAAAAATTGTGCTGTTGCGACGCTTCGAAAATAGTAAAATTTACAAACACTGTAATTTTTGTTACACTACGTATCTCTTTGAAATTTAAGATGAACGGTTTAGTTTTCTGAGGACAAGTATTTTCGTCAGAGGATAGTTGTTGACTTAGAGGTTTGCACGGGGTAATTTGGGACATCCGTGGATGAACCACACCTCTTAAAGCTTGTACTTTTTTCTTCAAAGCTCTGCCATGTGGCACTGCTTCGAAGGCTGCCATGTTGTATGTTACTTAGTTACGATTTAAAATTGAAATACGGATATTTATGATTTCTGATCTGTAATTACTTGGCTAATTGTAGTTAAAGTGTATTTTTCCTGAAGTGTACCCTTTTTCCAATTTACCCTAGAAGCTTGCACATAAGAAAAACATAACTGGGAGAACATTATAAAACATAAAAAGTCCCATATAATCCAGGCTGGTAAAAACTAAGAATATATAGCAAAATCAAAGGCTGTCCCAGTTTTGTCCACATGGGATAATTTGGGACTCAAGCATATTTTTAAAAAGTGTAGAGACAAAATAAAATGAATGATGCAGTAATGAGGATGATGGAAAACTGTGATTATTTATTCAACTTTTACCACCAAAACCTCTATTCATACTTCATGCCTTGGTACATTATTTCAAATGTATATGTAAAAACAGTCCCAAATAACCCCAGTTGACGGTAGTATAAACACTGTCTCATTCTTTTGCTCATTTTTTACCACCCACATCAAGGGCGTAACAGCAATGTTAATTGAGGGGGGGGGGAGTGTATGTTCATATTCTTACCTAAAATTTCCCGATGATTTACACCCTTATCACAGATACTTGAACACTTGCTCCATGGTCCAATAACCCATTGAAAGGAGTTATAAGGCATGGCTTTGCATTCACCATTATCTGTTATCATGTGCATCTTTTGATCACAGATTGACGAATACAAAATAACACGGATGGACACTTTATGGACAGCCTGTAGCATGTGGCCATCCCCCCAACCCTCTTTCACAAGTATACCATATCCCCTGGTATCCTCCTTGTACCTCTTTGGTAACCAAACACGAACATAGTTTTCATCATAGGCAAACAATATGCCTCCATAGCCTCCGGTGTTGTTTTCAGATGACATGACTGTTCCTGTACCCTCAAAGATGAGGCCATTAGTGCCTATTTGGCCCTGAACAACCACAAGCAGTGGCAGTTTGTTCAAGTTGTGATTCACCTCCAAAAAAGTTTCATAAGGATTTCGGCCTTGAGAGATCATGGCATACCATTCGGTCTTGAATGAAGGAACAGGAAACTTCAAAACCCATGCAAAAATATGGACCATGCATTTCTGAGTATTCTCCGCATACCGTCCACGACCCCATTTGTTTCCCACAAATATGCAGCCTGTCCTTTTGGTGTTAGAGCTGGGAACCCACAGCAAAATACTTTTTGTGTCATATGCAAAAATCACCCCTCCATATCCTTCTTTCTTTGAATTTTGACTTGCAGTTATGCCATTGAACCAAAAACCATGATTGGGAATGGAGTCACTGGTTGAGTAGGGGGTCACTCTGACCATGACACGTTCTGGTATCTGCTCAAGATTATGGTTGATTTTTACAAAGACATGTTTTGGATCGGCCGTGTTTACTATTGTGTTGGCTTGAAATGTTGGGGAAGGGCCAGTATACCAAATGTGAACAACAACAAGTGCTTTCTCATATGTTTGACTGTAACTTTGACCACCCCAGTCTTTTCCAACAACTATGATTTGTCCGTTTGAGCCAGTTTCTTCAAAAAGTGAAGGAGCCCATATCCTTACACGTCTTCTATCGTAAGCAAAGACTAACCCTCCAAATGGATGATTCTCAGGTTCTGCAGAAACTTGAATAGCACCAACAGCTTCAAAGAAAAATCCAGCGTTCACTCCGCTAAGTACCTTGGAATGCACTCTAATGTGAAATGGCATCTGATTGCGACCGGTCAGTATCTCTCTGAAGGAATCACTTACATTGTTTGATCGCAAAACAAATGAATGGCTAAAGTCTGGATCGGCAAAGGCAGCATTTCTCAAATCGTCGTTCAACAACGAGCAACATCCAAACATGGATGAATAGTACAACAGCCCAAAACGCCATGACAGAAGCAGTGATTTAATAAGCTTACACATTGAACCACCTTTGTGTTAACAAAGCTAAATGCAGCCCACATCAAGGCTCACCGTTTCATATATGTTTTCATATATGTGGAAACACGTGTTTGCTAAAGAGAAAAACTCTGACAAACATGGCGGAGTAATTTTATTAGCAATGGTTACGACGAAGAGGTGCGTTTGGGGAACCTGCAAAATCGATTCGCGGTATCCTGATCGTTTAAAACGAGACGCAAGTAGAAGCAAAGTATTTTTTTTACATTTTCCTGGGGAGAAATATCATAGCGACAAGCGAGAGCGCTTATATTTTGAAATAAAGAAATGTTACAATTTATTTTGCAAGAGAGCGAAACATATTTCTATTTCATATAGCAAATTAGTCATTGTTATTAGACACCACTTTGGCGCTTTTATTTGAATAAAACACGTGCTCGCTAAGTGAAAACTCGGACAAACATGGCGGAAGTTATAACAATGACTAATTTGCTATATCTAAATAGAGTCCTTAAGTGGTGACGTCACGTTTCCATGGTGCTAAAATCTCAGTTCAATTTAAAATGGAGACATTATCCATCGCTTCGCTTTTTTCTTTCTTCTCAGAAGAAATGAAATCTATAAAAAAGGGGGGAAACCACTTAAGTCAGATCATATTGAAGCATTTACTTATCAGCAGAATGTTTTATGAGGAGAAGTACACGCAAGAATGAAACAAAAGGTTTATAAAGTGACGGTGAATGCCAAATGTCAAGATTAAGTTTTACACTGTTTTTGTTGCCCAAATGAACACGAGGGCGTGATTTTCTCTTGTAGTGAAATAAAAAAGGCTTTTTAATGAACGATTTGTTTTAAAAATAATGATACTCGCCGGTTTTCAGTCCTCAAATTGACCTACCACTACTAGTTTGGCGTGAGGGAGTTGTGGTAACAGACTATACATATATTTGCGTTTTTATTAATAAACACAAGGATAACATGGTATTTAAAAGACATGGAAATATGGTACATCATTTAATGTTGTTTTCCTGGGGGGAAGGGAAATTCCCATATAAAAGTGATGGGATGCTCATGGGAAATGTTCAGAAAGATCCTTAAGGGTAACTGTGGGCAGTACTTGCTTTTATTTTTATTCCCCAAAAGACATCCATTGTAAAACATACGTCAAAACTTCTTTTAACTTCTGTTCTCCTAAACATGATAAAAGAATTCTCGCAGTGATCTAATTTGACACCCTATGTACACCCAGGCTGTACCAGATGATAAATATTGTAATCCCTAGGAGGTAAAATCATCCCTTTACTGTTATATTAGAATGCTTCCAGCCCCACACCCCTCTAGCTGTATTTTCTTCTAAGTAAGCCTCAGTCTACAAATTATTTTATTTCTATTTGAACAACAAAAATTATTAAAAAACTGTCCAATGTAGTCTTCAAGCATAAAACTACTCAAAAACCATATCTTCGCATCCCTCTTTGATGAGAGGAAATTGCAAATTTACAAGTGCTGCACATAACTGAAACAAAATGTCAGCATAGCAGTGCAAATACAAAGGAATGACGCCTAAAATTTTGAAGTCTTTCAGCCTAGCATTGGCTCTTCCAACATGAATCCGTGCTTTAGCTATGGCTTTTGTTTTCTTGACCTCACTCTCTGTGAAAGTTCCATTATTCAGAAAAGGTGGAATATTGACACAGACACCATGTGGTACAACATCCTGGATAAGGAAACCCTTGTCCGCCAGACTCATATCTCCAGCTGTCAAGTGATTAAGGAGTCCAGACTGTTGCACAATGGGCTTGTCTGAAATAGAACCTGGATACAGCCGACTGACATTAGTAATGACTCCATTTGGTGCAACACCAACTATTACCTTAAAGGAATTCATTCCTCTGTATGAGAAATAGGTTGCATTTTGCTGACTCATCAATCCCAGTGCAGCAACCTCAATATGAGTGAATGTTATAACAATGAGTGAATGTTATAACAATGTTAGA
This sequence comes from Xenia sp. Carnegie-2017, assembly GCF_021976095.1. Lineage (NCBI taxonomy): Eukaryota > Metazoa > Cnidaria > Anthozoa > Malacalcyonacea > Xeniidae > Xenia > Xenia sp. Carnegie-2017. The sequence goes on from NW_025813469.1 coordinate 12,857,800, forward strand.
AATTGTGGCCACACTACAATGAAACAATTGGGTTAGGTGAAGCTGTGTGTAGTTCTGTCGTACTTTCATTAAAGTGACAAAAATTTGATCCTCAAAATTGATGGATTATACCTTCCAAAACACTAAGATTTGAGGTTTTGGCTACGGAAAATACAAAGCGACCGTTAAAAAGACAACTAGCTGAAGCTTCTATAATTCAGCATTCGATGATTCTCCCTCATGTCCTGATGTCAACTCTTCACCTGAATAGAGTCCGTAAATCTCACTTAAAATCACGTAATTCATCAAATTTTCACCCATCAAGGAATTCTTTTTGAATATCAGTTCATACCTTATGAGTCGAATCCATCTCTTGTACTCATCGTTCTGCTTTGTAGCGCTTGGAAAAGCGAAGAACTTGCAAGTGTTGTCCTCCGACGAATGGCCACATGTAGGAGCAAAACAGTAAACCATTTTGCTCGTTTGACCCGCGTCCTTTACACTTCTTCGACGAAAGTTGATCCCTTGGATGATCCTTTAACCTTTCCTGTTTTTTTTTTACTGTCTTTTGTGGGATTACACTGGATAATTAAAGCTTTAGACATTCAAAACAAAGGAACATATTTTGCTTAGAACATTTTCTAGCGCCATGGTAACGTGACGTCACATTTAAGGACTCTATATGTTTCGCTCTCTTGCAAAATAAATTTTAACATTTCTTTATTTCAAAATATAAGCGCTTAAATGGAAGAAAGGTTACGTGAAGAGAAATTCAAAACTATGAAAATGCCAGAATTAAAAGTTAACTGCAGAGTAGAGGTATAACCGCAAGTAGTTATCTGAAGCCGGGACTAGCAGCCATTGCATGTGCAGTGGAAAAAATGAACATTCCATTGATCCCGCAGGTCAGTAAAGCCGAGCAGTAAGTAAATTTAAGTTGTCGTTTGACCATCCATGACGTTGAGCTGCCGGATCCATTTACGATTAATGTTTCAAATGATTTTAAAAATTCACCCCCGTTCGGCTTGTTTTTGATATATTTAATCATCTTATATATCATTCATCGGAATACGACAAGCAGGGTCTTGCAGCCTATAAGTCGTTCGAGAACTATCGTTTGTTTTACGATGGATATGTTGAGTCTGCTAACAGCATAAAGGCAAGATGCTGGGGTCCATGTTTATATATGCAAGGTTAAGCCTGCAATGAAAGAAATGACTAAAGATGGTAAAGACGTTAACGATTTATGGTTTATATTGGAAGGAAACGGGTCTAATCGCGGCAGTGTGCTTGATGCGTATTGCTGTTGTCTTGGTGGTAGAGATGGTGGATGTAAGCATGTATCATCTGCTTTGTATTCTCTTGATGATCTGCTTACTTCTAGAGGAGAGGGATAGTGTTACAAGTAAGGAGTGTAAATGGATTCGAAGATCAAGATTCTCATTCATCTGTTAAAAGTGAGTTCTTATCATGCCATCAATAAAATATATTGTGCAAATAAATCTTGCTATATGCATTATTTGGTAGGTCCCACAGCAGGAAATCTCTTCAAATCTCTGTGCTGTTTTTGTATCACTTTTCATTAAATACTTTTTGAAGGTAATTATGGAAACTACATGTTTCTTCAAGTTAGAGCTTAATAATAGGAAAGATATACTCAATGCAATAACATAGGGAAGAGTGCTTACTTTTTCAATCTCACAACATTTTTTAGAATATAGAAAAATATGAGAAATGTCCCAATGATTTCATTGTCATGGAACATAAATGGTTCAGTAACAAGGATGCCACAATCGAAAGAAATAAATGGCACAAAACTTTGCACACATTGTTTACTCTGCATTGATTTAAGTTTATCTCTAACACAAAGGAATATTTTATTGTATATTTTTTAAAACTTCTATGTACAATGTTTTTAAGGTGATGCAATAATCTGTGGTTGCAAATTAACCAATGCTGCACAGATAGACGCAACAGAATTAATATATGGTTTCATTGTTAATGGGATTACACCTTGTAATATACTAAATGACTTCAGTTGTTGAATAATTCTTTCAATGTGAATCCTCTTTGTAGCCACTCTCCTTGTCATTGTTGTTGCACCAGTGCCAACATTACCTTTATGCTTAATTGGAGGTGAAATTAAACGGACATGTCGAAGGGCAAGTAAATCCTGGATATTAAATCCTTTGTCAGCCATCCCCTGCAGCTAACTCTTCCAACAATCCACATTGTAGATTGAATGTACAAAAAGGAATGAGAATTTTAATTAATAGGAAGGATATATCTTAAAAATAATTTGTCCTATACATGAATTACATTAGAAAACAGGCACTATTTCTATTCAAATTTGCTTTGATTTGATATTTCTTCAGAGATATCTCTGCTTTAGCATAGTTGCGATGATGTTTTTGGTGCAACTTGGAATGGTGCAGTAATATTTTTGTGGTGAAAGCTGTTCCATTGTGACGAAAACGACTGGTAGAATGGTTAACATACTAGCAAAATGTCATTGTGGTTATGTTCGAGACTGGAATAGCCAACCTCTGCATGGGCGAATGCCTTTGGGTAACTTGGTCTTTGCTGTCAGCATCTTGTTTAGTGATAGTAGCCCCAGCAAAGTTCTTCAATTCCTTCGTCACTCAGGCATACAATTTGTGTCAGAGCATACATATAGCTATATTCAAACAGCGTATTTGATACCCATGCAGTGTTTCAAATGTATGCACTAAAGGTGTGTCAGTGTAGATAGTGGTGAATGAACAACAAAGAACGAGAGCAGTCTTTACACTACCTAAAATATACAGGAAGGTCAAGTTTATCGCTGTAGATAGGGATGAATGAACAACTGAGATGAGAACAGTCTTTACTCTACCTAAAAGATTAACTTAATACAACATGTTTCAATGAAGGCAGTGATCATTGAACAACTGAGAACGAGAAAAGTTTTTACTCTATCTAAATTGACCAACCAATTATTCTACATGTCACGCGTGAAATTTAGTGATCACTTATAACGGTGAAGTTTAGTTATGGATAAATTAAAGAGAATGAGAACAGTCTTCACAGTTTCGAACTAAGATAACGTGTGTCAGTGTAGGTAGTGATGAATGAACAATAGGGAACGAAAACAGTCTTTACACTACCTAAATTATAAACTAAGATAACGCGCGTCGGTGTAGGTAGTGATGAATGATTTTACTGATGAGACCTGTCTTTACACAGTTTTAGTCAAATATCAGTTGATTCACCGAGAATTTGTTTGTTTAAATGTTTGTGCAGGAAATCCATATATGCGGTATTTTGAACCCCCATTGTAGTGCAAATCAAACCAATATTCTTCACATGCGCAAGTACTTGAGATGTTTCAGCCGCATGTATATTGCTATAATTCCTACGTATAAGTTGTGAATGGAAAGATTGAAAGAGATTCAAAACACGAAATTGTTGAAGTTGGTATCATACGTTTTGTAGAAGTTTATTCGCTACGTTCTTTTCGGATAAATTTACAAGAACTATCTCAATATCAAATACAAATATCACACAATTACAGGAAATACATCCTCAATAGTAATTTCTTGTTTTTCATCTGCTTTTATTTGATTTTCGATTGTATACGAATTTTTTCTCACCACGCACAAAGCGAAATTTTAAAATAGACCGTGTAGGTTATCTTACTTTAATGTGATGTAACTTAAATTGTATTGGCCTTGTGATATTGGCCATGATTGGTGGAAAAGCGTAGATGCAGTTCGGATTCTCCTTCTTCACTAAAGAGCATACACTTATAACACAATGTGAAACATGTGGAATCTATGTTTGTGTTTAAGTACAGAAGCACCTTCAGGTCAGATGTCTTTATGGAGGCATGAAGATATCTTGTTATCTATCCTTAATGTCCGTCTTATAAACATTTTAAACACTTGCGTAAGCAACCCCATAGTTGGCAAGTTTTAGAGACTCGACCGTCCACACTAACGCGGATTCGTTATGAAGTCAACAAAACACAATACTCAAAATAAACATGGCCTGATTTAAGAATATTTGCTTCTATTTTATTATTAATCCACTGTTAGGAAGAAGATCTCGCTCTTTTCGATAATTTGTTAATCATATTTAGGTTCAAAGCGTGAGGTGGCACAATTTTCTTTTTGCAAACTTTTGTCCCCAAAACTTTGTTATAGCACGAGGAAAACTTCTAAACATGTCTCGCAAGGCTTTCAGTACAGATTAAACGCACCGAAAAGGATAGGGTGGACGGGGATCAATTGATGCGTTCTCCATAAACGAATCTGTATACTTTTGAATCCGTGTTCAGTGTAGACGGGCCGTTAGTCTTTCTCTACTACCAAATGCTTTGGGCGATCAGGTCGAAATCTTTGCTCGAGAGTAAGAACCAGTTTGCGAAGGATTCTTAGCAAACATTGCTTGGATCTTAATCACACGTTTGTAGCACAGCAAAGTATTGTCGGGCAACAAGACCAGTCATGTGATATACATTGAACAGTTGGATAAATGGTCGTGCACTTAGCCACTGATGCTCTCACTCTTGAAAAATATTAGTCGACACGCACGTTTTACTGCATAACAAAACTGCACGTAATCATCCGGGAACGCACAATATATTTGGCATGCCCTGCCTATACTTTGTGTGAAATATTTGGTGTATATCGAAGTAGATTTTTGAAAATGAATGATTTCGATTCTTCACGAAGACTTTATATAAAATGTAAAAGGGGTGACTCGCTCTTCATAAGGAAACCTTCATCGTGTTTCTTGTGGTAAAACGTCTCGTATATTTGTTTCGCTCCTAGGTTGCAGCGTGTCCACGAGGGAAACTGTTTTGGAATGCGATTTTGCCAGAGACATGTGCGGATGGCACTCTTTGCCAATCAAGAGTTGGTCACGTGTTAAGAATACAATCGTCAATGCCTCCGATAACTTTGGTTGGAATCTGCCAAATGATTTTTTCTACATCTTTGCGCTTTCTCTGCACTCCGAATTTCCAGGTAAAAACCAACAGATTCGCGTCTAAAGCCTCTCAACACGTTGCTCACAAATCGACTTTCGCATCCCTCAACACGTGAAAAGTGGAAAGGGAAAATTCGTTTTTCTCGTATAAAGAACAAGGGACTGATATCTTTTAGTTAATATAAATCGTTCGTTCGTTCATTCATTCACTCATTCATTCATTCATTCACCCATTCATTCATCCATTCATTCATTCATTCATTCATTCATTCATTTATTCATTCATTCATTCATTCATTCATTCATTCATTCATTCATTCATTCATTCATTCATTCATTCATTCATTCATTCCTTCGTTCATTCATTCATTCATTCATTCATTCATCATTCATTCATTCATTCATTCATTCATTCATTTATTCATTCATTCATTCATTCATTCATCCATTCATTCATTCATTCATTCATTCGTTCGTTCATTCATTTATTCATTCATTCATTCATTCATTCATTCATTCATTCATTCATTCATTCATTCATTTATTCATTCATTTATTCATTTATTCATTCATTCATCCATTCATTCATTCATTCATTCATTCATTCATTCATTTCTTCATTCATTCATTCATTCATCCATTCATTCATTCATTCATTCAGTCATTCATTCATTCACTCATTCACTCATTCACTCATTCATTCATTCATTCATTCACTCATTCATTCATCCATCCATTCATTCATTCATTCATTCATTCATTCGTTCATTCATTCATTCATTCATTCATTCATTCATTCATTCATTCATTCGTTCATTCATTCATTCATTCATTCATTCATTCATTCATTCATTCATTCATTCCTTCATTCATTCATTCATTCGTTCATTCACAAGTCCTCCTTTCTAAAGACCTTTATATACGTCCTAGCATTAGTCATTTGCCGGTTTTTGGTGATCATGTAATCATGAGATTGTATATATATATATATATATATAGGAACAGCACTTTCTACTTTCATTCTTATTCTACTCAATGGTTATCTCTGCTTTTTCAGTGAAGTTTCTCAGTCCGAAGTTTTCGCCTCGTCGTTTCTGTACCCTCTCTTTTGCATATAAAATGTTTGGAATTCCACAAGCAAATCTCACGATTCTCGTATTGGAGGACGATGACATAGCCAAACATACCGGTGAGTTATTTGCTATCCGGAGTCGGTTGCATGAAGCTCGAAATGCCCCATTCATACTTCATGATAATGAAACTTCATTATTTTATCAGTTCCACTGTTCAAATCGTAGCTTTTTGCCTTCGAAGAGATATTTAATACCGGGGACTGTCTAATGCTTTATCTACCGATGGTGTAAAAATGAGCAGCGTTTGAAGTTTATATTTACAACTCTTTAATGATTTGACATGGAATAACTCATACATAACGTGTTATTGTTGTGCCTATTTGAAATTGTTTGAGGACTAATATGTTATGGGCTTGAGATTATCATGTTCAGAAAGTTATACTCAGTGGGTGTTGTGTTTGTGATGATTAGTGTTGGTTTTGAACGATCTACATTTAGAAACATTCGTGTTATTTTGTGTGATGTGAGTACTGAATTCCAGGTTTACTGCCTTGGAATTTTCATGCATAAAGAGCACTATTGTTTTAAAATCCTCAGAGTGGACGATGCGAGATGATCAAGGCGGAGACTTTTGGCGTCGGGGTTTTCTGAAGTTATCAAAATATCCTCGGCTTACTGGCGTCATCTTTCAGTTCATCCTTGCTGCTAAGTCAACGTGGAAACATCATATCTCTCGTGGAAACGTTAGCATTGACGATATACAATTGGTGTGTGAAAAAAGAGGAAGGATCACAACGGATGCAAAAGTGTGCGTGCAACGCAGGATCCCTTCTGCCGGATGTCTTCATCCTGCCAACCTGCCAAATGTTAAAGGTTTGTTGATGCACTTTGTCTTTAGGCTGCTGTTTATGGTATCTTGATGTCTTAATATATATTTGATATGTTATTGCGGATTGAACACGTGTTAACCATCGACTTGTCCTAAAGTGCATGCTTAATTTTAGTGTTTGGGTGTTAAACCTGATTCCTTATGTAGTCCAATCTAGTGTCTTCGTCAAGAGTAAACGTCGTTAAAATTTGAGTCCTTATATACGTACCTCTTTCTAGTGTCTTTATCGGGAGTGATCTGATGTCGAAACTTGAGTACTACTCCAATCCAATGTCTTCTTCAGTAATATCTGGCATTGCGACTTTACTTTTTTATACTCCAATGTAGTATTTTCATCAGAAGTAATCTAATATTGAAACTTGATTCCTGATAAAACACGATTTATTGCTTTTATCAGGAGCAGTAGCAAAGCCAACACGATCTTTTTCTCCTGCAATCCAAATTTGTCAGCAAAATTATTTTTCATTTCTTTAGAAAATCAATTCCTTTTATTGTTTTCGAGTTGTTGAAAACAAAAATATTTACATAGTCCAAGACGGACTGGCTTTGCTACTGGTTTACATTGATTACTGATCTGCAATGATTTGATGTCGAAACTTGGCTTCTTGTGTGCTTAAGTCTCATTGGGAATTCCAATTCAATTTCCATAATTGCGTGTGAATTCCAATTAAATTTTCATGATTCAATTTCCAGATACTGCTTTCCTGAATGAGCTCATTTCCCATAGTAGAAACATGACGTTGTTATGTCTTTAAGGTCCTGCGTATGGCACGGTTACTGGCCAGCGGTCTCTATGGGGACCTTATAGGTAGCTATGACTTTCAGATTCATCATGCTGGAGAATATGCTCTATGGCTTGGTTTATGCTCTATTTCGGTTTATTGCAAAACCATCACCAGACAGAATGAAATATTACAGTTTTAATTGTCTTGTTTTATAACTTTAATTTAAGTTTACAAGATGTCCTTTTTCGTATTATGTTTATTTTATAGTTGATGAAATTGTCCTCTGGTCGAGGATTACATATAACATTACTGATATTTTATTTCTTTCAGACATTCGCTCTCAAGGCAGGAGTCCACACGGTGCACTTTACGCAAATGAAAAGAACTTTGCTTCAGTCATGTTTCGCTTCTGCCCAAAGAACTGCATACCTGGGTGCCTCTTGGAATTCAAAATCGTTTCATCCCCGACTCTTTTTTAAGCGCGTTCCCACCCTCCGGTTTGCCTGATCCAAAGTTTGCGCGGTTAAACGGTTATGGTGAGCTTTTCTACCTGCATGCTCTATGCATATATATTTTGAAAAGATTTGTAAAGAAAACACTTATATATATATGATAATTTGATACACTGCCCTTTAGCCCAATTCTAACTCGAATACGGCTTTTTCGTTTACTGTCCACGTGATGATGAGATTTGGGATGGAGAGAACGGGTCTTGTTCTCATTGCTGTCTATTGTTAAAATTCATCACTACCTACAATAAAAAACGTCATCTTAGTTGATAATTTAGCTAGTTTAAAAACTGTTTTCGTTTTCTGCTGTTTATTCATCACTACCTACACTGAAACACGTTATCTTAGTTTATATTTTATGTTGTGTAAAGACTGTTCTCGTTCTCTGTTGTTCATTCATCACTACCTACACTGACACACATTATCTTAGTTTATATTTTAGGTATTGTACAGGCTGTTCTCGTTTAAAGCTAGCGTAGTTTTAATTTTATTCTGCATGTATATAATGATTGTTCCCGTTCTTTGCTGTTCTTTTATTCATTACTACAAAGATAACGTGTGTCAATGTAATTAGTGATGAATGAACAACAGAGAACGAAAACAGTATTTCTCTGCATAAAATATAAACCGATGATGAAATGTCCAAAACATGGTGTATTTTTCCAGATGCGTGGTGCTCGTCTGATCGCAATGCTGGTTATGTACGTCTAGAAATAACTCTCCCACAGCTCGCTCTGGTTTCACGCATAGCTGTGCAAGGCAGGGACCGAATCATGCGAAAGACCAGTAGTTCCTGGGTGTCATAGTAAGTTGCTTTTACATTGTAAGTGGAATGATTTTGACTCGATTTTGATTTGTTTCTTAGATCGAAATCTTGTCTAGGTGCGGTAATGTAAAAACATTTCGCTGTGAGAAAATTTTTGTGAGAATCGACCACTCTCGATTTGTATCAGTTAGTGATCAAGGTTTCTTCTTGCTTACTTTGATCGTGATGATTAATTTTGGGAAATTTTCACAAATGCATGTCGATTCGCATGTTGTTCTTTGTAAAACATTTATGTTTCTTTAAAATACAGACATCTCTCACTAATGCAGGCTTATCTTTACAACACAGACTTCTCTCTGTAATACTGTCATCTCTCTCTAACACAGACCTTTCTTTCTAATGCAGATTTCTCTCTAATACAGATATCTTTCTCTAAAACAGATATTTGTCAATAATACAGACATATCTCTCTAATGCAGAATACCTCTTTAATGTAGATCTCTATCTCTCATTTTGATCGACATTTTAGTCTTATACAACCGCATCTCTTTTGTAAAGACAAGTCTCTGAAAAATTTCTTTTTGAATGAATCATTTTTATTCCCACCAGAAATCCTCTCCAATACATTTATCTATTATTCATCTTTAATAGCTTTGCAAGATGGTTTAAGCATGCGCGAAGTGTGTCATTGTCATGAGGGTTACCATGGAGACAGCTGTCAGCACGTGGGATGCCAGCCGAATCCCTGCCATCACAAAGGAAAGTGTGTAATGATGGTGTCGAACTTCACATGTAAATGTAAAACGGGGTATGTGCCAATCAATGTTTTTATTTTATAAATGGAAATGGTTCACGGGATTAATGTTCAAAAAGATTTGTCGTACCTTGTGCAACAATTTTAAATTTTAGTTATTAGTCGGCGGATGAGTTACAGCTGCTCAAAAATATTTTGGCGTAACTTAAATCGACCGTGGCAGTCAGCCACAGTTTGCCACAGTGAAAATCAAAACCTTTGCCGATCCCTTGTTTAATGTACTCAACTCAACAGGTGTTATTGATGAACATTTCCATTGAAGATAGTCTTTCTTGAAGATACCACGGTCGTTTGTGTCAGTGTCATACTGTACATTGATTGACTATGAATGCGCATGTGACACCCCCCTCCCTTTGCCTTTTCGTGAAATTACAGTTTTGATGGAGCATAATTCCCTAAATGACAGTAAAAGTGAACAGGGGAATTTCCTAACAAATCATGTCTATGCAGTGCAATTAATCTAGTCAAACATGTAGAAGCACAAGAATTAATATGAAGTAATTGGCTAACGAATTTCTAATGATTTTGTACTTATCACACACGACTATTTTTGATGCCAAAGAAACTACATGTTCATTTAGTTACTTTCAAATTTTTCTATGCAAAACGTTTTCTCCATACTTGGATTACTTAATTACACTACATATCTAGGGATTATCCATGAAATTAAGCAACTCGTTTGTCCAAAGCAACATTATATTCTCTTTACAGCTACATTAATAATACTATATCTAGGCTAAAAATAAGTTCAAAAAATCAGCGGATATTGTCAACAAACGTTCAACATTAGATGGAAAGAAAAAACCAAAGTATGACAAAGCAGAAAGCCAATTGAAAATTAAGAATTTCGGAACCGTTCGAGCCAGCTGGCTGACTTGAAATGCATTGTCTTTTTTCACACTTTTTTTCTCCCGAGCAACCACCATGTACCTCAGTTTGACGAAAGTTAGTTTCGGAGCACTCATATTTATACCCAGTCGGGGCCAGGACGTCTCTCTTACTTGTGGCTATACTAAATGAGCAAAACCTATATCCTGCAGGTATGAAGAGGTATGATTTGTCTTCGTACTTATAGATTTTCGTGTTACTTCGTGTGTGGGAAATACCACCAGAAATTTCTGCTGATGCTCCACCTATGATGTCTTTTGCCAATGTTCCAGTTATCTCAACTGTTGTCGATGTTTCTTGAATAAAGGAGGTCGACGTTGACACCTGAAACACGCAGGTATGATTACTTCCTTTTATGCCGGGACATGCTGTGGAAAAAGCTTCGTCGGAGCAAATTTCACCAGCTTTCTTTGGACCTGAAAGATCATCACAGTTGTAAACGGTTAATTGTACGTTACCATCGCTTAGATAATCCACTCGTAGTTGATTTGCCGGCTCTCCCCAGGCGACACGTTCTTTCGTGTTCCCACAATGCCAAGAAAGTTCACTTTCTCTTTGGGATAAAGTGATTCGAACATCACGACTGCCTTTCCTAATCGTTTGACTGGCGAATGTTACATATGAAGAACTTCGACACTTTTCTTCAGTGTACTCAACTTGTTTGCAGCCTCTAACTTGCTCGTTATGCCCCAACTTGCTTGTACAGCCATAACTTGTATGTAATGCACAAGCTACCAATACTAAGCTCAATGCTCTAGATAAACTTCTGCTCATTTTGTTTCATGCACGCCAAAGAATACGAATGTGATTTCGTTTGCTGTTATGTCCGTTTTATGTGATGGAAACGAGGAGCGGAACACTTGATTCGTCTCTAATAATAGTCATGAGAGACTTCCCCTCACGAATGTTTTTAAAATAACTACACTGTATACACAAAACTTCCTATACCACTTAAAGTGCAATCGCATACAACTTTCCTTTTATGAATGTACCATCCTGTGTTCTTGTTAATAAAACAACTTTGTTTTCGCTCGGATTAAATGGGATATTCCCTTCTCACGACATCTTTGTTTGCCTTTAAGACAAACACGACATCTTTGTTTGCTGTCTTTACTGTATTTTAACACTGAACAAAATTTATTGCAGTGGCCGTAGCATTCAAACAACTGCATGCATTCAAAAACTATGTTGTCTCTGAAAGTTCCGCATTTCATGATCTTCAAATTTCTGATTTTCGTTTGCATGCATGGACATTATGTATTACATGCATCAAATTTCAGAACGTGTCATACTTCATGCGGTTTAAAACAACAAATGTGAAGACTGGAGACGTGCATTGTTGCTCGTCCCTAGTTTGAATTGGGATGGTAATTAACTTGCAGCACATCCTGTGACGTTGTACTAAACAAAACTTTACAAAAGAGGAGTATATTGCTTTCTTATTGTAATAAGTTAAGCTGTCTGGTACAGTTCCAATTCTCCAATTTTCAATGTTCATATTTTTGTTTGCACCATACATACATACAACATCCTGACGAGAGTCATCACATAAAAATGGTTAAGCGAATGTTAACTTCAAAAACTTCGAGAATGTACTCAAGCTTAACTTGTATGTAATGCAAAAGCTACCAATACTAAATTCAAAGCTCTAGCTAAGCTTCTGCTCATTTTGTTTCTTTCACGCCTAAGATTGTAGAAATTGATCATTTTTCTGTTGTGTCCGTTTTTATGTGATGGAAACGAAGAACTGAACACTTGATGCGTCTCTAATAATAGTCATGAGAGACTTCCGCTCACGAATATTTTTAAAATAACTACACTGTATACACAAAACTTCCTATACCAATTAAAGTGCAAATCTTTCCTTTTATGAATGTATTTCAAATCATCTACAAAACTGTAAACTCTTCAAAGTGAAATCTTTTATAAGTTTTGGATGTTTTGCATGGCAACGTTTGAAGCGAGCAATTACCTTAATTTAAACTAAAGACTAAATTTAGCTGGGCTTCAATGACAGATTCAGTTCAAACTGCTTAACAAATAAATATGAAATGAAGTTAAAGTGACTATGACACAAATTTTTTTATTGTCTTAAATAAAGGATCTTAGATAAAATTGTAGTGGATTTTTTTAACATTAATGTTTGCATCACAGTAAGGGAATAAAATGTAGATCCATTTCGTGTGCCACTGTCTGTTGTATATTTGATTCGATTACTGGCTTCCGTTGCTTTTTTATTGTAATGAGTTGAGCTGTCCGGCACAGTTCCAATTCTCTAATTTTCAATGTTCTTATTTTTGTTTACACCAAACATACATACAACATCCAGACAAGAGTCATCACATAAAAATGGTTAAGCGAATGTTAACTTCAAGAACTTCAAGAATGTACTCAAGCTTAACTTGTATGTAATGCAAAAGCTACCGGTACTAAATTCAAAGGTCCACCTAAACTTCTGCTCATTTTGTTTCTTTCACGCCATAGATTATGAAAATTGATTATTTTTCTGTTATGTCCGTTTTTATGTGATGGAAACGAAGAGCATATAACACTAACAGACATGAAAGACTTCATGTCACCAATATTTTAAAACATTTAAATTAGTTCAATTCTTTTCAAGATCTTCACGAAAAATGTTCTGTTTGGACCAACGCAAACACTTCAATATTGTAACGTCATTGTTCGATAAAAGCATTTCTCAACCAAAAAACTTCCTCTACAAAGTAGTGTGCTTTCGAAACCCATCTTGATATGTTAAAATATTATAATGGAGAAAAGTCGCCCAGATACTGCTTTTGCAGGCAGTATGTTCCTGTTGTGATGGTCACAGTGCTTTGGTGAGAAAAATATAAAGCAGAAATGAAATGAATGTTTACTTTTAGTCTTTAAGACACTGCTAAATGTGTCGGTGTGTATTGACATGATCGTAATGACAATGAATCTATAACAAGAGCGGATTCAGAAAGGAGTGCATCATTTTGAAATGCCATGATAAAATAACATCATCCGTGTCTTGGCACACACCCCTTGCACCTCCTCGTGTTCCGCCCCTTAGTCTAAACACATGATCTATGTGAAAAGTTGTGGTTGCATGCAATGAAATTGTTTCAATACAAGAAGCATCCATTCAAAGATTAAACACTATTTGTAATCGGTACAGAATTGTTTTGTAGATATTTATTACATTGTTGGGTTTTTTTTGTAGTAAAAAGTAACGACGAAAATACACTGCCAGTTGGCATCAAACTATAAATGTATGTTGATTTATCTGGTGAATGTACGACATATCATATGCATGTCGGAAAAATGTTTTGAAAGACAAACTCTTGTTGCATTTATAGCCAACAAAATTACAGTAAATTTATCGTTAAAATTTGCATGAAATGAAGGCATTTGATTTGTGCAACCAGATTTTAACATTCAAACATGTAGACATTCAGTCACCGAAAATACGATGCTAAAGTGAAGAACGTTTAAAGTTATCCACGTGGACTTAGTTTAATCACCGTTTTTTTCTGTGATTGGCTACTGTTTGCTCAGACATGCAGTCGCCACCAAATAGTATTGCGCAGTGTAGATTATTTTCCGGTTGCTATTCGATTATCAACAAAAGTTGGAGTAAATCAATCACCATATTTTTTCACTTAGAACTAAATTAGAATTACGTTAATGCAAAATCTAATTCACCCAGTTTTTCGATTAGAGCTACGACGCTGTCAATGCAAATTCAAATACGATCCGATTCATACATATTTTTAAATAAAAGTATTTTCTGTTGGAAATTCCTTCATCGTGGGACAGGCCTTTTCTTGCGGAGATGATGCATTTCACTTTCAAACTCATCACACTTGCTGAAAAATATATGCTTGAATGTCGCGTTTCATTAAAAAATAAACTTTCCAAGATGCCTCAACTTTCACAAGCAAATTGTCAGTAATTGCTTAAACACGCGAACATTTTGTACTTCATTGATGTCAGCATGCGTTGCTTCTTGTATAGATGTACTCTTACTGAATGGCACTGTGATTTTGCTTGGGCGGTATCTTCGCAGTTCGCAAAAAACGTAATCTATAAGTAAAATAATGAATGGTATTATTAATGAAATTTCTAAGATCCAACAGTCACGAATGTATATATAGTTTTTGTCACTATTGTAGATTTATATGAGCTTCTTTAAGACTTGCACCATGCAGTTATTTGTGCGATAGTCAAATCTTCAATTTTAACTTGCAGTATACAGTATTTACCCTGTGTGCAGCAAAACGTAGAGTGTGGTATACTTCATGCCGTGTAAAGACTACAAACATAAAGAGACAAATCAAAGTTGCCGCACATCCTTTGACGTTATGGCTATTGAAAGAACTTTATTTTAGAGGAACAATATAACTACACTGTATACACAATATTTCCTATGCCAATTAAAGTGCAATCGCATGCCACTTTCCTTTTATGAATACATTTCAAATCTTCTACAAAACTATAAACTCTCCAAATTAATATCTTTCATAAGTTTTGGATGTTTTTCATGGCAACGCTTGAAGCGAGCAATTACCTTAATTTAAACTAGAAACTAAATTTAGCTGTACTTCAATGGCACATTCAGTTCAAACTGCTTAACAAATAAATATGAAATAAAGTTAAAGTGACTATGACACAAATTTTTTTATTGTCTTAGATAAAGGATCTTAGATAAAATTGTAGTGGATTTTTTTAACATTAATGTTTGCATCACAGTTTAGGGAATAAAATGTTGATCCATTTCGTGTGCCACTGTCTGTTGTATATTTGATTCGATTACTGGCTTCCGTTGCTTTTTTATTGTAATGAGTTGAGCTGTCCGGCACAGTTCCAATTCTCTAATTTTCAATGTTCTTATTTTTGTTTACACCAAACATACATACAACATCCAGACAAGAGTCATCACATAAAAATGGTTAAGCGAATGTTAACTTCAAGAACTTCAAGAATGTACTCAAGCTTAACTTGTATGTAATGCAAAAGCTACCGGTACTAAATTCAAAGGTCCACCTAAACTTCTGCTCATTTTGTTTCTTTCACGCCATAGATTATGAAAATTGATTATTTTTCTGTTATGTCCGTTTTTATGTGATGGAAACGAAGAGCATATAACACTAACAGACATGAAAGACTTCCTGTCACCAATATTTTTAAAACATTTAAATTAGTTCAATTCTTTTCAAGATCTTCACGAAAAATGTTCTGTTTGGACCAACGCAAACACTTCAATATTGTAACGTCATTGTTCGATAAAAGCATTTCTCAACCAAAAAACTTCCTCTACAAAGTAGTGTGCTTTCGAAACCCATCTTGATATGTTAAAATATTATAATGGAGAAAAGTCGCCCAGATACTGCTTTTGCAGGCAGTATGTTCCTGTTGTGATGGTCACAGTGCTTTGGTGAGAAAAATATAAAGCAGAAATGAAATGAATGTTTACTTTTAGTCTTTAAGACACTGCTAAATGTGTCGGTGTATATTGACATGATCGTAATGACAATGAATCTATAACAAGAGCGGATTCAGAAAGGAGTGCATCATTTTGAAATGCCATGATAAAATAACATCATCCGTGTCTTGGCACACACCCCTTGCACCTCCTCGTGTTCCGCCCCTTAGTCTAAACACATGATCTATGTGAAAAGTTGTGGATTGCATGCAATGAAATTGTTTCAATACAAGAAGCATCCATTCAAAGATTAAACACTATTTGTAATCGGTACAGAATTGTTTTGTAGATATTTATTACATTGTTGGGTTTTTTTTGTAAAAAGTAACGACGAAAATACACTGCCAGTTGGCATCAAACTATAAATGTATGTTGATTTATCTGGTGAATGTACGACATATCATATGCATGTCGGAAAAATGTTTTGAAAGACAAACTCTTGTTGCATTTATAGCCAACAAAAATTACAGTAAATTTATCGTTAAAATTTGCATGAAATGAAGGCATTTGATTTGTGCAACCAGATTTTAACATTCAAACATGTAGACATTCAGTCACCGAAAATACGATGCTAAAGTGAAGAACGTTTAAAGTTATCCACGTGGACTTAGTTTAATCACCGTTTTTTTCTGTGATTGGCTACTGTTTGCTCAGACATGCAGTCGCCACCAAATAGTATTGCGCAGTGTAGATTATTTTCCGGTTGCTATTCGATTATCAACAAAAGTTGGAGTAAATCAATCACCATATTTTTTCACTTAGAACTAAATTAGAATTACGTTAATGCAAAATCTAATTCACCCAGTTTTTCGATTAGAGCTACGACGCTGTCAATGCAAATTCAAATACGATCCGATTCATACATATTTTTAAATAAAAGTATTTTCTGTTCGAAATGCCTTCATCGTGGGACTGGCCTTTTCTTGCGGAGATGATGCATTTCACTTTCAAACTCATTACACTTGCTAAACAATATATGCTTGAATGTTGCGTTTCATCAAAAATAAACTTTTCGAGATGCCTCAACTTTCACCAGCAAATTGTCAGTAATTGCTTAAACACGCAAACATTTTGTACTTCATTGATGTCAGCATGCGTTGCTTCTTGTGTACATGCACTCTTACTGAATGGGACTGTGATTTTGCTTGCGCGGTATCTTCGCATTTCGCAAAATGCGTAAACTATAAGCAAAATAATGAATGGTATTATTAATGAAATTTCTAAGATCCAACTGTTCGAATGTATATATAATTTCGTGACTATTGTATATTTATATGAGCTTCTTTAAGTCTTGCACCATGCAGTTATTTGTGCGATAGTCAAATCATCAATTTTAATTTGCAGTATACAGTATTTACCCTGTGTGCAGCAAAACGTAGAGTGTGGTATACTTCATGCAGTGTAAAGACTACAAACATGAGGAGACAAATCAAAGTTGCCGCACATCCTTTGACGTTATTGCTATTGAAAGAACTTTATTTTAGAGGAACAATATTCTTATACATAGCATTTAATTAACTGCATACGATTATTTTTTAAATAACTACACTGTATACACAAAACTTCCTATACCAATTAAACTGCAATCGCATGAATCTTTCCTTTTATAAATGTATTTCAAATCTTCTACAAAACTGTAAACTCTCCAAAGTAATATCTTTCATAAGTTTTGGATATTTTGCATGGCAGCGTTTGAAGCGAGCAATTACCTTAATTTAAACTAAAGACTAACTTTAGCTGTACTTTAATGTCACATTTAGTTCAAACTGCTTAAAACAAATAAATATGAAATAAAGTTAAAGTGACTATGACACAAATTTTTTTATTGTCTTAGATAAAGGATCTTAGATAAAATTGTAGTGGATTTTTTTAACATTAATGTCTGCATCACAGTTTAGGGAATAAAATGTAGATCCATTTCGTGTGCCACTGTCTGTTGTATATTTGATTCGATTACTGGCTTCCGTTGCTTTTTTATTGTAATGAGTTGAGCTGTTCGTACAGTTCCAATTCTCTAATTTTCAATGTTCTTATTTTTGTTTACACCAAACATACATACAACATCTAGACAAGAGTCATCACATAAAAATGGTTAAGCGAATGTTTACTTCAAGAACTTCAAGAATGTACTCAAGCTTAACTTCAAGAATGTACTCAAGCTTAACTTGTATGTAATGCAAAAGCTACCAATACTAAATTCAAAGCTCCAGCTAAGCTTTTGCTCATTTTGTTTCTTTCACGCCTAAGATTATGAGAATTGATTATTTTTCTGTTATGTCCGTTTTCATGTGATGGAAACGAAGAGCAAAACACTTGATGCGTCTCTAATAATAGTCATGAGAGACTTCCGCTCACGAATATTTTCAAAATAACTACAGTGTTACACAAACCTTCCTATAGCAATTAAACTGCAATCGCATGAATCTTTCCTTTTATGAGCTTCTTTAAGTCTTGCACCATGCAGTTATTTGTGTGATAGTCAAATCTTCAATTTTAATTTGCTGTATACAGTATTTACATTGTGTGCAGCAAAACTTAGAGTGTGGTATACTTCATGCAGTGTAAAGACTACAAACATGAGGAGGCAAATCAAAGTTGCCGCACATCCTTTGACGTTATAGCTATTGAAAGAACTTTATTTTAGAAGAACAATATTCTTATACATAGCACTTAATTGACTGGATACAAATTTTTTCAACTAAGGCCTGTTTTATACGTCGCATTTTACTTGAGTCGAATGCATTCAAAACAAAAGACACCGATTTTATCTCATTTTCTTTTGTCTCACAACAGTCGTGTTTTGATTAAATTTTTATTTTTCAAAGTTCTGATTTTCGTATCCACTATAGAATACAATATCCAGATGTGTGTGGTATTGGCTGCGCATGTGATGCTTTAGACATCAAAGGTCTGTTTCAACAAAGAAACTAAGAAGCACTCAAAAAAATTACATATCATAAATATGAATAGGCTAAAATAAAACGCAATCCTGTAGGTACTTAAAGCTTTGCGATTGATCGCAATTCGCAACGTCCGTGGCTAGTTTGTACATTAAACATTTGCTGTATCTTAAAGAAGAAAGAGCAAGTTCATATACGTTTTTATTGAGGTGAGTGCTATTCGTTTTGAGGAAAGGCTGAGAGCTAACTCTTTGATGTGAGGCATGTGCACACAATTTTTTCTTCAGTATTTCACATTCGTACATTATTTAAAGAATAGTTTTTAATGATAGCTTAATCATAAAAATTTCGTTTTGTCTTTCAAAAATATATACTGGAAGAATTTTTAGTAGTTAACGGGAGCAAAGATTTTTGATACATTTTGAAATAGTCTATCCAAGTCTTCAACACAGTAATGGTAAATAGTGGTAATGTTGATACAATGCGGATCATACTACCTACTCTGTTGTTTCTCGTAAATTTTGCTAGATATCAAAGTTAATCTTTCGAAATCATGAAGATTTATTGCGATGAAAAGGAAATCAAGCCGACAGCTATAATGACTTTCGAAAAAATGGACCGTCTGTACCGTGAGAAGGAAGGCAAGCTTTTGTACATCCAAGGTTCCCGCACTTATGATACCCTCCGTTATGGAAAGAATGATTCCAAACTTCCTTTCGAGTTCACTTTCACCGATAGATTCAACCATAAATGGAAAGTTGTGATAAACAAGCAAGATGACGTCGTCAACATGTTCATACCTTGTGGTACTCAAATGCTATGGTACGGCGCCGATCAGAGTCCAACAAGAACTGGTACCGACGCTCAGACCAACTGGGCCCAAGTTGAGTTTAGTTGGCAAGATAAGACGTACCTCCGCCGTATCACGCTGGTGTCAGAATCGCCTTTACAGCTTACAAAGATGACCGAAACGGAGAATGGAATGTCGATAATCAACGTTGGAACGACATCCTTGATTTAACAAAGAAAGGAACTGAGGTAACAGGAGCGATCATTGATCAAGTTGAGAAAGTTAAAGGAATGGCATGAATCCTTGTTTTTTGGTATTGAACTGTATTCTCGAAATAGACTGCAGTGTTTTTCCTGGAAACAATAGACATTAGTGTAGTTAACACAACTTTTTGTTCTTATATGTGGATTTCATGTATGAAAACCTCTCATTTAGTATTAAATCTTTACATTGAAACTTTTACAAAAAGTACAGTTGCAAAAGATTGAAACTGCATAATTAAGTTTGTATTTTTACGTATCTTTTGTAATACTAAAGTTAATAAATTCAGAGTGTCGAACAGCTTTTCAATAATTCATCTATTCTAAAGGTTAATTCTTTATTCGTAGCTAATCAGATAAGTTACTTCAAGGTTCTTGTCTACATCGATTGATGTAAAGACAATTAAGACATACAAAAGGGCATGTATAATAATTGCAATTGTTTGGTATTAGAAATCTTTAGTATTGGATTGATTCTTTAGCTAAAGTATTACGCATTTTACGAGCAAAAGCCCTGTTACATTCAGTTAAACGGCATTCACAAGCCCCAAAGCGTGCTGACAGCAATGAAACGTAAAATGTGTGTATTGAAGGCATTTGCTGACAATTTGTAGGTAAAAGTTGTGAGGTTTCAGAAAGTTTATTTTCTGATGACGCATGATATTCAAACAATAATTGCTTTACTGGTGTCATGACTCATGTGTTTAAAACGAAATGCAACAGACGGTCTTCCAGAAGATCCTGGCCATAGTTGCGAAAACTATCAATGTTATTGCACACTATGAAACTCTTGAAACGATGAAGTCATTGTTTTATAAAGATTGCTTTACAATGTTTTTACGACAAGAGGATAGTATTGTAAACAGGAATGTGAGAGCGAAATGCTGCCAAGCGAACGAAGCTGTAAAATTTAATTTAACAACGATGTCAAAAACACTCAAAACGTAAAATTACAAAACAAGTTTGTAAGACATAATATGTGTAAAATTAAGCTTCGGATTTTAAAAGAGGAATAGTGAAAGCACTATAAAGCAAACACAAAGCATCTTAATCGACTTCCAAAGGCGCTAAGAACAACGGGAGTTAGACCCGATCGTTAAACAAGACAATTCGTCGTTTAGCCAGGAACAATTTTAAATCTTGGCCAAAAAAGGGTGTTTAAAACTGTAACTACACTGTAAGAAATGATTGGTAAAAATAACCATATGATTGGTTACAGCAACCATAAAAATATTAGTTAAAGTGGTTAAATGCATCTGATGAACCTGAAATTGTCTCATGAACCTGAAAAATTGTCTCATGAACCTGAAAAATTCAAGTGACTCAACGGGATTCGAACCCATCGATTGTTGGCTGGTCATGGTTTTTGGTATAAACATTTCTTCAATGTCTTTTATATAGAGCCCTCCAATGCCGATTCAATGTTTCTAGGGTAACTGCTATGCAGAATCTGTTCAAGTTTTGAGGGCATCAGGAAAAGTAACAGGTCTTCTGTTTAAACTTGTGGGAGAAGGTATGGATGACACTAACACTCAGTATGACTCACTCACTCAACATTTCCACCCTTCACTCAACGTTGTCCCACCCTTCACTCAACGTTGTCCCACCCCTTCACTCAACGTTGTCCCACCCTCACTCAATGTTGTCCACCTTCACTAACGTTGTCCCACCCTTCACTGTTGTCCACCCCTTCACTTGTTGTCCCACCTTTACTCCATTTTGTCCACCCACTCCATTGTCCATCCTTTCCTCAACGTTGTCATTACCTCATCCCTTTACTCAACGTTGTCCACCTTTCTCAACATTGTCCACCCCTTCCATTGTCCCCTTCACTTTGTCCACCTTCACTCCACGTTGTCCATTCCTCCATTCCTTTTCCACTCGTTGTCCACCCTTCCATTTTGTCCATTCCACTTCCATTGTCCACCCTTCCATTTATTGTCCATCCTTTCCTTTGTCCATTCCATCCTTCCATTTGTCCACTCCATTTGTTGTCCATTGTCCACTTTATTCCTTTTGTCCACCCTTCACTCCATTCCACTCCATTCCACCCTTCACGTTGTCCACCCTTCACTTCCACCCTTCACTCTTGTCCACTTTTTGTCCACCCTCACTCATTGTCCCACCCTTGTTGTCATTCACCTCATCTCCTTTACTTTCATCCACCCTTCACACAACGTTGCTCATTACCTCATCTCCTTTACTCAACATTGTCCACCCCTTCACACAACGTTGCTCATTACCTCATCCCCTTTACTCAATATCACCTCGCTCTTACATAGTCATTATTTAATTTCCGTCACGTTGTTCAGTGAATATATTTCACTACTTTTCATTTAAACATTTTTCATCACCTTTTCCCATTTCTATACGTTAAAAAATTTCTTCCTTCAGGAAACAGCTTCGGTACATTACTTCGCTACATTTTATCAGTGTTTTAAGCATTGAAAGTGAGGAAGTGCAAATTAAGCCTCAATTTCGATGACACTCCACCTAGATTGCACAGCAGACGTCATCAAACAGCGCGATTTTGGGTCAATGCGAGTAAAGACGTCATACTGTATTGTTTTACCCTCTAGCCGGCCATATCCTCAAGAAGTCTGTATCTCAAACAAAGGTAAATCCGGGCCTGATTACAGGGAAAGATAGCGCTCCAGTTTTATTCATTTTAATGATTATTTTGAAACTCAATGCGTAAACCGTATGGCATGGGGGTGAGTGGGGTGGCAGAGGAGGCAGGTCCTTTTGGTGTTGCGGTTCTGTTCAGTTTAGTGGTTCCGCTCTTCCGGGTTTGTCGCTTCTAGCTCAGAGTTGTTTTCCTCCTAATCTCAAGTGAACTCAATCGATGAACTTTCATCGTTTGGCCAAAAACGAATGAAAGCGATTATAAATTTTAACGTTTCGCTGGTTTATCTTTTGATCGGATAATTTCGTCTCTTTGCGAAGGAATTTTGATATTGAATTATTTGTAAATCTATTGAGGAATGGCCGTCCGTCCAAATGATTACGAAAGTGGATACGAAGAATCGAGATTTAAGACTGCTGTTGATGAAAACTTTTATTGTTCAATTTGTTTCAACGTTGTTAAGGAAGCCAGAATGTGTCAGCATAACGAACACATCTTTTGTCGTTCTTGTATTGAAGAACATCTACGAGTTAATGCACAAAGATGTCCTCAATGTCAAGAGCGTTTGACTGCAGCTACCCTTCATCCAGCGCGTGTTATAAATAATATGATTTCTAAGTTAAAGATCAATTGCAACTACGCTAATCGTGGTTGTCCTGAATTTATAAATGTGGAAGATCTTGAAAAACATGTTAAAAATTGTGGCTTTGCTCCAGTGTTGTGTTCTAATGAGCGTTGTGACAAGGAGATAAACAAACGAGACAAGATTAAACATGAAACTGAGTTATGTGAATATAGAAAGACTGCTTCTCACTACTTTGAAGAGATTAAAAAAATGTTTCAACAAAGTTTTAAAGATCAAGATGACAAAGTCAAAATGCAAATTAATGAAATAATTCGAGTAAATAGAAAAATGGATGAAGATAGGGCTGAAATGCATCGAAAATTTACTAATGTATGTGGTCAATATGTTGAAATACGTAAAGAAATGATGGAATCAAGGAAAGAAATAAAAGAAGTTCAACAAAATCTTTCTACTGTGACCAAAGAAATGATGGAATCAAAGAAAGAAATAAAAGATGTTCAACAAAATCTTTTTACAGTGAACCAAATAATGATGGACTCAAGGAAAGAAATGATGGAATCAAAGAAAGAAATAAAAGATGTTCAACAAAATCTTTTTACAGTGAGCCAAATAATGATGGAGTCAAGGAAAGAAATGATAGAATCAAAGAAAGAAATGATGGAATCAAAGAAAGAAATAAAAAATGTTCAACAGAATTTTTTTGCAGTGAGCAAAATAATGATGGAATCAAGGAGAGAAATGATGGAAGTAAAAAATGAAATAAAAAATGTTCAACAGAATCTTTTCACAGTGACCAAAGAACTGATGGAGTCAAAGAAAGTAATGCTGGAATCAAGAGTGCCTACAAAAGATGTTCAACAAAATCTTTTTACAGTGACCAAAGAAATGGAAAAAATGAAAGCCACAATGCTTCTAATGTTTGAAAAGATAAATAAGCAACTAGATCAAACATTGATATCACCAATTAGTAAAATGATAAACGTAGTAACCAGGGATATTTTGGTTGCTGGAGGCTCCTTAAAGAGTGTTGAAATATTTTCTTGCAAGGAAACAAAATGGTTTAATATTGCAACAATGGAAAATGAACACTGGTGGGTCATCATTCATTTATAATGATAATTTATTTGTTGTTGGAGGATTTGGCTGCAAGTCAATGGAAACTTTGAATCTTAAACAGATACCCTTGACTTGGAAGACATTTTCTGGAGAGTTTCCTTATAAATGTAAGGGTCATCAAACTGTTGTTTGTAAACAACATATCCTTTTCATTGGAGGACACATTGTTGGCAAAGGAAAATCTGATCTTATCTATGAAATACGAATTACAGGTACAACATCTCATGTTTTTAAAGAGTTGTGTCATATGCCTGAATCACGAAAGAACCATGGAGCTGAGGCTGTTGATGATAAAGTTCTTATATTTGGAGGATGGGGAAAAGATAGCAAAGTTTTATCCAGTGTTTTGGAGTTTGATCAAAGGACTCTTACATTTAAGCAAATGCCTCCATTACCTCATCCATTGGCTGGAATGGCAACAGTTCAATGGAGAGATCAAGTTGTTCTTCTTGGAGGTTATGATGGAAGAGAAAAGTTGAACAGTGTTTTCATGTATGACAGTAAGACAGGTACCATTACAGTCCTACCATCCATGTTGGAAAAAAATCGATGTTGTGCAGTTATAACAGATGATACAATTGTTGTCATGGGAGGTATGAGTGATGAAGGTAATTATCTTAAATCAGTAGAGTGTTTCAAAATGGGAAGCAGTTCTTCATGGACATATCTTCCTTCAATGAATGAAACACGTGAAGAAGCCATTGCTGAAGTTTTACCCTTTGGTCAAGAGTATGTATAAGCAAGAAAACTGACTGAACTCCTTTACGATAAATAAGTTAAATATGTAAACGTTTAAGGTATATGTAACCATTGATACTTATGATAAACTGTTGGAGTGGTGAGCAACTTCTATATGAAGTGATGATTAAGTTTTTAGATAATGGTATATAGTTTTTTAATTTTTGTGAATTTTTATTCTCCAATTTACGGGGAATTACATGTTTTTTTCCTGGAAATTGATAAAACGAAATATTGAATAATTGAAAACAATATCTCACTGATCTCTATGATATATTCAAGCCAGGAGTAATTACAACGCATGCGCTCAATATTGCCAAGTGTTAATCAAAACAACGAAAATGGCGATGTAAATACGGTGATATAATGTCAAATCAATGTGCCAAATGAATTTTCAGCCGTTCTTTTTTTCTTAAATTCCCCAAAACCTACAGTAAAGATTGTCTGAATCATGCTGGATCTTGAGGTTGTTCCTGAACGCTCCCTTGGCAACGGAGAATGGGAATTTGTTCTTGGTAGTTTAATATATGAACGTTTGAGAACTGTCGTATTTAATGTTGTTGATTTTTCATTTTTGCAAATATGATATCCACAATGAACCTCGAAATACGTTAAAATCCTAGGAATGCCCGTATCGCAGTGTGTTCAAATATTAAAAAGACAATGTACAGTGATAAAGTCTGTACAAGTTATCTATAGTGAAGCGGTATGGCGATGATTTGTGTTTTAGTCGAATTTTGTTCACTTTATATCGTTTTTATATTGTCTATTAATCGGTTTGCTCTTGTCTTTACAGAATCCACTGGCAGTAGATCTCATCCTTAAACTTCCAGATGATGGCATTTGTTTAAAGTTTGATTCATCAGATCAAAGACTCAAGGTATTTACTGCACAAATTTGAATGGTAAATTTCAACTGTTGTTAGTTAACCGCAACCTTTCTGTTGTCTTCTCTGTTACTTTAATGTGAAACATGTTCACGCCACATTATGACATTGTATATTTTTATCGAAAATTTTAAGATCATTGAAGTTTATCACATGAAGAAAGTCAAACTGAAATATTGGTAAAGTCTGTTTTATTTTGGTTATTATAGACCACACTCTCTTATGTAAACAATATAAAGTAAATGGTTTGAACCTGGGAGTATCGTTACATGTTTGTAGATGTAGATCGTCCAGGTTGGTATAGTACTGAGAAGAACTGTTTTTGTTGTTGTTGAGTGACGTTTTGACAACCTTAGCGGTAGTCATCTTCAGAGTCAAAAGAATTGTCGAAATGTCAGTCAACAACAACAAAAACAGTCCTTCTCAGGACTATACCAACATGGACAATCTACATTTACAAACATAAACAATATAAAAAATAATATTTATTGAGTTCTCCACAAAGAGACCTTTCAGAACCAATTTCAAACAAAACAACACAACCAAAATTACTTCATTTGGTGATGAATTTATTAGTAAAATTATCTAATTAACCGGGAGCTATAAACATGTTGGTTGTATAATTATTCCCAATTCTTTGAATGCATTTCCTGCACATTTGTTGATGAAAACTTTTGTCCCTTCAATCCAATTAAATGCCTTTCTCAACATTTTAACAAGCTGTCGAAGTAAGATTTGCATTATTCAAAACAAATCTTTTTTTGTATTTCATGGACATTCTAGTGGTGGGCATTTCAACTCACCTCACCTTGAGCCCACAATCGATCAGATCGACCAATCATTTGGGGCCACACATCCTGGAGGTAGAAACATCCTTTACCTTCCACTCGGTGGCAGAGCAAACTCAATAATTGGGGGAGGGGAGGCACACATGTGCATGTTCTGTTGTATTAAACTCATTTGAAGTCCATTGTTAACACATGCACTTATGAATTTTTGCCCCCCCCCCCTCCAACTAATGAGTTTTCTACGCCACTCCTTCTATTGATGTGTTTATTAATAACTAGCAATGATAACTTCCATATTTTTATCTACAAGTTTATGATTCAAGTCATCAGTTGTTCGAGTTAACTTTCAGAGGAGTCTCGTTTACCTTTCCAATTGACTCAAAATTTGAGGTTTGTTTCATTGAACCAACATTTTTTATAATTTCATTGTTAAATATGTGTTTATGCAAAATTTATGTTCATTTTAATCTCAACAAACTGAATATTTACACTATGTTAGTGCTCTGTGAAAGACATGAAAAGTATTTCTTTGTTTTTCCCGACATGATTGTCATAACTTTGTTATAGTTTAAACTGTATTTAATATTTTTCTGTCAAGATTTTATGCACCACAAATTTTGTTTATAGCCTGACTTTGTTCATGGTCTTGGTTCACTTCGGTTTTCTTCTGGACCTGGAGCACCAGTCGTTTCAAAGATGAGCATCTATAGTGGAAACAGCTTGACCAACAAAACCAAGTATGTTGTCTGTCTGAGGATCACTTTGAAATAAAGTCGAAAATTTACAGTTCACTTCTCGTCTTGTTTTGATGCATATTTTGCAATCTCAAGATGTCTTGCTTCTTTGGAATTTGTTTTATACTATATTTCTTTAAATTGTCGGCTGGTCATGGTTTTTGGTATAAACAGTTCTTCAATGTTCTTTTTTTATATAGAGCCCCTCCAATGCCGATTCAATGTTTCTATGGTAACTGCTATGCAGAATCTGTTCAAGTTTTGAGGGCATCGGGAAAAGTAACAGGTCTTCTGTTTAAACTCGTGGGAGAAGGTATGGATGTCACTAACACTCAGTATGATCTCACCCTCTTCAACTCAACATAATCTCACTCTCTTTACTCAACATTGTCCCACCCCTTTACTCAACGTTACTCATTACCTCATATCCTTTACTCAACATTGTCCCACCCCTTTACTCAACTTTACTCATTACCTCATCCCCTTTACTCAACATTGTCCCACCCTTCTTTCATTCTTGTCCACCACGTTATCCACCCCTTTACTCAACGTTGCTCATTACCTCATCCCCTTTACTCAACATTATCCCACCCCCTTTACTCAACATTCTCCCACACCTTCACTCAACGTTGCTCATTACCTCATCCCCTTTACTCAATATCACCTCGCTCTTACAAAGTCATTATATAATTTCCGTCACGTTTTTCAGTAAATATATTTCAGTACTTTTCATTTAAACATTTTTCATCATCTTTTCCCATTTCTATACGTTAAAAATTTCTTTCTTCAGGAAACAGTTTCGGTACATTACCAGACCTGAATAAAAAGGTCGTTGAAAGAACGGTTTCATTTGGAGACACATGTCAAGTACGTAGACTTTATTATTTTGCAACAAATGTTTCTTCTTTTATTCCAATAGCATAGATCTCCTGTAGGTAAATAAGTTTACTGAACTGACATACTTTTCGGGAGTGTGTTAGAAACTTCACAAACCACAAATACCCATGCGACCAATTGTATCATTCTGTGTTCGCCTACTTACGAACTCTCGAAGTACTTGACTGACACACTGCAACCACTTGCAAACAAATCAAAACACAAGCTACAATCCACTGAAACTTTCATTAACAAATACTGGACAACTATGTACTAGTGTCTTTTGATGTGAATTCACTGTTCACCAGTATTCCACTTAATCTGGCACTTACTTGTACAAAAACCCTCGTTACAAACACCACGGACGCACCGCCATTACCGACAGAAGATATTATGGAGCTACTGGAGCTCTGCCTCACCTCGACTTACTTCCAGTAGAAAGGTACACACTACAAACAATTACATTGGACAGCAATGGGCTCTCCCGTTTCTGTTGTAGTTGCTGAAATTGTAATGCAATCTATAGAGGAACGGGCGCTCACGACTTACAAACATGCACTACCTTTTTGGTTTCGCTACGTAGATGACACAATCACAGCACTACATGCAGACAAAATTGATGACTTCCATACTCACATCAACAAACAGAACAGCCACATACAATTTACCAAAGATGTCGAAGAAAACGGAACTCTTCCTTTTCTCGACTGTTTGGTAAAACATGACAATCAAAAACTACGAATAACAGTTTATTGCAAGCCAACACATACTGACCGACTACTAGACCAATCATCTTACAACCCTACATCACACAAAGCCACCACAATCAGAACATTAAAAAGATTTTGACTCTGAAGATGACTACCGCTAAGGTTGTCGAAACGTCAGTCAACAACAACAAAAACAGTCCTTCTCAGGATTATACCAACTTGGACGATCATCATTTACAAACATGTAACGATACTCCCGGGTTCAAACCATTTACTTTATCACGAAAACAACTATCTCAAACGTGTTTTTGACAAAAACAACTATAACTCTGACTTTATCAAACGCAGCACTTACAAACCCAACGAACCCAACGAAACGAACAACTCAGTGACAACAGCAACGATACCTTACATCAAAGGTACGTCTGAGACTATCTCGCGTATCTTACGACCATACAACATACGTGTCGCACATAAACCAATCACAACGTTACGACAAGTACTAACGAACATAAAGGATGAAGAACAACCCAACGAACGACAAGGTGCAGTTTATAAAATAAACTGCTCCGACTACCACGCCTCCTATATCGGGGAAAGTGGCAGGAACTTAAACATAAGACTTACTGAATACAAACGAGCTACTAAGAAACAAGACAAAACTAATCACATTGCCGAACATCAACGAATCACAAAGCACAACATTGACTGCGACTCGGCATAATGCATTACTTACAGTACTGACTATAGACAACGGCTTACGTTCGAAAGTTGGTATACCAACTTGGAACAAACCCCCCTAAACAGATCACAGCAATTACCGGCATCTTACAAACGACTTATTCACAATACAAACAAACTATCAACTAAAAACATTACACTTCACACTAATTCACAATGACAATACACAATTGACACCCACACATTACAACGAAAAACATCACACCTAAATCACACATCACAACTAAAAATATTTCACTTGACAATAATTCACACTAATTCACAATGACAATACACATTTCCTGTACACACAATACAATGACGTAAGAACCAGATAACAAATACGGCTAACCTGACGTTTACTCCTCATTTGACTCTGAAGATGACTACCGCTAAGGTTGTCGAAACGTCAGTCAACAACAACAAAAACAGTCCTTCTCAGGGCTATACTAACCTGGACGATCTACATTTACAAACATGTAACGATACTCCCGGGCTCAAACCATTTGCTTTAGTGTGTTAGAAGCTACTGAAAAACAATAATTTGTACAAAATTTTCCATTTCAGGATGTCATGACGTGTTTTGGTTCACCTTGTAAAGTATTTTATAAAGCTGAAGATAAGGTGAATGTTTAGCAAAAGTTTCAGTAGAGGCTTTGACGTAAGAAGCTTTTTTAGTTAGCATTCAAGCAGTTTATTTGGTTGCAAGACGTCTATCAGGCGTTCACTAGGTGTTACTGGAGAACAGTGTTTTGAGAAATAGCTCAACAAAATTTACGGCAGTCACGCGTGATTTATGTAATCTCGCGATAGTACAGAAAAATCCCGATATTAATCTTGGGCTTACATTCGATTGTCCATACCTTCTCGTATTATCGATTTAAAATCTGTTATTTTGTTTATTTGACTGTAACGCTGCATACACTACTGCTGTTTTTTATTATAATTTCCGATTAATAATTTTGATGTTTTTTTATGTGCATTATAGCAATATCGTCTTCTCCATCTTTTTTCTCTAGATGCGTATCCATTCTCCCTATACATACAAACTTGATCAATCAAATAGCTCCGACTATTTCTTCAACTACTTTACACTTGGTGTGGTAAGTCGTGAATTTTAGTCTTGGGCCTTTTACTTCCTATTGTGAACAATTGAAGAGTAAATTTTGCTTAATTTCTTTCATCCTGTGATCTTGTCTTTTACTTATTGTTGAAAACATGTTCTGAATCATAAGCGTCTTTTTTATGTAATACATCCATGTTTGTGGGGAAGGCCGGGGAGAGAGAAAGGTTACATGTCAACTACATTTACCCAGGGTCATCGAGAAGAGAGGGGTGAAGTTGTTTATATCTCTCTGTGTTTGTTAATGGTCATATTTCGAAGAAAAGTTTTCCAGACGCGTAGGTTAAAATAAATCATAAAGGCTCATTTCAAATTCAACATACTTTTTCAACTAAGCTCTTGGTTAGAAATTCCTAAATCTTCAATGGGATGTGCTCAAGAGTATTATGAAATGGAAATATATTTTTAGTAAAACGTTCTAACCTTCTCTGGATCTTCTAAAGAAATTTTCTTCGATTTGGAGAGTTGAATGTGCAAGCCATCCTGAGAAACTCTTGAAACCTTTTTTACTCCCCTCCCTACAATGAAACTAAGAGTTAAAAATGATTAGTCGAAATGGCGTTCTTTCTAGGAGGGTTTTTAGTATTTTATTTCTTTTGTAGGACATTTTATTCGATGCGTCATCTCATAAAGTAAAGAAAATGATTTTACACACAAACTTTCCTGGTCATTACAATTTCAACATGTTAGTGTGTCAAATATCTTGACTAATTAATCATTATGTTAAAATATTAATAATCATGAATGACTTACACGTAGTCTGTATAAATTACCTTGCCTTGACTAATGTAATGGATTTTGAATGCTCGCAATGATTGTAAATATGGATTTTATGATATAGGTACCATCGCTGTCAGTTTGTCATCAACATTACTCGTCCTCAAAAGAGTGAACTTGGTAAGAAATCAAAAAAACGCTATGTTGTAGTCAGTCAAGTGTATGTTATACTGTAGTGAGTCATAGAGAAGTGTATGTTATACTGTAGTCAGTCATCGAGAAGTGTATGTTATACTGTAGTCGGTCATAGAGAAGTGTATTTTTTACTGTAGTCAGTCATAGAGAAGTGTATGTTATACTGTAGTCAGTCATAGAGAAGTGTATGTTATACTGTAGTCAGTCATAGAGAAGTGTATGTTATACTGTAGTCAGTCATAGAGAAGTGTATGTTATACTGTAGTCAGTCATAGAGAAGTGTATGTTATACTGTAGACAGTCATAGAGAAGTGTATGTTTATACATGTTGTCTTTACAATGCGCGTACCCTTTTTTATCTTTTGTCTAGTTGATTTAGGACAAGAAGAACAGTTTGAAATCAATCCCTGTACCAAGGTATTTACATATATTTCACTCAGATGTATGTTTTACTAATGTACTTATATGGTATTAAAAATATCTCTTGTGTGAGCTCATTACTTTTTTATATTACAGTGGGATTGTGTACAAAACTTTTTGGGAAAAACAGTAGAAGCACCAGTTGTTGTAAACAGGTATTCCTAACTTGTTTACACCATCTTTATTTTCAATCATATTATACACCACCTACTATGTATAACTCTTCGTTTTAAGATCTTCGACAACGAACACCTCGAATCCTTTTGGCTCAACTTTCTGTTATTGTCTTCAACATATGATCTTTGAGGTGATATTTTGTTTTGACCAGCAGAGGCTGGTTTATATTTTTTAAACTTCGAGTTTCGTTCTGTAATGATGTATTTAGGTTTTAGTATCAAGTTTCTGTAGTTAGAACTCCGAGCTTGTTTTTTTTGTTGCAAAACAAAAATGAAACGAAGGATATTCGTTTTATTTTTGCAAAATTTCATCTTGGAAAATTTTTCGAAATAATTGTTTTTGAAAACCATTCCAGTGGCTGCCATCTATTTATTACTTTCATACGTAGATTCCAATTTCGCACACCTCAAAATTGAAATTCAACCACGACACCTATCGCATTTTCATTTGAAATACTTAGCAGTTACAGCCCTAAACATGGACTGTATTATTGATGACGTCAGTTCATATCAAGAATACAAAGTTCTCAGACATAAAATTTCCAGTTTTTCATTGTAAGTGGAAACTAGAAATGCAAAATTTTGTTGAAGCTTAATAATTGTTTGTCATATTTATGTCATTTTAGCCAGTTAATAGCAAGAAACTTACCACATTGCTTTCGTACAAGTATCAAGACAAATCTTAAATGAGTCACCTACAGTAATGGTGAAGTTTCCAAATTCTTGCAATTTTACAATGCATATAAAGTATGTCACGTTTTAAATTTTGCTGCGTATAATAATAATGGCAGTAATAACGAAAATTGATATTAGTTTGATGTAGTTTTAAGAAGTTCATTGAACTTAGTGTTATTGGGGTAAACCACTGGGTGCTAGCGCATTATGTGAACGCTACTTATGAAACATATTTACGTAGGGTGACTGTTTTGGGATAACCACTAATGGGGTTACCGTACCTCCATGTAAATAGTCTCTAAGAAAATTGCTTTTATATATTTCATTGGAAATAGTCAAAACAAATTCAACGCATAAGTTAATGATGTAAGCAAACAAGGTAATATATTTGAAAAATACCATTTATATAAATAACGTGTAAATATATAATTCTTAATCGGTGAGCAATGTTTGTGATAGACGTGTGCTGTATATAGTATTTTATGATACAACTTGCAATATACAGTTTATATATCATTAAAGTGAATTAGTGGAGAAATAATTTCTCGACAAGCTTTAAAGTTTTCAACATTTAACTTTACATATTTATCATCAAGTGTAAGCTACATAAATTTTTAGTAAGTTATTACGTTTGATGAACGTTTTCTTGCTTATACATACTTTTGTCCAATAGGTAAAACTTCGGCCATAGACAAGTGTCGTGGCTCGTTCATTGAAGAAAGATGTGTCCATGAAGAACTTTTTCCCATTTTAAAACAATCCACTGAATTTAGACTATTACCTTTATCATTCACACCTCCCATGACAACAATTGTATCATCTGTTATAACGGCACAACACCCACGTCTCTTTTCCAACATGGATGGTAAGACTGTAATCTTACCTTTTTTGCTGTCATACATGTTAACACTGTTCAATGCTTCTCTTCCATCATTACCTCCAAGAAGAACAACTTGATCTCTCCATTGAACTGTTGCCATTTCAGTCAATGGATAAGGTAATGGAGGCATTTCCTTAAATGTAAGAGTCCTTGGATCAAACTCCAAAACACTGGACAAAGCCTGCCAATCTTTTCCCAATCCTCCGAAAATAAGAACTTTATCATGAACAACAACAGCTCCATGGCCCCAACGTGGTTCAGGCATATGACACAACTCTTTTAAAACATGAGATGTTGTACCAGTAATCTTTATTTCACTGATCAAATCTGATGCTCCTTTCCAATAAATCTGTCCTCCAATGAAAAGGATTTGTTGTTTATAAACAACAGTTTGATGACCCCAATATTCATAAGGAAGCTCTGCAGGAAATGTCTTCCATGTGAAAGGAAACTGTTTAAAATTCAAAGTCTCTATTGACTTGCAGTTCTCTCCTCCAACAACAAATAAATTATCATTATAAATAAATGTTGAAGCATTGCTGTGCGCATTTTTCATTGATGCAATCTTAAACCATTTCTTCTCCTTCCATGAAAATATTTCAGCACTTGAGGAACCACGTGGGTAACCTCCAGCAACCAAAATATCACCTTTTACAGAGCTCATCACCATTTCAATTGATGATGGTAATGTTTGAACAAGCGGTTCATTTATATTCATCTTTTCCAACATTTGAAACATAACAGTTTTAATTTCTTTCATTTCTTTGGTCACTGCAGAAAGATTTTGTTGAACATCTTTTATTTCTTTCCTTGATTCCATCATTTCTTTGGTCACTGCAGAAAGATTTTGTTGAACATCTTTTATTTCTTTCCTTGATTCCATCATTTCTTTGGTCACTGTAGAAAGATTTTGTTGAACACAATTTATTTCTTTCCTCGATTCCATCATTTCTTTGGTCACTGTAGAAAGATTTTGTTGAACACAATTTATTTCTTTCCTTGATTCGTTCATTTCTTTGGTCACTGTAGCAAGATTTTGTTGAACATTTTCTACTTCTCTTCTAGATTCCTTCATCTCTTTCTGTATTTTTGTACACTGAGATGTCAATGGTTTCACTGATTCTTTTACTTCAATAAATTTTTCGTGTATTATCCTGCTTAAGTTGTTCATTTGCATTTCCATTTTGTCTTCAAAACTTCGTTGAAACATTTCGCTAATCTCTCGAAAGTCGTGAGAAGCAATCTTTCTGTATTCACATAATCCAGTTTCATGTTTAATCTTGTCTCGTTTGTTTATTTCCAGACCACAACGTTCATTAGAACACAACACTGGAGCAAAGCCACAATTTTCAACATGTCTTTCAAGATATTCGACATTTATAAATTCAGGACAACTACGACTGGCGTAGTCGCAGTTGATCTTTAACTTTGAAATCATATTATTTATAACACGCGCTGGATGAAGCGTAGCTACAGTTAAATCATCTTGACATTGAGGACATCTTTGTGCATTAACTCGTAGATGTTCTTCAATACATTCACGACAAAAATTGTGTTGATTATGGCACATTCTGGCATCTTTCATGACATTCAGACAAATGGAACAGTAAAAATTTTCATCAACAACAGTCTTAAATCTTGATTCTTCATATCCACTTTCATAAACATTAGGACGACAAGCCATTTCATACGTCTTCATATACAATTTAATATCAAAATTGTAGTACAGCTGTTAATGAGAAAATTCTTCACTTGAATGATACAAGGGTAAAACTTTCTTACAGTCTTACCTTACCTCAAAAGACAAAATTTTGATATAGGGCTATCAATTAAGTTCTATAAGACTCAATGGGGCTATCCCATATTTTACATTTACAACGCGTTCTGCGCATGTCGTGTTTCATGACGTTACAGCAGTAAAAAAACAAAAGTTCTGAGTCATCGCAATTTCTCCATATATTCTTATACAACAGCTAAAGACGATAGAAAAATTATATTACAACTTTTGCTTTTGAGGAAAACATTCTGAAATATTCTACATTAAAGGACACATGCAAGATAGAAGACAACTTTATTTTATTGTAATGCCTACGGCGTGAAAATAAGACGTACCAAATTTCAAAGTCGTCCGCAAAATATTTCAAAAGATATTTAGGATTATAGTCGATAAAAACACGATATTCGATGACCATTGCTAAAACGCCGTGAGATTGTTGAAGTCTGGGAACTGGGAATGAATGACGTTTTAGTTGACATAAACAAGCATTGTTCTTACATCGTTGTACGACTAGCACAACTTTCGGTAGTTTGCTAGTTATTGTTTTTTATTTAACAAAAGTTAATGGATTCTTCTGAAGAAGAAGCCGATTATGATATTCTCATCAATAACAATGAGGTACAGCCTTACATGTTTGAGCCTTTGGCCAACGCGCAAGGTGGTCATACTAATGACAATTCTTTGTCATCGGAAGATGAATACATTCACAGAATTGGAAATGTTGAATGGTTAGTTGCATTTTATTGATGTTTCATTGTTTCTCCCAAAGTAAAAAAAATGTTTTTATCTTTTAGGTGCGAGTGTTGCTTTTGTGTGGTGATGAGTACAGGATGGGAAAGTATATGTTGCCAAGAGGTAAACAATACTGATCCTCTGATACATGGCGATCATATTTGCATCACACAAGAGGAAGAGTTTGCCACAGTGTGTACAAACGAAGCTGTCATAAAAACAGCTATGGTCGTGTACACACATGACATTGGACCTATACCTGAGAGTGAAGAAAACGAGTAAATATTACCTTAATTACGTGTACGTCGAGAAGTGTATAATGCCGATAAGTATCCTTAGACAAAATTTTGTATCTTTCAAAGAACATTACGCTACACGGCGTACCGACAGTGGACGGCTTGGGTGCATGGCAGGTTGGGAAAAAAGTACAGACTACCCATACCTTCTTGTGCTGTGGACAAAATCCGGAAAGCATTTCCTTCGCCTTCTGGAGAATACAAAGGATTTGAATATGTTCAACACTACTGAATGGTATGGCTTATGGTGTATGACAAAGTCTGTTCATTTGTAATTATGTTTATTTCATGTGGAACGTTATTTCTATTTTCTTTTTATTTATAAAAGCGACATTTATGTTGCTTAATGGCTTCAGCTTTGCTGATTTTTGATTTGTGGCAAGTCAATGGCACAGGTATTTCATTCACTCCAGCGACATCAAGAGCTTTGGACAGTGTTGGATTAATGCGTCTGCAGTACAAAACTTCTTTCATCAAGTCCTTAACATATCCTGAAAAACAAATCATTATTTATGTTGGTTTTGCATTGCACTTTGAGAAAAAGTAAGTTTATTTTTCTGTGCTAACCATAAGTGCTGTCAATTTTCACTGGTTTGATAACCTCTTGTTCTTCTTTTGACTTTGAATAAGCCACTCTCCAAATCAATGCCTCTTCTGTTTGCCCATCATTCTTCGTTTTCTGAGCTTTATTTCCATTCTCATTGAAATGAAGAGCAGCAATAAACAATCTACAAATGAATGTTAAGTTTATGTTTACAACTATTGCAACTTATTGCTTTTGCAATGATGACTTTTTTAAGTAATCCTACAGAAGTTTTTTTTTATATTACCTTGCTTCCATTGATCTGTAGAAAAAATGAGTATGTTTTGGTGCAAAAAGAATTACCACTCGGTGGAAACCTTTGATGGATGAAGTCTGCTTTTGATAACTGAGTTCTCTATTATCTGTAATGAGATATTTGGACTTAACAATAGAAGACAGCTCAACATAAGCTTTTTAACCTAAGATCAGAAGTTAGTTAACAAAAAAAGAGAATGTTGATATTACTTTGAAATTTATTCGCTTACAATACCTTTTTTTATCCACATTCTAGGCTCTAACATATCATGTTCACATTTTGGGAATACATCACTATGTCCCTCATGGATGTCACATATATGGTTGAGAACTGACAACCACTTTGCCTTGACAAGTTCTTCATCACCATTGCTGGAAGCAGCACACCAGTATACATGGTTGGAAATTGATTGGGCCCAATCTGACAATAATTTGTAACCACTTTTTTTTGATGTTGCCCAAATTTTCTTTTTGATTCCTGTTGGATTTTGATTATGGATGAAATGTGTAAAAGGTTGGTTTGTTATGACAATCTGTGCGTTTTTCAAAATCAAGCAAGTAGTGCAAGTAGTGCTTGATTTTGATCTTTGTTTTGACATGTAGGATTTGATTTGAGCATGTCTGTCTGTGGTCATTGACTTCACCTTCATCCCACTTTCATCAAACTTTGCCAGACATCTTTTTAATTCCTCAAGTTCCGTTGCTCCAGAGTTGGTCACTTCATTGGACTGTTTAACATGTAATTATGTGAGTATTCTAACCACGTTTTACATACATTTGTTGAAGAATTGTTACCTGAACAAGTTGTGTGTCTAAAATGTTGTTAGATTCCAAATCCATGCAGCTATATGACCCATACTTGGCACAATATCCAGGCAAATCACATCTTCCATTTCTTTCAAGGTTAATGTTCCTTTTGTTAATTTATTGTTAAAGCAGAAACAAAACAACATATATTTAATTATTTAAGTTACATAATGAGCGTTGTCCTAAACCATGCGGTATTGAGCAGAACAGAAGATAACAATTAGCATACAATAAGAAGTGCTTACCAGATCATGTGACTAGTACTATGATCAGATATCTTATACTTAGTTTAATACACATATAATGTATCGCCATTCCTAACACCTTTCTCT
This sequence comes from Xenia sp. Carnegie-2017, assembly GCF_021976095.1. NCBI lineage: Eukaryota > Metazoa > Cnidaria > Anthozoa > Malacalcyonacea > Xeniidae > Xenia > Xenia sp. Carnegie-2017. The sequence goes on from NW_025813469.1 coordinate 12,896,579, forward strand.
GATTGATTCTAGAAGATGCTTTTGGTGCATATGCCAAACATTTGAAACACTGCATGGGTATTAAATACGCTGTTTTAATATAGCTATATGTGCGCTCCGACAGAAATTGTATGCCTGAGTGACGAAGGAATTGAAGAACTTTGCTGGGGCTACTACCACTAAACAAGATTCTGGCAGCAAAGACCAAGTTACCCAAAGGCATTCGTCCATGCAGAGGTTGGCTATTCCAGTCTCTAACATAACCACAATGACATTTTGCAAGTACGTTAACCATACTACCAGTCGTTTTGATCGCAATGGAACAACTTTCACCACAACATGGGCATTGACTCACTGTCTCAGGCAACTATCAAACACTATGTATTTTCTCTCATTTTGAACGTTGCGCACAACTATTTCGAACCCATTCCTTTAGTTGTTTTACTACTTTGACAAAATCAAAAACAAAATTAAGTTTAAAGAAAGTGTACAAAAAATGAATGCTGAATGAAGTAGAGATAGAACTTAATATATTATTTCGCATTAGTCATAGTCCCATTTGTTTTTTTTAAATAAGTGGACTATTACATAAAATATGATTTAAAATAGCAACTGAACATTAAGAAAAATGAATAATTATCCTTAAAATGTAAAAAACACCGTTTATGTAGAAAATTTTGTTTTTGTTTCACTTTCAATATTTATCAGGTCCTAGTCTTTCTCCCAGTAGACCGTGTGATAAATGTAGTTTTGATGGATGGAAACCATTATGAAAACGACTTGATTATGACCGCGTGAAATTTGAGAATTTAAACGAGCAATGTTTTTGAAATATTTGTTACTTCACTTCAAATTTTGAATATCCGAGCGAAATTTTCTGCCTATGTTAAAGATATACAGATATATAGAGTTGTAGTGAAGGTGAATGGCACCGAAAAGAAAGCGAGAAGTCCCAAAGAAGGTTGGCAGGCAGAGTCAAAGGAAGTAAACTGCACATTTTGCCCTATTGCGGTATTAAATACATCCATGTCGATTGATGAGCAAGAAAATAAATTGAACGATTATATAGAAGATTTTCTACTCCAAGGTAAATTTGTGAACAAAATTGTGTATTATCATCGACTGTTCATGGAATTATTAAGGATAAAAATAATAATAAAATTTGAAATCAGCTGTTGATTAAATTCAAACCTCCCATGTTGTTATTATTTTCAAAACCGTATTTTGTACCCACGAAGAAATTTTGGAGTTCACCCTAAACTGAGGTGTATATCATCAAGATTACGTCTGCTTTGACATAAAAAAATTTACATGGTTTTGTCTACAAATAATGCACAAGAATTAAGTCGATACATTAAGTGTTGTTATGGATGAAGTAACCAATCATCCGCTGAAGATGATTGTGATTTTAGGCATATGTATTTGTATTTCTACAGTAAAGAGCAGGCTTGAAAGAATATTAAAATGCATTCAAAAAACCAAAGCACAGACTGCAAATGCTTATAAGAGTCCAAGCATTAAAGTTGTTAAGGTATTGAAATTATATTGGATTATCTTTTCTTGTAAATGACTTATATGGCTCACCACCATATAAACGTCTGTGTCATACATCAAGAGATAAGTAGGTCCAATGTAAATGACTTATATGGCTCACCACCATATAAACGTCTGTGTCATACATCAAGAGATAAGTAGGTCCAATGTAAATTAAACCAACTCTTTACTTGTCACTTTTAGAGCTGCATGTGAAAAAGAATACAGTTTTTAGTCTGTTACGAGTACTGTATGCTGTTTTGTTTGTGATGAAATAATACAATGTTTGGTATTTTAGGACAAGTCTTTCATTACCTAAGCACAACCAGTGGTGTCTAAACTAGATCCCATCCTTCAAGATCATTGGCATATCCAGGTTTGCAAGTTTTTTTCCAGCTTTTCCACTACATCAATATATCATTCCAGGTCTTGAAATGTTGTTTTACCTTTTTCTAAATGTATAAATGAAATTCAAAGAATTTCTAAGTGAGTACAGTGTTTAGTCAAACAACCTGACTGAAAATCTGATATATAATAACATTTGCAAATCTTGCTGTTTTTGAGAAATTCTGTTACACCATTGATATCTCTATAAACTTGGGGCACCTCTGTCACTACCTTCAAAATAATTAACCAATAGGTGACTAAAATATAGAATGCAAACAGATAGCATATTATGTATATACTTAACATTTATATCATCACATATTTGTAGAAAGAGTTTCATTGGGACAATAATCTCATTATTCTATGCAACTTGTGGTTCCTGGCAGATTTTCAGAAGTGTATACCTTGTAGACTTTTATCATAGAATTTTATGATTGAAGGCTAAAAAAAATTGAAAAGTAATCTTCACATTGTAACTCAACCAATACCTTCAATACTCAGTAATATAAAGGCCCTCGCTGGCCTTTCCGTCGTCTTCGTGAAAACAGCTAAATACATTATTTTGCATGGCAATTTCAGCGAATACATAATTAATTGATGTGTGTTCCGTTTTTTGGGACACCTGTAGATGGACCTCTTCTGGTATCAGTTACTCTTTCTATGATATAATTTTGTTCTTTTTATAGACAACGCAGGAAATGTTGATTAAGCCATTACTGCGCAGGTACGTACGTACGTAGATGATCCTTTAAGTCTGTGAATGTGACACATTTGAACAAGCTCATTGATTTGTCAGCTCATTGATTCTCCTCAGTGTCGTCGGAGGAGAAGTTTACATGTCAACTACATTCACCCAGGGTTGTCGGTAGGGAAGTTTACATGTCAACTACATTCACCCAAGGTCGTCGGTGGGAAGTTTACATGTCAACTACATTCACCCAAGGTCGTCGGTGGGAAGTTTACATGTCAACTACATTCACCCAAGGTCGTCGGGGAAGTTTACATGTCAAATACATTCACCCAAGGTCGTCGGTGGGAAGTTTACATGTCAACTACATTCACCCAAGGTCGTCGGGGAAGTTTACATGTCAAATACATTCACCCAAGGTCGTCGGTGGGAAGTTTACATGTCAACTACATTCACCCAAGGTCGTCGGGGAAGTTTACATGTCAACTACTTTCACCCAAGGTCGTCGGGGAAGTTTACATGTCAAATACATTCACCCAAGGTCGTCGGTGGGAAGTTTACATGTCAACTACATTCACCCAAGGTCGTCGGGGAAGTTTACATGTCAACTACATTCACCCAGGGTCGTCGGTAGGAAGTTTACATGTCAACTACATTCACCCGGGGTCGTCGAAGGGAAGTTTATATGTCAACTACATTCACTCAGGGTCGTCGAAGGGAAGTTTATATGTCAACAACATTCACCCAAGATCGTCGGAGGAGAAGTTTACATGTCAACTACATTCTCCCAGCGTCGTCGAAGGGAAGTTTACATGTCAACTACATTCACCCAAGGTCGTCGGAGGAGAAGTTTACATGTCAACTACATTCACCCAGGGTCGTCGGGAGGAAGTTTACATGTCAACTACATTCACCTAGCGTCGTCGGGGAGTTTACACGTCAACTACATTCACCTAGGGTCGTCGGGGAAGTTTACATGTGAACTACATTCACCTAGGGTCGTCGGGGAGTTTACACGTCAACTACATTCACCTAGGGTCGTCGGGGAAGTTTACATGTCAACTACATTCACCCAGGGTCGTCGGGGAGTTTACACGTCAACTACATTCACATAGGGTCGTCGGGGGAAAGTTTACATGTCAACTACATTCACCTAGGGTCGTCGGGGAGTTTACATGTCAACTACATTCACCCAGGGTCGTCGGGGAAAGTTTACATGTCAACTACATTCACCCAAGGTCGTCGGGGAAGTTTACATGTCAAATACATTCACCCAAGGTCGTCGGTGGGAAGTTTACATGTCAACTACATTCACCCAGGGTCGTCGGGGAAAGTTTACATGTCAACTACATTCACCCAAGGTCGTCGGGGAAGTTTACATGTCAAATACATTCACCCAAGGTCGTCGGTGGGAAGTTTACATGTCAACTACATTCGCCCAAGGTCGTCGGAGGAGAAGTTTACATGTCAACTACATTCACCCAGGGTCGTCGAAGGGGAAGTTTACATGTCAACTACATCCCTCCAGGGTCGTGGAAGGGAAGTTTACATGTCAAATAAATTCACCCAGGGTCGTCGGAGGAGAAGTTTTCATGTCAACTACATTCACCCAGGTTCGTCGGGGAAGTTTGCATGTCAACTACATCCACCCAGGGTCATCGAAAGAGAGTTTACATGTCCGCTACATTGACCCAGGGTCGTCGTTGGGGAATTTTAAATGTCAACTATATCCACCCAGGTTCGTCGGGGGGGAAGTTTATATGTGAACTACATCCACCCAGGGTCATCGAAGGGGAATCATCTTTTAATAATGATTGTTTAGAAAGTTTACAGAATGTTTGTCCCTTGTCATTTTTTCATTTAGATTATGCAGAACAACCCTATTGCATCCGTTACATTGTATCAAGACAAATCTTAGATGATTCGTTGCTGTATGAGTTTGAAGCTTTCTCAAATGTTTTAGAGAATCGTTAACAAGAACAACAAGACTTAAAGATAAGTAGATAAGTTTACGTTACGAAAGAAAACAAATGCGGAAAAATGGCAAGAATATAAAATAGTTCTTGATTATTGAACAGTTATTCATACAGTTCAACGTCCTTGACAGATGGCTTTTATTAGCTATCTCTCATGGCTCAAAGCTTCTTTGTTTCTTCTCGGGCGTTATTTTGGCGCGACTTGCATGTTATCAAATTTGTTTCCTTGCGGTTTTTCTGAATCCACTCATGGATTATTAGATACATAGAATATGCTTTAGCATGGCGACTTTGCATTAAGAAAAATAAATATTTATTCAAGGTACATAAATTCAAATAGTGTTTGATAAAAAGTAAGCGTTGTATGACAGGAAACCGAGTATAAAGACTCTCATACACACGGGAATTTAGACACTGTAGCTAATCATGGGAGCGTAAGTACTAAACATTTCTCACATATGCATCGTCATACTAACTTTACATGGAATTTAAATTTTGATATAATTGAAAAGATTCTCAGCTATTATTAAAATATCAACTTGGTAAACTGAGGGACATGTTGCTCGTAAAAAATATGGATCTTCTCCTAATTGTGCGTTGTAAGCGTTTTTTCCAAGGAATACTAAATTTCACGGTGTAGCAAAAATAACTGTGACAGTCTCGTCACTGTAATGGTTCAAATGACTGAAAAATTACAGTCCATAGAATTGATAAAGGCCAAATGCAGCTGAAAGGCCAAAAAAGACAAAATCTAGTTATTGGCTGCAGAAGAGCCAGATTACCAACCCTAAATATGGCGACTATATTATTGATGACGTCACGTTCACACAAAGAATACAAACAAAGCAAATTTCTTAAACATGAGATATCCTCGTTATCTTCTTGACAATTCATGATTCAATATGTCTAAACGGAAACTCAAAGGGCAGTAAAATTTTCAGTCTGAAACTGCACTTACAATTTGTGATATTATACTATTTTACCCAGGAAATGGCTAGAAATTTATGCTTATGACATGTATTCGACAAGGATACTCGTCGTTGGCCGTCCAAGCAAAGCACATCAATGGCTAATTTTGCATTTTGCCCATGCATAAAGTATCTAAATTTCGCTGCGTATAATGATAATGGCCGTGCTAACGAAAATTGGAAATTTTAAAATCATAAGCTACGGAACTATCAGATTTTAGGGATAACTTAGCTTTTGATTGCAGTTATTCAACTGCTTTGGCCATTGTGAACTGCAATTGACTTAAATGTTACATCTTTGTAGATGTATATCCAGTCGTTGACTGTTGGTGCTCGTATTGACTGACGTTTCGACATTCTTTGCGGTAGTCACTTTTAGAAAACTTGTCGATTTGCATAAGTGATATATTTATTTCATAGTTGCTATAGTCTTTGTGTCTCATTTTTGTTTCACTTTCATTGTCGATAATCATTGTCGTTTGATGCAAAATTGATGTCTTCTCTTACATTGCATGCGATTTCTGTAAATGGGACTAAGATTTCGGACAAATTTTTATGAAAAACAATTGACTTTACAAAAAGCTACCTGTACTATTACTTCCTGCTATAACAGAAAACGCACAGGAACATGAAATTAATTTGTTCTACACATATTTATGATACAACAGGCAACACGCTAGCTCTTGTAATAAGTGAATGTCGATGGACTTTCTTCATTGGATGGAAAGCTGAAAAAACAGACAATGGCAAAGTCGAAGTTAAGCCAATTGAAAATTTCGAAAGTTGGAATGAAGTGTTGAAACGGACCTGGGAGACATACTGTCTTTACACTTTCTCTCTCCCAAGCAACCACTACTCAATTCAGTTTGACGAAAGATTGTTTCTGAGCACTCACATTTATACCAACTTGGGGCAAGGACGTCTTTCTTACTTGAGCTACATAGTAAATGAGCAAAATTACACCGACATAACCAACAAAATAAAGTAATCTTGTCATTTGCTATACCAACCGTTCTCTCTTTGAAATTTGAATACCATAATTCTTCAAAATTTTGTTTAAAGGCTTAGGTGTAAATGGCCAATACGGGCGGACCAACTTCTGTAAACAATCTCGACAAAAGATTTACCTCTACAAAGTAGCTACAAACGTAGTAAAAATTGATGCAGTTGACAGCTTCATCAACCATATGAAAAGTACTAAAAACATTTTCTTTGTTATAAAAAAAATCCTGAGCCATGAATAACAAACATCATGATCAACGTAATATACTTCATACACTCTTGCTATAAAGTGAGAGCATAATCAGAGAATGATATCCAGTGAGCATGTGACGCGTTTCAGCCAATGAGAAGCTTTACCTAAACATGATGTAAGCACGTGAACAAGAACACATATCATGCACTGAGAGTACGGAGAGCAATAAAAGAAAGAAAATTTTGTTTTCAAATTTGTATATCACGTGCCAAAATACGAACTCCTTCCAATTACCCATTGAACTAAAATGCATTGAACTCTATTTGTAATAGATAAGCCTAATAATATTTTGAAGCCAAATTTTACACCCAGACGTGCGAGATTACATGCAGACATGCGTTTGTAGTCAGTCAATTTTCACTCCGCGAGAGAATCTCGAAATACTTACCACGCTTGTCTGGGTGTAAGATTTGGCTTCAATTATTTGCTTCAGATAGCGTTTCATGTATTTTAGTTCAATGCAATTACCTGACGGCTACCTTATGAAAATGTACGTCAAATCACGTCTCCAAAAGGATGGAATTTTTTATTGCATTCGTTGCGCACAACTATTTAGAACCCATTCCCCTAAATGTTTGACTACTTTGTCAAACTCAAAATCAAAATCAAGATTAAAGAAAGTGTACATACAAAATTCTATCAAACATTTTAAAAACCAAACATAAACAATCGAGTCTTTAATGCAGATGAAGTAGAGATAGAACTTAATACATTATCTCGCATTAGTCATAGTCTCGCATGTAGTAAATTTTGTTTTTGTGTCACTTTCAATATTTATCAGGTCCTAGTCTTTCTCACTGAAGACCGTGTTACAAATGTTGTTTTGATGGATGGAAACCATTATGAAAACGACTTGATTATGACCGCGCGAAATTTAAGAATTTAAGCGAGCAATGTTTTTGAAATATTTGTTACTTCACTTCAAATTTTGAATATCGGAGCAAAATTTTCTGCCTATGTTAAAGCTATACAGATATATAAAGTTGCAGTAAAGGTGAACGGCACCGAAAAGAAAGCGAAGTCCCAAAGAAGGTTGGCAGTCAGAATCAAAGGAATTAAACTGCACATTTTGCCGTATTACGGTATAAAATACATCCATGTCGATTGATGAGCAAGAAAATAAATTGAACGATTATATAGAAGATTTTCTACTGAAAGGTAAATTTGTGAACAAAATTGTGTATTATCATTGATTGTTGATGTAATTATTAAGGATAAAAATAATAAAATTTGAAATCAGCTGTTGATTTAATTCAAACCTCCCATGTTGTTATTATTTTCAAAACCGTATTTTGTACCCCCGAAGAAATTTTGGAGTTCACCCTAAACTGAGGTGTATATCATCAAGATTACGTCTGCTTTGACATAAAAAAATTTACATGGTTTTGTCTACAAATAATGCACAAGAATTAAGTCGATACATTAAGTGTTGTTATGGATGAAGTAACCAATCATCCGCTGAAGATGATTGTGATTTTAGGCATATGTATTTGTATTTCTACAGTAAAGAGCAGGCTTGAAAGAATATTAAAATGCATTCAAAACCAAAGCACAGACTGCAAATGCTTATAAGAGTCCAAGCATTAAAGTTGTTAAGGTATTGAAATTATATTGGATTATCTTTTCTTGTAAATGACTTATATGGCTCACCACCATATAAACGTCTGTGTCATACATCAAGAGATAAGTAGGTCCAATGTAAATGACTTATATGGCTCACCACCATATAAACGTCTGTGTCATACATCAAGAGATAAGTAGGTCCAATGTAAATTAAACCAACTCTTTACTTGTCACTTTTAGAGCTGCATGTGAAAAAGAATACAGTTTTTAGTCTGTTACGAGTACTGTATGCTGTTTTGTTTGTGATGAAATAATACAATGTTTGGTATTTTAGGACAAGTCTTTCATTACCTAAGCACAACCAGTGGTGTCTAAACTAGATCCCATCCTTCAAGATCATTGGCATATCCAGGTTTGCAAGTTTTTTTCCAGCTTTTCCACTACATCAATATATCATTCCAGGTCTTGAAATGTTGTTTTTACCTTTTTCTAAATGTACGCCAAATGAAATTCAAAGAATTTCTAAGTGAGTACAGTGTTTAGTCAAACAACCTGACTGAAAAATCTGATATATAATAACATTTGCAAATCTTGCTGTTTTTGAGAAATTCTGTTACACCATTGATATCTCTATAAACTTGGGGCACCTCTGTCACTACCTTCAAAATAATTAACCAATAGGTGACTAAAATATAGAATGCAAACAGATAGCATATTATGTATATACTTAACATTTATATCATCACATATTTGTAGAAAGAGTTTCATTGGGACAATAATCTCATTATTCTATGCAACTTGTGGTTCCTGGCAGATTTTCAGAAGTGTATACCTTGTAGACTTTTATCATAGAATTTTATGATTGAAGGCTAAAAAAAATTGAAAAGTAATCTTCACATTGTAACTCAACCAATACCTTCAATACTCAGTAATATAAAGGCCCTCGCTGGCCTTTCCGTCGTCTTCGTGAAAACAGCTAAATACATTATTTTGCATGGCAATTTCAGCGAATACATAATTAATTGATGTGTGTTCCGTTTTTTGGGACACCTGTAGATGGACCTCTTCTGGTATCAGTTACTCTTTCTATGATATAATTTTGTTCTTTTTATAGACAACGCAGGAAATGTTGATTAAGCCATTACTGCGCAGGTACGTACGTACGTAGATGATCCTTTAAGTCTGTGAATGTGACACATTTGAACAAGCTCATTGATTTGTCAGCTCATTGATTCTCCTCAGTGTCGTCGGAGGAGAAGTTTACATGTCAACTACATTCACCCAGGGTTGTCGGTAGGGAAGTTTACATGTCAACTACATTCACCCAAGGTCGTCGGTGGGAAGTTTACATGTCAACTACATTCACCCAAGGTCGTCGGTGGGAAGTTTACATGTCAACTACATTCACCCAAGGTCGTCGGGGAAGTTTACATGTCAAATACATTCACCCAAGGTCGTCGGTGGGAAGTTTACATGTCAACTACATTCACCCAAGGTCGTCGGGGAAGTTTACATGTCAAATACATTCACCCAAGGTCGTCGGTGGGAAGTTTACATGTCAACTACATTCACCCAAGGTCGTCGGGGAAGTTTACATGTCAACTACTTTCACCCAAGGTCGTCGGGGGGAAGTTTACATGTCAAATACATTCACCCAAGGTCGTCGGTGGGAAGTTTACATGTCAACTACATTCACCCAAGGTCGTCGGGGGGAAGTTTACATGTCAACTACATTCACCCAGGGTCGTCGGTAGGGAAGTTTACATGTCAACTACATTCACCCGGGGTCGTCGAAGGGAAGTTTATATGTCAACTACATTCACTCAGGGTCGTCGAAGGGAAGTTTATATGTCAACAACATTCACCCAAGATCGTCGGAGGAGAAGTTTACATGTCAACTACATTCTCCCAGCGTCGTCGAAGGGGAAGTTTACATGTCAACTACATTCACCCAAGGTCGTCGGAGGAGAAGTTTACATGTCAACTACATTCACCCAGGGTCGTCGGGAGGAAGTTTACATGTCAACTACATTCACCTAGCGTCGTCGGGGGGAGTTTACACGTCAACTACATTCACCTAGGGTCGTCGGGGAAGTTTACATGTGAACTACATTCACCTAGGGTCGTCGGGGAGTTTACACGTCAACTACATTCACCTAGGGTCGTCGGGGAAGTTTACATGTCAACTACATTCACCCAGGGTCGTCGGGGAGTTTACACGTCAACTACATTCACATAGGGTCGTCGGGGGAAAGTTTACATGTCAACTACATTCACCTAGGGTCGTCGGGGAGTTTACATGTCAACTACATTCACCCAGGGTCGTCGGGGAAAGTTTACATGTCAACTACATTCACCCAAGGTCGTCGGGGAAGTTTACATGTCAAATACATTCACCCAAGGTCGTCGGTGGGAAGTTTACATGTCAACTACATTCACCCAGGGTCGTCGGGGAAAGTTTACATGTCAACTACATTCACCCAAGGTCGTCGGGGAAGTTTACATGTCAAATACATTCACCCAAGGTCGTCGGTGGGAAGTTTACATGTCAACTACATTCGCCCAAGGTCGTCGGAGGAGAAGTTTACATGTCAACTACATTCACCCAGGGTCGTCGAAGGGAAGTTTACATGTCAACTACATCCCTCCAGGGTCGTGGAAGGGGAAGTTTACATGTCAAATAAATTCACCCAGGGTCGTCGGAGGAGAAGTTTTCATGTCAACTACATTCACCCAGGTTCGTCGGGGAAGTTTGCATGTCAACTACATCCACCCAGGGTCATCGAAAGAGAAGTTTACATGTCCGCTACATTGACCCAGGGTCGTCGTTGGGGAATTTTAAATGTCAACTATATCCACCCAGGTTCGTCGGGGGGGAAGTTTATATGTGAACTACATCCACCCAGGGTCATCGAAGGGGAATCATCTTTTAATAATGATTGTTTAGAAAGTTTACAGAATGTTTGTCCCTTGTCATTTTTTTTCATTTAGATTATGCAGAACAACCCTATTGCATCCGTTACATTGTATCAAGACAAATCTTAGATGATTCGTTGCTGTATGAGTTTGAAGCTTTCTCAAATGTTTTAGAGAATCGTTAACAAGAACAACAAGACTTAAAGATAAGTAGATAAGTTTACGTTACGAAAGAAAACAAATGCGGAAAAATGGCAAGAATATAAAATAGTTCTTGATTATTGAACAGTTATTCATACAGTTCAACGTCCTTGACAGATGGCTTTTATTAGCTATCTCTCATGGCTCAAAGCTTCTTTGTTTCTTCTCGGGCGTTATTTTTGGCGCGACTTGCATGTTATCAAATTTGTTTCCTTGCGGTTTTTCTGAATCCACTCATGGATTATTAGATACATAGAATATGCTTTAGCATGGCGACTTTGCATTAAGAAAAATAAATATTTATTCAAGGTACATAAATTCAAATAGTGTTTGATAAAAAGTAAGCGTTGTATGACAGGAAACCGAGTATAAAGACTCTCATACACACGGGAATTTAGACACTGTAGCTAATCATGGGAGCGTAAGTACTAAACATTTCTCACATATGCATCGTCATACTAACTTTACATGGAATTTAAATTTTGATATAATTGAAAAGATTCTCAGCTATTATTAAAATATCAACTTGGTAAACTGAGGGACATGTTGCTCGTAAAAAATATGGATCTTCTCCTAATTGTGCGTTGTAAGCGTTTTTTCCAAGGAATACTAAATTTCACGGTGTAGCAAAAATAACTGTGACAGTCTCGTCACTGTAATGGTTCAAATGACTGAAAAATTACAGTCCATAGAATTGATAAAGGCCAAATGCAGCTGAAAGGCCAAAAGACAAAATCTAGTTATTGGCTGCAGAAGAGCCAGATTACCAACCCTAAATATGGCGACTATATTATTGATGACGTCACGTTCACACAAAGAATACAAACAAAGCAAATTTCTTAAACATGAGATATCCTCGTTATCTTCTTGACAATTCATGATTCAATATGTCTAAACGGAAACTCAAAGGGCAGTAAAATTTTCAGTCTGAAACTGCACTTACAATTTGTGATATTATACTATTTTACCCAGGAAATGGCTAGAAATTTATGCTTATGACATGTATTCGACAAGGATACTCGTCGTTGGCCGTCCAAGCAAAGCACATCAATGGCTAATTTTGCATTTTGCCCATGCATAAAGTATCTAAATTTCGCTGCGTATAATGATAATGGCCGTGCTAACGAAAATTGGAAATTTTAAAATCATAAGCTACGGAACTATCAGATTTTAGGGATAACTTAGCTTTTGATTGCAGTTATTCAACTGCTTTGGCCATTGTGAACTGCAATTGACTTAAATGTTACATCTTTGTAGATGTATATCCAGTCGTTGACTGTTGGTGCTCGTATTGACTGACGTTTCGACATTCTTTGCGGTAGTCACTTTTAGAAAACTTGTCGATTTGCATAAGTGATATATTTATTTCATAGTTGCTATAGTCTTTGTGTCTCATTTTTGTTTCACTTTCATTGTCGATAATCATTGTCGTTTGATGCAAAATTGATGTCTTCTCTTACATTGCATGCGATTTCTGTAAATGGGACTAAGATTTCGGACAAATTTTTATGAAAAACAATTGACTTTACAAAAGCTACCTGTACTATTACTTCCTGCTATAACAGAAAACGCACAGGAACATGAAATTAATTTGTTCTACACATATTTATGATACAACAGGCAACACGCTAGCTCTTGTAATAAGTGAATGTCGATGGACTTTCTTCATTGGATGGAAAGCTGAAAAAACAGACAATGGCAAAGTCGAAGTTAAGCCAATTGAAAATTTCGAAAGTTGGAATGAAGTGTTGAAACGGACCTGGGAGACATACTGTCTTTACACTTTCTCTCTCCCAAGCAACCACTACTCAATTCAGTTTGACGAAAGATTGTTTCTGAGCACTCACATTTATACCAACTTGGGGCAAGGACGTCTTTCTTACTTGAGCTACATAGTAAATGAGCAAAAATTACACCGACATAACCAACAAAATAAAGTAATCTTGTCATTTGCTATACCAACCGTTCTCTCTTTGAAATTTGAATACCATAATTCTTCAAAATTTTGTTTAAAGGCTTAGGTGTAAATGGCCAATACGGGCGGACCAACTTCTGTAAACAATCTCGACAAAAGATTTACCTCTACAAAGTAGCTACAAACGTAGTAAAAATTGATGCAGTTGACAGCTTCATCAACCATATGAAAAGTACTAAAAACATTTTCTTTGTTATAAAAAAAATCCTGAGCCATGAATAACAAACATCATGATCAACGTAATATACTTCATACACTCTTGCTATAAAGTGAGAGCATAATCAGAGAATGATATCCAGTGAGCATGTGACGCGTTTCAGCCAATGAGAAGCTTTACCTAAACATGATGTAAGCACGTGAACAAGAACACATATCATGCACTGAGAGTACGGAGAGCAATAAAAGAAAGAAAATTTTGTTTTCAAATTTGTATATCACGTGCCAAAATACGAACTCCTTCCAATTACCCATTGAACTAAAATGCATTGAACTCTATTTGTAATAGATAAGCCTAATAATATTTTGAAGCCAAATTTTACACCCAGACGTGCGAGATTACATGCAGACATGCGTTTGTAGTCAGTCAATTTTCACTCCGCGAGAGAATCTCGAAATACTTACCACGCTTGTCTGGGTGTAAGATTTGGCTTCAATTATTTGCTTCAGATAGCGTTTCATGTATTTTAGTTCAATGCAATTACCTGACGGCTACCTTATGAAAATGTACGTCAAATCACGTCTCCAAAAGGATGGAATTTTTTATTGCATTCGTTGCGCACAACTATTTAGAACCCATTCCCCTAAATGTTTGACTACTTTGTCAAACTCAAAATCAAAATCAAGATTAAAGAAAGTGTACATACAAAATTCTATCAAACATTTTAAAAACCAAACATAAACAATCGAGTCTTTAATGCAGATGAAGTAGAGATAGAACTTAATACATTATCTCGCATTAGTCATAGTCTCGCATGTAGTAAATTTTGTTTTTGTGTCACTTTCAATATTTATCAGGTCCTAGTCTTTCTCACTGAAGACCGTGTTACAAATGTTGTTTTGATGGATGGAAACCATTATGAAAACGACTTGATTATGACCGCGCGAAATTTAAGAATTTAAGCGAGCAATGTTTTTGAAATATTTGTTACTTCACTTCAAATTTTGAATATCGGAGCAAAATTTTCTGCCTATGTTAAAGCTATACAGATATATAAAGTTGCAGTAAAGGTGAACGGCACCGAAAAGAAAGCGAGAAGTCCCAAAGAAGGTTGGCAGTCAGAATCAAAGGAATTAAACTGCACATTTTGCCGTATTACGGTATAAAATACATCCATGTCGATTGATGAGCAAGAAAATAAATTGAACGATTATATAGAAGATTTTCTACTGAAAGGTAAATTTGTGAACAAAATTGTGTATTATCATTGATTGTTGATGTAATTATTAAGGATAAAAATAATAAAATTTGAAATCAGCTGTTGATTTAATTCAAACCTCCCATGTTGTTATTATTTTCAAAACCGTATTTTGTACCCCCGAAGAAATTTTGGAGTTCACCCTAAACTGAGGTGTATATCATCAAGATTACGTCTGCTTTGACATAAAAAAATTTACATGGTTTTGTCTACAAATAATGCACAAGAATTAAGTCGATACATTAAGTGTTGTTATGGATGAAGTAACCAATCATCCGCTGAAGATGATTGTGATTTTAGGCATATGTATTTGTATTTCTACAGTAAAGAGCAGGCTTGAAAGAATATTAAAATGCATTCAAAAAACCAAAGCACAGACTGCAAATGCTTATAAGAGTCCAAGCATTAAAGTTGTTAAGGTATTGAAATTATATTGGATTATCTTTTCTTGTAAATGACTTATATGGCTCACCACCATATAAACGTCTGTGTCATACATCAAGAGATAAGTAGGTCCAATGTAAATGACTTATATGGCTCACCACCATATAAACGTCTGTGTCATACATCAAGAGATAAGTAGGTCCAATGTAAATTAAACCAACTCTTTACTTGTCACTTTTAGAGCTGCATGTGAAAAAGAATACAGTTTTTAGTCTGTTACGAGTACTGTATGCTGTTTTGTTTGTGATGAAATAATACAATGTTTGGTATTTTAGGACAAGTCTTTCATTACCTAAGCACAACCAGTGGTGTCTAAACTAGATCCCATCCTTCAAGATCATTGGCATATCCAGGTTTGCAAGTTTTTTTCCAGCTTTTCCACTACATCAATATATCATTCCAGGTCTTGAAATGTTGTTTTTACCTTTTTCTAAATGTACGCCAAATGAAATTCAAAGAATTTCTAAGTGAGTACAGTGTTTAGTCAAACAACCTGACTGAAAAATCTGATATATAATAACATTTGCAAATCTTGCTGTTTTTGAGAAATTCTGTTACACCATTGATATCTCTATAAACTTGGGGCACCTCTGTCACTACCTTCAAAATAATTAACCAATAGGTGACTAAAATATAGAATGCAAACAGATAGCATATTATGTATATACTTAACATTTATATCATCACATATTTGTAGAAAGAGTTTCATTGGGACAATAATCTCATTATTCTATGCAACTTGTGGTTCCTGGCAGATTTTCAGAAGTGTATACCTTGTAGACTTTTATCATAGAATTTTATGATTGAAGGCTAAAAAAAATTGAAAAGTAATCTTCACATTGTAACTCAACCAATACCTTCAATACTCAGTAATATAAAGGCCCTCGCTGGCCTTTCCGTCGTCTTCGTGAAAACAGCTAAATACATTATTTTGCATGGCAATTTCAGCGAATACATAATTAATTGATGTGTGTTCCGTTTTTTGGGACACCTGTAGATGGACCTCTTCTGGTATCAGTTACTCTTTCTATGATATAATTTTGTTCTTTTTATAGACAACGCAGGAAATGTTGATTAAGCCATTACTGCGCAGGTACGTACGTACGTAGATGATCCTTTAAGTCTGTGAATGTGACACATTTGAACAAGCTCATTGATTTGTCAGCTCATTGATTCTCCTCAGTGTCGTCGGAGGAGAAGTTTACATGTCAACTACATTCACCCAGGGTTGTCGGTAGGGAAGTTTACATGTCAACTACATTCACCCAAGGTCGTCGGTGGGAAGTTTACATGTCAACTACATTCACCCAAGGTCGTCGGTGGGAAGTTTACATGTCAACTACATTCACCCAAGGTCGTCGGGGAAGTTTACATGTCAAATACATTCACCCAAGGTCGTCGGTGGGAAGTTTACATGTCAACTACATTCACCCAAGGTCGTCGGGGAAGTTTACATGTCAAATACATTCACCCAAGGTCGTCGGTGGGAAGTTTACATGTCAACTACATTCACCCAAGGTCGTCGGGGAAGTTTACATGTCAACTACTTTCACCCAAGGTCGTCGGGGAAGTTTACATGTCAAATACATTCACCCAAGGTCGTCGGTGGGAAGTTTACATGTCAACTACATTCACCCAAGGTCGTCGGGGAAGTTTACATGTCAACTACATTCACCCAGGGTCGTCGGTAGGAAGTTTACATGTCAACTACATTCACCCGGGGTCGTCGAAGGGAAGTTTATATGTCAACTACATTCACTCAGGGTCGTCGAAGGGAAGTTTATATGTCAACAACATTCACCCAAGATCGTCGGAGGAGAAGTTTACATGTCAACTACATTCTCCCAGCGTCGTCGAAGGGAAGTTTACATGTCAACTACATTCACCCAAGGTCGTCGGAGGAGAAGTTTACATGTCAACTACATTCACCCAGGGTCGTCGGGAGGAAGTTTACATGTCAACTACATTCACCTAGCGTCGTCGGGGAGTTTACACGTCAACTACATTCACCTAGGGTCGTCGGGGAAGTTTACATGTGAACTACATTCACCTAGGGTCGTCGGGGAGTTTACACGTCAACTACATTCACCTAGGGTCGTCGGGGAAGTTTACATGTCAACTACATTCACCCAGGGTCGTCGGGGAGTTTACACGTCAACTACATTCACATAGGGTCGTCGGGGGAAAGTTTACATGTCAACTACATTCACCTAGGGTCGTCGGGGAGTTTACATGTCAACTACATTCACCCAGGGTCGTCGGGGAAAGTTTACATGTCAACTACATTCACCCAAGGTCGTCGGGGAAGTTTACATGTCAAATACATTCACCCAAGGTCGTCGGTGGGAAGTTTACATGTCAACTACATTCACCCAGGGTCGTCGGGGAAAGTTTACATGTCAACTACATTCACCCAAGGTCGTCGGGGAAGTTTACATGTCAAATACATTCACCCAAGGTCGTCGGTGGGAAGTTTACATGTCAACTACATTCGCCCAAGGTCGTCGGAGGAGAAGTTTACATGTCAACTACATTCACCCAGGGTCGTCGAAGGGAAGTTTACATGTCAACTACATCCCTCCAGGGTCGTGGAAGGGGAAGTTTACATGTCAAATAAATTCACCCAGGGTCGTCGGAGGAGAAGTTTTCATGTCAACTACATTCACCCAGGTTCGTCGGGGAAGTTTGCATGTCAACTACATCCACCCAGGGTCATCGAAAGAGAAGTTTACATGTCCGCTACATTGACCCAGGGTCGTCGTTGGGGAATTTTAAATGTCAACTATATCCACCCAGGTTCGTCGGGGGGGAAGTTTATATGTGAACTACATCCACCCAGGGTCATCGAAGGGGAATCATCTTTTAATAATGATTGTTTAGAAAGTTTACAGAATGTTTGTCCCTTGTCATTTTTTTTCATTTAGATTATGCAGAACAACCCTATTGCATCCGTTACATTGTATCAAGACAAATCTTAGATGATTCGTTGCTGTATGAGTTTGAAGCTTTCTCAAATGTTTTAGAGAATCGTTAACAAGAACAACAAGACTTAAAGATAAGTAGATAAGTTTACGTTACGAAAGAAAACAAATGCGGAAAAATGGCAAGAATATAAAATAGTTCTTGATTATTGAACAGTTATTCATACAGTTCAACGTCCTTGACAGATGGCTTTTATTAGCTATCTCTCATGGCTCAAAGCTTCTTTGTTTCTTCTCGGGCGTTATTTTTGGCGCGACTTGCATGTTATCAAATTTGTTTCCTTGCGGTTTTTCTGAATCCACTCATGGATTATTAGATACATAGAATATGCTTTAGCATGGCGACTTTGCATTAAGAAAAATAAATATTTATTCAAGGTACATAAATTCAAATAGTGTTTGATAAAAAGTAAGCGTTGTATGACAGGAAACCGAGTATAAAGACTCTCATACACACGGGAATTTAGACACTGTAGCTAATCATGGGAGCGTAAGTACTAAACATTTCTCACATATGCATCGTCATACTAACTTTACATGGAATTTAAATTTTGATATAATTGAAAAGATTCTCAGCTATTATTAAAATATCAACTTGGTAAACTGAGGGACATGTTGCTCGTAAAAAATATGGATCTTCTCCTAATTGTGCGTTGTAAGCGTTTTTTCCAAGGAATACTAAATTTCACGGTGTAGCAAAATAACTGTGACAGTCTCGTCACTGTAATGGTTCAAATGACTGAAAAATTACAGTCCATAGAATTGATAAAGGCCAAATGCAGCTGAAAGGCCAAAAGACAAAATCTAGTTATTGGCTGCAGAAGAGCCAGATTACCAACCCTAAATATGGCGACTATATTATTGATGACGTCACGTTCACACAAAGAATACAAACAAAGCAAATTTCTTAAACATGAGATATCCTCGTTATCTTCTTGACAATTCATGATTCAATATGTCTAAACGGAAACTCAAAGGGCAGTAAAATTTTCAGTCTGAAACTGCACTTACAATTTGTGATATTATACTATTTTACCCAGGAAATGGCTAGAAATTTATGCTTATGACATGTATTCGACAAGGATACTCGTCGTTGGCCGTCCAAGCAAAGCACATCAATGGCTAATTTTGCATTTTGCCCATGCATAAAGTATCTAAATTTCGCTGCGTATAATGATAATGGCCGTGCTAACGAAAATTGGAAATTTTAAAATCATAAGCTACGGAACTATCAGATTTTAGGGATAACTTAGCTTTTGATTGCAGTTATTCAACTGCTTTGGCCATTGTGAACTGCAATTGACTTAAATGTTACATCTTTGTAGATGTATATCCAGTCGTTGACTGTTGGTGCTCGTATTGACTGACGTTTCGACATTCTTTGCGGTAGTCACTTTTAGAAAACTTGTCGATTTGCATAAGTGATATATTTATTTCATAGTTGCTATAGTCTTTGTGTCTCATTTTTGTTTCACTTTCATTGTCGATAATCATTGTCGTTTGATGCAAAATTGATGTCTTCTCTTACATTGCATGCGATTTCTGTAAATGGGACTAAGATTTCGGACAAATTTTATGAAAACAATTGACTTTACAAAAGCTACCTGTACTATTACTTCCTGCTATAACAGAAAACGCACAGGAACATGAAATTAATTTGTTCTACACATATTTATGATACAACAGGCAACACGCTAGCTCTTGTAATAAGTGAATGTCGATGGACTTTCTTCATTGGATGGAAAGCTGAAAAAACAGACAATGGCAAAGTCGAAGTTAAGCCAATTGAAAATTTCGAAAGTTGGAATGAAGTGTTGAAACGGACCTGGGAGACATACTGTCTTTACACTTTCTCTCCCAAGCAACCACTACTCAATTCAGTTTGACGAAAGATTGTTTCTGAGCACTCACATTTATACCAACTTGGGGCAAGGACGTCTTTCTTACTTGAGCTACATAGTAAATGAGCAAAAATTACACCGACATAACCAACAAAATAAAGTAATCTTGTCATTTGCTATACCAACCGTTCTCTCTTTGAAATTTGAATACCATAATTCTTCAAAATTTTGTTTAAAGGCTTAGGTGTAAATGGCCAATACGGGCGGACCAACTTCTGTAAACAATCTCGACAAAAGATTTACCTCTACAAAGTAGCTACAAACGTAGTAAAAATTGATGCAGTTGACAGCTTCATCAACCATATGAAAAGTACTAAAAACATTTTCTTTGTTATAAAAAAAATCCTGAGCCATGAATAACAAACATCATGATCAACGTAATATACTTCATACACTCTTGCTATAAAGTGAGAGCATAATCAGAGAATGATATCCAGTGAGCATGTGACGCGTTTCAGCCAATGAGAAGCTTTACCTAAACATGATGTAAGCACGTGAACAAGAACACATATCATGCACTGAGAGTACGGAGAGCAATAAAAGAAAGAAAATTTTGTTTTCAAATTTGTATATCACGTGCCAAAATACGAACTCCTTCCAATTACCCATTGAACTAAAATGCATTGAACTCTATTTGTAATAGATAAGCCTAATAATATTTTGAAGCCAAATTTTACACCCAGACGTGCGAGATTACATGCAGACATGCGTTTGTAGTCAGTCAATTTTCACTCCGCGAGAGAATCTCGAAATACTTACCACGCTTGTCTGGGTGTAAGATTTGGCTTCAATTATTTGCTTCAGATAGCGTTTCATGTATTTTAGTTCAATGCAATTACCTGACGGCTACCTTATGAAAATGTACGTCAAATCACGTCTCCAAAAGGATGGAATTTTTTATTGCATTCGTTGCGCACAACTATTTAGAACCCATTCCCCTAAATGTTTGACTACTTTGTCAAACTCAAAATCAAAATCAAGATTAAAGAAAGTGTACATACAAAATTCTATCAAACATTTTAAAAACCAAACATAAACAATCGAGTCTTTAATGCAGATGAAGTAGAGATAGAACTTAATACATTATCTCGCATTAGTCATAGTCTCGCATGTAGTAAATTTTGTTTTTGTGTCACTTTCAATATTTATCAGGTCCTAGTCTTTCTCACTGAAGACCGTGTTACAAATGTTGTTTTGATGGATGGAAACCATTATGAAAACGACTTGATTATGACCGCGCGAAATTTAAGAATTTAAGCGAGCAATGTTTTTGAAATATTTGTTACTTCACTTCAAATTTTGAATATCGGAGCAAAATTTTCTGCCTATGTTAAAGCTATACAGATATATAAAGTTGCAGTAAAGGTGAACGGCACCGAAAAGAAAGCGAGAAGTCCCAAAGAAGGTTGGCAGTCAGAATCAAAGGAATTAAACTGCACATTTTGCCGTATTACGGTATAAAATACATCCATGTCGATTGATGAGCAAGAAAATAAATTGAACGATTATATAGAAGATTTTCTACTGAAAGGTAAATTTGTGAACAAAATTGTGTATTATCATTGATTGTTGATGTAATTATTAAGGATAAAAATAATAAAATTTGAAATCAGCTGTTGATTTAATTCAAACCTCCCATGTTGTTATTATTTTCAAAACCGTATTTTGTACCCACGAAGAAATTTTGGAGTTCACCCTAAACTGAGGTGTATATCATCAAGATTACGTCTGCTTTGACCTAAAATAATTTTACATGGTTTTGTCTACAAATAATGCACAAGAATTAAGTCGATACATTAAGTGTTGTTATGGATGAAGTAACCAATCATCCGCTGAAGATGTTTGTGATTTTAAGCATATGTATTTGTATTTCTACAGTAAAGAGCAGGAGTGAAAGAATATTAAAATGCATTCAAAAAGCCAAAGCATAGACTGCAAATGCTTATAAGAGTCCAAGCATTGAAGTTGTTGAGGTATTGAAATTATATTGGATTATCTTTTCTTGTAAATGACTTATATGGCTCACCACCATATAAACATCTGTGTCATACATCAAGAGATAAGTAGGTCCAATGTAAATGACTTATATGGCTCACCACCATATAAACGTCTGTGTCATACATCAAGAGATAAGTTGGTCCAATGTAAATTAAACCAACTATTTATTTGTCACTTTTAGAGTTACATGTGAAAAAGAATACAGTTTTTAGTCTGTTACGAGTACTGTATGCTGTTTTGTTTGTGATGAAATAATACAATGTTTGGTATTTTAGGACAAGTCTTTCATTACCTAAGCACAACCAGTGGTGTCTAAACTAGATCCCATCCTTCAAGATCATTGGCATATCCAAGATTGCAAGTTTTTTTCCAGCTTTTCCACTACATCAATATATCATTCCAGGTTTTGAAATGTTGTTTTTACCTTTTTCAGAATATACGCCAAATGAAATTTAAAAAATTTCTAAGTGAGTACAGTGTTTAGTCAAACAAACTGGCTGAAAAAGCTGATATGCAATAACATTTGCAAATCTTGCTGTTTTTGAGAAATTCTGTTACACCATTGATGTCTCTATAAACTTGGGGCACTGTGTCACTACCTTCAAAATAATTAACTAATAGGTGACTAAAATATAGAATGCAAACAGATAGCATATTATGTATATACTTAACATTTATATCATCACATATTTGTAGAAAGAGTTTCATTGGGACAATAATCTCATTGTTTTATGTAACTTGCGGTTCCTGGCAGATTTTCA
The DNA here is from genome assembly GCF_021976095.1 of Xenia sp. Carnegie-2017. Classification (NCBI taxonomy): domain Eukaryota; kingdom Metazoa; phylum Cnidaria; class Anthozoa; order Malacalcyonacea; family Xeniidae; genus Xenia; species Xenia sp. Carnegie-2017. The sequence goes on from NW_025813469.1 coordinate 12,919,520, forward strand.
GAGGTGTATACCTTTTAGATTTTTATCATAGAATTTTATGATTGAAGGCTAGATAAAATTGCAAAGTAATCTTCACATTGTAACTCAACCAATACCTTCAATACTCTGTAATATAAGGCCCTCGCTGGCCTTTCTGTCGTCTTTGTGAAAACAGCTAAATACATTATTTTGCATGGCAATTTTAGCGAATACATAATTAATTTATGTGCGTTCCGTTTTTTGGGACACCTGTAGATGGACCTTTTCTGGTATCAGTTACTCTTCCTATGATAGAATTTTGTTCTTTTTATAGACAACGCAGGAAATGTTGATTGAGCGATTACTGCGCAGGTGCGTACGTACGTAGACAATCTTTTAAGTCTGTGAATGTGACACATTTGAACGAGGTCATTGATTTGTTCTCTGACGTACAGAGAATTTGTTCATGAAAGTGAAATTTGTTTTCATACTTGTAAAACACTTTACTGTCCCCGAGATCTTGTATTTTTAACAAAAAGTACGTACGATGTGTTGATCTTTTGAGACTCCCAAATTATTTAGCGTTGATGAAATATCGGAGACGAGTCTTCGATACAAAGTTTCCAAAGCATGACAGACTTCACTTTGCCATAATTCCTTTACCACCTTTCCGTGATTTTGTTTGTCTGTAGGTGACAGCGTACATAACAGAGCTTCAAGCATCAGGATCAATGACTGACAACATGTCTGTTAAGTCAAGGTTAGGATGAACTGTTATAATTTGTGTTTGTCAACAACCATATGTGATGTTTTGTCTTCAAGAGTGACGGACGCTGAAGGAAGGAGAAAGTCACTATCTTACGTACGTATATTGATAATTTTATATTTGATAAAGAATGAGTAACACAACGAGTTACGACACCATGTAAATTGATTGAAATGGTTAGACACAATCCTCCCCCCACCTCGTAGCAAATCTGCCGAAGCAAAGTTGGGGGCGGATAACGTTGACAGAGGTATGAATAATTGTTGATATCATGCGAAAAACTAATTGAATAATTGTTTTATCATTCACCTCAACAAACTGAAGTATTATTTTGACTCATCAATTTAAAACATTTCCAAACCTGCCCTTATTTGTAATTGTCAAACGGTTTTTTTGAATTCTTCTTGTTTAAATATGCTGTAAATATGTTCGAAACCAGCTTCGTCGCATTTTTAGTGTTTTCTACACCAATTTTGTTCAAAACCTTTCGCTTACTGTTTTTGGAAACTGTGGTAAACATCACTTTATTTGATTTTTTTCAAATTCGGCTTTTAATGGCGTCAGTCAATAATTGTAGAAACTATTTTTCGTAGATGTGACGTCATACCTACAGATATCGAGAATTAGATCATAGCCAAAGTCACTCGACCAATCAGCGTCCAGTATTTTGACGTTCAAACCTGCCCTTATTTGTAATTGTCAAACGGTTTTTTTGAGTTCTTCTTGTTTAAATAAGCTGTAAATATGTTCAAAACCAGCTTCGTCGCTTTTTTAGTGTTTTAAATTTTGTTCAAAAGCTTTCGCTTATTATTTTTAGAAATTGTAGCAAACATCAATTTATTTGATTTTTTTCAAATTCATCTTTCAATGGCGTCCGTCAATAATTGTAGAAATTATTTTTCATAGATATGACGTCATACCTACAAATATCGAGAATTAGAACATATCCAAAATTACTCGGCCAATCATCGTCCAGTATTTTGATGTTATAATTGCTCACAAAGTTAAAAGCAAACACATGTGTATTACATAAAATGAAACAACATACATATTTTCCAGGTTCAATAACTTTTAAAGTACGTCGTGTATTTGTCGTACAAACACATGCTTCTTTCTTCTTATCTACGTAAATTTTCTTTGGACTTGAAACATCCAATGGAGCAGGTTGTTGAAGTGCTTTTAAAACTGACATAACCAGAGTAAAACTTGGCCTTTTGCATCATCTAACAATGATGTGCTTCGATAACCAGTCCGAGACATTACTGTTTGTTCATCACTGAAAATGTTCCTTTCTTAGAGGGTTGTTGGGCACGTAACCTTTCCAAAATCATTTGAAAATCTTTAACCTTTCATGTCAATGTAATCTACCTCAATCCAATAGAGAACACATGATCGTGCTCTACCCTTACTAATTTGCAGGTAAATGACCAAATCACTAGCAGTTAGTCATCTAAAATATTTCAAAAATTCAAATTCCTTTTCGATTGGTATGAAGAAATGTCTACGATGTCTAAAATTTTAGAAACCCGGGTGTTGAGAGTCTTTGTACTTCTGTCACACAACGCTGGTCTTTCATCAAACATCATAAAATAAACACAATGAAACGCGTGCGCAGATTGGTCTAGAGCTGTGTTTGCATTAGCCTGTGCAAAACACATCTGAGCTCTACCAATCAATTCAATCGTAAAAATTAACCAGTCAATGAGAATTTGCAAATCGATGATGAATAAATTTAAGAGGAAGAAGTAAAATGTTCGTCTGTTTTAAATTATTGTTATTTTATAAAAGAATAAAAAGATGTTTCTCGTCTTTGCACTGACTTATGCAAACCTCTGAGACATTTGTGAGAACTTTCGAGCATGTGCAACACTGGATCTTCGGTCTCAGGCTTGCACTAATCTACTCTCCAGTTCTCCCCAAGGTCTCCTCGGTTTGCATAAGCCTGTGCAAGCACAGTAAACATCTTTTATGTCTTAAATGAAACACATTTCATACTAGGACTCAAAAAGGCAGGCATTAAAAGGAAATCACTTACCTTACCACCTGTTAATAATATGATGACCTTCGGAGCATTGTTGTCCGAGGGCGCAACATCATTGGTCAGCGGTGATCCAGTCATGGGTATCACTCTAAGTAGGAACGGATAATGAAAATGAGTAAAGTGGATAAAGGACGTGGTGAGGGTGATTGGGGGATTACGGTGATGATGGTTTGGGATAAAAATGATGGTGAGGGTTAATGTGTGATAAAGATAATGATGGTTATGGTGATTGTGGCTATGTGAGTTTTGGATAAGACTTTACGTAATATGAATGACAAACCTCTCCCCAGGTTTTGGAACTCTCATACTTTTAACACGTACAATTCACGAGCGAAGTTTTTGTAAAGTTTCATAGCGAAATAACGACACAGATTGTAGTACAAGTTTGGCTCATATTTCAAAATCTATAAATAAAACTTTCTATTTGATCCATACGTACGTTCCCTGATATTACGATATTTACAAAAAGTATGAAGAAGAATTTTTACAATTGGGATATCAAGAACAAGTATGCGCGGGTTATGAGGTGACTGGGGAGCAGACTTTAACATTACACATTAACACATTTAACTTTACATATTTATCATCCAGTGTAAGCTACAAGAATTTTTAGTAAGTTATAACGTTTGATGAACGTTTTCTTGCTTATACATATTTTTGTTCAAAAGGTAAAACTTCGGCTATGGACGAATATCGTATCTCGTTCATTGAAGGAAGATATGTCCATGAAGAACTACTTCCCATTTTAAAACTCTCCACTGAATTAAGTTCTTCACCTTTATCATTCACACCTCCCATGACAACAATTGTATCACCAGTTATAACTGCACAACACTGAGATCTCTTTTTCATCATGGATGGTAAAACTGTAATTTTACCTGTATTACTGTCATACATGATAACACTATTCAATGATTCTTTTTTATCGTCACGACCTCCAAGAAGAACAACTTGATCTCTCCATTGAACTGTTGCCATTTCAGTCAATGGTTGAGGTAATGGAGGCATTACCTTGAATTTAAGAGCCCTTCGATCAAATTCCAAAACACTGGACAAAGCTTTGCTATCTTTTCCCTTTCCTCCAAAAATAAGAACTTTATCATCAACAACAACAGCTTCATGGTCATACCGTGGTTCACGCATATGACACAACCCTTTCAAAACATGATATGCTGTACCAGTAATGTGTACTTCACTGATCAGATCAGATATTTCTTCGCCTGCAATACATCCTCCAATGTGAAGGATTTGTTGTTTATAAACAACAGTTTGATGACCAAAACATCTATAAGGAAACTCTGTGGGAAATGTCTTCCATGTCAAAGGTGACTGTTTTATATTCAATGTGTCCATTGAGTTGCAGCCACCACCTCCAACAACAAATAAATTGTCATTATAAATAAATGAAGAAGCCCACCTGTGTTCATTTTCCATTGATACAATATTAAACCATTTCTCCTCCTTCCATGAAAATATTTCAGCACTCTTTGATGAATCACGTGGGTAGCCTCCAGCAACCAAAATATCACCTTTTACAGAGTTCATCATCATTTCAATTGATGATGTCAATGTTTGAACATGTGGTTCATTTATATTCATCTTTTCCAACATTTGAAACATCACGGTTTTAAGTTCTTTCATTTCTTTGGTCACTGTAGCAAGATTTTGTTGAACATTTTCTACTTCCCTTCTAGATTCCATCATTTCTTTATACTGAGATGTCAATGGTTTCACTGATTCTTTTACTTCAATAAATTTTTCGTCTATTTTCCTGCTTAAGTTGTTCATTTGCATTTCCATTTTCTCTTCAAAACTTCGTTGAAACATTTCGAAAATCTCTCGAAAGTCGTGAGAAGCAATCTTTCTGTATTCACATAATTCAGTTTCATGTTTAATCTTGTCTCGTTTGTTTATTTCCAGACCACAACGTTCATTAGAACACAACACTGGAGCAAAACCACAATTTTTAACATGTCTTTCAATATCTTCGACATTTATAAATTCAGGACAACCACGACTGGCGTAGTCGCAGTTGATCTTTAACTTAGAAATCACGTTATTTATAACACGCGCTGGATGAAGCGTAGCTACAGTTAAATCATCTTTACATTGAGGACATCTTTGTGCATTAACTCGTAGATGCTCTTCAATACATTCACGACAAAAATTGTGTTGATTATGGCACATTCTGGCATCTTTCATGACATTCAGACAAATGGAACAGTAAAAATTTTCATCAACAGCAGTCTTAAATCTCGATTCTTCGTATCCACTTTCATAAACATTAGGACGACTAGCCATTTCATACGTCTTCTTCCTTTATGATTTAGTGTCAAAATTAATCCAAGAACAGACAAAATTATTTGTTTATTTCTACAATTAAAATCAAAAAGATACGTTGAAATTTGCAGTCGATGTTTCATCAATACGGAAGTTTAAAACAAAGAACAATGCGTAGTTGTGTTTTATATAAGTAATTTAATACTGCAAGAAAGTAGATCACGTGCATTACGAGCCGTCAATCAAATCAATATAGTTTATCTCTACGTCAGGATTGGACAAACAATTTGATTTTCAATGAGTATTGACATCGTTTCTTTTCCACGTACGATCCCGTTTTGTCTGTCTGAACTACTGACAATACATAAAACTTGATAGCTCAATACTCGGCTCGATATATCATACAAATACAAGTTTTGAAATCATCGTTTATATCTTGCTTGGGAGAATAATACAAGAATGCGACACAGAGTAGTTCTTCCATATAGTCCAGTTCTGTACACTTTACTCAAAGAACTTTGGTTAGATAAATATTTAAAAACACTGCGTACTTTTTTACGATTCTTAAATGCATTATTGGTCATATTTTCGTGATATGACCCAAGGTCATATTTATAATTTTACATTACAAGTAATTTGACCTTGCACATCGTCTGTTACTGGTTGTATTACAAACATTCCCAAAAATCATCTCAAAGTATTCGCAAAAACAAGTAATTTACAACATCTTTGACAATGTTTGAAGCACTAGAATGTTTTGGCAATCATAGTTTTACAAAGTAAGACCATGCTACTTAGATTACTTAGTGATTAAATGCACTCGAAAGCACTGTAGGTTAGCTAAAGTCCTCTGGCTCTACAAGCCTTGTGACTTTTACTTCAAAGACTACCTCGGCTTTCTAGTGTATTTGATCACTAAGTTACCTAACTACCATGCATCGTTTTACTTATAATAATATTTCCGACGCTAGCTAAAATTCAGATTACATTAACTACATACATGTATGAAGTTAGATGAGCCCATGCAATGACAAACATTATAAAACTTTGTGCAATGAATAAAATGAAGTAATTAGGGAGCCTGTGTGCGCAAGGATTTGTCATCAATACTTGCAATATGTGCAGGATCATGGAAAAATCATTATTGCATTGATATTATTTAGAGTAATACAAGAAACTTGATACATCTTGTTCGAGACCGTGTTTGCATTCAGTCTAGTTCAGACGAATTTTCATATTTTCTGGTCACGAAACAGAAAGAACGTTTCATTCTTTCAAGTTTTTATAATTACTGTATGATAAGGCTGGTGTGGATGGTACTGAATGTGAAAATTTTCTGAATAATGGCTGTATCGCACCATCTGCCATTTAATTATAACTATTGTTTGTTAGTGACTTATTGCAAATCACAAACGCATGTTGCAAAAAGAACATCAACCCGGAAGTGACATTCACCAATCACAGCTCTTGAAAAGAGTCGCTGTATCGTTCTGTCGAAAAAACCGATTCCAAAATGAATTCTCTGAACATGGGCAGAGATGTTGAGAGAGCTCTTTTCAAATGGTTGTTACAAAATGATTTGTCGATATTACTGGTCTAAGTAGATTTACACTGTGATTTGAAAATGTTACAAACTCTACGACTCTACTTTATGTATAAAAATCATTGTGCACATAAAGCTTAAAGGTTTACTTATTTAACTTTAGATAATTATCATTCAACTTAATTTAAAAGAGATTTTTTCAGAGTTATATTCACATCGACGATTAGGTAAACATCTTATTGATCAAACATACTTTGGTCCAAATAGTAAAACTTTAGCAATGGCTTGGGATCGATTTTTTTTCATTGAATGAAGATATGTCCATGAAGAATTACTTCCCATTTTCAAACACTCCACTGATTTAAGATATTCACCTTTATCATTCACACCTCCCATGACAACAATTGTATCATCTGTTATAACTGCACAACACCCATATCTCTTTTCCAACATGGATGGTAAGAATATTATCTTACCAGTGTTACTGTCATACATGACAACACTGTTCAATGTTTCTCTTCCATCATTACCTCCAAGAAGAACAACTTGATCTCTCCATCGAACTGTTGCCATTTCTATTAATGGATGAGATAATGATGGAGTTTTTTTACATTTAAGAGTTCTTGGATCAACTTCCGAAACACTTGAAAGAACTTTGTTATTAAAATATCAACTTGGTAAACTGAGGGACATGTTGCTCGTAAAAAATATGGATTTTCTCCTAATTGTGCGTTGAAAGCGTTTTTTCCAAGGAATATTTAATTTCACGGTGTAGCAAAAATAACTGTGACAGTCTCATCACTGTAATGGTTCAAATGACAGAAAAATTACAGTCCATGGAAGAGAAAAAGGCCAAATGCAGCCAAAAGGCAAAAAAAGCGAAAATCTAGTTATTGGCTGTACAAGAGCCAGATTACCAACCTAAACATGGCTACTATATTATTGATGACGTCACGTTCACACAAAGAATACAAACAAAGCAAATTTCTTAAACATGAGATATCCTCGTTATCTTTTTGAGAATTTTTGATTCAATATGTCTAAACGGAAACTCAAAGGGTAGCAAAATTTTCAATCGGAAACTGCACTTACAATTTGTGATATTATACCATTTTACCCAGGAAATGACTAAAACTTTATGCTTATGACATGTTTTCGACAAGGATATTCGTCGTTGGCCGTCAAAAATAGCACATCAATGGCTAATTTTGCATTTTGCCCATGCATAAAGTATCTAAATTTTGCTGCGTATAATGATAATGGCCGTGCTAACGAAAATTGGAAATTTTAAAATCATAAGCTACGGAACTATCAGATTTTAGGGATAACTTAGCTTTTGATTGCAGTTATTCAACTGCTTTGGCCATTGTGAACTGCAATTGACTTAAATGTTACATCTTTGTAGATGTATATCCAGTCGTTGACTGTTGGTGCTCGTATTGACTGACGTTTCGACATTCTTTGCGGTAGTCACTTTTAGAAAACTTGTCGATTTGCATAAGTGATATATTTATTTCATAGTTGCTATAGTCTTTGTGTCTCATTTTAGTTTCACTTTCATTGTTGATAATCATTGTCGTTTGATGCAAAATTGCTGTCTTCTCTTACATTGGATGCGATTTCTGTAAATGGGACTAAGATTTCGGACAATTTTTTATGAAAAACAATTGACTTTACAAAAACCTACCTGTACTATTAGTTCTTGCTATAACTGAAAACGCACAGGAACATGAAATTAATTTGTTCTACACATATTTATGATACAACAGGCAACACGCTAGCTCTTGTAATGAGTGAATGTCGATGGACGTTCTTCATTGGATGGAAAGCTGAAAAAACAGACAATGACACAGTCGAAGTTTAGCCAATTGAAAATTTTGAAAGTTGGAATGAAGTGTTAAAACGGACCTGGGCGACATATTGTCTTTACACTTTTTCTCTCCCAAGCAACCACTACTCAATTCAGTTTGACGAAAGATTGTTTCCGAGCACTCACATTTATACTAACTTGGGGCAAGGACGTCTTTCTTACTTGAGCTACATACTAAATGAGCAAAAATTACACCGACATAACCAACAAAATAAAGTAATCTTGTTATTTGCTATACCAACCGTTCTCTCTTTGAAATTTGAATACCATAATTCTTCAAAATTTTGTTCAGAGGCTTAGGTGTAGATGGCCAATACGGGTCGACCAACTTCTGTAAACAATCTCGACAAAAGATTTACCACTACAAAGTAGCTACAAACGTAGTAAAAATTGATGCAGTTGGAAGCTTCATCAACCGTATGAAAACTACTAAAAACATTTTCTTTGTTATAATAAAGCCTGAGCTATGAATAACAAACATCATGATCAACGTAATATACTTCATACACTCTTGCTATAAAGTGAGAGCATAATCAGAGAATGAAATCCAGTGAGCATGTGACGCGTTTCAGCCAATGAGAAGCTTTACTTAAACATGATGTAAGCACGATGTATGCACGTAAATTTTGTTTTTGTTTCACTTTCAATATTTATCAGGTCCTAGTCTTTCTCCCCGTTAGACTGTGATATAAATGTAGTTTTGGTGGATGGAAACCATTACGAAAACGACTTGATTATGACCGCGCAAAATTTGAAAATTTAAGCGAGCAATGTTTTTGAAATATTTGTTACTTTACTTCAAATTTTGAATATCGGAGCAAAATTTTCTGCCTATGTTAAAGATGTACAGATATATAGAGTTGTTGTGAAGGTGAATGGCACCGAAAAGAAAGCAAGAAGTCCCAAAGAAGGTTGACAGGCAGAGTCAAAGGAATTAAACTGCACATTTTGCCCTATTACGGTATTAAATACATCCATGTCGATTGATGAGCAAGAAAATAAATTGAACGATTATATAGAAGATTTTCTACTCAAAGGTAAATTTGTGAACAAAATTGTGTATTATCATTGACTGTTCATGTAATTATTAAGGATAAAAATAATAATAAAATTTGAAATCAGCTGTTGATTTAAATCAAACCTCCCATGTTGTTATTATTTTCAAAACCGTATTTTGTACCCCGAAGAAATTTTGGAGTACACCCTAAACTGAGGTGTACATCATCAAGATTACGTCTGCTTTGACCTAAAAAAATTTTACATGGTTTTGTCTACAAATAATGCACAAGAATTAAGTTGATACATTAAGTGTTGTTATGGATGAAGTAACCAATCATCTGCTGAAGATGTTTGTGATTTTAAGCATATGTATTTGTATTTCTGCAATAAAGAACAGGCGTGAAAGAATATTAAAATTCATTCAAAAAGCCAAAGCACAGACTGCAAATGCTTATAAGAGTCCAAGCATTGAAGTTGTTAAGGTATTGAAATTATATTGGATTATCTTTTCTTGTAAATGACTTATGTGGCTCACCACCATATAAACGTCTGTGTCATACATCAAGAGATAAGTTGGTCCAATGTAAATTAAACCAACTATTTGCTTGTCACTTTAGAGTTGCATGTGAAAAAGAATACGGTTTTTAGTCTGTTACGAGTACTATATGCTGTTTTGTTTGTGATGAAATAATACAATGTTTGGTAATTTAAGACAAGTCTTTCATTACCTAAGCACAACCAGTGGTGTGTAAACTATATCCCATCCTTCAAGATCATTGGCATATGCAAGTTTGCAAGTTTTTTTCCAGCTTTTCGACTACATCATATCATTCCAGGTCTTGAAATGTTGTTTTTTACCTTTTTCAGAATGTACGCCAAATGAAATTTAAAGAATTTCTAAGTGAGTACAGTGTTTAGTCAAACAACCTGGCTGAAAAAGCTGATATGTAATAACATTTGCAAATATTACTGTTTTTGAGAAATTCTGTTACACTATTGATAATGTTACACCTCTATAAACTTGGGGCACTGTGTCACTTCCTTCAAAATAAGTAACTAATATGTGACTAAAATATAGAATGAAAACAGATAGCATATTCTGTATATACTTAACATTTATATCATCACATATTTGTATAAAGAGTTTCATTGGGACAATAATCTCATTATTCTCTGTAACTTGTGGTTCCTGGCAGATTTTCAGAGGTGTATACCTTTTAGACTTTTATCATAGAATTTTATGATTGAAGGCTGAATAAAATTGCAAAGTAATCTTCACATTGTAACTCAACCAATACCTTCAATACTCAGTAACATAAGGCCCTCGCTGGCCTTTCCGTCGTCTTTGTGAAAACAGCTTATTACATTATCTTGCATGGTAATTTCAGCGAATACATAATTAATTTATATGCGTTCCGTTTTTTGAGACACCTGTAGATAGACCTCTTCTGGTATCAGTTACTCTTCCTATGATAGAATTTTGTTCTTTTTATAGACAACACAGGAAATGTTGATTGAGCCATTACTGCGCAGGTGCGTACGTACGTAGACGATCCTTTAAGTCTGTGAATGTGACACATTTGAACGAGTTCATTGATTTGTTCTCTGACGTACAGAGAATTTGTTCATGAAAATGAAATTTGTTTTAATACTTGTAAAACACTTTACTGTCTCCGAGATCTTGTATTTTTAACAAAGACTACATACGATGTGTTGATCTTTTGACACTCTCAAATTATTTAGCATTGATGAAATATCGGAGACGAGTCTTTGATACAAAGTTTCCAAAGCATGACAGACTTCACTTTGCCACAACTCCTTTAGTAAGTAAGTAAGTAGTTTATTAAAATATTAATTGCAGCCTTGCGGCTGAATTACAAATATCTAAATTAGTAAAGTTAGAATAACAAATAATATCTAATATCTAAAATACAATAAAATTTTACAAAGTATTTACATTTATTAAATTTACAATTATAAAAATGGTACTCGCTAACACCAACATAAACAAAGAAAACTCCATACCTGGCCACCTTTGTGTAACTTTATGTACACAAGGACAGGATAAACGAATTCTTTGCTCTGTTGGTGCGAGTAAGCGGAAATTTATATCTATGTTTACTTCTCAGGTTATATTTACAGTTATTTTTGTTTGGCAATAAATTTCTTAATTTGTGGCGTTCATTTGTTTCAATTGTCTGGAAATAACGTTTACATAAATCTTCATGGTGTAATTCTATTGGTGACATATCTAGCTTTTTTCGCCCAATTTTATAACTATTATAAGGAAATATTATTGGTATCACTCTTTTTTCTAAACGTTGGAATTCGTTTTTTAAGTAGTTTGGTAGGGAATTGTAAAAACTAACTACTCCATGATCCATAACCGATCTTATACAAGTTATATAAAAAAGAGAGAGATCTTTAGGGGATACCTTAGCTCTCTTTAATTGAATTAGAAAATAGATTCGTTTATTTACTTTTTCGATAATATTGTCAATATGAATGTTCCACGTCAAATCATTGCTGATCGTAACTCCAAGAAATTTTACTGACTTAACAACCTCAACCTCGTTGCTGTTTTCCACCTTTCCGTGATTTTGTTTGTTGCTAGGTGACAGCGTACATAACAGAGCTTCAAGCATCAGGATCAGTGACTGACAACATGTCTGTTAAGTCAAGGTTAGGATGAACTGTTATAATTTGTGTTTGTCAACAGCCATATGTGATGTTTTGTCTTCAAGAGTGGCGGACGCTGAAGGAGGGAGAAAGTCACTATCTTACGTACGTATATTGATAATTTTATATTTGATAAAGAATGAGTAACACAACGAGTTACGACACCATGTAAATTAATCGAAATGATTTGACACAATCCTCCCCCCCCCTCTCCCCCTAAAAAATTTCGTCAATTGACCCGAACTAATTTCCAAAATATATAGCCGTTCATTGCTAAGAAGTGTTTTTTTATTTGTTTATAAAACACAGAGTTTTATTTTTTTACTTTTAGAATGCCATTGTCAAATCTCTCTTGTAAAATCAATAGCTCAGGTAGGATAATTGTCAGTTGTGGTTAACCATCATTTTAAAGCCTGCTCCCCAGTCACCCCATAACCAGCGCATACTTGTTCTTGATCTCCCAATTGCAAAAATTCTTCTTCATACTTTTTGTAAATATCGTAATATCAGAGAACGTACGTATGGATCAAATAGAAAGTTTTATTTATAGATTTTGAAACATGAGCCAGCAAAACTTCTACTACAATCTGTGTCGTTATTTCGCTATGAAACTTTACAAAAACTTCGCTCGTGAATTGTTCGTGTTAAAAGTATGAGAGCTCCAAAACCTGGGGAGAGGTTTGTCATTCATATTACGTAAAGTATTGTTCTTATCTAAAACTCACATAGCCACTATCACCCTCACCACCATTATCTTTATCACACATTAACCCTCACCATCATTTTTTATCCCAAACCATCCTTACCGTAATCCCCCAATCACCCTCACCACGTCCTTTATCCACATTACTCATTTCATTATCCGTTCTTACTTAGAGTGATACCCATGACTGGATCCTCGCTGACCAATGATGTTGCGCCCTTGTACATTAATGCTCCGAAGGGCATCATACTATTAACGGGTGGTAAGGTTAGTGATTTCATTTTAGTGCCTACCTTTTTGATTCCTAGTATGAATTGTGTTTTATTTAAGAAATAAAAGAACTTTAGTGTTTGCACAGGCTAATGCAAACAGAGAAGACCTTTGGGAGAACTCGAGAATAGATTAATGCTAGCCCGAGATTGAAGATCGAGTGTTGCACATGCTCGAGAGCTCTCACAAACGTCTTCGAGGTCTGCACAAGTCAGTGCAAACACGAGAAACTTCTTTTATTTCTTTTATAAAATAACAATAATGCGAAACAGACGCACATTTTAATTTTTCCTCTAAAATGTATTCATGATCGATTTGCTAATTCTCTTTGACTGGTTGATTGTTATGATTGATTTGATTGGTAAAGCTCAGATGTGTTTTCCACAGGCTAATGCAAAAACAGTCTTAGACCAATCAGCGCACGCGTTTCATTGTGTTTATTTTATAATGTTTGATGAAAGACCACCGTTGTATGACAGAAGTACAAAGACTCTCATACACACGGGAATTCTAAAATTTTAGACACCTTACCTAATCATTGAAGCATATAAGTACTAGACATTTCTTCATACCAACCTACATGGAATTTGAATTTTTTAAATATTTTAGATGACTAACTGCTAGTGATTTGGTCAACTACCTGAAAATTAGTAAGGGTAGAGCACGATCATGTGTGCTCTATGGGATTGAGGGACCCTCGCATTAGATAAAATTTCATTCACTCGGGCACCGTCTTAGAACAATGCATGGCTAAAGTCAGAAGGGATTACTTATGGTACTGAATTTAAGATGCTGTATTCTTATACAAGTATCTTTATTTTACAGCTGATGATTGTTTTTAACGAGTATTTGAGATGTGTTCCATGTAAAGGCAGGTTTTTCTTCAAAACCTTTCGAAAGTTATAAGCCAGGGGACATCAGATTGGTATAGCTCACAACCTGTTAAATTAAACACGTTCTATAAATATTTACGAACAATGTGCGAGGTAGATTATATTGACATGAAAAGTTGAAGATTTTCAAATGATTTTCGAAAGGTTACATGCCCAACAACCCTCTAAGAAAGGAACATTTTCAGTGATGAACAAACAATAATGTCTCGGACTGGTTATCGAAGCACATCATTGTTAGATGATGCAAAAGTCCAAGTTCTCCTCTGGTTATGTCAGTTTTAAAAGCACTTCAACAACCTGCTCCAGTGGATGTTTCAAGTCCAAAGAAAATTGAGGTAGATAAGAAGAAAGAAGCAAGTGTTAGTACGACAAATAGACGACGTACTTTAAAAGTTATTGAACATGGGAAAACACGTATGTTGTTTCATTTTATGTAATACACATGTGTTTGCTTTTAACTTTGTTAGCAATTATTAGTTTTTCCAATTTTTTCGTAAGAGTTATTTTAGTTTTAACATGAATATATTTACATCATCGAGATGCGTTAGAAACGCGTTAAATTTCATCACCTTGTTAGTTATTCAGAGATGAAATGTAATGTGGAGTTAGAACAGTCATTAGTATCCTTTAACCTCATTCGTATTTTCTATTTAGAGCATACTAATAAGGAAGTGAACAATAAAAAAACAAAATCTTGTTAATATTCTATATATAGGGAATACAAATGAGATTTAGTGAATACCATTGAGCTTTAATTGTATTTCATTGTTTTCACTCTATCTCCGCATTTTCCTTGGGCTTTAAAGCTTACATCACTTCATGAATTTTAGACACTATGAAATATGGAACATCAAAATACTGGACGCTGATTGGCCGAGTGACTTTGGCTATGTTTAATTCTTGAAATCAGTAGGTATAACGTCATATCTACGAAAAATAATTTCTACAATTATTGACTGACGCCATTAAAAAACAAATTTGAAAAAAATCAAATAAGGCGATGCTTACCACAGTTTCTAAAAACAATAAACGAAAGCTTTTCAACAAAATTGATGCGGAAAACACTAAAAAAGCGACGAAGCTGGTTTCGAACATATTTTCAGCATATTTAAACAAGAACTCGAAAAAACCGTTTGACAATTAAAAATAAGGGCAAGTTTGGAAATGTTTTACATTAATGAGTGTAAATAATATTTCAGTTTGTTGAGGTGAATGATAAAACAATTTGAAATCAGCTGTTGATTTAATTCAAACCTCCCATGTTGTTATTATTTTCAAAACCGTATTTTGTACCCACGAAGAAATTTTGGAGTACACCGTATCATCAAGATTACGTCTGCTTTGACCTAAAAATTTTTACATGGTTTTGTCTACTAATAATGCACAAGAATTAAGTCGATACATTAAGTGTTGTTATGGATAAAGTAACCAATCATCCGCTGAAGATGTTTGTGATTTTAAGCATATGTATTTGTATTTCTACAGTAAAGAACAGGAGTGAAAGAATATTAAAATGCATTGAAAAAACCAAAGCACAGACTGCAAATGCTTATAAGAGTCCAAGCATTGAAGTTGTTAAGGTATTGAAATTATATTGGATTATCTTTTCTTGTAAATGACTTATATGGCTCACCACCATATAAACGTCTGTGTCATACATCAAGAGATAAGTTGGTTTAATGTAAATCCGTTGGTCCAACCGACGAAGCTGGTTTCGAACATATTTACAGCATATTTAAACAAGAAGAACTCGAAAAAACCGTTTGATAATTACAAATAAGGGCAGGTTTGGAAATGTTTTACATTGATGAATGTAAATAATATTTCAGTTTGTTGAGGTGAATGATAAAACATTTATTCAATTCGTTTTTCGCATGTTATCAATAATTATTCATACCTGTATCAATTCTGCTGAATAATTCTACATATCATGCTCAACCTCATCTAATAACTGTTTATTATTAAAATATTAACTTGCTAAACTGAGGGACATTATGCTGGTATATTTGTGCGTTATAATCGTTTTTTCCAAGGAATATTAAATTTCACTGTGTAGCACAAATCACTGTGACTGTCCCACCATCTTATAATGTCATATTTTCTTATTGTATTGCCCTTTTAGGATAAAGTGTAATTTTCAGTTGGCTTTTCCTCGTTACAAGTTGTAAGTTACAACGAACTCACTGTAGTAAAGTTTTAGCTGTAAAAAATAACCTTTTGCGAAGAGTTGGCCTAGTGTGTTGTTTGTCGTGATGTTGTTTATATGTTTATGCTTTTGCAGTTTGTATTCAAATTTTTATTGGCCGTGTATGTTTGGCACTCAGGGGAATGAAACTGACGTACAAACCGCGTGAATATTCAACTTTGAAGGACTGGAACTGACGTACAAACCGCGCAAGAGACTAGGACTTTGGCTTCAATTTTATATCTATAAAATGTATTGTCGTTATCATTCCAGATATATATATATATATGGAGTTCACTGCATTGACCTCTGTCTGAATAATTCTAGATATCATGCTCAACCTCATCAAATATCTGTTTATTATTGAAATATTAACTTGCTAAACAGAGGGACATTTTGCTGGTATATTTGTGCGTTATAATCGTTTTTTCCGAGGAATATTGAATTTCACTTTGTAGCACAAATCACTGTGACTGTCCCACCAACTTATAATGGTTTAAATGACAGAAAAATTACAGTCCATTGAAATGAAAAAGATTAAATGCAGCCAAAACGCAAAACAAAAAATGAAAGTCATAATGTAGTTTTTTGGCCGTACAAAAACCAGGTTACAAACCCTAAACATTGCGTTTGTATTATTGATGACTTCACGTTCACATCAAGAATACAAAGTTCTCAACATAATATTTCCTCGTTATTTCATTGTCTGAGAGAAAACTGGAAATGTGGCAAAATTTTCAATCTGAAGCTGCAATAACAATTTGTCATATTTATGTCATTTTAGCCAGTAAATAGCAAGAAACTTATCACGTGCTTTCGTACAAGTATACACGTCGTAGGTCGTCAAAGCACAGCACACCAACAGTTAATGGTGCAGTTTCCCCATTCTTGTAATTTTACCATGCATATAAGTATGTAACGTTTTAAATTTTGCTGCGTATAATAATAATGGCAGTACTAAGGAAAATTGATATCCAGTTTGGTGTAGTCTTAAGAAGTGATTGAATGCTGGTGTTATTGTGGTAAACCTACCACTAGGGTGCCCCTAGCGCGCATCTGTGAACGCGGCATTTTTGTGTAGTTTTAAGAAGTGATTGAATATTGGTGTTATTTGGATAAACCCACCACTAGGGTGCTCCTAGCGCGCATGTGTGAACGCTACAGTTTGGTGTAGTCTTAAGAAGTGGTTGAATGTTGGTGTTATTAGGGTAAACCTACCACTAGGGTGCCCTAGCGCGCATGTGTGAACGCTACAGCTTGGTGTAGTCTTAAGAAGTGTTGTATGTAGGTGTTATTAGGGTAACCCTACCACTAGGGTGCCCAAAGCGCGCATGTGTGAACGCTACTTATAAAACATATTTACGTAGGGTGACTCGCTTTCTAGGATAACCATTCTGCTGGGGTTACCGTACCTCCATGTAAATAGTCTCTAAGCAAATTACTTTTGTATATTTCATGGGAAATAGTCGAAACAAATTCAACGCATAATTTAATTATGATTTAAGCAAAGCAAGGTAATATATTTGAAAAATACATTTACATAAATAACATGCAAATATATAATTCTTAATCGGTGAGCAAAGTTTGTGATAGACGTGTGCTGTATATAGTATTTTATGATGCAACTTGCAATATACAGTATATCATTAGAGTGAATGAGTGGAGAAATAATTTCTCAACAAGCTTAAAGGTTTACACATTTAACTTTACATATTTATCATTCAGTGTAAGCTACAAGAATTTTTTGTAAATTATAACGTATGATGAACGTTTTCTTGGTTATACATACTTTTGTCCAAAAGGTAAAACTTCTGCAATAGCTACATATCGTGATTCATTCATTGAAGGAAGATATGTAAATGAAGAACTACTTCCCATTTTAAAACACTCCACTGAATTAAGATCTCTATCTTTATCATCCTGACCTCCCATGACAACAATTGTATCACCTGTTATAACTGCACAACACCCAAATCTCTTTTCTAACATGGATGGTAAAACGGTAATATTACCTGTTTTGCTGTCATACATGATAACACTGCTCAATATTTCTCTTCATTATCGCGACCTCCAAGGAGAACAACTTGATCTCTCCATTGAACTGTTGCCATGTCAGTCAATGGATGAGGTAATGGAGGCATATCCTTAAATGTAAGTGTCCTTGGATCAAACTCCAAAACACTGGACAAAACTTTCATACATTTTCTATATCCTCCTAAAATAAAAATTTTCTCATCAACAACAACAGCTCCATGGCCATATCGGGGCTCACGCATATGACACAACTCTTTCAAAACACAAGATGTTGTACTGGTAATCTGTATTTCACTGATCAGATCAGTTGCTCCTTTACCAAAAATACTTCCTCCAATGTGAAGGATTTTTTGTTTATGAACGACAGTTTGATGACCACAACATTCATAAGGAAGCTCTTCAAAATTAAGAAATGTCTTCCATGTTAAAGGTAACTGATTTAGGTTTAATGTCTCTATTGACTTGCAGTGAAGTCCTCCAACAACAAATAAATTATTATTATAAATAAATGATGAAGCACAACTGTGTACTTTTTCCATTGATGCAGTCTTAAACCATTTCTCTTCTTTCCATGAAAATATTTCAACCCTATTTAAGAAGAAAAACTTGCCACAACCTCCAGCAATCAAAATATCACCCTTTACTGAATTTGTCACCATTTCAATTGATGATGTCAATGTTTGAACATGTTGTTCATTTATATTCATCTTTTCCAACATTTGAAACATCATGGTTTTAATTTCTTTCATTTCTTTGGTCACTACAGAAAGATTTTGTTGAACATCTTTTATTTCTTTCCTTGATTCCATCATTTCTTTGGTCACTACAGAAAGATTTTGTTGAACATTTTTTATTTCTTTACTTGACTCCAACAATTCTTTCTGTATTTTTATATACTGAGATGTCAATGGTTTCACTGATTCTTTTACTTGAATAAATTTTTGATTAATTTTTCTATTGATTGTTTCTCTATCTTTGTCTATTTTCCTGCTTAAGTTGCTCATTTGTATTTCCATTTTGTCTTCAAAACTTCTTTGAAACATTTCTTTAATCTCTTCAAAGTAGTGAGAAGCAATCTTTCTATATTCACATAACTCAGTTTCATGTTTAATCTTGTCTCGTTTGTTTATTTCCAGACCACAACGTTCATTGGAACACAACACTGGAGCAAAGCCACAATTTTCAACATGCCTTTGAAGATCGTCGACATTTATAAATTCAGGACAACCACGACTGGCGTAGTCGCACTTAATCTTTAACTTTGAAATCATATTATTTATAACACGCGCTGGATGAAGCGTAGCTACAGTTAAAACAACTTGACATTGAGGACATCTTTGTGCATTAACTCGTAGATGTTTTTCAATACAGTCACGACAAAAACAGTGTTGATTATGGCACATTCTGGCATCTTTCATGACATTCAAACAAATTGAACAGTAAAAATTTTCATCAACAACAGTCTTAAATCTTGATTCTTCATATCCACTTTCATAAACATTAGGACGACAAGCCATTTCATACGTCTTCTTTATGATTTAGTGTCAAAATTAATCCAAGAACAGACGAGATTATTTGTATATTTCTACAATTAAAACCAAAAAGATACGTTGAAATTTGCAGTCGATGTTTGATCAATACGAAAGTTGAAAGCAAATAACAATGCGTAGTTCTGTTTTATGTAAGTAATTTAATACTGCAAAAAACTAGATTACGTTCATTACGAGCGGTCAATCAAATCACTATTATTTATCTCTACGTGAGGATTGGATAAACAATTTGATTTTCAATGAGTATTGGCATCGTTTCTTTTGCACGTACGATCCCGTTTTGTCTGTCTTAACTACTGATACATAAAACTTGATAGCTCAATACTCGGCTCGATATATCATACAAAAATGCCAGTTTCGCAAACATCATTTATATCTTGCTTGGGAGAATAATACAAGAAATGTGACGATGAGTGGCTCTTCCATACAGTCCAGTTCTGTAGACTTTACTTGAAGAACTTTGGTTAGATGAATATTTAAAAATACTGCGTACTTTTTTACGATTCTTAAATGCATTATTGGTCATAATTGCGTGATATGACCCAAGGTCATATTTATAATTTTACATTACAAGTAATACGACCTTGCACATCGTCTGTTACTGGTTGTATTACAAAAATTCCCAAAAATCATCTCAAAGTATTCACAAAAATCAGTAATTTACAACATCTTTGACAGTGTGTGAAGCACTGGAACGTTTTGGCAATCATAGTATTACAAAGTAAGACCATGATACTTAGATTACTTAGTGATTAAATGCACTCAAAAGTCCTGTAGGTTAGCTAAAGTCCCTTGGCACTACAAGCCTCGTGACTTTTACTTTAAAATCTCCCTCGGCTTTCGAGTACATTTGATCACTAAGTTACCTCACTACCATGCATCGTTTTACTTATAATAATATTTCCGACCCCAGCTAAAATTCAGATCACATTAACTACATACATGTATGGTGTTAGGTGAGCCCATGCAATGACAAACAACATGAAACTTTGTGCAATGAATAAAATGAAGTACACAGGGAGCCTGTGTGCGCAAAGATTAATCATAAATACTTGCAATAGGTGCAGCATCATGAAAAAGTCAGTATTGCATTGATATTGTTTCGAGTAATACAAGAAACTTGATACATCTTGTTCGAGACCGTGTTTGCATTCAGTCTAGTTGAGACGCATTTTCATATTTTCTGGTCACAGTGCTCTGGGAAGAAAAATTTAAAGCAGAAAGAACGTTTCATTCTTTCGAGTTTTTATGATTACTGCATGATAAGGCCGGTGTGGATGGTACTGAATCTCAAAATTTTCTGAATATGGGCTATATCGCACCATCTGCTATCTAATTATAACTGTTGTTTGCCAGTGACTTGTTGCAAATCACAAACACATGTTGCATAAGGAACATCAACCCGGAAGTGATATTCACCAATTACAGTTCTTGAGAAGATTCGCCGTTTCGTCCTATCGTTCTGTCGGAAAGTTCGATTCTAAAATGAGTTTAAATTCATATACCCTGTAGTTGGTAAAAGTTACAAACTCTACAACTCTACTTTAGATATAAAAAATTATCGCACTCTCAAATAGCTTATTATTATAATCAATGGTTACATAAGTCTTAAAGGTTTACATATTTAACTTTACACCTTTACCATCCAACTTTTTCTAAAATATTTTTTTTAAAAGTTATTTCATTTAAAATCAACGATTAGGTAAGCATCTTCTTGATCAAACATATTTTGATCCAAATGGTAAAACTTTAGCAACCGCTTGGGATCGTGGTTTTTTCATTGAAGGAAGATATGTCAATGAAGAATTACTTCCCATTTTCAAACACTCCACTGATTTAATAAATTCACCCTCATCATTAACACCTTCCATGACAACTATTCTATCATCTAGAACAACAGCACAACACCCAAGTCTTTTTTCCAACATGAATGGTAAGACTGTAATCTGACCTGTCTTCTTGTCATGCTTGAATAAATTGTTCAATGCTTCTCTTCCATCATAACCTTTAAGAAGAACAACTTGATCTCTCCATTGAACTGTTGCCATTTCTAACAATGCATGAGATAATGGAGGCATTTCATTACATTTAAGAGTTCTTGGATTAAACTCCAAAACATTTGAAAGAACTTTGTTATCTGTTGCCCTTCCTCCTAAATTGTCTTCAAACAACACATCAACATATTTCACAATAAAATTTGAAAGAAATATCAATATAAAATAAACATGAGCAATTACGAAAAATGCATGCAAGAGTTCTAATGTTCATCATCAAATTCATACTTCAGAAGAATGTTTTGAATTTCAACCCTTGCCATTCGGTTGCTCTTAGGAGGCAATTTGTCTAATATATCCACAATGCTGTCAAAAAACAATTGGTTTGAACTGCGCACTTCAGTCTTTTGTGTTGACACATCTTCTGACTTTGTGAAAGCATCAACCAACAACAAGTAAATCTTTTGTTGCCGATCAAAATGTTTCTTTGATCGCTCATAAGGCTGCTTTTTGTCAAACTGATCTACATCCAGTTTCCGTTTACAAAATTCTTTTGGGCTGTCATATTTGTATGTTGTGAACCTCACTGATTTCTGTGTAACAGATTCAGTTTTTTGTTCGTGCATCTGATTGTTTGGAATATTCATTGGGGTTAAGTTTATGTTGCTTTCTGTTTCACGATTGGAAACAAAATCACGTAAAAACAGCAATTGCTCGAAGAATTTGCATGTGGGTATCTTTATAGCACCCGCCCCAGACTTTTGTCCATCACTTATCTTTTTAAGCAACGCATCATGCCATCGCGTAAGTTTTTCCACCTTCGTTTGAGCATTCCTTCTAAAATAGATAAAAAATACAAAAAACTTAGACAACATTTTTTGCTCTGTAAATTCAAAGATGATGGTTTTTGTTTTAATATTTCAAGTCATACCCATGTCAAAATTACCAAAACATTAAAACATTATTACATCATTATTAAAACAGCTAGTGCTGTTTTTTTGGGGTGAACATTCCGTGCCTCCGTCCTCGACCAAACGAAATCGCTTAAACTCTTGACGTTGCCCTACAATATGCTAAAACACAATATGTTTTTGGATTATACCTTCGCATTCTCTTAAACACTTATTTAGTTTGTAATTTTCTTTGTTCAGTTTGGAAATTATCTTAGACTGTTTGGCAACTTCATTATTCAGCTCGGCGATTCTTGCATTTCCTTCGTCGATTTGCAGACGGTATTTTTCTTCAAGCTCTTTCTCCGTCTCTCGTTGCAGATGAAGACATTTCGCCACCGAGTCGTCAACAGCAGTGACAGATTTTTTTAACTGCATTTTAAGTTCTTTGGTCTCGTCTTCAAAATCTGCGAATTTCATCTTCAAATCTTGTATCACGTCTGCATGATGAACACAAAATTAATCGAATTAAATTTTTTCAACTCAAGAACGTTCATTAATTCACGTTTCTAGTTACGTAATTCGAATGCTTTGATGACGTAACTCTAACGCTTGAAGGACTCTATGCAGTATGTACAGTAAAAAGGTTTTGATAGCTGTCTGATTATTCAAAATAAATACTCATTTGTGAAATGCACAAAGATGATTATGAACATGAGCTCGTTAACGGTGCGTATTTTGACTAATGAGATGAATAACCGCTGATGAAATTTTCCGCTTTCCAGCAAATATTATGTGACGGAGCCTCAAACATATAAGATTTTTAAGGTTAAGGACGCAAAAACACGAAAACAGCAACACGATCAGGAGTGTTTTTAACGATTTTTATGGGCGAGAACACAAAAGCAAACAATTAAAACCTCGTGAATAAATAGACAACCACGTCTAACTCATTACTTCTTTGCGGGTGTAGATCGTCCAAGTTAGCAGAGTCCTGAGAAGGACTATTGGTGTTGATGTTGACTGACGCTTTGATAACCTTAGCGGTAGTCATCTTCAGAATCAAGTAACTTATACGATACAAATACAGAAACGCTTTTAATGGATAACATTTATCAAATTCGTGATATCGTGGTACATCGCGGCGACTTTTCTCATCTGCTTTCGCGATTGCCAGAGGTGTAACTAGAACGTTAAATGGGGTGGGGGGTAAATATTCTTATAGTCAGTTTCGCCCGACTGATTTCTTTTGAAATTCAATTTAGTTTCATCAGTAGGGCACAACGGAATAAATGATTATGCACCCCCCCCCCAATCAACGTTCTAGTTACGTCTCTGGCGATCGCTGCAGATCTGCGACAATGCAACTAAAAGTGTTAAAGCCTGGCCCTCACTGGTGACATAAGGATAAGCATAAATGTGTCCTCACTTTCAAACTGCAATAAGCACAGTTATAAATAAAAATAACAAGAACAAAGAGTTTTGACAATCTTGTGCGTATGCTGCATGAATAAAACATCGCACAGAATAGAGAAAATCTAAACGTACAATTTACTAACCTCTTCTTTCGCCTCATGCTTTCTGCTAAAGTTTTGAATAAGTGTCTTGTGCTCTTCCAACATTTCCGTTTTCTCCTTCAAGACTTCAGCATTATGAGCTATCTCATTTTCAAGTCCCTGGAGATTTTTCTGTGATTCCTCGAGTTCTTCGAAAACGCCCTTCAAACGCATGTCGACATCATTGCGGCCAAGCCTTAGATCGCCATTACACGCCTCTAACTGTCCGATGTGATCTTCTTGCTCCTTCAAAACTTGCTTCACTTCAGTCATGGCTACTGTATCCATGTTGCAGCGACCTTTAAGGGTTGTGATCTCGCCTAGTCGAGAATTAAACGACATGGTCATGTTTTGAACAACAACAGCTTCACCAGGAAGCAAGTCTTGAATTCTTTGACAAAGAACTCTCGATGAGCTAGTATCAAAATAAAAAATTTACCGCTTTCACCTTTAATACGAGTAAAGAATTACGTAAATAATAAAATTAGCCTTATGGCCCTCGTTAAAACTCACTTTGCTGTAGGTCAAGCTCCATTGTTAGTTCGCAAATCTTTGCATCTTTCAGCTGTAGCTGCATTTCTTGTTTCTCAAGTCCAGCAATTCGGTCACATTATTTTTTAAGTTCATCATTGAGCGATGTTATTCGTTCTTTGTTTATATCGTTTTCCTTATCGCTGATTTTTTTAAGAAGCGCGTTCTTTTCGACAGTCAGTTCATCCAGGAAGCGTTCAAGCTTGACGTAATTCTGTTTCATTTCATCTTCTGAATCAAATGAATTTGTTGATTTGTAAATGCCACTCTTTAATATGATAAGAATCGTGCCCGGAGAGAACAATGTCATAAATTGCGGATAGGGATGGGGGGTGGGGGGATAGCTGTTGTACTCCACAGCAAATGCACATTTAAATACAACAAAAGAAAAGAGTACCAGCATTTGCATTGCACGCGTAATCAGCAATTTTTTGAAGCACAAAATGTAATGTCAAGAGTATATTTTCGATTTGATTCTTCGTAATTCCTGTATTCATGTAGCAATTAGTATAGGTAGTAGTAGTTTCGAGTTCGAAGGACGAGCGCTAGTTTCAGTCATTAAAAACTCTAAAGTGCATGTTTAGCCGTAATTGCACGGGTAACTATACTACTACTTATAAATAATAACAACTTTAAGACATATTGGCTTTCAGTGGTTTTTAGCCAATCAGGTTACAGTATTTACAGGGCAAATATATTTTCCACTGTGCAATTACACTTTCACGTTGCAATTACAGCTTTTCAACGTTACAATTACAGATAAACTGCACTACAATCAACCAATAACAGTCGAGAAATATCTCAAAGTATATCAATCATATTTTTGTAAAAGAGGAAAGGCGAAATTAAATTTCGACTTAAACTCAACGACATTCAAGTTTTGTACAAACCCTGACATACAATCACGTTGGGTCATACTTTTTTGTTTAAAAAAGGTTATTTGATCATTGGAATCAGCTAGGATTAATTCATATTTTTTGATCAAGTCAGCATTTTCCGTTTCCAGTCGAGCAATAGCTTCGTCCTTTGCGAGTATTTCTATCTCCTTCTCGTCCAAAACGAACTGCTTTTGCTCCAATACGTCTTGATCAGCGATCAACGCATGTCTTAACTCCTCTACAAGCTTATCTTGAACAGACAAATATAAGCATGTCAGATTTATGTGTACACTCGTGTTTACCGAGGTAAAAGCCGAGATCAAGACAATGTTCTTCCATCGTCTCCTTTTAGATGTTAATATACTCATTGGCCGTTTTTATGCTTAGAACTGTTAATAGACATCAGGACAGATGATACGTCCAGTTATGTCAACTGTCAAGAATGAAAACGGTTCGACTCGTCTTATGACCGTTTTTATCCTTCCGACAAGTTTAAGCCACGCACCAAAGAAATCCGTCTTAAGTCGTCCGTCTTTAGACGCATGATATTAACTGTCTTAAGCATAAAAACGGCCATTGATTTCTCTAGTGTTGTATGCACTGTTGACCTGATGTTAGTAGCATTTCTTTAACGTAAAGATGAGTTCTCAATGTATTGTTCTTGTTGGAAAACCCCTCTCCGCTTTCCAGTTGCTGGTTCAATAACACTCTGGAGACTGTATCTTTCGACAATTTTATTGAACATACTCACAACTCTCACTCAAAAACTCTCTAATTATTTACATGTATTTATACTTATTGCTTCGGGCAAACTTCACAGCACTCCATTCATTAGGAACTAAGCTTGTGGGTCTTCAGGAAATTATGAGTACATACTACACCTACCAGGACATACACATAAAATAGCTGTACGTAAATCTGTTCTTTTCAATGGTTTTAATTTACATAGTTTCTTTCCAAGTCATGCAATCTGAATAACCGCAACCCTATCTGTATTTAAAGAAAAAATTCCTTAACAGTTCCTCTTTCAAAAAGGTAGCACCCAGTCTCTTAGATGTTGATTGGTAAAAGAAGATCCTGATTCCCGGAGCCTGCGTTTCGTTGCACAGCACCCTTCGACATCTTGGTCTTCTTCGCAATTATATGCGCTGTGTCCAAACTTTATTACTCAGAGCAATTATTAAGCTCTTAATAACCGAGTGCGAGTTCTTTAAGGAGAAATATCGGACCGAAGTTTTTTCGTACAGACCGAGCCCATAGGGCGAGGTTTGCACAAAAGACAGAGGTCCGATATTTCTCAGAAAAGACCGAGAAAGCGAGGTTATTAAAAGGTTTATTATATGGCATTATTTGACCGGAAATGAAGCTTGCTTTTTTTCTTGTCCTTGCTGTTTTTTACCGGTTGGCTTTCACTTTTCTAATTTTCGTCCATAAAAAATAATCGTTTCAAATTGTATTGTCTGGATAGTTAAACTGTTTTTCAAGTGTTTTTCCTTCGAATCACATTTGTAAATTTTTTTGTTTCGTTTATTTTTCGTTTGTTTTGCGTCTTTACGAAATTTGTTTACATTTGACTGAACAAACACCTGCTTTCTCATCTGCTTAAGTTTGCATTTTCAACTTTGTGTGACGCTTCTATATAAAGTTGCAAAAAAGTCATATACTGCCATTTGTTAACTTCTAACAGAAACAGATAGAAAACAGTGCAACATGGCAAATAAAAGACATCCACTCATTGTTGACCTTACTTTTCCAGTTGCTATAATTGGCATCATTGGTAACTCTCTTGTCATCATCTCGATATTACAACGACGACGTCTTTTGACAAGCAACTACTACTTTGTTGTTCTACATCTTGCCATTTGCGACCTTATTTGGCTGATTCAACATTCTGTGCAATTAATGACGAAACTTTTAATGACAGGCGTTTCGTCTGATGAAACGTTTTGCTTATTTGTTAAAACGGGTTACATGTTTGCTGAAGCAGGAGCCTTTTTGATGTTGATTATAGCATTTCTACGTTATTATCGCGCCACAGCATATCCTTTCAAGCATCCCATCAGTAAACGAAGATTAAAAATTAGTTGTACCATGGCTTACCTTGCATCGTTTTTATTTGTCTGCGCATTGTTTATTCCCTCTTGTGTTGACTATGATCATTATTTTGTCATTGTAAAAATTCAACATAATGTTGTTGTATTAGGTTGCATTCTAGTCACTACAGTTAATGCAGCGATTTATTATAGAATTGGTCGAGTACTTTATAACCAAAAAAAAAATTTTCCAATTTTACATGAGCTGAAGTCTTCGTTCTACGAACAAAGATATTACCGAAATCGCAAAATATTTTATATTTGTCTTCTAACAGTCATCTTCTTTGCAATTGGAAATATTGATGTCGCCATTGCGTTCTTTGTTCAAATGAACAGTTATTATTCATCGTCATTATTTTACGACATTGCTGTACTGCTTAGAATTTTTACTACACACGCCGTTAATCCCATTGTCTATGGACTGTTGGACAAAAAACTTTTGATCTTTTGGAGAAACTGTAGAAAAAAGAGAAAGAATGTTATGCTGGAAGCTTGCGTTGAAAGGAACTTGTAATGTTTTTGGTGTCTCCGCTTTTAGTTAATTACTTATAAAATGGCTGGTGCACTTGCCTTTCCAATTTAGTTCGAAAAAAAATTCTCCAATGCGAGTAAAGATTTACTTACAAAAAAGTCTGTGCACAGCAAAACCGTAGCTAGTTTGCACTGAAGTTAAATTGGAGAATTTACCAGCGTCTACATATTCTTCATACTAGACTTGATATTTGTTTAAATTGTAGGATTCATAGCTTGAGTAAATTTTACTCTCCATGGGAAGTGAACTAAGTCATCTAGGCTATTTCCCAAATTTTTTTCATTATAAAAGTAAAGAAATAAACTTGTATTTACTGTTTGTTCAATCCGTAATGAAAAAAGAAATAATAAAGATGGCAATGAGTGCCCAGAAAAAGAAATCTTTCCAAAGCTTTCCATTACTCCGGGCACCCGTAGGGTATGCGGGGTTCTAAATTCGTCTGTGTTTTTTTTAGTGTCGTAAATTGGAAAATCCACAGGTAGCCTACTCCTCAAGCATAACAATTAACCGCATTAGCTATTCAGTATTACTAAATTGCTATAAGTAATGGAATTTTGGGACAATGCACCAAAGTTTTTTAAAATTTACGATTATGTTTCATCAGAATGCTTACGAACTACGATAATACCACAAGACAAAGTATATTCTGCAATACTGGCTGCACCACAGTACCGATAAACTCGCCAGCTACTGTCGAAAGCATTATATTAATCCGTAAAAGTATGCGTATTTATCCCAATCTCAAACACTCGGTAAGATGACAAATAATTGTATTTGGTTAGCAGAGGCTCCAAAGTTTCGTTTGTATAATTTTTGATATGTTGCTGGGTTGCGTTAATATGTATGAGCTAAGAAATATTATTACGAGACGTTTGAATAGTCGAAGTAAACAAAATACCGTCCGAATTACAATTGGCCTAACCTTTTGAAGTGAGTAACGATAAATTCTTCGATAAATATTCAGTCTTAAAATAATGCGGGAAAGCACTGTCCAAATGAGCTTTAAAAGTTCGGAAAGATGTAAATAAACATGTCATTAAACTGAGGTCAAATTTATTGATATAATACTACCATTGAAAATGTACCTAAATGTAGCTCTGTAAAACCATTCACTGTTTTGTATCGTATTAAAACACAAAGGTTATAAAATAACGAAACAAAGTAGTTTATTTTTGTGATCGAGAAACTACGAGGCTTTATTGTTATTTATTCGCTAATTTGTTGCAATTGTAAACGGCATCATGACATGTACAAAGTAAAGACGAAGTTTATATGCAATAAAACTTGAACATGAATTAGTAAAATATTTAAACATGAAGCTAGTATATTTAATGGTAAAACAAAAGTCACATAACAATGGCCCTACTACATATCAAACGTGTGTAAACAGCTAACAAAATTATGTGATAGTGATTGCCTCTATCAATACATGTCAATAAACTTGTTGGCAGTGTTCGTATATAATTCATTGTGAATATCCCACATGAATAAATATCATTCCCTTTGTAAATTGTTTTGTGCATACAATGTGCCCATAGCTTAGTTCAGGAGCGGATCCAGCATTTTGCGTGACTGATGCACTCTAGCGCCAAAGGCGCGAGACCGCTAGGGGGGTGGTGGAAAATTTTGAATTTTACAAGCTCGGAAACGCAATTTCCTGTGTTTTGAAAGCACTTCTACCAAAAATTTCTGCACATATCAGCTGGCCAATTTTTCGTAAAATATCACCCCAAAATTTCCACTATATTTCGAAAGATTCCATCAATTTTATGAGCTTTATCCAGTATTATATGTTCTTACTAATTAACATTCAAACATTGGTGTGTGTAAAAAGAGAAAAGAATGTCACCCTTTTCGCCATCCAAGACATAAAAACAATAATTTACGCCCTTTTTGACACAAGGATGCGCGCTCGATAAATGCTAAGCAGTTGCCATCTTGAAGCGCTCGGCTCGTGATCAGCGAGATTGCTCGAAGTTTGCGCTGCGCGATTCGACAACCCCGTCTTCCGTCTTGTTGTCAACCTTGGCGCTGCGCATGTTCTTTGAACTGTTACTGTCGTCTTGCGAGTCTTTCCAGCCCTCGATATTTTTGCACCACCCACCCGTCGTCTGCTCGCAAGATGACACATATTCCACGCACATATTCCACCTGTCGTCTAAGGGGGAGACATGTTGCCGTTAAGAATACCCGCGCCGAAGATACTGTCAACGACGTTGTCCATCAGCGGGTCGCTCATCGCTTTTTGCAGCTCCGACGGCGACTCACCGTTCCCCAGGCCTAACATGCGTAGGAGGGGAAGAAACCCGCCATATTGGAGGCTTGTCGTCGCGAGGTCACCCCCGCGAGAACGACGGTTGGACGTTTTCAGATCACCACCTTCCATGTTGCTTGAACCTGCAATAACGACAAAAACTCCACACTTCAAATTGGTAATAACTCAAACTACACTCCAGCTGATGCCTTTCTCTTTCGACATCGTATACAAATACTGATCGAGGCACAGAAGGTTCACTTTCATTGACGTGGTAGCGTCGGAGGGGAGCGCAATAGGACTGTCCGCCACTGCCGTGAACTGATAATCGACTGTGAGATTGCCTCGCGATTTAGCGTTGTCTGTGACAGGGTCCAGATTGAGATTGATTTAATAACATAAACCAGTTGTTGCAGTAGTCCTCGTCCGTGATGGGCACTTCCGTGCCGTACGCCTTTCCGAAGAACTCTTGGACCAAGTTGTAGCCTCTCACCTGATATGTGATAACATTTGCAAATCTTGCTGTTTTTGAGAAATTCTGTTACACCATTGATGTCTCTATAAACTTGGGGCACCTGTGTCACTACCTTCAAAATAATTAACTAATAGGTGACTAAAATATAGAATGAAAACAGATAACATATTATGTATATATTTAACATTTATATCATCACATATTTGTAAAAAGAATTTCATTGAGACAATAATCTCCTTGTTCTATGTAACTTGTGGTTCCTGGCAGATTTTCAGAGGTGTATACCTTTTAGACTTTTATCATAGAATTTTATGATTGAAGGCTAAAAAAATTGCAAAGTAATCTTCACATTGTAACTCAACCAATACCTTCAATACTAAGTAATATAAGGCCCTCGCTGGCCTTTCCGTCGTCTTCGTGAAAACAGCTAATTACATTATTTTGCATGGCAATTTCAGCGAATACATAATTAATTTATGTGCGTTCCGTTTTTGGGGGACACTTGTAGATGGACCTCTTCTGGTATCAGTTACTCTTCCTATGATAGAATTTTGTTTTTTTTATAGACAACTCAGGAAATGTTGATTGAGCCATTACTGCGCAGGTGCGTACGTACGTAGACGATCCTTTAAGTCTGTGAATGTGACACATTGGAACGAGCTCATTGATTTGTTCTCTGACGTACAGAGAATTTGTTCATGAGAGTGAAATTTGTTTTAATACTTGTAAAACACTTTACTGTCCCCGAGAACTTGTATTTTTAACAAAGACTACGTACGATGTGTTGATCTTTTGACACTCTCAAATTATTTAGCGTTGATGAAATATCGGAGACGAGTCTTCGATACAAAGTTTCCAAAGCATGACAGACTTCACTTTTCCACAATCCCTTCACCACCTTTTCGTGATTTTGTTTGTTGCTAGGTGACAGCGTACATAACAGAGCTTCAAGCATAAGGATCAGTGACTGACAACATGTCTGTTAAGTCAAGGTTAGGATGAACTGTTATAATTTGTGTTTTTCAACAACCATATGTGATGTTTTGTCTTTAAGGGTGGCGGACGCTGAAGGAGGGAGAAAGTCACTATCTTACGTACGTATATTGATAATTTTATATTTGATAAAGAATGAGTAACACGAGTTACGGCACCATGTAAATTGATCAAAATAATTTGACACAATTCTCCCACCAAAAAAATTTCGTGAATTGACCAGAACTGTTTTCCAAAATATATAACCGTTCATTGCTAAGAAGTATTGTTTTATTTGTTTATAAAACACAGAGTTTTATTTTTTTACTTTTAGAATGCCATTGTTAAATCTCTCTTGTAAAATCAATAGCTCAGGTAGGATAATTATCAGTTGTTGTTAACCATCATTTTAAAGCCTGCTCTCCAGTCACCCCATAACCCGCGCATACTTGTTCTTGATCTCCCAATTGCAAAAATTCTTCTTCATACTTTTTGTAAATATCGTAATATCAGAGAACGTACATATGGATCAAATAAAAAGTTTTATTTATAGATTTTGAAATATGAGCCTGCAAAACTTCTACTACAATCTGTGTCGTTATTTCGCTATGAAACTTTACAAAAACTTCTCTCGTGAATTGTTCGTGTTAAAAGTATGAGAGCTCCAAAACCAGGGGAGAGGTTTGTTATTTATATTACGTAAAGTCTTGTTCTTATCAAAACTCACATAGTTACAATCACCCTCACCACCATCATCTTTATCACACATTAACCCTCACCATCATTTTTTATCCCATACCATCATTACTGTAATCCCCCAGTCACCCTCACCACGTCCTTTATCCACATTACTCATTTTCATTATCCGTTCCTATTTAGAATGATACCCATGACTGGATCACCGCTGACCAATGATGTTGCGCCATCGGTCAACAATGCTCCGAAGGGCATCATACTATTAACAGGTGGTAAGGTAAGTGATTTTATTTTAGTGCCTGCCTTTTTGAGTCCTAGTATGAAATGTGTTTCATTTAAGAAATAAAAGATGTTTACTGTGCTTGCACAGGCTTATGCAAACCGAGGAGACCTTTGGAGAACTTGAGAGCAGATCAGTGCAAGCCCGAGACCAAAGATCGAGTGTTGCACATGCTCGAGAGCTCTCACAAACATCTCCGAGGTTTGCATAAGCCAGTGCAAACACGGAAAATATCTTTTATTTTTTTTATAAAATAACAATAATGCGAAACAGACGAACATTTTAATTTTTCCTCTAAAATGTATTCATGATCGATTGGCAAATTCTCTTTGACTGGTTGAACGTTATGATTGATTTGATTGGTTGAACTCAGATGTGTTTTGCACATGCTAATGCAAACACAGCTTTAGACCAATCAGCGCACGCGTTTCATTGTGTTTATTTTATAATGTTTGATAAAAGACCACCGTTGTATGACAGAAGTACAAAGACTCTCATACACACGGGAATTCTAAAATTGTAGACACCGTACCTAATCATTGGAGCATATAAGTACTAGATATTTCTTCATACCAACCTACATGGAATTTGAATTTTTGAAATATTTTAGATGACTAACTGCTAGTGATTTGGTCAACTATCTGCAAATTAGTAAGGGTAGAGCAGGATCATGTGTGCTCTATGGGATTGAGAAACCCTCCCATTAGATGAAATTTCATTCACTCGGGCACCGTCTTAGAACAATGCATGTCCAAAGCCAGAAGGGATAACTTATGGTACTGAATTTAAGATGCTGTATTCTTATACAAGTATCTTTAGTTTTCAGCTGATGATTGTTTTCAACGAGTATTTGAGATGTGTTCCATGTAAAGGCAGGTTTTAGTTCAAAACCTCTCGAAAGTTATAAGCTAGGGGACATTGGATTGGTATAGCTCACAACCTGTTAAATTAAACACGTTCTATAAATATTTACGAACAACGCGTGTTATTAGTTTATTACCTCGCGCTCTATGGACGACTGACTTAAACGACTGAAACAAGTCAGACGTCTGTTTGAGAGGCAGGCTTCAGTCAATGACTCAATAAACCGGCTAAGTATTTTAACAAAAATTTTAACAAAAAATTAACTTTTTTCCCGCTTCAATGGAAAATCTTCACAACAGAATTTTATGCAATTATATTTTTATTTTTCATCCTACGGGAGGTCTTGAATTGTAGATGATTGATGTTCAGTATTAATACTAACCTTTAGTATACCTGCATGATATTTTGAGATGTTTATTTCGACTATTGCCAGTAAAATTTTACGAATTTCCTTAATTTTATACTTTCGAATACTTTCCGTAACGCATCATCGTCATGTAGTCGTGTCAATTCGTGAATTGCCGTCCGTGCACCTGGACATCTGGACATTTTTTAGTATAATATTGTGGTTAGCCTGTGAGCAGGCTACCCACAAAGAAATATTATTAAGCTTTGATTAATAATAAGATGCAATGCCAGTTACGATTCCTGTCTGTGGAAGAAAGCTTACAAAATTAATTAAAATAGGCAAAAAACTATACATTTTTAGGCCTTGTTGCGCCCCTTAAAAGGACATTAAATTTGGCCCTGTATGTTATCTACAGTCATTTTGACAATTGACAAGTCAGGCGTTGTGGCCACATAAGAAACATCAAGAATGCTCCTCAATTACTTTATTCCTTAATTGACTGTAAAACGAACCCCCTTACAAGGTTTCATTTTGATCAGTTTTCCTTTTTCCCCAAAGTTAACTTCATTTACTGTATATTATAACTGTGGAAATAACTGTTCTGCTTCAATTCATTTTTCTATCCCAAATTTAAAACTTCGTGACTCAAATTCATTTCTGCGCCCCCAAAAATCAACAGCTGGGGGGGCCTTGGCCCCCTGGGCCCCCCTGCCACCACGCCACTGACGTAGATATGAAGAAAGAAGCATGTGTTAGTACGACAAATACACGACGTACTTTAAAAGTTATTGAACATGGGAAAACATGTATGTTGTTTCATTTTATGTAATACACATGTGTTTGCTTTTAACTTTGTGAGCAATTATTAGTTTTTCCAATTTTTTCGTAAGAGTTATTTTAGTTTTAACATGAATATATTTACATCATCGAGATGCGTTAGAAACGCGTTAAATTTCATCAACTTGTTAGTTATTCAGAGATGAAATGTAATGTGGAGTTACGACAGTCATTAGTATCCTTTAACCTCATTAGTATTTTTATTTTGAAGATACTAATAAAGAAGTGAACAATAAAAAAACAATATCTTGTTAGTATTCTCTATATAGGGAATACAAATGAGATTTAATGAATACCATTGAGCTTTAATTTTATTCCATTGTTTCCACTCCATCTCCGCATTTTCTTTTGGCTTTAAAGCTTACATCACTTCATGAATTTTAGACACTATGCAATATGTAACAACAAAATACTGGACGCTGATTGGCCGAGTGACTTTGGCTATGTTCTAATTCTCGATATCTGTAGGTATATGACGCCATATCTACGAAAAATAGTTTCTACAATTATTGACTGGCGCCATTAAAGGCTGAATATGAAAAAAATTTAAACAAGAAGAACTCGACAAAACTGTTTGACAATTACAAATAAGGGCAGGTTTCGAAATGTTTTACATTGATGAGTGTAAATAATATTTCAGTTTGTTGAGATGAATGATAAAACAATTATTCAATTCGTTTTTCGCATGATATCAACAATTTTTCATACCTCTGTCAACGTTATCCGTCCCCAGCTTTGCTTCGGAAGATGACATTGACCTCGGCCGTATGACAATAATAATTTGTCATATATACGTCATTTTAGCCAGTAAATAGCAAGAAACTTATCACGTGCTTTCGTACGAGTATACTCGTCGTAGGTGGTCAAAGTACAGCACACCAACAGCTAATGGTGCAGTTTCCCCATTCTTGTAATTTTACCATGCATATAAAGTATGTCACGTTTTAAATTTTGTTGCGTATAATAATAATGGCAGTATTAAGGAAAATTGATATCCAGTTTGGTGTAGTCTTAAGAAGTGATTGAATGTTGGTACTATTAGGGTAAGCCTACCATTAGGTGCTCCAAGTATGTAGGGTGACTCGCTTTCTAGGATAACCCTTCTGCTGGGGTTACCGTACCTCCATGTAAATAGTCACTAAGCAAATTGCTTTTATATATTTCATGGGAAATAGTCGAAATAAATTCAACGCATAATTCAATAATGATGTAAGCAAAGCCATGTAATATATTTGAAAAATACCATTTATATAAATAACATGTAAATATAAAATTCTTAATCGATGAGCAAAGTTTGTGATAGACGTGTGCTGTATATAGTATTTTATGATAAAACTTGCAATATACAGTTTATATATCATTAAAGTGAAGCAGTGGAGAACTAATTTCTCAACAAGCTTTAAAGGTTTACACATTTAAATTTACATATTTATCATCCAGTGTAAGCTACCAGAATTTTTAGTAAGTTTTAACGTTTGACGAGCGTTTTCTTGCTTATACATACTTTTGTCCAATAGGTAAAACTTCAGCAATGGACCCACGTTGCTCATATCGTGGCTCATTCGTTGAAGGAAGATATGTCCATGAAGAACTACTTCCCATTTTAAAACACTCCACTGATTTAAGACATTCTCTTTTAAAATTCTTACCTCCCATGACAACAATTGTATCACTTGTTATAACTGCACAACACCATTCTCTCTTTTACAACATGGATGGTAAGACTGTAATCTTACCTGTTTTGATGTCATACATGATAACACTGTTATTATCATAACCTCCAAGAAGAACAACTTAATCTCTCCATTGAACTGTTGCCATATTATACAATGGATGAGGTAATGGAGGCATTTCCTTAAATGTAAGAGTCCTTGGACCAAATTCCAAAACACTGGACAAAGGTTTGCAATCTTTTCCCTTTCCTCCAAAAATAAGAACTTTATCATCAACAACAACAGCTCCATGGCCGCATATATTTACATGAATATATTGACATCATCGAGATGCGTTAGAAACGCGTTAAATTTCATCACCTTGTTAGTTATTCAGAGATAAAATGTAATGTGGAGTTACGACAGTCATTAGTATCCTTTAACCTCATTAGTATTTTCTATTTAGAGGATACTAATAAAGAAGTGAACAATAAAAAAACAATATCTTGTTAGTATTCTCTATATAGGGAATACAAATGAGATTTAGTGAATACCATTGAGCTTTAATTGTATTCCATTGTTTTCACTCCATCTCCGTATTTTTCTTGGGCTTTAAAACTTACATCACTTCAGAAGTTTTAGACACTGTACAATATAGAACATCAAAATACTGGACGCTGATTGGCCGAGTGACTTTGGCTATGTTCTAATTCTTGGTATCTGTATGTATGACGTCAAATCTACAAAAATTAGTTTCTACAATTATTGACTGACGCCATTAAAAGCCGAATTTGAAAAAAATCAAATAAAGTGATGTTTACCACAGTTTCTAAAAACAATAAGCGAAAGATTTTGAACAAAATTGATGCGGAAAACACTAAAAAAGCGACGAAGCTGGTTTCGAACATATTTACA
The DNA here is from genome assembly GCF_021976095.1 of Xenia sp. Carnegie-2017. NCBI lineage: Eukaryota > Metazoa > Cnidaria > Anthozoa > Malacalcyonacea > Xeniidae > Xenia > Xenia sp. Carnegie-2017. The sequence continues at coordinate 12,957,059 of NW_025813469.1, forward strand.
GCATATTTAAACAAGAAGAACTCGAAAAAACCGTTTGACAATTACAAATAAGGGCAGGTTTGGAAATGTTTTACATTGATGAGTGTAAATAATATTTCAGTTTGTTGAGATGAATGATAAAACAATTATTCAATTCGTTTTTCGAATGATATCAACAATTATTCATACCTCTGTGAACGTTATCCGCCTTCAGCTTTGCTTCGGCAGATGACATTGACCTCGGTCTAAATAGTTCTAGATATCATGCTCAACCTCATCTAATAACTGTTTATTATTAAAATATTATCTTCTTAAACTGAGGGACATTTTGTTGGTATAATTGTGCATTATAATCGTTTTTTCCGAGGAATATTAAATTTCACTGTGTAGCACAAATCATTGTGACTGTACCACCATCTTATAATGGTTTAAATGACAGGAAAATTACAGTCCATTGAAATGAAAAAGATCAAATGTAGCCAAAACGAAAAACAAAAAAATGAAAGCCAAAATGTACTTTTTTGGACGTACAAAAACCAGGCTACAAGCTTGATGATGACGTTCTCAGACATCCTCGTTATTTTATTGTCTGAGAGGAAACTTTAAAGGTGGCAAAATTTTTAATCAGAATCTGCAATAACAATTTGTCATATTTATGTCATTTTAGCTAGTAATTAGCAAGAAATTTATCACGTGCTTTCATACGAGTATACTCGTCGTAGGTGGTCAATACACAGTACACAAACAGTTAATGGTGCAGTTTCCTCTTTCTTGTAATTTTACCATGCATATAAAGTATGTCACGTCTTAAATTTTGCTACGTATAATAATAATGGCAGTATTAAGGAAAATTGATATCCAGTTTGATGTAGTCTTAAGAAGTGATTGAATGTTGGTGTTATTAAGGTAACCCTACCACTAGGGTGCCCCTAGCACGCATGTGTGAACGCTACTTATAAAACATATTTACGTAGGGTGACTTACTTTCTAGGATAACCCTTCTGCTGGGGTTACCATACCTCCATGTAAATAGTCTCTTAGCAAATTGCTTTTCTATATTTCATGGTAATAGTCAAAACAAATTCAACGCATAATTTAATAATGATGTAAGCAAAGCCATGTAATGTATTTGAAAAATACCATTTATATAAATAACATGTAAATATTTAATTCTTAATCGGTGAGCAAATTTGAGCTAGACGTGTGCTGTATATAGTATTTTATGACACAACTTGCAATCTACAGTATATATATCATTAGAGTGAATTAGTGGAGAAATAATTTTTCACCAAGCTTTAAAGGTTGACACATTTAACTTTACATATTTATCATCCAGTGTAAGCTACAAGAATTTTTAGTAAGTTATAACGTTTGATGAACGTTTTCTGGCTTATACATGCTTTTGTCCAAAAGGTAAAACTTCGGCCATTAACGCATATCGTGGCTTGTTCATTGAAGGTAGATATTCCCATGAAGAACTGCTTTCCATTTGAAAATACTCCACTGAATTAAGAAACTTTTCTTTTTCGTTCTTTCCTCCCATGACAACAATTGTATCACCTGTTATAACTGCACAACACCCGCACCTCTTTTCCAACGTGGATGGTAAGACTGTAATCTTACCTGTTTTGATGTCATACATGATAACACTGTTCAATTTTTCTCTTTCATCATCACAACCTCCAAGAAGAACAACTTGATCTCTCCATTGAACTGTTGCCATTTCAGTCAATGGATGAGGTAATGGAGGCATTTTTTTAAATGTAAGAGTCCTTGGATCAAATTCCAAAACACTGGATAAAACTTTCGTATGTTTTCCATATCCTCCAAAAATAAGAACTTTGTCATCAACAACAAGAGCTCCATGGCCCCTACGTGGTTCAGGCATATGACACAACTCTTTAACAACATGAGATGTTTTACCAGTAATGTTTATTTCAGTGATCAAATCTGATTGTCCTTTTCCAAAGATGTATCCTCCAATGAGAAGGATTTGTTGTTTACAAACAACAGTTTGATGACCACAACACCCATAAGGAAGCTCTGTGGAAAATTTCCTCCATGTCAAAGGTGACTGTTTTATATTCAATGTCTCCATTGATTTGCAGCGAAATCCTCCTACAACAAATAAATTATCATTATAAACAAATGATGAAGCAGCACAGTGTTCATTTTCCATTGATGCAATCTCAAACCATTTCTCCTCCATCCATAAAAATATTTCAACACTCTTTGAGGAATCACGTGAGTAACTTCCAGCAATGAAAATATCACCTTTTACAGAGTTCATCACCATTTCAACTGGTGATGTCAATGTTTGAACATGTGGTTCATTTATATTCATCTTTTCCAACATTTGAAATATCACGGTTTTAATTTCTTTCATTTCGTTGGTCAAAGTAGCAAGATTTTGTTGATTATCTTTCATTTCTTTCTTTAATTCCATCATTTCTTTGATCACTGCAGAAAGATTTTGTTGAACATCTTTTATTTCTTTCCTCGATTCCATCTTTTCTTTGGTCACTATAGCAAGATTTTGTTGAACATTTTCTACTTCTCTTCTAGATTTCATCATTTTTTTATACTGAGATGTCAATGTTTTTACTGATTCTTTTACTTCAATAAATTTTTCGTCTATTTTCCTGCTTAAGTTGCTCATTTGCATTTCCATTTTGTTTTCAAAACTTCGTTGAAACATTTCGCTAATCTCTCGAAAGTCGTGAGAAGCAATCTTTCTGTATTCACATAATTCAGTTTCATGTTTAATCTTGTCTCGTTTGTTTATTTCCAGACCACAACGTTCATTAGAACACAACACTGGAGCAAAGTCACAATTTTGAACATGTCTTTCAAGATATTCGACATTTATAAATTCAGGACAACCACGACTGGCGTAGTCGCAGTTGATCTTTAACTTTGAAATCACGTTATTTATAAAACGCGCTGGATGAAGGGTAGCTACAGTTAAATCATCTTGACATTGAGGACATCTTTGTGGATTAACTCGTAGATGTTCTTCAATACATTTACGACAAAAATTGTGTTGATTATGGCACATTCTGGCATCTTTCATTACATTCAGACAAATTGAACAGTAAAAATTTTCATCAACAGCAGTCTTAATTCTCGATTCTTCATATCCACTTTCATAAACATTAGGACTACAAGCCATTTCATATATGTCATATGTCTTGTTCTTTATGATTTAGTGTCAAAATTAATTTAAAAACAAACAAAATTATTTGTTTATTTCTACAATTAAAACTAAAAAGATACGTTGAAATTTGCAGTCGATGTTTGATCAATACGGAAGTTGAAAGCAAAGAACGATGCGTAGTTGTGTTTTATATAAGTAATGTAATACTGCAAAAAACTAGATTACGTGCATTACGAGCAGTCAATCAAATCAATATCATTTATCTCTACGTCAAGATTGGACAAACAATTTGATTTTCAATGAGTATTGACATCGTTTCTTTTGCACGTATGATTCCGTTTTGTCCGTCTTAACTACTGACAATACATAAAACTTGATAACTCAATACTCTGCTCGAGATATCATACAAATACAAGTTTCGCAAACATCGTTTGTATCTTACTTAGGAGAATAATACAAGAAATGTGACGCAAAGTGGTTCTTCCATATAGTCCAGTTTTGTACACTTTACTCGAAGAACTTTGATTAGATAAATTTTTAAAAACTCTGCGTACTTTTTTTACGATTCTTAAATGTATTATTGGTCATATTTGCGTGATATGACCCAAGGTCATATTTATAATTTTACATTACAAGTAATACGACCTTGCACATCGTCTGTTAGTGGTTGTATTACAAAAATTCCAAAAATCATCTCAAAGTATTCGCAAAACCAAGTAATTTACAACATCTGACAATGTGTGAAGCACTAGAAAGTTTTGGCAATCATAGTATTAAAAGTAAGACCATGCTACTTAGATTACTTAGTGATTAAATGCACGCGAAAGCCCTGTAGGTTAGCAAAAGTCCTTTGGTGCTAAAATTAAAATTCAACCGCGACAACTATTGCGTTTTTATTTGTTAATACTTATCAGTTGAAGCAGTTGCTTTGCGGTAGTTGCCATTTAGACCGTAGTTGTATAGAAAATTTCTTAATATCTATAGACCCTTTGCACATGACGTCACAGCTGATGTTCAGCTTCTTCTGGGGGTCAAGTAAGGTGCCGCCATTTATAAATAAGTATTAGGAAGTAAAACTTTCGGTCATCATGGTTCACTTTTGCGCTGTTTTTGCATGCTCGAATCGATCTAATAGAGAAAAGAATAGACAGTTTTTTCGCCTACCTGCTGTCAAAAGTAATGTGAATGTGAACAAGAAGCAACTTCAACTTGAAAGGCAAAAGGAATGGCTTCGACGAATTCGCAGGGAAGATCTTACGCCAGAAAAGTTTGCGAATGCTCGTGTGTGTAGCGACCACTTCATATCAGAGACAATTGAAAAGACGAGAAGATCTGAAACTTCTAATGCACTTATAGCAATGTCAAGCGAGCAGCCCAATAAGGTTGTTGATAAAATGGACACCTCTGAACCAAAGGCAAATGAAATGTCAACTAGACTGATTAAACTGTCAATGAGCTGAAGTTACTTAAAGATGAGGTGGATTTTCTAAGGAAGGAAAATTCTGATTTAAATAAAAAATTATTGCAAAAGGAACTAAATGAGGATGCATTTAAAGATGATGATGAAAAGGTACTCTTCTATACAGGTTTACCTACCTGGAAGCTTCTTTTTTGCCTTTACAATTTTGTGTCTGGCTTCTTGTCACAATCATCCAGGTGTAGGCTTAGCCCTTTCCAGAGACTCATTCTTACATTAATGAGATAAGACTGAACCTTTCTGGTAAAGACTTAGCCTATAGGTTTGGTGGAATTCATGAGGCAACTGTTTCCAGAATATTTATTCAAATGATGGATATTCTACATAGCAGGCTTTGTCCACTTATCCATTGGCCTGAACGAGAAGCCTTATTAAAAACAATGCCCATGGATTTTCGCAAGAACTGCCCAGCATGTGCTGTGATAATTGATTGTTTTGAGATTTTCATCGACCGTGCATCATACAAACACCATAACACTGTCAAGTATTTGATAGGAATTACTCCCCAAGGTAGTTTAAGCTTCATATCTGATGGATGGGGTGGTCGTGTCAGTAACAAACACTTAACAGAAGAATGTGGTCTTCTAGAAAAGCTTACCCCAGGGGATGTAATTCTAGCTGACAGAGGGTTTGACATATAAGAATCTGTTGGATTGTATTGTGCTCGTGTAAAGATACCAGCTTTTACAAAAGGAAAAAAGCAATTAAGCGGTATTGAGGTGGAACAAACTAGGAAGATTGCTAATGTAAGAATCCATGTGGAACGCGTAATTGGCAATATTCGAAAAAAATATGGAATCCTTTCTGCAACTCAACCAATAGACTTTGTTGTTTCAAAAAGAGGAAAGACCACACTTGACAAAATAGTAACAGTCAGCTGTGCATTGAATAACATGTGTGATTCTGTAGTCCCATTTGAATGAATGTCTATTATTTAGAGGCAATAGTGGATCTAGCGTAGGTCAGAATACGTTGATATAAATATATTTCCCATTCAAAATACTTTACAACTAACATTATTGATGATGTTCTGGTTATTAAATATTTTTTTGAAATTTCTAACCAGCAACATTGCTGTTAAATTATTTTGAATTTAAAATTAGCTACTATAATGTATTCTGACCTACCCTGGATCTGCTAATGTATGTAGCTTTATACATTGAGTCGTATTCTTTTTTCCTGATGTGTGCGAGAGTAAAATTTCCCAAGCAGCTCGGGAAGGATCCTTTTGATAATAATTTCTCTACTCGAGATACATTTTCTTTCTAAAACTTCTCATCGGGCAAAATTCTTTCTATGTAGAGCATTTTCTCACTCCACACAACAAAATCACAATAGCTGCGTGCACTGCAAAACAATTGATCTTGGACCTGAAATAAAATGACATTATAACATGACTGTTTGGTACATGTATGCAATATATTTGTGTGTTGACTCAGCTGACACTGATTACATGGGAGCAGCTTTCCCTTAAACCAGCCATACAATCACAGCGACCAAATAAAATCTTCCCTTCCTTCTCACAGATAACCCATGGAGTCAGTGGCTTCTCTGACATTTTTTGCGAGTGATTTACCTAGATAGCAACAAATGATTGATAAGAAATATGGAGGGTGTTTGAACAAATCATTGCTAATTTTTAAATGTAATAAATTTAGCGTTTCACATTTATCTATAAGAAATAGAAGCAGATATCGCTTATTAAATGTGAAGATAAATAATGAACACACATACCTTCGCAATCATCAGCCGATTATCGCCAAATTCTTTTAACAAAACTTCTCGAACCCAGCCATTCGCGAAGCTCTGGTAGCACAAAAGACTTTTGTAGTTCATAAGCTCGTTCTGTGAGTATGAGCTTACCGAAAACAATAAATACATGCCCACGTTTATGTTAGAAATATTCGGCCATAATTCCATACAATCTTCCCAGTCGTTTTTTGGTATCTTGTATGGGTCAACAGAATGTATCAATGAAATTCTTGCCTCATATCTCTCCCTACATTCTTTTGACCTTATACTAGCGTAGTTACCGGGCAGGAAACCTTTATGAGTTGTTTTTTTTGGAGGCATTTTACTCAATTGGACCTTTCACACAGTTTTGCTTATAGAATAAATCATTGGCTTGCCATAATCATAGAATAGAGAATACATTGAATAGACAATACAATGCCATTGACCCCCAGAACATAACTTCCGGCGCTGACGTCGAAAAAATGTGACGTCAGTGCAATGGGTCTATAGTCAAATTGAGATTTCAGTTTCCATATTCCAGTCAGTGATACCTTGACACGCAACTTCAATATTTGTTGAGGTTTTTCATAATGATTGTTTAGAAAGTTTAACGAATGTTTTTCCCTTGTCATTTTTTTCATTTAGATTATGCAGAACAACCACATTGCATCCGTTACATTGTATGAAGACAAATCTTAGATGATTCGTTGCTGTATGAGTTTGAAGCTTTCTCAAATGTATTGGAGAATCGTTAACAAAAACAACAAAACTTAAAGATTTAGTAGATAAGTTTACGTTACGAAAGAAAACAAATGAGGAAAAATGGAGGAATATAATATAGCTCTTAACTATTCAACTGTTATTCATAGAGTTCAACGTCCTTGACAGATGGCTTTTATTAGCTATCTCTCATGGCTCAAAGCTTCTTTGTTTCTTCTCGGGCGTTATTTTTGGCGCGACTTGCATGTTATCGAATTTGTTTCCTTGCTGTTTTTCAGAATCCACTCATGGATTATTAGATACATAGAATATGCTTTACCGTGGCAACTTTGCATTAAGAAAAATAAATATTTATTCAAGGTACACAAATTCAAATAGTGTTTGATAAAAAGTAAGCGTTGTATAACAGGAAACCGAGTATAAAGACTCTCTTACATACGGAACTAGGTAGGGAACTATCAGTTTTAGAGATAACTTAGCTTTTGCTTGCAGTTATTCAACTGCTATGGCCATTGTGAACTGCAATTGACTCAAATATTACATCTTTGTAGATGTATATCCAGTGGTTGACTTTTGGTGCTCGTATTGACTGACGTTTCGACATTCTTTGCGGTAGTCCCTTTCAGAAAACTTGTCGATTTTCATAAGTGATATATTTATTTCATAGTTGCTATAGTCTTTGTGTCTCATTTTAGTTTCACTTTCATTGTCAGTAATCATTGTCGTTTGATGCAAAATTGCTGTCTTCTCTTACATTGCATGCGATTTCTGTAAATGGGACTGAGATTTCAGACAATTTTTATGAAAAACAATTGACTTTACAAAAAGCTACCTGTACTATTACTTCCTGCTATAACAGAAAACGCACAGGAACATGAAATTAATTTGTTCTACACATATTTATGATACAACAGGCAACACGCTAGCTCTTGTAATGAGTGAATTTCGATGGACGTTCTTCATTGGATGGAAGCTGAAAAAACAGATAATGACAAAGTCGAAGTTAAGCCAATTGAAAATTTCGAAAGTTGGAATGAAGTGTTGAAACGGTCCTGGGAGACAAATTGTCTTTACACTTTTTCTCTTCCAATTGCAAGCAACCACTGCTCAATTCAGTTTGACGAAAGATTGTTTCTGAGCACTCTTATTTATACCAACTTGGGGCAAGGACGTCTTTCTTACTTGAGCTACATACTAAATGAGCAAAAATTACACCGACATAACCAACAAAATAAAGTAATCTTGTCATTTGCTATACCAACCGTTCTCTCTTTGAATTTTGAATACCATAATTCTTCAAAATTTTGTTTAAAGGCTTAGGTGTAGATGGCCAATACGGGCGGACCAACTTCTGTAAACAATCTCGACAAAAGATTTACCACTACAAAATAGCTTTAAACGTAGTAAAAATTGATGCAGTTGACAGCTTCATCAACCGTATAAAAACTACTAAAAACATTTTCTTTGTTATAAAAAAGCCTGAGTTATGAATAACAAACATCATGATCAACGTAATATACTTCATACACTCTTGCTATAAAGTGACAGCACAATCAGAGAATAATATCCAGTGAGCATGTGACGCGTTTCAGCCAATGAGAAGCTTTACCTAAACATGATGTAAGCACGTGAACGGAAGAACACATAACATTCACCGAGAGTACGGAGAGCAAAAAAAGAAAGAAAATTTTGTTTTCAAATTTGTATATCACGTGCAAAAATACGAACTCCTTCCAATTACCCATTGAACTAAAATATACGGAACGCTATCTGTAATAGATAAGCCTAATAATTTTTTGAAGCCTAATTTTACACCCAGACACGCGAGATTACATGCAGAAACGCGTGTGTAGTCAGTCAATTTTCACTCCACGAGAGAATCTCGAAATACTTGAGACTTGCCTGGGTGTAAGATTTGGCTTCAATGATTTGCTTCATGTAGCGTTCTATGTATTTTAGTTCAATGCAATTACCAGACGGTTATCTTATAAAAATGTACATCAAATCACTGAAACGTCTCGAACAGGATGGAATTTTCTAATGCAATCGTTGCGCACAACTATTTAGAACCCATTCCCCTCGATGTTTGACTACTTTGACAAACTCAAAATCAAAATTAAGTTTAAAGAAAGTGTACAAAAAAATTCTAACAAACATTTTAAAAACCAAACATAAACAATCGACTCTTTAATGCTGATGAAGTAGAGATAGAACTTAATATATTATTTCGCATCAGTCATAGTCACATTTGGTTTTTGTTAAACAAATGAACTATTACTTAAAATATGATTTAAAATAGCTACTGAACATTAAGCAAAATTAATAATTATTCTTAAAATGTAAAAAACACCGTTCATGTAGTAAATTTTCTTTTTGTTTCACTTTCAATATTTATCAGGTCCTAGTCTTTCTTCCAGAAGACCGTGTTATAAATGTAGTTTTGATGGATGGAAACCATTATGAAAACGACTTGATTATGACCGCGCGAAATTCGAGAATTTAAGCGAGCAATGTTGTTATTATTTTCAAAACCGTATTTTGTACCCCCGAAGAAATTTTGGAGTACACCCTAAACTGAGGTGTATATCATTAAGATTACGTCTGCTTTGACCTAAAAAAATTTTACATGGTTTTGTGTACAAATAATGCACAAGAATTAAGTCGATACATTAAGTGTTGTTATGGATGAAGTAACCAATCATCCGCTGAAGATGTTTGTGATTTTAAGCATATGTATTTGTATTTCTACAGTAAAGAGCAGGCGTAAAAGAATATTAAAATGCATTCAAAAAGCCAAAGCACAGACTGCAAATACTTATAAGAGTCCACGCATTAAAGTTGTTAAGGTATTGAAATTATATTGGATTATCTTTTCTTTTAAATGACTTATATGGCTCACCACCATATAAACGTCTGTGTCATACATCAAGAGATAAGTAGGTCCAATGTAATTTAAACCAACTATTTACTTGTCACTTTTAGAGTTGCATGTGAAAAAGAATACAGTTTTTAGTCTGTTACGAGTACTGTATGCTGTTTTGTTTGTGATGAAATAATATAATGTTTGGTATTTTAGGACAAGTCTTTCATTACCTAAGCACAAACAGTGGTGTCTAAACTAGCTCCCATCCTTCAAGATCATTGGCATATCCAGGTTTGCAAGTTTTTTTCCAGCTTTTCCACTACATCAATATATCATTCCAGGTCTTGAAGTGTTGTTCTTTACCTTTTTCAGAATGTACGCCAAATGAAATTTAAAGAATTTCTAAGTGAGTAAAGTGTTTAGTCAAACAACCTGGCTGAAAAAGCTGATATGCAATAACATTTGCAAATCTTGCTGTTTTTGAGAAATTCCGTTACAGCATTGATGTCTCTATAAACTTGAGGCAACTGTGTCACTACCTTCAAAATAATTAACCAATAGGTGACTAAAATATAGAATGCAAACAGATAGCATATTATGTATATATTTGACATTTATATCATCACATATTTGTAGAAAGAGTTTCATTGGGATAATATTCTCATTCTTCTATGTAACTTGTGGTTCTTGGCAGATTTTCAGAGGTGTATACCTTGTAGACTTTTAACATAGAATTTTATGATTGAAGGCTAAATAAAATTGCAAAGTAATCTTCACATTGTAACTCAACCAATACCTTCAATACTCAGTAATATAAGGCCTTCGCTGGCCTTACCCAGTCTTTGTGAAAATAGCTAATTACATTATTTTGCATGGCAATTTCAGCGAATACATAATTAATTTATATTCGTTCCGTATTTTGGGACACCTGTAGATGGACCTCTTCTGGTGTCAGTTACTCTTCCTATGATAGAATTTTGTTCTTTTTATAGACAACGCAGGAAATGTTGATTGAGCCATTACTGCGCAGGTGCGTACGTACGTAGACAATTCTTTAAGTCTGTGAGTGTGACACATTTGAACGAGCTCATTGATTTGTTCTCTGACGCACAGAGAATTTGTTCCTGAAAGTAAAATTTGTTTTAATACTTGTAAAACACTTTACTTTCTCCGAGATATTGTATTTTTAACAAAGACTACGTACGATGTGTTGATCTTTTGACACTCTCAAATTATTTAGCGTTGATGAAATATCGGAGACGAGTCTTCGATACAAAGTTTCCAAAGCATGACAGACTTCACTTTGCCACAATTCCTTTACCACGTTTCTGTGATTTTGTTTGTTGCTAGGTGACAGCGTACATAACAGAGCTTTAAGCATAAGGATCAGTGACTGACAACATGTCTGTTAAGTCAAGTTTAGAATGAACTGTTATAATTTGTGTTTGTCACCAACCATATGTGATGTTTTGTCTTCAAGAGTGGCGGACGCTGAAGGAGGGAGAAAGTCACTATCTTACGTACGTATATTGATAATTTTATATTTGATAAAGAATGAGTAACACAACGAGTTACGACACCATGTAAATTGATCGAAATGATTTGACACAATCCTCCCCCCCCCCTCCCTCGTAAAAAATTTCGTCAATTGACCAGAACTATTTTCCAAATATATATAACTGTTCATTGCTAAGAAGTGTTATTTTATTTGTTTATAAAACACAGAGTTTTATTTTTTTACTTTTAGAATGCCATTGTCAAATCTCTCTTGTAAAATCAATAGCTCAGGTAGGATAATTGTCAGTTGTGGTTAACCATGATTTTAAGGCCTGCTCCCCAATCACCCCATAACCCGCGCATACTTGTTCTAGATCTCTCAATTGGAAAAATTCTTCTTCATACTTTATGTAAATATCGTAATATCAGGGAACGTACGTATGGATCAAATAGAAAGTTTTATTTATAGATTTTGAAATATGAGCCAACAAAACTTCTACTACAATCTGTGTCGTTATTTCGCTATGAAACTTTACAAAAACTTCGCTCGTGAATTGTTCGTGTTAAAAGTATGAGAGCTCCAAAACCTGGGGAGAGGTTTGTCATTCATGTTACGTAAAGTCTTGTTCTTATTCATAACTCACATAGCCACAATTACCCTTACTACCATTATCTTTATCACACGTTAACCCTCACCATCGCTTTTTATCCCAAACCATCATCACCGTAATCCCCCAATCACCCTCACCACGTCCTTTATCCACATTACTCATTCTCATTATCCGTTCCTACTTAGAGTGATACCTATGACTGGATCAACGCTGACCAATGATGTTGCGCCCTCGGACAACAATGCTCCGAAGGTTATCATACTATTAACAGGTGGTAAGGTTAGTGATTTCATTTTAGTGCCTACTTTTTTAATTGTATGAATTGTGTTTTATTTAAGAAATAAAACATGTTTACTGTGCTTGCACAGGCTTATGCAAACCGAGGAGACCTTTTGGTGAACTCGAAAGTAAATTAGTGAGGGCTTGAGACCGAAGATCTCATGCTCGAGAGTTATGAAGTGCTTGCACATGCACTTTGAGAGTTCTCACAAACGTCTTCTAGGTTTGCACAAGTCAGTGCAAACACGAGAAACATCTTTTATTTCATTTATAAAATAACAATAATGCGAAACAGACGAACATTTTAATTTTTCCTCTAAAATGTATTCATGATAGATTTGCAAATTCTCATTGACTGGTTGATTGTTATGATTGATTTGATTGCTAGAGCTCAGATGTGTTTTGCACAGGCTAATGCAAACACAGCTCTAGACCAATCAGCGCACGCGTTTCATTGTGTTTATTTTATAGTGTTTGATAAAAGACCACCGTTGTATGACAGAAGTACAAAGACTCTCATACACACGGGAATTCTAAAATTTTAGACACCGTACCTAATCATTGGAGAATATAAGTACTAGACATTTCTTCATACCAACCTACATGGAATTTGAATTTTTGAAATATTTTAGATGACAAACTGCTAGTGATTTGGTCAACTACCTGCAAATTAGTAAGGGTAGAGCACGATCATGTGTGCTCTATGGGATTGAGACACCCTCGCATTAGATAAAATTTTACCCTTTCGGGCACCGTCTTAGAACAATGCATGGCCAAAGCCAGAAGGGATTACTTATGGTACTGAATTTAAGATGCTGCATTCTTATACAAGTATCTTTAGTTTACAGCTGATGATTGTTTTCAACGAGTATTTGAGATGTGCTCCATGTAAAGGCAGGTTTTTGTTCGAAATCTCTCGAAAGTTATGGGCCAGAGGACATTGCATTGGTATAGCTCACAACCTGTTAAAATCAACACGTTCTATAAATATTTACGAACAATGTGAGAGGTAGATTACATTGACATGAAAGGATGAAGATTTTCAAATGATTTTGGAAAGGTTACGTGCCCAACAACCCTCTAAGAAAGGATCATTTTCAGTGATGAACAAACAATAATGTCTCGGACTGTTTATCGAAGTACATCATTGTTAGATGATGCAAAAGGCCAAGTTCTACTCTGGTAAAGTCAGTTTTAAAAGCACTTCAACAACCTGCTCCAGTGGATGTTTCAAGTCCAAAGAAAATTGAGGTAGATAAGAAGAAAGAAGAATGTGTTAGTACGACAAATACACGACGTACTTTAAAAGTTATTGAACATGGGAAAACACGTATGTTGTTTCATTTTATGTAATACACATGTGTTTGCTTTTAACTTTGTGAGCAATTATTAGTTTTTCCAATTTTTTCGTAAGACTTTTTTTAGTTTTAACATAAATATATTTACATCATCGAGATGCGTTAGAAACGCGTTAAATTTCATCACCTTGTTAGTTATTCAGAGATGAAATGTAATGTGGAGTTACGACAGTCATTAGTATCCTTTAACCTCATTTTTATTTTTTATTTAGAGGATACTAATAAGGAAGTGAACAATAAAAAAACAATATCTTGTTAGTATTCTCTATATAGGGAATACAAATGAGATTTAGTGAATACCATTGAGCTTTAATTGTATTCCATTGTTTTCACTCCATCTCCGCATTTTCCTTGAGCTTTAAAGCTTATATCACTTCATGAATTTTACACAATGCAAAATGGAACATCAAAATACTGGACGCTGATTTGCCGAGTGACTTTGGCTATGTTCTAATTCTCGATATCTGTAGGTATGACGTCATATCTACGGACAATAATTTCTACAGTTATTGACTGACGCCATTAAAAACCGAATTTGAAAAAAGTCAAATAAAGTGATGTTTACCATAGTTTCTAAAAACAATAAGAGAAAGCTTTTGAACGAAATTGATGCGGAAATTTCTAAAAAAGCGATGAAGCTGGTTTCGAACATATTTACAGCATATTTAAACAAGAAGAACTCCAAAAAACCGTTTGACAATTACAAATAAGGACAGGTTTGGAAATGTTTTACATTGATGAGTGTAAATAATATTTCAGTTTGTTGAGGTGAATGATACAACAATTATTCAATTCATTTTTCGCATGATATCAACAATTATTCATACCTCTGTCAACGTTATCCGCCCCCAGCTTCGCTTTGGCAGATGACATTGACCTCGGTCTGAATAATTCTAGATATCATGCTCAACCTCATCTAATAACTGTTTATTATTAAAATATTAACTTGCTAAACTGAGGAACATTTTGTTGGTATAATTGTGCATTATAATCGTTTTTTCCGAGAAATATTAAATTTCACTGTGTAGCACAAATCACTGTGACTCTACCACCACCTTATAATGGTTTAAATGACAGAAAAATTACAGTCCATTGAAAAGAAAAATATCAAATGCAGCCAAAACGCAAAACAAAAAAATGAAAGCCAAAATGTACTATTTTGGACGTACAAAAACCAGGTTACAAACCCTAAACATGGCGACTGTATTATTGATGACGTCCCGTTCACATCAAGAATACAAAGTTGTCAAACATAAAATTTCCTCGTTATTTTATTGTCTGAGAGGAAACTGGAAAGGTGGCAAAATTTTCAATCTGAAGCTGCAATAACAATTTGTCATATTTATGTTATTTTAGCCAGTAAATAGCAAGAAACTTATCACGTGCTTTCGTACTAGTATACTCGTCGTAAGCGGTCAAATCACAGCACACCAACAGCTGTTAGGGTAAACCTACCACAAGGGTGCCCCTAGCGCGCATGTGTGAGCGGTACTTATAAAACATATTTACGTAGGGTGACTCACTTTCTAGGATAACCCTTCTGCTGGGGTTACCGTACCTCCATGTAAATAGTCTCTAAGCAAATTGCTTTTATATATTTCATGGGAAATAGTCAAAACAAATGCAACGCATAATTTATTAACGTAGGCAAAGCAAGGTAATATATTGGAAAAATACCATTTATATTATACAGTATATATATCATTAGAGTGAATCAGTATAGAAATAAATTCTGAACAAGCTTTAAAGGTTTACACATTTAACTTTACATATTTATAATCCAGTGTAAGCTACAAGAATTTTTAGTAAGTTATAACGTTCGATGAACGTTTTCTTGCTTATACATACTTTTGTCCAAAAGGTACAACTTTGGCCATGGACCCATATCGTGGCTTGTTCATTGAAGGAAAATATGTCCATGAAGAACTATTTCCCATTTTAAAACACTCTACTGAATTAAGTTCTTCCCATTTATCATTTCTACCTCCCATGACAACAATTGTATCACCAGTTATAACTGCACAACACTGAGATCTCTTTTCCAACATGGATGGTAAGACTGTAATTTTACCTGTTTTGATGTCATACATGATAACACTGTTCAAACTTTCTCTTTTATCATCATCACCTCCAAGAAGAACAACTTGATCTCTCCATTGAACTGTTGCCATCTCAGTCAATGGATGAGGTAATGGAGGCATTTCCTTAAATGTAAGAGTCCTTGGATCAAATTCCAAAACACTGGACAAAACTTTGCTATTTTTTCCCCATCCTCCAAAAATAAGAACTTTATCATCAACAACAACAGCTCCATGGCACAAACATGGTTCAGGCATATGACACAACTCTTTGAAAACATAAGATGTTGTACCAGTGATGTTTAGTTCACTGATCAAATCTGATGTTCCTTTACCATGAATGTCTCCTCCAATGTGAAAGATTTGTTGTTTACAAACAACAGTTTGATGACCTTGACATCCATAAGGAAGCTCTGCAGGAAATGTCTTCCATGTCAAAGGTGACTGTTTTATATTCAATGTCTCCATTGACTTACAGCGATATCCTCCAACAACAAATAAATTATCATTATAAATAAATGATGAAGCCCACCTGTGTTCATTTTCCATTGATGCAATGTTAAACCATTTCTTCTCCTTCCATGAAAATATTTCAACACTCTTTGAGGAACCCCGTGAGTGACCTCCAGCAATGAAAATATCACATTTTACAGAGTTCATCACCATTTCAATTGATGATGTCAATGTTTGAACAAGTGGTTCAATTATATTCATCTTTTCCAACATTTGAAACATAATGGTTTTAAGTTCTTTCATTTCTTTGGTCACTGTAGAAAGATTTTGTTGAACATCTTTTATTTCTTTCCTTGATTCCATCATTTCTTTGGTCACTGCAGAAAGATTTTGTTGAACATCTTTTATTTCTTTCCTTGATTCCATCATTTCTTTGGTCACTGCAGAAAGATTTTGTTGAACATCTTTTATTTCTTTCCTTGATTCCATAATTTCTTGGGTCACTGTAGAAAGATTTTGTTGAACATCTTTTATTTCTTTCTGTATTTTTGTACACTGAGGTGTAAATGGTTTCACTGATTCTTTTACTTCAATAAATTTTTCGTCTATTTTCCTGCTTAAGTTGCTCATTTGCATTTCCATTTCCATTTTGTCTTCAAAACTTCGTTGAAACATTTCGCTAATCTCTCGAAAGTCGTGAGAAGCAATCTTTCTGTATTCACATAATTCAGTTTCATGTTTAATCTTGTCTCGTTTGTTTATTTCCAGACCACAACCTTCATTAGAACACAACACTGGAGCAAAGCCACAATTTTCAACATGTCTTTCAAGATCTTCGACATTTATAAATTCATGACAACCACGACTGGCGTAGTCGCAGTTGATCTTTAACTTTGAAATCATTTTATTTATAACACGCGCTGGATGAAGCGAAGCTACAGTTAAATCATCTTGACATTGAGGACATCTTTGGGCATTAACTCGTATATGCTCTTCAATACATTTACGACAAAAATTGTGTTGATTATGGCACATTCTGGCATCTTTCATGACATTCAGACAAATGGAACAGTAAAAATTTTCATCAACAACAGTATTAAATCTCGATTCTTCATATCCACTTTCGTAAACATTAGGACGACAAGCCATTTCATACGTCTTCCTATACAATTTAATATCAAAATTGTAGTACAGCTGTTAATGAGAAAATTCTTCACTTGAATGATACAAGGGTAAAACTTTCTTATAGTCTTACCATGCCTCAAAAGACAAAATTTTGATATAGGGCAATCAATTAAGTTCTATAAGACTCAATGGGGCTATCCCATTGAGCTCTATAAGACCTGGAGGGGCAAAGGGGCCTGGGCCTCGTGGTCAAAAACATGGCGGTAATGGCGGATTTTGGTTGTCAAAACTTCCACTTTAAAAATTTTTTTCAATATTCACTCCCTCCTGATTTCTAATACTGTTTGTATGAACGAAAACAAGTGAGAAAAAAAACAATTACGATACCGACAGCATATCATGTGAAAATAATGCTTCAGCATTGCGTGAAAAACACAGTACAGACACACATCAAAATAAAGAAGATCGACGGTAGAGAAATGCATATTTTGGATGTAACATTTAAGTTATTTTATGACATTTTAGCCTTTTAAAAGTGAAAATCAAACGGCATTCTTTACTAGACCTGTCAATCTCGTAAAACTTATACATTATTTCATGCTTTTGTGTGTTTGACTGTTTGTAAACAGTTTGGTGCACCTATTTTTCTTGCTTCAAATAGATAAATCTGTGTAAAAATGCTCCTAAGGAAGCGAGAAAATGTTTGCTTCAGTCCTACGACATAAGTCAACTGAAAGTTTACCATGGATAAGTATCATAAGTGTATTGTCATTACCTGATAAATCTACTGAAAACTCATAAAGAAAGTATGTTGAACCAGAAGAGCTACAAAAAAGAAAAAAATTCAAAACACCATGACACTGTTGCTTGGTAATTTGTATTTTGTAAACTGCTTGGCAGAATCTTGGATCTATTACTGAACAGAACTACATTAATTTTCCATTGAAATTACAAACTTGGAAACTAAAGTGCATTGGTTTCTCTGACAAAAACACTCTGTCTATTGCTGCATGAAGGCAAAATAGTTATTTGACAGTGTAGGTGAAGAAATTTATCAAGTTTTATAGATATTATTGTGCATTACTTACAGTTTTTTGGAATTGAGTAATATATGTCATGAACAAGATATAATTTTTCAAAAATGCTAACCCCTTCGAGCACTACTACTCTTCTGTTTTGCTTAAACAACTTACAGCTACCAATACTAATTATTTATATGTACAAACTAACATTTGGGAATTAAATGATAAACAACTTGTTAAATCTTTTTATTTTACATCAAGCCTTTGAATTAGTTCCTTTTATCTTTTGGTGAAAAAATATTAATGAAAGACTTACAAATCAAGTTTCTTGAAAATAGTATTTTGTACAAAGAAACTAAATAATTGGAAAGGTCACATGTTGAAGACAGACTTTGCTTCTTTGACTAGGTTGCTTGACCATGAGCAAATTTAAATTTGTTTACAATTTGTTTAAAGAATTCTTTTCATTGATTTCTACTAATTCTTCATAAGACACAAAGAATTTCTTTGGCATCTATTTTTGCTTCTTCTACATCCAACTTCATTGTAACCAATGCATCCGATGTGAATTTGTGGATCACCTGGAATCATAACAAGTATGAATTTGATGAGATGAGACAATAATATGTTTAATTTTTCATGCATATTAATGATATAATCATAATTTGCAACAAATTTTAGCACATTGTTCAACACACTACTTTTATCTTGGTTTTGAAGTAGTAACCTGTTTACTATAACAATAAATACTTCATTTACAGAAACGCTAAGTAGTACTTTAAAACTGTTTGCATAAATCCAACTTTCCAAACCCATTATAATTGTCTACACTATACATTCAGTCAAATTGAGCAGTCAAACAGTTTAATAGTTATTTTTATTATACAACATATACCATAGTTCTCATTAATTTTGCATGGCACTGCATTCAATTTCAACACAACTCTGTTGTAAACTTTCCCTTCATCTTTTCAAAAAAAACATGAACAAATTATGCCCCATTTTTGGGAGGTAAACTCAATTCAAATCAGGAGAGTTTAGCTTGATGCCTTGAACATGATACAAGATGGATGCAAAACTCGATAAAAATTGACAGCTTCGCCACGTCTGGCGAGCGATTAAGTGAAGAACAAACAAGACTGGACCAAAATAACTTTAAATTAAAACTTAGTAGTAGAAACACTCTTCAAGTATCGTGTTAAAAACAAAATAGTAAAACTAATACTGTGCTACTTACCGGAGTCAAGAAATGTTCCCTTTTCTGTCGCTATTTCAGCATCCGCAAACCACAGAAGTTGGCAGTTTAATAAATAAAATTGAATGATACAAGGGAAAAACTTTCTTACAGTCTTACCTTGCCTCAAAAGACAAAATTTTGATATAGGGCTATCAATTAAGTTCTATAAGACTCAATGGGGCTATCCCATATTTTACATTTACAACGCGTTCTGCGCATGTCGTGTTTGATGACGTTAAAGTAGTAAAAAAAAAAACAAAAGTTCTGAGTCATCGCAATTTCTCCGTATAATCTTATACAACAGCTAAAGACGATAGAAAAATTATATTACAACTTTTGCTTTTGAGGAAAACATTCTAAAATATTCTACATTAAAGGACACATGCAAGATAGAAGACAACTTTATTTTATTGTAATGCCTACGGCGTGAAATAAGACGTACCAAATTTCAAAGTCGTCTGCAAAATATTTCAAAAGATATTTAGGATTATAGTCGATAAAAACACGATATTCGATGACCATTGCTAAAACGCCGTGAGATTGTTGAAGTCTGGGAACTGGGAATGAGTGACGTATTGTTGACATAAAGAAGCATTGTTCTTATGTCGTTCTACGATTTGCAGGACTTTCGGTAGTTTGTTATTAAGGTAGTTTGCTAGTTATTGTTTTTATTTAACAAAAATTAATGGATTCTTCAGAAGAAGAAGCCGATTATGATATTTTCATCAATAACAAAGAGGTACAACCTTACATGTTTGAGCCTTTGGCCAACGCGCAAGGTGGTCATTGTAATGACAATTCTTTGTCTTTGGAAGATGAATACATTCACAGAACTGGAAATGTTGAATGGTTAGTTGCATTTTATTGATGTTTCATTGTTTCTCCCAAAGTAAAAAAAATGTTTTTATCTTTTAGGTGCGAGTGTTGCTTTTGTGTGGTCATGAGTACAGGACGGGAAAGTATATGTTGCCAAGAGGTAAACAATACTGACCTCTGATACATGGCGATCATATTTGCATCACACAAGAGGAAGAGTTTGCCACAGTGTGTACAAACGAAGCTGTCTTAAAAACAGCTATGGTCGTGTACACACATGACATTGGACCTATACCTGAGAGTGAAGAAAACGAGTAAATATTACCTTTGAAGTATAATTACGTGTATGTCGAGAAGTGTATAATGCCGATAAGTATCTTAGACAAAATTTTGTATCTTTCAAAGAACATTACGCTACACGGCGTACCGACAGTGGACGGCTTGGGTGCATGGCAGGTTGGGAAAAAAGTACAGACTACCCATACCTTCTTGTGCTGTGCACAAAATCCGGAAAGCATTTCCTTCGCCGTCTGGAGATTACAAAGGATTTGAATATGCTCAACACTACTGAATGGTAGGGCTTATGGCGTATGACAAAATCTGTTCATTTGTAATTATGTTTATTTCATGTGGAACGTTATTTCCATTATCTTTTTATTTATAAAAGCGACATTTATGTTGCTTAATGGCTTCAGCTTTGCTGATATTTGATTTGTGCCAAGTCTATGGGACAGGTATTTCTTTCACTCCAGCGACATCAAGAGCTTTGGACAGTGTTGGATTAATGCGTCTGAAGTACAAAACTTCTTTCATCAAGTCCTTAACATATCCTGAAAAGCAAATCATTATTTATGTTGGCTTTGCATTGCACTTTGAGAAAAAGTAAGTTTATTTTTCTGTGCTAACCATAAGTGCTGTCAATTTTCACTAGTTTGATGACCCCTTGTCCTTCTTTTGACTTTGAATAAGCCACTTTCCAAATCAATGCCTCTTCTGTTTGCCCACCATTCTTCATTTTCTGAGCTTTGTTTCCATTCTCATTGAAATGAAGAGCAGCAATAAACAATCTACAAATGAATGTTAAGTTTTTGTTTACAACTATTGCAACTTATTGCTTTTGCAATGATGACTTTTTTAAGTAATCGTACACAAATCATTTTTATATTACCTTGCTTACATTGATCTGTAGAAAAAATGAGTATGTTTTGGTGCAAAAAGAATTACCACTCGGTGGAAACCTTTGATGGATGAAGTCTGCTTTTGATAACTGAGTTTTCGATTATCTTTCATGAGATACTTGGACTCAACAATCGAAGACAGCTCAACATAAGCTTTTGAACCTAAGATCAGAAGTTAGTTAACAAAAAGAAAAAGAATGTTGATGCTACTTTGAAATTTATTTGCTTACAATACCTTTTTTATCCACATTCTAGTCTCTAACATATCATGTTCACATTTTGGGAATACATCACTATGTCCCTCATGGATGTCACATATATGGTTGAGAAGTGACAACCACTTTGCCTTGACAAGTTCTTCATCACCATTGCTGGAAGCAGCACACCAGTATACATGGTTGGAAATTGATTGGGCCCAATCTGACAATAATTTGCAACCACTTTTTTTGATGCTGCCCAAATTTTCTTTTTGATTCCTGTTGGATTTTGATTATTGATGAAATGTGTAAAAGGTTGGTTTGTTACGACAATCTATACCTTTTGCTACATGCCATACATCAAAGTAGTGCTCGATTTTGGTCTTTGTTTTTTCATGTAAGATTTGATTTGAGCATGTCTGTCTGTGGTCATTGACTTCACCTTCATCCCACTTTCATCAAACTTTGCCAGACATTATTTTAATCCCTCAAGTTCCATTGCTCCAGAGTTGGACTCTTCAATGGACTGTTTAACATAATTATGTGAGTATTCTAATCATGTTTAACATACAGTTGTTGAAGAATTGTTACCTGAACAAGTTGTGTGTCTAAAATGTTGTTAGATTCCAAATCCATGCAGCTATATGACCCATACATGGCACAATATCCAGGCAAATCACATCTTCCATCTCTTCCAAGGTTGATGTTCCTTTTATTAATTTATTATTAAAGCAGAAACAAAACAACATATATTTAATTATTTAAGTTACATAACGAGCATTGTCCTAAACCATGCGGTATCGAGCAGAACAGAAGATAACAATTAGCATACAATAAGAAGTGCTTACCAGATCATGTGACTAGTACTATGATCAGATATCTTATACTTAGTTTAATACACATATAATGTATCGTCATTCCTAACACCTTTCTCTGATTGATTCTAGAAGATACTTTTGGTGCATATGCCAAACATTTGAAACACTGCATTTGTATGAAATACGCTGTTTGAATATAGCTATATGTGCGCTCAAACAGAAATTGTAAGTAGTAATATACATGGGGGTACGAATCCATAAAAAGTTTACTTTTTATGTATTCGAATCCCCCATGTATATTACTACTACACCCGTGGGTAAAAATCTCGAGGTTATAATCTATAGTTTAAAAATATGGAATCTATATGTTATTTAATTTGTCTGTCAAGCGCGTGTCTTAGTGCATGTTTTTCAACAATGGTTGTTTAATGTAATAGCACATTTCATCAGCGCATGTATAATAATACAATGTTTTACAAAATATGGAATCTATATGTTTTTGAAATATATAGGTGCGTTTAAATTTTACAAACGGTCTTTACAAACAAATGTTAAGAAAGCATCGGTTCGGAGGGGGATCGGCAGCGCAGATTTTAGCGTAGCTAAAATTGAGCAGGGGAATGGATCCCCCGAGAATTCTAAGCGACGGCGGGGAAATTTTCACTTCGTGAAAATTCGGAGCGTCCCATAGTATTCGATGAATATTCGAAGAATATTCGAGAATAACAGAGGCTTAAGAAATGCTCTTCAAAAAACCGTCTTTAATAATCAAGTGTTAATAATCAAGTGATATTAAAATATCAGCGATAGCTGGTTTTTAGCAGCGCGCGTGTCTTAGTGCATGTTTTTCAACAATGGTTGTTTAATGTAATAGCACATTTCATCAGCGCATGTATAATAATACAATGTTTTACAAAATATGGAATCTATATGTTTTTGAAATATATAGGTGCGTTTAAATTTTACAAACGGTCTTTACAAACAAATGTTAAGAAAGCATCGGTTCGGAGGATCGGCAGCGCAGATTTTAGCGTAGCTAAATTGAGCAGGGGAATCCCCGAGAATTCTAAGCGATTTTCACTTCGTGAAAATTCGGAGCGTCCCATAGTATTCGATGAATATTCGAAGAATATTCGAGAATAACAGAGGCTTAAGAAATGCTCTTCAAAAAACCGTCTTTAATAATCAAGTGTTAATAATCAAGTGATATTAAAATATCAGCGATAGCTGGTTTTAGCAGCGCGTGTCTTAGTGCATGTTTTCAACAATGGTTGTTTAATGTAATAGCACATTTCATCAGCGCATGTATAATAATACAATGTTTTACAAAATATGGAATCTATATGTTTTTTAATTTGTCTGTCAAGCGCGTGTCTTAGTGCATGTTTTTCAACAATGGTTGTTTAATGTAATAGCACATTTCATCAGCGCATGTATAATAATACAATGTTTTACAAAATATGGAATCTATATGTTTTTTAATTTGTCTGTCAGGCGCGTGTCTTAGTGCATGTTTTTCAACAATGGTTGTTTAATGTAGATAGCACATTTCATCAGCGCATGTATAATACAATGTTTTACAAAACTATGGAATCTATATGTTTTTTAATTTGTCTGTCAAGCGAGTGTTATATAATTTTTGTAAAAAGTGTTTTTAATAATTGTTTCAGGATTTTGAATCTTTTTGTATATCGCTTTTGTATTAATTACTTATTACAAACAGTTATGTGATATGTAGTCAAACATGAGGAGCAGGTATGTATGATTTTACTCTAACAGAGGCCCACGCTACATGCTTACTACACATTATAACTGTATATTAAAATAAGTTTTAATTATCATTTAAATAATGACCATAAGCTCTAGTATTTATACCATCATCTAATATGTACCGTTTATCATCAAAACAGCTAAGTGATACTTTATTAATTTCATAACTACTAAGTTGATGGTTTACACTTCTAATAGTTTTCATTGTATGATGTATTTGTTTATTTTCAAATAGTGTTTGTTTATAGTCTTCATGTTTTATTTTGTTTTTAATAATATTTTTCTTAATTCCTTTAGCTTTTTTATCTCCTTTATTATTATCTTTAATATAACTATACATCTTGCTTCTTAAACCAACAAACTCTTTAATTATATTTCCAGCAGCTTCATCTTTCATTTTACCAATAACTTTTTTATTAGTATTATCATAATATTTATGGCATTTATCATAATCACTGAAATCAAATTTATCTTTATCAGCCCAAAAATCTTTATAAGCATCTTCAGTTTCTATTTCATAACAGAGAGAATCGGTATCAGTGAATAATAATTTAGCTTTATCACCATACCGATTTTTGATATAGTTGTAATGAAAATCATACATCAAAGTTTTACTTAAATCTAAGATACACATACCCACATATGCAGGTCTGTTGAGCACCAATTGTTCTTTGATCTTATGCACAGCCACAAGGTTCTCATTGAAAATTTTACTACTTACATAAGTAGGTTTTGAAGCTAATTTTAATAATTTATTTTTATTAGTTACTAGTCTAACATCTACTCTTTTCGTAAGTTTTCCATCGTCTTACCAAAACACTGTTATTCATGAGTTTGAAGAAGTCTTTTCAAAAGAATTTTTGCATTAGTTCTTTTTTGAGTATTAAAGTCTATGTATTTTTTCAACCATGGAGATTGATTAAATTCAAGTACTCTATGTACTTTTTTTAATTTTAACCCGAGATCTAAGTATAGTTGAAGATTTCTATAATGCAGCACATACTTATCTTTATTTTTTAAAGTAGGTATTAATTTTGAAACTAAACCTGTTGATATATTGTAATTAGAAGCAATTGTCTTACAATATTTTGACAGCATGTTGCTAGTGACCTTAATTTTTTCGGGTGCTAGTGGATAATCATTATGTAAATTATGTAGTTCTTCAGTGTATTCTAAATCAACTTCTAAAATTAGACCTTTTTTATTATCTTCTTTATATGTGGCTAAATTTATGTTGTTAATCTGTTTCTCAGTTAACCATTTAAAACCACCAGTAGGTAGGTATTGTGACATAGCCCATCCATAAAGATTGTTAGCATCAAGATACATTATATATTTTGAGGGTTTATTCTTATCAAATGTTTTCATATACTTGTTATTAGCCTTACCATATCGATTAGCAATATAACTAACACCTCCTCTCATACCATTTTCGATGAATTGAAACATGTCAATATCAGTCATTAATTCTAATTTAATATCTGTCATCTTTAACATAGCATCCCATGACAAACCAGGACTAGTAAAATAATGACATGGGTCTAAGTTATAGTATTCAATACATGTTTTTCGAAAGTTTTCGAATACATCAGCTAATAATAAAACGTCTGATTTCAGATACAGGTCGTGATAATCACCCATGTTTTTGAGATTGAATGTATTCCACACTTTTTGTGCATGGTTATAAGAATCATCTGAGATATTCTCATCAGTAAGAATACTATAAAAGTCTTTTTTTGAAGGCAGCCCATTATCAAACTTTTCAAACGAGTCCATATAATCATATGGGTAAATACCTTTTTGTGTCATTAAATTAAGTTTTTCACCTTTAAACTGATTAGAGGTATATTTAAATGATTCTTTAGGTAGGTTACTAACAAGCTTTTCTAAACTAGAGCTCATAAATTGAAAACTATCAAGAAATGTCAAATGGTTACCTAACATGAAAGCCATATATTTTTCCATGTTATTAGGTATAGCATTTATATTCATATGCGTTTCCTCACCTTTTTTGTTTTTGTATGTATGCTTATTAACAATAGCTCCGATCTCTTGCATTATGAAGTGACTGTCATACCCACGTAGATTGTGAAATATTACTGGGATCTTTAATTTATCAGAGTCTATTCTAAGTTTTAAGTTACAATCTTGATGTGCTGAGCCTCTGTATTTGCCAGTGATATGACAATGGTCTCGAACTCGAATATCTTTGTTAGTATATTTTTTGTTACAGATGTGACATTCATCTGCTTTTTTAAATTCTTTTTCATCATCAGAGGTCATTTTTAATGGTTTATTAAAGTGGGTTTTCATAATATTTTTACAATATTTAACTTCTTTTAACATAGCTTCCATAAATTTGTAAACAGCCTTTTCACCTCTATATAGTTGAATTTGTTTAGTAAATTGATCATCATAGCAACAAACAACTTTATACCCATAACCACAGTCAATATGTTTTTGATAGGCTTCTGTATATGATTTTTTATTATTCTGATTACAACCAGATATCTTTTCTGTAATAGCCTCAAAGTCTGCATATATAACAAATGGTACTGGTTGTTGCTTATGATAGTTGTTGAATTTAAGTATGTTATTATTTTTATCAGGCATTCTTACTGATTGTATACCATTTATTAGTATACAGTTTTCTATGTGGTTATTTAATATTTTTTCAGAACTAAAACATTGAAGGCAACGCATACAAAAGTGTTTCCTTTCTTTATGCTTTGTTTGATTGTACATAAATGCATTAAAATTTTTTATTAGAATATAATGTTTGTTTTCATTATCAGTTATTAATAGTAGTTCCATATGGTCTTTAAATTTTTCTTTTGATATATAAATGGGGTATGGTTGCTTATTTTCATAACCGAAGACATTAATGTTAATTTTGTTTTGCTTTTCGATTTTATTATATTGTTTAACAGTCACTGGAAATTCAATACCAGAGTAGTCTAATTTGTTAATATATTCCTTATCAGATTTTTTAATTCTCTGTGGGTGTTTATTTTGTGGGTTAATATGTCTAATATGACACCACCTAAAACATTCATTATCTGTATTTTTGATATTAATTAATCCTTTTTTAGAGTTTTTAAGTTCTTGTGGTAAATTAATATATGAAGATCCTTGTAATGGCTTGTATTTAACAATATTAAGATAATGATTATCTATAGATTTAATAGTCCATGAAGAACCTTCTTGATTAAATTTACTAATTATATTTAATATATTTTGTTTTGAAATTTGTAATGATTCATTAATATTTTCATTATTTATAATTGTTAAAGCTTTACTGTTAAAATAAGCAGTTTCTATCATATGATCAACATCATATTTTAATTTTCAAATGTAATCTTAAGCGTTTCAACAAATTTCAATCCTTTCATTACTTCTAATATTTGTTTAATATAATATGTAAGATATTTTCTAGTGTTTTGTAATTGTATTAATGGATTTTTATTGTCAATAATACTTATTTTATATGATTTAGTAAATCCTTTAAGAGCATTGTTTGTTTCTCTTATTTTAACTCTTTGTGTTGGTATCGGTTTCTTATTTTTATCTGATAGCATCTGTGTATTGTTCTCATACTCTTTAACAATCTCTTTTACACTCTTTCTTGGTTTGGGGACTGGTGTTAATACTTTGATTAATTCGTTTTTTCTAAGTTTATAATAACCTTTAACCTTGTTTTCTTTAGCAATAATTTTTAACTGTTTTACATTCATTTTTTTGATATTGGATTGTGATAGTACTTTTTGTACTGGTTTGGAAATTGAAGTATTATTAACTTCAACCCACGGCTTTTGATTTAATATTAAATTAATTAAATCGTCTTTAGTCAAATTTTGAAGTTCATCTCTATTCATATTAGGCATACTATATAAAATAGGTTTGTCTTTAAGTACTATATGTTTTGTTTTATCTTTATTCATATATATACTATATATTTTATTTTTATTTTTTTTAAACGCACTAATTTTAATTATAGAAATAAATCTATATTTAAAACTTTTTATAAAATAATTAAATTAATCTATTTAACTTTTGAGTGTTTTTAAATATTTTGTAAATATTCTCTTAATTTAGCTTTAGTTTTTATTGTGTTGGGTAACATTCCTGGTTGAAGACCGAAATACCATGGTATGAAACCCTTCTCATGTATCCAGATCACTTTGTTTAATTTTTCTCTAATAATTTTATTATCAAGAGCTTCTTGTACTGTTGTATTATAATAGTAGTGAAGTTCTTGTTTATGATCATTAGTTTTAAATATTAATAACCTTAAATGTTTATTATGTTCAACTAATTTTAATTGATGGTTATTTGCTTTTGTAATTAGTGTATGTTGGGAGATCTTTACATTTTTCATATCCTGTAGAATCAGGTGGATAATGTAATAATTTTGTTGGTAAAGCATCTATATATAAAAACTAAATTTAGAATATAAATCTTTATCAACCATTCGAAATCCCAGCCAATACACAGACTAAGAATTTCATTATTATTTTTCATTTTATCATATATATATTTTTTTTATTTAAATTTAAATTTTTTAAAACTGTATTATTTTTTTTTTTGAATTTATTAAATGTTTTTAGTTTTAAGTGAATTTTATATGCTAAACTATATGTTTTATTACATGAATCACAATGCCATGGTTTTGAGAGCATATATAATGTTATGTTGTTTGATTTGTTCTTTAGTATAAATTCTTCTTAGTAGGTTATCTGAACACATATATACTATACTATATATTTTATTTTTTAAGGTGCGTTTAAATTATCTTTTGTTTTATACAATGTTTTTCAAAATCCTTCACCTTCTATATTAGAACTAGTTTTTTTACAACATAGAATAAAATTTCTAATCTTTTTTAATAGATTTTTAAGATTCATATATAATAGTAAATTTTTTATTTCTTTGACTCTATCCAATTTTTATAATAAGTACAGTTGATGTCTTTATCCCACTCAAGGATTTTATATACTTCACCAAACAATCTATTATCAAAAACTATTTTTGTCTTACTATTTTTCATATCTTTAACAGGGTGGTTTAATGATATATTCCTACGGCTAGCTAAGCGTATTATATAATAGTTATACATGCTAATATTCTTTTTCTGTATCAACTTATGTTTAATTATGGTCCCAACAACCTTTATAAAATCATTTGTAATCATCTCAACATATTCAAAAGGTACACACAATTTAAGTTTATTATAAAACCATTTTCTTCTCGAGTGTATTGATCGTTGATTTTTCCAAATTTCTGGTATCCATTCATTAACAAAATGATTTATGTACATGTGAACAGTACCGCAGTGTATACAAACATTCATTTTATTATTATCTGAAATAATTTCTTGATTTTCGCAACATAAGTATGTCTTAACAGACCTATTAATATAACTATCACATATCTTTTTATTACAAAAGCAACAATTTACGTAACCAAAAAACTCTTCTAACTCTTTATGAATCAATTTATTACAATACATATACTAATACTATATATTTTATTTTTAAGTAATTTTATATAATAAATATCCAGATATAATACCAATCACAACCATTGTACCAGATTGATAATTTTTCATATTCTTAGATGGTTTGTAAAAGTCATTTAGTTGTGGTTCTCTATGAAATGTTACCCCATTGTAATGTATTGTTTTTACTTTTCTAAGCATATCTAGAGCTTTGTTTGTCAATTCTATATCATCATCAGCATATTGAAGTTCTTGTCTTAGCTGTTGAATTTTATCATGCTGCTTGACTTCATTTTCATAGAACGCTTCTTTAGCCTTAGATAAGTCCTCTAGAGCCTTGTTATGACGTTTCATTTCCTCAGTGTAACCGTTTTTATCAAGTTTATGAAATAGCCAGCCTGCTAGACTAAATCCTAGGCCATTAACAACAGCTCCAAAAGCTGTTCCAACCCCACTAGTAATAACACTTGTCATATATATTTATGTAGATTTAAATGGATTTTCAGGGACCCATTTTTTGTCTTGAGCATATTTAACTAGCATTGTTGATGTCGTAATAGCAATAGCTAGTTTTGTAAAATCTTTAATATTATCAGTATCTGTTAATTTTTGACCTAGTAGTTTTTTAGACGCCATAGAAATACCTACAGCAGTTGTTGTCACAAGCACTGCATCAAAAGCTTCATTCATAAATTGTTTCTTATTCATATATAATAGGAAATATTTTATTCAAATGAGTCTAAATTATATTGTTTATTTTTTTGTATCAAAACATGTTTTTCACTAGTTGTTTCTTCTTTTGCTTTATCGTTTGTTAATTTTTCCTGCCTTTTATCATTTTTCCGTTTATAATAGAGACTAACAATAGCGGTTATTACTCCAACTGCTCCAAATAAAAATCCGTAATTAATATTCCAGCTATTATCTTCAATTTTCTTTTTATTTTCTAATTCAATCCTATCTCGCATCTTTTTTTCTTTAGAAGCTTTAGATATAGCAGCTAATCGTTTACCAGCTTCGACTCTAATAGGGTCTTTTTCTTTCTTAACTGTAGTTATCTTTACGTTTTCTTCAGACATGTTATATAATACTGTAGATTTTGTTCACAGATAACTCATAGATAATCTTATAGATAACTCACAGATAATCTTATAGATCATTTATATTTTTTGTTATATTTACTCACCATACTATCTATAGTAATGCAATTGTCTATTATAATATCATCAATAACTTTTACGTCTGATAGAAATATCACTTCATCATAAGGTAATCCCCTTAAATATGACCTTATATTCATAAGTATTTTTTCATATGATGTATATGCAAATTTACACATTTCTAAGTTATTATTAATCTTACTCTTAACCATATAACCTTGAACTAAAGCACCTAAACCACTCAGGGTGGTTATAACTATCGGATTCAGGGTTACGCTACCAACAATACCACCAGTTGAGACTAGAAAAATACTTCCCATGTTTAATGATAGTCTAATTTTCTTTAATTTATTATACTTCCATTTATAACAGGTATACATTTTATGATAGTACAAATACAACTTTTTCAGCTTTTGAAATTCATCTTGACTCAACTCACTCGAAATATGATTAAAATCTAGAACTTTTTTCATATTATATTATAAAACATATTTAACTAATATGAATGATAATAGCGTTGATATACTGAGTAAAGCAATCATATCTGTTTGATGGGGATTATTTACTATCATTTTTGTATGTTTATGTACTAATGGTTTTTTATGAACTTCATCTAGAGTATCTAGGTGTTGTGATGGTGTATTATCTTGATGTACTTTTTTAGGTTCTTCTTTTTTAACTCCATAATAATTTATTTTAGAATTAATACTGAATTTCATAGTTTTATTAGCTAATGTTAAAATATTATTATACCCATCAATCTTTTTATCTAATATAATCATACGACTAGGTATTAAAATCATACCAGGGCTGATTGCCATATTTAAAATAACATTCGTGTCTTTTATAGCTTTCCTCATGTTAGATATAAATACAGTCGTATCATTCTGTACTATAGTATCCTCTAATAATTTCCTAAAAACTTTTTGTGTTTGCATGCTCTTAGCTCCATGATTAACTATTGACCATCTTGTATTTGCTTGAGCTCCAAGAACTGTATAAACAAAACTTTCAATGCTCTCTTGCAAAAGAATTTTTCCAATTAATGTAATACCTTCCGAATGATATGCAATGAAGCTACGATAATCAGTAGTCGAATATTGAAAATTAACATAATAACCATCATTGTTTTTATCAAATTTTAAAATACCTTTATAAGGTATATGCTTTTTCAATTCCGTAAAGTCATATTTATCTAATAACGATGGGTGCTTCATAAATTTTTTAATCTGATAATATAAATGGTATTTAACAAGGCTTTGTATAATTCTGCTTTTATCAAAATTTAAATGATTAAGCCCAATACCAGATAGAAACGAAGCCACATAACATCCACAAATCATAGCATAGTATGCTTCTTGTTTATAATTTAAATGACTTTTAATATTGTATCTTATACCAGTAGGTTGTTCTTTTTTACTTTTAATTTCACTTGACCACGTGGCTGTTATAGGTGGTAAATTACTCATAAAATAATCATTCTCTGTGACATACAATCTGAAGTTACAGATATCAACATTTACCGGCCTTTGAAATGTAGGTTTTACAATAAATTTTGAGGACCATCGATGTAACATATGATCGAAATAATCCTGACTATGACCTTCATCTCCATTAACAGCTGCCATAAGATTTGAAAAAAAAGGCGTTTTAGTTGTTTCTAAATATATTTTAGGCCATGTTGTATATGATACATGTTTTAAATCATCATCACCTAATTTTATAGAATTTTCTTCGATTTGCTTGTTTGACATATAATATAAGCTATATTATATATGAAGTTCACTATTTTTATAGACGGAGATAGTAGAAAAATTGACTTACAAGAAAGTATAGTAACAACTAACTATTCATATTTATATATTAAAAAAGCTTATGTGTATTGGGAATATAACAATATAAAATTAAATAATACTTTAGCTTTTACAATAGGCACAACAAAATATAATATAGATGCTGGTTACTGGACTTTTAAAATGCTTAAAACGTTTCTTGAGTCTGTTAACGTAAAGCTTGAGATGACAGAAAATAACGGAGCTTGTAAAATAACTAATAATAATGACGAGGTATTAGTATTGTCTGATACTCTTATTAAAATGTTAGGTTTTAATGATAACATAAAAACTATTAAAAAAGGTATCGTACAAAATGGTGTTTCTAAAGTGGATATAAACAGAGGATTAAACTATATTCAAATTTCTTCTAATCTTGTAAATTCAAGTTATAATTATAACTCTGAAGGAAAAAAAAGTAATATAGCTTTAACTTTACCAGTAATAACAGTTCAGTCGTTATATGGTAATCTTTACGAATACAATGATATTGAATCTAAAGTTACAATTATAAAAGGAGCTTTTAACGAGCTACTATTTAATATATTAGATCAAGATGGTACTCCTGTTAATGTAGGCAGTATTCTACTTGAATGTTATCTTGAGTAAGTTAAATGGATGAAGACATTAAAATTGAACAAAGTTTAAGAGATATTTATTATGATCCTAAAACAGGTTATCAATCAGCAGAACGGTTGTATCACAAAGCATTAGAAGAAGGTATAGATGTTAGTAGAAAACAGGTTAAAGAATGGTTAATATCTCAAGATACATACACTAGATATAAACCTATTATTAGGAGACATAAATTCAGACAAACAAGGGTAAACTATCTTGGTGAACAAATACAGATGGATTTAGTTGATATGGGTTCTTATAAGTATAAAAACAAGGGTTATTATTGGATATTAACAGCTATTGAAATATTAAGTAGATATGCATTTGCTATCCCTGTTTATAGGAAAGACACAAATAATATGACAAAAGCTGTTGCAAAACTATTAAGTCAATTTAAAGATAGATTTAATGACTACCCATTACTAGCTCAATTTGATGATGGTAAAGAATTTTATAATGTAGGTATTAAATCACTTTTAGATAAACATGAAATTAAGTACTTTTCTACTAAAAATGATAAAAAGGCTGCAATTGTCGAACGATTTAATAGAACGCTTAAAACATCTATGTGGAAATATTTTTACAGTAAAGGAACATATAAATGGATTGATATATTAGATGATTTAGTATATAATTATAACAATACAAAACACAGTACAATCTTAATGAAGCCTAATGATGTTAATAAACATAATGAAGATGAAGTATGGAATACATTATACGGTCATGAAGTTGCTTATTTACCATTACCTAAGATTAAAATTGGTGATATGGTTAGAATATCAAAGTATAAATCTATATTTACGAAAGGTTATGAAGCAAATTTTACAGAAGAGTTGTTTAAAGTGACTAAAGTTATTAGAGGAGACCCGAATTTATATGAGATAGAAGATTTAGAAGGAGAGCCTATAATTGGTAAATTTTATGAAGAGGAACTGTCAGTTGTGAATAAGAAAGATGATGTTTATAGAGTTGAAAAGATATTAAAACGTAAGAAGGTTAAAGGTAAAAAGATGGTTTTAGTTAAATGGTTAGGTTATGATAATAAACATAACAGTTGGATTCCTGAAAGTGAAATACAAAATATAGAGTAATCTATATAATGGCTGAAGGAGGTTTTGATAATATTGAATTAAAAGATAATAAACAAGAAGATAATAATGATGATAATGAAGATATTGCTGAAACATCATTTATTAATGATAATGATGATAAATTATTTATTACTGATAATGATGGTATAACAATAACAATACCTAATAATCTTCCTGAGGTTCCTATTAATTCTACTCCTGTTTATACAAATATTAATAGACCTGAAAATGAAGTTTCTTTTGCTGTTGAACAGTTCATTACAAAAAATTATAGAACAGTGTTTAGATTTAATCATTTAAAAGGTATGGCAGCTTATGAAGGTTTAAATTTTAGATTAAATTTAGGTAAGACTGATATAAATAATATTACTTACAAACCATTAAATAAAAACAATGAGCGAGGTGTTGAAAGAATTGTTTTAACACGTAATAGTAATGGAGTACTACAATACAATAAAACAAAAAAATCAGAAAAAGCTGTTAAACAATTTAAAAACGAAATTACAAGAATTATTAAGTTGCAAAATGAATTTATAAGAACTGTAGATAGTATGCCTATGCTTGATTTAAATAATCAATATACAGAAAATTTCAATCAAATAACTAATGAAGAACTTAGAGAACATATAGGTGTGATGACTCCATCTGGAACAATCGATAAAAGAACACGCCCACAATTTATAGAAGCACAAATAAATCACTTTGCTGAAGAGTTAAACAAAACTATAGCTAGAATAGATGAAATAGAAAATGAAAATAGTATTGACAATATTAATGAATTAAATAATTTGTATGAAAGGGCCGCGGAATTACAAACTATAATTAGAGAAGAAGAAGAGCAATTAGAGAAAGAGGATGTACGAGATAAACAGGAAGAAGACATTACTAGGTTACAACAGTTTAAAGAATGGGTTAAGGAAAATATCCCTGGATTATCAGCTTTAGCTATATCTGTGGCTGGAATAATTACAACCATTGTCATTGGTGCAAGAAAAGCAATCCTGCAAAGTGCTCAAACTACTAATAAATTTTCTAAGGCTTTAGCAAATCTAGGTAAAAAATTATGGCCAGTGTTAGGACCATTATTGAATATTATCGCTCAGGCTATATCTTGGGGAGCTAAAGGTCTAGCATGGTTAGCTTCTAATATATGGGTTTTAGCTATTGCTATTTCTTTTTTAATATATGATCATTATAAACAAAGAAGAAAATAAAATATGTTTTAATATATATGAATAGATTATTACAAGAAGAGCTTTTACCTGGTTATAAAAAGACTGCTATGACAAAAATTAAAGGTAACCGTACTTTTTATAGTATAACCTTTAACCCTAATAGTCTTAAACCGAATGAACAAGTTTATATTAATATTCCGAAATTGAAAGCAAATAGTTGCTTAGTACCTGGTTCACTTAATCTATCGTTTGATCTTAAAATCAGTAATACAAAAGTCACTTTATAAATAATCTCAGTCAGATTTTACAACATAGACTACAAATTAAAGTGGCTGGGAAACCCTTTACGATTGTAGTGAACATAATATTATAAGTGTATACAAAGACTTGTGGTTACCTAAAAGTGATCGACAAGGCCTTATTGAATACGGTATTTGTAGCGAAAATTTACGAAAACTCATTTCGAAAGATGATACTGCTGCAACAAGTGGAAGTTCAGAAAAGTATCAGACAAATTAATGTATGATATTTATGGTATAAGACAAAAATTAATATTGATAATATTCTTAAAGACCATGGTCTGTATTGCCCTTTCAATATGAATAATAACTTTCAATACATAATAACATTACCACCAAGTGATCAAGTCCTTATCCCCCAAAGTGGTCAAAATATAGGTGATTATGAATTAGAAAATATTCAACTTGAATATGAAACTATTGAAAACCAAGAAATTGCAAATGAGGTGACAAATTTATATTCTATAGGAAGAAGCCTATTTTATGAACATATAACCCTCTTAAAAAAGGAAAAATGGGATAAGTCAAGTACATTACAGAATATAAACGTAAATGTCCCTCGTAAAAGTATGAAAGGCATTGTACTATTATTTACAGAAGATTCAGTTAGTGATAGTGAAAAATTTCTATTTCCATTAATCGATAAAATTTCTGTGACAATAGAGGGTGTGCCAAATTGTATTTTCGCCCAAGGTATGAATAAACAACATTTTTATGAAGAAGCAAGAAAATTTTTTGATAGAACTATTCCAATAGATTGCTTCATGACAATTGAAAAATTTTATAAAGATAAATTTTCATTAGTTATAGATCTACGCACCTTTCAAGAAAAAAATATTGCTGGCAACGGTAAAAAAATCATTAATACTCAAAATGGCGTTCTACTAGAAATTAAAAAGAGAGTATATACAAAAGATTTAAACTGCTACATCTATGTTGTTAGTGATGCTCTTGTTCAATTTGTTAATAATGATTTACAAAGTATTCAATACTAAATAACTAGTAATATATAAATGGATACACCCTTTAATATGATTATTGTAGGTATGACGAATTGTGGTAAAAGTCATTACCTTCTCACAATGTTAGAAAAAAACTTTAATAGATATTTTGATTATATTATTTTAATATGTCCAACGCTATCATATAATAAAACCTACCAAGAATGGAAATATATAAATGATTCTGATTTAATTAAAATAGAATGTAACCAAGATCAGATAGATGTTGTTTTAGAATATGTTAGTGATGTATATAAAGGTACAAATAGTCTTATTATTCTTGATGATTGTGCTTCTAGCTTATCAGTTAAAAATAGAACATCAGAATTAGTTCGTTTAGCTTTCAGTGCTCGTCATTACTTTCTACGTTGTGCAATTGACTAGTATTGCTAAACCTTATCGCGAAAATATAAGTTATTTAGTTACATTTTATAATACAAAACGCAATGATATGAAAACAATATTTGATGATTATCTTTATGGTTTTCAGAAAGATGATATAGAAGAAATAACCAAAAAATTAAAAAATAATAAATTTGCTCATCTATTTATTCAACTTGTATACCCATACCAATGGAAAATTGTTATTCCGCAATAAAATATGTGTTAATATATATATGCCAAAGCGTAAAGAGCCTGAAACAATTAACGATCTAATTAATGAGATTGATTCCGCAAATGATACTATTAAAGATGCTGTATGTGATGATAATATACAAGATAAACCGCAAGAGGGTTTTAATAAAAGAGATCAACTACTTAAACTAGCTGAAGATGGTGATTTAGACAAGTCAGTTGCTTATATTAAAAAATGTAGTCAAAAAATTATTGATAAATTGTACAATGAATACGAAAAAAAAAGATTACAAAAAGCTAATGAGTTTTTAACTGATTTAGTTATATCAAAATTTTCAGATATATTAAAAGGGTTTGATGCTATTGAAGACTCAAAAGAATTAACAAAACAGCTTAAATCAGACGACCTTTTAAAACGAGATGTTTATAGTTTAGTAGAAAAAATATCACCCCTATTACCTTTTCTAGGTTTTTTATCTGGTGGTATAATAACCGTTAAACATGTTTATGAACATAAAAATAATAAACAGGATATAAAATCTGAGGAATAATATAAATGAGCTTATTTTATGGGCATGATAAAACAGATATTAATGTAAATATACAAGGACCTGTAGATAAAACACATCTATCAGATAACTACTACACTAAAACTCAAGTTAATAATAAATTTAATGACCACTATAATAAAACTCAAGTTGATAATAAATTTAATGACCACTACTATAATAAAACTCAAGTTGATAATAAATTCAATGACCACTTTACTAAAACACAAGTTAATAATAAATTTAATGACTATTATACAAAAAATGAATCAAATTCCAAGTATGCTTTGACTTATGATTTATCCAAATTCTATACAAAGAGTGAAACAGATGGTAGGTATTCTTTGACTGCTAATTTAAATAAATATTACACAAAGACTGAAACAGATGGTAAGTATGTTTTGACTTCTAATTTAAATAACTATTATACTAAAACACAAGCTGATGGTAAATTTAATGACTACTATACTAAAACACAAGCTGATGGTAAGTATGCTTTGACTTCTAATTTAAATAACTATTATACTAAAACACAAGCTGATGGTAAGTATGCTTTGACTTCTAATTTAAATAACTATTATACTAAAACACAAGCTGATGGTAAGTATGCTTTGACTTCTAATTTAAATAACTATTATACTAAAACACAAGCTGATGGTAAGTATGCTTTGACTGCTAATTTAAATAACTATTATACTAAAACACAAGCTGATGGTAAGTATGCTTTGACTTCTAATTTAACTAACTATTATACAAAGAATGAGATTGATAGCAGAGTAAATGGTAAAGTAGTACACCATAGCAATCAATTAAATTATAAAAATTTTAATAACCGACAAAATATTATAAGAATTTATTTTAGTAATGTTAAATTTATTGAATTTACACTTTTATTAATAAATCAATCTGATAACTCTAAAACAATTAAATTAGATATTATGGCAGATAAGATTAAAAAAAAATTTATCATTAAAGTAACAAATGATAATGAAAAAAAGATAGTTAATGCATTACTAGATTTACATCACGTATACTGTGTTGATGATAAAGATAATAATATTTTATTAATTATTGAACCAACAAAATCTTCAGTTTCACTAGGTTATGATGAATGGAAAAGAAAATGGCTGGCAGCATTTAATGGATTAACCAAAATTCAAGTTTATTCACAACATCAATCTACATTATCTATGTCATTTAATGGTTTTCACAAAATTTTAGGGCTACTATAGAAGATAATATTCTATCAACTAAAAATTTGTAAATGATGAAATCGAAAAATTAAAAAATTTATTAAAAATAACTATCAAGCTAAAACTTAAGATGAAGAATAATCCTCATGTTTGACTACATATCACATAACTGTTTGTAATAAGTAATTAATACAAAAGCGATATACAAAAGATTCAAAATCCTGAAACAATTATTAAAAACACTTTTTACAAAAATTATATAACACTCGCTTGACAGACAAATTAAAAAACATATAGATTCCATAGTTTTGTAAAACATTGTATTATACATGCGCTGATGAAATGTGCTATCTACATTAAACAACCATTGTTGAAAAACATGCACTAAGACACGCGCCTGACAGACAAATTAAAAACATATAGATTCCATATTTTGTAAAACATTGTATTATTATACATGCGCTGATGAAATGTGCTATTACATTAAACAACCATTGTTGAAAAACATGCACTAAGACACGCGCTTGACAGACAAATTAAAAAACATATAGATTCCATATTTTGTAAAACATTGTATTATTATACATGCGCTGATGAAATGTGCTATTACATTAAACAACCATTGTTGAAAAACATGCACTAAGACACGCGCGCTGCTAAAAACCAGCTATCGCTGATATTTTAATATCACTTGATTATTAACACTTGATTATTAAAGACGGTTTTTTGAAGAGCATTTCTTAAGCCTCTGTTATTCTCGAATATTCTTCGAATATTCATCGAATACTATGGGACGCTCCGAATTTTCACGAAGTGAAAATTTCCCCGCCGTCGCTTAGAATTCTCGGGGGATCCATTCCCCTGCTCAATTTTAGCTACGCTAAAATCTGCGCTGCCGATCCCCCTCCGAACCGATGCTTTCTTAACATTTGTTTGTAAAGACCGTTTGTAAAATTTAAACGCACCTATATATTTCAAAAACATATAGATTCCATATTTTGTAAAACATTGTATTATTATACATGCGCTGATGAAATGTGCTATTACATTAAACAACCATTGTTGAAAAACATGCACTAAGACACGCGCTTGACAGACAAATTAAAAAACATATAGATTCCATATTTTTAAACTATAGATTATAACCTCGAGATTTTTACCCACGGGTGTAGTAGTAATATACATGGGGGATTCGAATACATAAAAAGTAAACTTTTTATGGATTCGTACCCCCATGTATATTACTACTATTGTATGCTTGAGTGACGAAGGAATTGAAGAACTTTGCTGGGGCTACTACCACTAAAAAAGATGCTGGCAGCAAAGACCAAGTTACCCAAAGGCATTCGCCCATGCAGAGGTTGGCTATTCCAGTCTCGAACATATCCACAATGACATTTTGCTAGTACGTTAACCATACTACCAGTTGTTTTGGTCACAATGGAACAAATTTCACCACAACATGGGCATTGACTCACTAACTGTGTCAGGCAACTATCAAACACTATGTATTTTCTCTCATTTTGAATGTTGCGCACAACTATTTCGAACCCATTCCCTTAGTTGTTTTACTACTTTGACAAGCTCAAAATCAAAATTAAGTTTAAAGAAAGTGTACAAAAAATGAATGCTGAATGAAGTAGAGATAGAACTTAATATATTATTTCGCATTAGTCATAGTCCCATTTGTTTTTTTTAAATAAGTGGACTATTACATAAAATATGATTTAAAATAGCAACTGAACATTAAGAAAAATGAATAATTATCATTAAAATGTAAAAAACACCGTTTATGCAGAAAATTTTGTTTTTGTTTCACTTTCAATATTTATCAGGTCCTAGTCTTTCTCCCAGTAGACCGTGTTATAAATGTAGTTTTGATGGATGGAAACCATTATGAAAACGACTTGATTATGACCGCGCTAAATTTGAGAATTTAAGCGAGCAATGTTTTTGAAATATTTGTTACTTCACTTCAAATTTTGAATATCGGAGCAAAAATTTTCTGCCTATGTTAAAGATATACAGATATATAGAGTTGTAGTGAAGGTGAATGGCATCGAAAAGAAAGCAAGAAGTCCCAAAGAAGGTTGACAGGCAGAGTCAAAGGAATTAAACTGCACATTTTGCCCTATTACGGTATTAAATACATCCATGTCGATTGATGAGCAAGAAAATAAATTGAACGATTATATAGAAGATTTTCTACTCAAAGGTAAATTTGTGAAAAAATTGTGTATTATCATTTACTGTTCATGTAATTATTAAGGATAAAAATAATAATAAAATTTGAAATCAGCTGTTGATTAAATCAAACCTCCCATGTTGTTATTATTTTCAAAACCGTATTTTGTACCCCCGAAGAAATTTTGGAGTAAACCCTAAACTGAGGTGTATATCATCAAGATTACGTCTGCTTTGACCTAATCAAATTTTACATGGTTTTGTGTACAAATAATGCACAAGAATTAAGTCGATACATTAAGTGTTGTTATGGATGAAGTAACCAATCATCCGCTGAAGATGTTTGTGATTTTAAGCATATGTATTTGTATTTCTACAGTAAAGAACAGGCGTGAAAGAATATTAAAATGCATTTAAAAAGCCAAAGCACAGACTGCAAATGCTTATAAGAATCCAAGGATTGAAGTTGTTGAGGTATTGAAATTATAAAGTAAATGGTTTGAACCCTTGAGTATCGTTATATGTTTGTAAATGATGATCGTCCAGGTTAATAAAGTCCTGAGAAGGACTGTTTTTGATGTTGTTGACTGACGTTTCGACAACCTTAGCGGTAGTCATCTTTTGACTCTGAAGATGACTACCGCTAAGGTTGTCGAAACATCAACATCAAAACAGTTCTCAGACTTTATTAACCTGACGATCATTTGAAATTATATTGGATTATCTTTTCTTGTAAATGACTTATATGGCTCACCACCATATAAACGTCTGTGTCATACATCAAGAGATAAGTAGGTCCAATGTAAATTAAAGCAACTATTTACTTGTCACTTTTAGAGTTGCATGTAAAAAAGAATACAGTTTTTAGTCTGTTACGAGTACTGTATGCTGTTTTGTTTGTGATGAAATAATACAATGTTTGGTATTTTAGGACAAGTCTTTCATTACCTAAGCACAACCAGTGGTGTCTAAACTAGATCCCATCCTTAAAGATCATTGGCATATACAGGTTTGCAAGTTTTTTCCAGCTTTTCCACTACATCAATATATCATTCCAGGTGTTGAAATGGTGTTTAATACCTTTTTCAGAATGTATGCCAAATGAAATTTAAAGAATTTCTAAGTGAGTACTGTGTTTAGTCAAACAACCTGGCTGAAAAAGCTGATATGCAATAACATTTGCAAATCTTGCTGTTTTTGAGAAATTCTGTTACACCATTGATGTCTCTATAAACTTGGGGCACCTGTGTCACTACCTTCAAAATAATTAACTAATAAGTGACTAAAATATAGAATGCAAACAGATAGCATATTATGTATATACTGAACATTTATATCATCACATATTTGTAAAAAGAGTTTCATTGGGACAATAATCTCATTGTTCTATGTAACTTGTGGTTCCTGGCAGATTTTCAGAGGTGTATACCTTTTAGACTTTTATTATAGAATTTTATGATTGAAGGCTAAAAAAATTGCAAAGTAATCTTCACATTGTAACTCAACCAATACCTTCAATACACAGTAATATAAGGTCCTCGCTGGCCTTTCCGTCGTCTTCGTGAAAACAGCTAATTACATTATTTTGCATGGCAATTTCAGCGAATACATAATTAATTTATCTCCGTTCCGTTTTTTGGGACACCTGTAGATGGTCTCTTCTGGTATCAGTTACTCTTCCTATGATAGAATTTTGTTCTTTTTATAGACAACGCAGGAAATGTTGATTGAGCCATTACTGCGCAGGTGCGTACATACGTAGACAATCCTTTAAGTCTGTGAATTTGACACATTTGAACGAGCTCATTGATTTGTTCTCTGACGTACAGAGAATTTTTCCTGAAAGTGAAATTTGTTTTAATACTTGTAAAACACTTTACTTTCTCCGAGATCTTGTTCTTTTTAACAAAGACTACCTACGATGTGTTGATCTTTTGACACTCACAAATTATTTAGCATTCATGAAATATCGGAGACGAGTCTTCGATACAAAGTTTCCAAAGAATGACAGACTTCACTTTGCCACAATTCCTTTACCACCTTTCCGTGATTTTTTTTGTTGCTAGGTGACATCGTACATAACAGAGCTTCAAGCATCAGGATCAGTGACTGACGACATGTCTGTTAAGTCAAGGTTAGGATGAACTGTTTTGATTTGTGTTTGTCAACAACCATATGTGATGTTTTGTCTTCAAGAGTGGCTGACACTGAAGGAGGGTAAAAGTCACTATCTTACGTACGTATATTGATAATTTTATATTTGATAAAGAATGAGTAACACAAAGAGTTACGACACCATGTAAATTGATCGAAATGATTTGACACAACCCTCACCCCCCACCCCACCCCCGTATAAAAATTCGTCAATTTACTCAAACTATTTTCTCAAATGTACAACCGTTCATTGCTAAGAAGTGTTGTTTTATTTGTTTATAAAACACAGAGTTTTATTTTTTTACTTTTACGATGCCATTGTCAAACCTCTCTTGTAAAATCAATAGCTCAGGTAGGATAATTGTCAGTTGTAGTTAACCATCATTTTGAAGCCTGCTCCCCAGTCACCCCATAACCCGCGCATACTTGTTCTTGATCTCCCAATTGCAAAAATTCTTCTTCATACTTTATGTAAATATCGTAATATCACAGAACGTAAGTATGGATAAAATAGAAAGTTTTATTTATAGATTTTGAAATATGAGCCAACAAAACTTCTACTACAATCTGTGTCGTTATTTCGCTATGAAACTTTACAAAAACTTCGCTCGTGAATTGTTCGTGTTAAAAGTATAAGAGCTCCAAAATTTGGGGAGAGGTTTGTTATTCATATTACGTAAAGTCTTGTTCTTATCCAAAACTCACATAACCACAATCACTCTCACCACCATTATCTTTATCACACATTAACCCTCACCATTATTTTTTATCCCAAACCATCATCACCGTAATCCCCCAATCACCCTCACCACGTCCTTTATCCACATTACTCATTTTTACTATCCGTTCCTACTTAGAGTGATACCCATGACTAGATCACCGCTGACCAATGATGTTGCGCCATCGGACAACAATGCTCTGAAGGGCATCATACTATTAACAGGTGGTAAGGTTAGTGATTTCATTTTAGTGCCTGCGTTTTTAATTCCTAGTATGAATGTGTTTCATTTAAGAAATAAAAGATGTTTACTGTGATTGCAC
Organism: Xenia sp. Carnegie-2017; assembly: GCF_021976095.1. Classification (NCBI taxonomy): domain Eukaryota; kingdom Metazoa; phylum Cnidaria; class Anthozoa; order Malacalcyonacea; family Xeniidae; genus Xenia; species Xenia sp. Carnegie-2017. Next base: position 13,001,800 of record NW_025813469.1, read on the forward strand.
ACGCTTATGCAAATCGAGGAGACCTTTTGGAGAAATCGATAGTAGATCAGTGCAAGCTCGAGACCGAAGATCAAGTGTTGCACATGCTCAAGAGTTCTCACAAACGTCTCCGAGGTTTGCACAAGTCAGTGAAAATACGAGAAACTTCTTTTATTACTTTTATAAAATAACAATAATGCGAAACAGACGAACATTTTAGTTTTTCCTTTAAAATGTATTCAAGATCGATTTGCAAATTCTCATTGACTGGTTGATTGTTATGATTGATTTGATTGGTTGAGCTCAGATGTGTTTTGACCAGGCTAATGCAAACACAGCTCTAGACCAATTAGCGCACGCGTTTCATTGTGTTTATTTTATAATGTTTGATGAATGACCACAGTTGTGTGACAAAAGTACAAAGACTCTCATACACACGGTATTCTAAAATTTTAGACACCGTACCTAATCATTGGAGCATATAAGTACTAGACATTTCTTCATACCTACCTACATGGAATTTGAATTTTTGAAATATTTTAGATGACTAACTGCTAGTGATTTGGTCAACTACCTTCAAAATAGTAAGGGAAGAGCAGGATCATGTGTGCTCTATGGGATTGAGAAACCCTCGCATTAGATAAAATTTCATTCACTCAGGCACCGTCTTAGAACAATGCATGACCAAAACCAGAAGGGATTACTTATGATACTGAATTTAAGGTGCTGTATTCTTAAACAAGTATCTTTAGTTTACAGCTGATGATTGTTTTCAACGAGTATTTGAGATGTGTTCCATGTAAAGGCAGGTTTTCGTTCAAAACCTCTCGAAAGTTATGAGCCAGGGGACATTAGATTGGTATACCTCACAACCTGTTAAATTAAACACGTTCTATAAATATTTACGAACAATGTGCGAGGTAGATTACATTGACATGAAAGGTTGAAGATTTTCAAATGATTTTGGAAAGGTTACGTGCCCAACAACCCTCTAAGAAAGGAACATTTTCAGTGATGAACAAACAATAATGTCTTGGACTGGTTATCGAAGCACATCATTGTTAAATGATGCAAAAGGCCAAGTTCTACTCTGGTTATGTCAGTTTTAAAAGCACTTCAACAACCTGCTCCAGTGGATGTTTCAAGTCCAAAGAAAATTGACGTAGATAAGAAGAAAGAAGCATGTGTTAGTACGACAAATACACGACGTACTTTAAAAGTTATTGAACATGAGAAAACACGTATGTTGTTTCATTTTATGTATTACACATGTGTTTGCTTTTAACTTTGTGAGCAATTATTAGTTTTTCCACTTTTTTCGTAAGAGTTATTTTAGTTTTAACATAAATATATTTACATCATCGAGATGCGTTAGAAACGCGTTAAATTTCATCACCTTGTTAGTTATTCAGAGATGAAATGTAATGTGGAGTTACGACAGTCATTAGTATCCTTTAACCTCATTATTATTTTTTTTTAGAGGATACTAATAAGGAAGTGAATATCTTGTTAGTATTCTTTATATAGGGAATACAAATGAGATTTAGTGAATACCATTGAGCTTTAATTGTATTCCATTGTTTTCACTCCATGTCCGCATTTTCCTTGGGTTTTAAATTTTACATCACTTCATGAATTTTAGATACTATGCAATATGAAACATCAAAATACTGGACGCTGATTGACCGAGTGACTGGCTATGTTCTAATTCTCGATACCTGTAGGTATGACGTCATATCTAATAAAAATAGTTTCTATAATTATTGACTGACGTCATTAAAAGCCGAATTAGAAAAAATCAAATAAATTGATGTTTGCCACATTTTCTAAAAACAATAAGCGAAAGCTTTAGAACAAAATTGATGCGGAAAACACTAAAAAAGCGACGAAGCTGGTTTCGAACATATTTACAGCATATTTAAACAAGAACTCGAAAAAACCGTTTGACAATTACAAATAAGGGCATGTTTGGAAATGTTTTACATTGATGAGTGTAAATAATATTTCAGTTTGTTGAGGTGAATGATAAAACAATTATTCAATTCGTTTTTTGCATGATATCAACAATTATTCATACCTGTCAACGTTATCTGCCCCCAGCTTCGTTTCGGCAGATGACATTGACCTCGGTCTGAATAATTCTAGATATCATGCTCAACCTCATCTAATAACTGTTTATTATTAAAATATTAACTTGCTAAACTGATGGACATTTTGTTGGTATATTTGTGCTTTATAATCGTTTTTTCCGAGGAATATTAAATTTCACTGTGTAGCACAAATCACTGTGACTGTCCCACCAACTTATAATCATTTAAAAGACAGAAAAATTACAGTCTATTGAAATGAAAGAGATCAAATGCAGCCAAAACGCAAAAAAAATGAAAGCCACGATGTACTTTTTTGGACGTACAAAAACCAGGTTACAAACCCTAAACATGGCGACTGTATTATTGATGACGTCACGTTCACATCAAGAATACAAAGTTCTCAGACATAAAATGTCCTCGTTATTTTATTGTCTGAGAGGAAACTGTGAAGGTGGCAAAATTTTCACTCTTAAGCTGCAATAACAATTTGTCATATTTATGTCATTTTAGCCAGTAACTAGCAAGAAACTTATCACGTGCTTTCGTACAAGTATACTCGTCGTAGGTGGTCAAAGTACAGTACACCAACAGCTAATGGTGCAGTTTCCTCATTCTTGTAATTTTACCATGCATGTCACGTTTTAAATTTTGCTGCGTATAATAATAATGGAAGTACTTACGAAAATTGATATCCAGTTTGGTGTAGTCTTAAGAAATGATAGAATGTTGGTTATATTAGGGTAACCCTACCACTAGAGTGCCCCTAGCACGCATGTGTGAACGCTACTTATAAAACATATTTACATAGGGTGACTCGCTTTCTAGGATAACCTTCTGCTGGGGTTACCGTACCTCCATGTAAATAGTCTCTTAGCAAATTGCTTTTCTATATTTCATGGGAAATAGTCGAAAGAAATTCAACGCATAATTTAATAATAATGTAAGCAAAGCCATGTAATATATTTGAAAAATATCAGTTATAAAAATAACATGTAAATATATAATTCTTAAGTTTGGGATAGACGTGTGCTGTATATAGTATTTTATGATACAACTTGCAATACACAGTATATACATCATTAGAGTGAATCAATGGAGAAATAATTTCTCAACAAGCTTTAAAGTTTTACACATTTAACTTTACATATTTTTTATCCAGTGTAAGCTACAAGAATTTTTTGTAAGTTATAACGTTTGATGAATGTTTTCTTGCTTATACATAATTTTGTCCAAAAGGCAAAACTTCGGCCATAGCAGCATATCGTGGCTCGTTCATTGAAGGAAGATGTGTCCATGAAGAACTGCTTTCCATTTGAAAATACTCCACTGAGCTAAGGAACTTTTCTTTTTCGTTCTTTCCTCCCATGACAACAATTGTATCACCAGTTATAACTGCACAACACTGAGATCTCTTTTCCAACATGGATGGTAAGACAGTGATGTCACCTGTCTTACTGTCATACATGATAACACTGTTAAATATTTCTTGATCAGCGTTATGACCTCCAAGAAGAACAACTTGATCTCTCCATTGAACTGTTGCCATTCCAAACATTAGATAAGGTAATGGAGGCATTTCCTTGCATGTACAAGTAATTGGATCAAACTCCAAAACATTTAATGTAACTTCGTCATCTTTTCCCTCTCCTCCAAAAATAAGAACTTTGTCATTAACAATCTCAGCTCCATGGCCCACCCGTGATTCAGGCATATGACACAACTCTTTCAAAACATTAGATGTTGTACTGGTAATCTGTATTTCATTGATCAGATCAGATGTTGTTATTTTATCAAAATTACGTCCTCCAATGTGAAGAATTTGCTGTTTAAAAAGAAGACTGTGATGACCAGCACATTCATATGGAAGTTCTCTAGGACATGTCTTCCATTTTAAAGGGAACTGATTAAGATTCAATGTCTCTATTGACTTGCTACCAATTCCTCCAACAACAAATACATTATTATCATAAGTAAATGAAGAAGCCCAGCTGTGTTCAATGTTCATTTTTACAATGTTAAACCATTTCTTCTTCTGCCATGAAAATACTTCAACACCTTTTGAAAAGCAGTACGGTTCCCAACTACCTCCAGCAATCAAAATATCACATTTCAATGAATTTATCCCTGTTTCAATCGGTGTTGGCAAAGTTTGAACGTGTTGTTCATTTATATTCATCTTTTCCAACGTTTGAAACATCATGGCTTTCATTTTTTCCATTTCTTTCGTCATTGTAGAAAAAATTTGTTGAACATCTTTTATTTCTTTCCTTGCTTCCATCATTACTTCAGTCACTGTAGAAAGATTTCGTTGAATTTCTTTTATTTCTTTCCTTGATTCCATCGTTTCTTTCTGTATTTTCGAGTTTTGGTTCGTCAGTGACTCCATTTTTCTAGTTATTTCAGTCAGCTGCATTTTGTCTTGCTCCTCGTGATCAAAACTTTGTTGGACTATTTCTTTGATCTCTTCAAAGTAATGAGACGCAGTCTTTCTGTATTCACATAATTCAGTTTCATGTTTAATCTTGTCTCGTTTGTTTATTTCCTTGTCACAACGTTCATTAGAACACAACACTGGAGCAAAGCCACAATTTTCAACATGTCGTTCAAGATCTTCAATGTTGATGAATTCTTCACAACCGCGATTAGCGTAGTCGCAGCTAATCTTAAGCTTTGAAATCAAGTTATTAACAAAACGTGCTGGAAGAAGTGTAGCTACGGTCAAATTATCTTGACATTGAGGACATCTTTGTGCATTAACTCGTAGATGTTCTTCAATGCAATAACGGCAAAAGATGTGTTCGTTATGTTGACACATTCTGGCTTCTTTAACGACGTTAAGACAAATTGAACAGTAAAAAGTTTCATCAACAGCAGTCTTAAATCTTGAGTCATCATAGCCACACTCATAATCATTAGGACGATATGCCATTTCATACGTGCTCCTATTTAATTCAGCGTTAAAATTAATCCAACAATTGACGTTAACGCGACGTATTGAAGCTAGAAAATACGTTCAAATTTGCAGTTGATGTTTGATGAATGCGGAAGTTGAAAGCAAAGAATAAGAACGCATAGTATTATATTTTAATATTGTTATATGTCATGCAAAGCAAAGACAATAAAGATAAAACAAAATAATGCAATGAAGCAGATCTACAAAAGACATAAACAAAAATATGTATGCATCGCTAATATGTTGATGGACCTCGACTTTATTATGAAAAAGAAAGATACTACATGAGGTGCTTTTTAATAAGAACATGCACATTTGTTAGGTAACTACATATTTAGTAAAAGTACGATTTTTCATGTTATTATGTGCCAAAATTTATCCACAAGTTGACGGTCGATTTAAACTCCAAACTACATTTATTTGTTATCTTCACTGGTCAGAACCTTGGTGAGGACAAGCATTTTAAAACGGCTCAAGTTAGGTCGGTACCCTTTACTAGACATTTTTTTTGATTGTCAATAAATCTTATTTTAGACACATCGTGTGTAATTTTATTTAGTGTGATTATTGAACTCTTTCACTTGTTTGCAAGTTGGTATTGAATTATTTAATCCAGGTTTAGATAAGTATTGTAAAAACACCGTCAAAGAAACTATTAATTTTTTACAAAATTTCCCTTTGCAGGTGAAATGAAGACATGGCGAAGACTGATAAATTTGGTTAATATTTTGTATAATCTGTTCATACTTTGTGAAAGAATTCTATCAAATGGGCTTATTGAGATCATTAATTGAGAATTACTGTTTGGAACTATTAAAACAAATGTAAGAGAGAGAAAATATGACAATCTACCATTGACTAAAGTGACGACATTTTTTCAATATGCTTTTCATTCTATAGATAGTAAAGTTTTTCACTTGTGCATTTTACACAAAACCATGGACGTCGTATTGCACAATGTGTCTGAATACTTTAAAATGTCTGTATGTTTCCCATCAACCTTTCGATGTAATGCATAGGAAAATTTTATATTATTAACACTATGTGGATGACTGTCGGTACAATAAAAATATCATCAAATGCATCTGTTATACTGATAATGCAAACTTTATTAGCAACATGACGTCGCTAATTGAAAAATTAAGTAATAAAAGATGTTTACTGTGTTTGCACAGGCTTATGCAAACCGAGGAGAACTTTGGAGAACTTGAGAGCAGAACAGTGCAAGCCGAGACCCAAGGTCGAGTGTTGCACCTCTCGAGAGTTCCTCTTACGCACAGTCTAAAGCAAACACAGCTCTAGACCAATTAGCGCACAAATTTCATTGTGTTTATTTTATAAAACACGATATTATTGTGATGTGATTAAACACAAACTTTAATATGTTGAAAATGAAGAGAGAAATTCATGTATACTGTTTTGAAAAATCCAATCAGTAATGTCATCTTGAAATATCTGCTTAATAAAACTATAATTTCAGAAGCGAAATTTTTGCTTCAAAAGAACTTTATTAAGGAAAACGACCTCTGAAGATTTTCGTCATACAAATCTTTATATAAAACTTCAAAGACGAAATATTCATCAAATGTGCCAACATAATTGTTTAACAAATCAATTTTTGTGATGGTGCGGTTGTTTGGAAGTGAAAATGAGTTTTGCCGATGAAATATTTGTTAAAAGACAGCAACTGAAACACGCCGCAACTGTTTAAACTAATACTAAATATCGCACCATGGCTAAAATGACCTAATGTGTCTACCAAGTAATTCATGAACAAGTCCAAAGTCCAGCGCCCTAACTTTTATCAGTGCAAATTACAAATGCATTTTACATTGGGAACATCAATCCGGAAGTGACATGCACCAATCACAGTTCTTTAAAAGAGCTGCTGATTATAACAAAAGTTCATTAATCTTGGGCAGTTATCTTGAGAGAACTGAATTGAAATGTTTCTTACAAAATAACTTGGCGATATCACTCTGTCTTATCCATATACCCTGTGGTTTGAAAAAGTTACTAACTGAAGTAAATATAAAGATCATCGTACACTCAAATAGTTGGCCATAATAATCAATGGTTGCATAGACTTTGAAGGTTTACATATTTAACTTTACATATTTATCAACAAAGTTAAGCTTACATAATTTTTTTAAAGTTATAACATTCATATCGACGATTAGGTAAACATTTTTCTGCTTAATAATACTTTGGTCCAAAGGGTAAAACTTCAGCAATGGCTTGGGATCGTGGTTTTTTCATTGAAGGAAGGTATGTCCATGAAAAATTACTTCCCATTTTCAAACACTCCACTGATTTAAGATATTCACCTTTATCATTCACACCTCCCATGACAATAATTGTATCATCTGTTATAACTGCACAACACCCATATCTCTTTTCCAACATGGATGGTAAGAATGTTATCTTGCCATTGTTAATGTCATACATGACAACACTGTTCAATGCTTCTCTTCCATCATTACCTCCAAGAAGAACAACTTGATCTCTCCATCGAACTGTTGCCATTTCTAACAATGGATGAGATAATGGAGGCATTTTCTTACATTTAAGAATTCTTGGATCAAACTCCAAAACACTTGTTGCCCTTCCTCCAAAAATAAGGATTTATCATCAACAACAACAGCTCCATGGAGATGTCGTGGTCCAGGCATATGACACAGCTCTATTAAAACATTAGACGTGGCATGAGTATTCTGTATTTCACCGATCAGATCTGATTCTCCTTTAACTTTGATAAATCCTCCAATATGAAGTATTTGATGTTTAAAAGCAACAGTTTGATGACTTTGACATTCATAAGGAAACTCTGCAGGAAATTTCTCCCATGTCAAATGTAACTGATTAAGATTCAATTTTTCAATTGACTTGCAGCTACCTCCAACAACAAAAAGATTATTATAAATAAATGATGAAGCACTCTGGTGTTCACTTTTCATGTTAGCAATCTCAAACCATTTCTTCTTCTTCCATGAAAATATTTCAACACTCTTTAAAGAACCAATAGAGAAACCTCTAACAATCAAAATATCACTTCTTACTGAGTTCATCATTCCTTCAATTGGTGATGTCAATGTTTGAATAAGTTGTTCATTTCTATTCATTTTTTCCAAAGTTTCAAACATCATGGCTTTCATTTCTTTCATTTCCTTGGTTAAGGTAGAAAGATTTTGTAGAACATCTTTTATTTATTTCCTTGATTCCATCATTTCTTTGGTCACTGTAGAAAGATTTTGTTGAACATCTTTTATTTCTTTCCTTGATCCCATCATTTCTTTGGTCACTGTAGAAATATTTTGTTGAACATTTTTTATTTCTTTCCATGATTCCATCAGTTATTTCTGCATTTTTGTATTTTGCCTTATCAACGACTCTGTTTTTCTATTTGTTTCATTTAGCAGAAAGTTCACGTTTGTTTATCTCTTTGCCACAACGTTAATCAGAACTTAAAACTGGAGCAAAGTCACAATTTTCAACATGTCTTTCAAGATCTTCAACGTGTATAAATCTATGATAACCAAGTCTAAAGTAGTTGCAATTGATCTTTAAATTAGATACAAGTTTACACTGGAAGATACGTTGAAATTTTCTGTAGACGGATAATAATAACGGAAGCTGAGAGCAAAAAATAACAATGCCTCGCCACATTGGAGCCTGTGAAGATTTTGTGGTCAATATTTGACCATCAAGCGGGTGCAGCTGAACAAGTGTTGTCGCTATCTTGACAGCAAGATAACTGGATAACTCCAGCAAAATTCGTAATAGAAAACAATTTAAAGAGAAGTAGCCCGTCGCGTCAAAGACGCTAATATAGCTGTTCTGTTTTCATTTTGTGTTTGCCATAAACAAGTAATATTAAGAAAGGTAATTTCTATATTGTTTTACACTCTGAATCATTTATTAAGTGGAATCAATGATAGGGTTAACCTCAAATTCTCCAGCTGGGCCTTCAATTTACATAAAATTGTAATAGGTATCCTGAAAATATTTTTTAATAGATTCATGGTGGCGCGATCTTGTGCTTCCAATCTGCTAATTCATCCTAGTTTTGCAGTGCGGCATCTTTCTGGTTAGAAGTTTGTAAATACTTCTTTAACAAAACTGTATTGTAATTTGGAAGAAGGAAAATTGAGCTGACAAAACGTTTAGAAAATGCTCTGCTGATGTGTATTAACTTTATCTGTATTGTCGTGTATCTCCAACATTCCTCTGTTCATCTGTATTGTCGTGTATCTTCAACATTCCTCTGTGCATTTGTTTTAAATCTTGGAATGAATAGAATTTTGTTTTAAAGTCTTGACGATACTTCCGTAGACGAAAAATGGCTTTATGATTTGATTCTGCTTGTCTTTTCTGTCTTTTATTACTTCGATTTCCTTGATGAAAGAGAAATCTTCTTAAAGAAAATCAATGCGTGACATGCTCTTATTAATGGCACTTCTTTGTTTTTGTTTTGTTGATTTTAATGTGGGTATGTTGATACAATCTAAAAATGAATTTTGAATGTGTTTTTGAATGTTAGCAGAGTTGTACGTACTTTGTCAAAGGAAAACGAAGTCTTTTCACAAAAACGAAATTGCTTTACACAGGCGAACACAAGGTTAATTTGCCATTTAGTGTTCCTATTGAGTGTAGTTTACTTTCCTTGCATCTTTCTTGCATCGCTTTTCTGTTCATTGCTGTACATTTTTTAATGAGAAATCATCGCTCAATGCTAAAGATGTTGACGATGCAAGCGACAACGTAGCAGAAAATATTATACGATTACTCCAGGTATTCTTGAGATCTGTGACACCTTTTAAATGACATTAGTTGTGTATGCAGAATTAGTTAAGAGAAACACCGAAAAAATAATTCTTAATCCACTTCTGTCTATAAATTTCTCGAAAAGCTCTCAAAGATGTTGAAGATGTCAATGTTCTACTTATGAACGGAGTATCAAGGAATTTCGCTAGGTACCTGCGTCTATAAATAATCTTATTTTCATGTACAAATCTTTCTATTTTCGGCGCCAGATTGGAGAAACAATTGTTTGAGCTTTTGCTTTCTTAAACTCAGGAATGAATCAAGCTTTGTCGCAGAATTCACTGAGTTCGTCCAGAAAATTGATCTGCACTCTGATTCGGTTTGTTTTATGGAGTTTATTAGCAATGAACAATATACACAATCTCCCCGACTATTACAAATTTGAGTCTATTTATATGTTTACATTTTGTGACTTACGTGCACTACTACAACGTGAATTAATTAAGAGAGAAAATACTTAGGAAGTGTTAAGTATATACACCCTAATTTTTCATTATAATTTTGGCACACATAAAACTCTGCATGGGAACTTATAAAATCTGGCATGCAATAAAAAAATATAAATGAAATATCCTAAATTATACAACACTCTCCCCCCCTTGACTCACTCAGGAGTCAAGCATCGCCCTAACCTTCCACCTGGCGTCCAAAGCCGCCTTTCTCTTAGTCTTCTCCTTACATCCGCTAACTATATCCTCCTTAACAACCCCTTCAACCTTACTCTCGTCTTTAACCTCAACTGGATATAAATGCTGAATCGCTCTATTCAACACCTGGCGACGACCGTTTGTCATCACGCAAACCCTTGCACCACGAACGACCTTATCCTTGCCACAAATCAATTCCTGAATCACACCTGTCTTCCACTCCCCCCTTTTCTTACCCTGCTCAAACACAATGACCACATCCCCTGGCTTAATTATCGCCGACTGTTTGTCTGCCATCCCAACCTTATGAAATTCCCGAAGATTCGTGAGATACTCCCGTTTCCACCTGCTCCAAAAATGCTCCAGTATGGTACTTAAATGTTTGAATCGTATCCTAGTGTTTGTTCTAGTCGAATCTTGTCCTAAATCATTAATTTTTGAGTCCTTGCTATTGGGTAATGTCACGATGCGCCTACCATAGACTAAATGTGCAGGAGTAAGTACTTCACTATTCACTTCCTCGTACTCATACGTTAAGGGTCTAGAATTCAATTTAGCTTCAACTTCAGCTAGAACAGTTGTCAGTTCGTCGAAAGTAAGTTTTGCATTGCCCAAAACTTTCCTTAAACAGACTTTCACTAGCCCTATCATCCTTTCGAAAACCCTCCCACCATGGGGCCCTCTCTAGGTTAAATCGCCACTCAATGTTCTTAGCGCTAAGGCAATTATCTACTTCTTCGCATTGAAATAAGTCGCGCAACGTCTTTTTTGCGGCTTTAAATGTTTTGGCGTTGTCAGAAACAATAAGTTTCGGTGTTCCAAACCTTGCAAAAAAATCTTCTTAAACAGCGCAGAAATGTCGCTGCACTCAAATCGTGCACTAACTCTAAGTGAACCGCGCGTGTCACACAGCAGGTGAACAATGTACACCTTGCTCATACTTGCCTTTGTTTTTACGTACAAAGGTCCTGCAAAATCTACGCCTGAATTTTCAAATGGTGCGGCTCTCCTAACCCTAAACTCTGGTAACGCTGCTTGCTTTATTTGTGTACACGGCTTACTGTTCCATCGTTTACAAGCTACACATCCACCGCTCACTCTCTTAACTTCCTGTCTGCCCTTGGGTACCCAATACTTCGACCTCAGTTGCGCCAACGTGCTCCGAACTCCCCCATGCATAACAGATTCATGACACTGCCTAATCACTAGCTCTGTGAAATACTGTCTCCTAGGCAAAACAATCGGCTCTCTAGCTTCTGCCTCCAAATCTGATTCACCCAATCTTCCCGTACAATGCAGTATCCCGTTCATTTCTATCAGTCCGTACTGTCTTTCTAACTGCTTAAACTCGGGTTGCTCTCGTAACTCTAGCTGGGCTGACTTTATCCACTCGCATTCTCCATCATTCATTTCGCTCGCTTTTATTGGTCCGGTAAAAATTTCTAATCCTATTTTTTTTTGTTTCAAATTATAGACGAATCTCTTCACCCACGCAGTAACTCTTAACAGCCGTGTAAAGCCTAGGCCACACTATCGTCCATATCGACGAAAATTAGAAGGAAAACTTCCGCAACGAAAATTTTGAACGAAAACTCGACGAAAATTTCGTTTTCGTTCATATTAGAAGGGTTGAACTTTTGACCTTTTTCGTCAACGAAAACGCATACTATTGGCTAAAAATATCTTGATAATATCAGACTTTGTTCTCAAACATGGCGGAGTAGCAAGAGGTTTTGATAAATCTGATGCGAGAAAAACTAATTTTGTATGATAAAAGATTATAAGGACTCGAGGAACAAGAAAAGAAATCACTAGCAAGATGTTTTAGATGAATTTAATAAGATTACGGACTTGGCGTGGGATAGTGAGTATTATTGATAGTCCGCCGACAAACGTTTTATATCAAATCATTCATTTCCATTACTTTTTAAACATTTTAGCAGTAACTTTTTCTTAAGAAGAAGTAATCTTTTTCTTTTAGAGATCGCCATTGTTTCTAATCCGTCAAAAATGCCGCTTGCTTATTGGCCAATAATGTTTTGGCTTTGCAAACATGCTTGAAATTTTTCGTCGTGTCTGGCATGCATTTCGTGCACGAATTTTCGCTTCGTTTTCGTTTTCGTCAATATAGACGATAGTGTGGCCCAGGCTTAAGTGTGCTGTATTTACTTATGCTAATGACATTGCCAATTCCAAACAATGACCTTGCGCTTATGATTAGGTTAACAACAAATGACCTTTTCTCTTCAACCTTGCTGTCTACTGTTGGAACTATCTCCTTCACCATAGGATAATGCCTTGGACTACCCCGCAACCAAGACGGTCCTGACCACCAAACCTCCGCGTTTTTTAACTCAGTCATCAAGACCCCTCGCGACCCTAAATCTGCAGGGTTTTCCTTACCTGGACAATGACTCCACTCTGTTTTTGAACTAAGCCTTAATATTTCGTCAACTCTATGCTGAACAAATTGCTTCCAATTGCCTGAGTTGACTATCCAATACAAAACAGTCATACTATCAGTCCAATACTTAACGCCCTCAAAATTATACTCTGACTGGATTCTCAGGTTAGCAGTCCGATGGATGCGTGAGTCGGAATCGTATAGATTATAAGTAAATAATTTTTATTCGATCTAGTAAATAATTTTGTATAAATAACAAATGTGCAGTTTAACAGTATATCAAACGAAAATACATGAACTCACTTCTTTGCCGGGTCCTCACGATCTACATTAATTTCAATACAGGTTAGCCGATATAATAAAGTAATACAATGATGAAGCTTTCGCCCAGGTTAGCATGTGGTAACTGTCAGCTGCACTATAGACTCAAATCCTTTTTATCCCAATGAATATTGCGCGTCAAATTACGCGTCAGTTAAAACATGCATAAATTAAACTCTAGTGCTAAATAATTATATCCGTGCAGTTTGTCAGCAATCCACTGACTCTAACGCTTTCCTGACTGCAGACATTAAATGACCCAATATTCTAGCTGCCATTAATTCTAACCGCGGAATACTAAGTTCTTTCATCGGGGCTACTCTTGTTTTGCTGGCAATCAACTTAACACGAACATCGTTACCGTTCAAAACTACTAGATACACAACCGCACAATAAGCTCGCTTTGACGCATCCCCAAATCCATGCAAAAAATATCTCTGCTTTGATTCTGAGCCAGATGTGTCAGTCACGCCGCTCGAGTACCTGCCTATTGAAACACTCTTTACCTCCTTTAGATCTCTCAACCACTTCTCCCACTTCTCTTTCACACTTTTAGGCAATGTATCGTCCCAATTCACGCCACTGTAACAAATATCTTGAAAGAGAATTTTAGCTTTAACAAGATCGTGACTAAAACACCACACGAGTACATACGAGTACATACGAGTACATACAGTAACATACGAGTGACATGCGAGTACATACGAGTAACAAACAAGTACATACGAGTAACATACGAGTAACATACGACTATTTTCTGGTCAACCAGTGTTGCCACGCCTTGGGATTTCTCCCAAGATCTTGGGATTTTCTGCTCAAGCTTGGGATCTTGGGAGTTTTTTTCAAAATCTTGTAAAATCTTGGGATATTTTGTTTAAATATTTTATAGGTAATATTATCTCGTATTATGAATTTATAAATAAGTGTGACACGTGTTTATAAATAAGCTTGACAACCTTCACACCCTCCCACTGAAGATGCCGTCTGAATCTGATGTTTATTTGAACATAATATAAGTTCTTTTACCGTGGATATTCTTTAAATTAATGTACGTGTATTCCATAAAACGCTGAAGCATTTCTTTCGATCGAAAATATTATTAATTGGTATTGCATTTCTTGGTTGTCTTTACTACTGAACAGTAGAAATCAGGAGGGAGTGAATATGGCAATAGGGCGTTTCACGAACTATATTTGATCATTTCAACACTTATATACATAAACTATCGATTTTTATGAAATTAAAATTAAAACAAAAATCAATTCATTCCAGTCCTTACATTATGCGTTCATTTGTGCGGCTAATCGTGTACCCATGACAAAGGGGTCCCCCAGAAACGATTGTGGGGGATTTTGGGATATTTTAAAGGATCTTGGGACTTTTTGCTCAAAATCTTGGGAATTTGTAAAATAGTGAGTGGCAACACTGTGGTCAACAAATGAGAAACAACACAATTTCTTCAATACATTGATATTTGCGTTTATTTTTCCTTGTATTTGTGTGGACTTTGGGGCAACCATTTGATGGATTTAAATGCTGAAAAGGTATTTTACTTTCATACTACATTCATTTGTATGTTTTAGTTGAATTTGTTATAGATATTTTGTCGATGCGATTTGCCAGTATTTGAGCGCTTTTTGACACATGTAAACGCTTTACGTAAATGTTGATATTCAAGAAATAGCGTAAGGTTTATTGTTTATAGCTATAGTTTTAATTCAGTTTAAATATGGTAATATTTTTTAGAAAACAAAGTTCATTTTCATCGTTGATTTTATTTTAAAAAGTGTAGGAAGTAAAAATTGCAAAACAGATCGGAGTGAGTATTTACAATGGCAAAACAGTTAACTATACTTAGCCATTCGGTGAAATTCGTGCATTTTGGATCCTTATCTTTAAAGTAAATGGTTTGAACCCGGGAGTATTGTTACATGTTTGTAAATGTAGATCGTCCAGGTTGGTATAGTCCTGACAAGGACTGTTTTTGTTGTTGTTGACTGACTTTTCGATAACCTTAGCGGTAGTCATCTTCAGAGTCAAAATGAATATATAATCGCTTTCATAAATATGTATTTCCTAGGTGAAAGTGTGTCAAAAAGCGCTCAAATACTGGCAAATCGCATCGACAAAATATCTATAGCAAATTCAACTAAAACATACAAATGAATGTAGTATGAAAGTAAAATACCTTTTCAGCATTTAAATCCATCAAATGGTTGCCCCAAAACAAAGTCCACACAAATACAAGGAAAAATAAACGCAAATATCAATGTATTGAAGAAATTGTGTTGTTTCGCATTTGTTGACCAGAAAATAGTCTTATGTCACTCGTATGTACTCGTATGTTACTCGTATGTACTTGTTTGTTACTCGTATGTACTCGTATGTCACTCGTATGTACTCGTATGTACTCGTATGTACTCGTGTGGTGTTTTAGTCATGATCTTGTTAAAGCTAAAATTCTCTTTCAAGAAATTTGTTACAGTGGCGTGAATTGGGACGATACATTGCCCTATACAAAAAGTATTTTAGTATGAAAGTAAAATACCTTTTCAGCATTTAAATCCATCAAATGGTTGCCCCAAAATAAAGTCCACACAAATACAAGGAAAAATAAACGCAAATATCAATGTATTGAAGAAATTGTGTTGTTTCGCATTTGTTGACCAGAAAATAGTCGTATGTCACTCGTATGTACTCGTATGTTACTCGTATGTACTTGTATGTGGGAAACATTACATCCCGGGCGGAGAGAGAGGGTGCGTCTGCGATGCATAATGGTCAGTGTAGTGGATCATAGTTGATAATTATTGATAATCTTTGAAAACCCTAAGCATCTTTCACGATTAATAATCATTGATATGAATATTGGCTTTTCCCTTATTCGTTTAAGTGGCTTTTCCCTTCGAATAAAATCATGGATGAGATAAATGCAATGAAAAATTTGGAGATTTGTTTCATTAATGAACATTTCGATGGCGTGAACATTGAAAATGATTATTGTTTATCGTACTTTGATGGGAAAAATGAAGAATTGGAGGCTGTTTTGCAGAAACTTCAAGCAATTAATTCTATTAGCTTTGTTACCGTCGAAAATCATACGAAAGAGATGAGTAATAAGAGATTTACTCAAGCAAGTAAGTGCGTACGCCAAAAAGCCGTAAACTGTATGTTTGACTTCGTCAATCTTACATCCAAGCAACTTAAATGAACACGGATAACATGAAACCAATCATGCTAATGTTAGTTAGGCCGCAAGCAAGGTTTACAAATACGTGTCTGAGGATGACTTTGAAATAAAGTCGAAAATTTACAGTTCACTTCTCGTCTTGTTTTGATTGATATTTTGCAATCTCAAGATGTCCTGTTTTTTCAGAATTTGTTTTATATTATATTTTTTTAAATTGTTGGCTGGTCAGAGTTTTTGGACAAATACATGTGTTGCTTGAAATAAGATCCCGACGACGCAAATACGCTTGAATAATCCCACTTAACACACTTAATTGAAAATATCGTTTTTTCCAAAAATGGGTTGATTGGAAAACACGAAAAACAATGATCGCGCAGATGTTGTAACTCAGCTATAGAATGAATTACAATACATGTTCTCGTAGATCATGCAGTTTTTGAAGACAAAGAGGATATCTTCCAATTTCGTTTTTGGCAAGCCATTCTCTATAAAAGCACAGAAACGCGGCATTGTCTCCATGGACCTAATAAGGTACGTAAATCAACATCAATGATCAATCACCAGACAACAACATCAAAGATATAAAAAGTCTTTTATCAAAATTTCTAGTTATTAACACTGCCTATAAAAATGTTTGTAGAGTTAACTATTAAAAATCTTATTCAGTAAGAAAGAGAATTACATTCGCTATACATTAAAGAAGAAATATTTGGGCTTTTTACATATATATAGCGGGTAAAAAATTGCGTTGCTTTATTACACATCCAGGATGGAAGAGGAGGTTATAGTGTACAGTCAGTGGGAGACCACGAATATGAAAAGAAACAGCGAGTTAGACTACAAAACAGTCGAAAACTCCAGTGCCCTGCAACTTTGCAAATTCGCTGCATCGAGATTTTTGATGATTACTTCATGGACAAAAACGCTTGTCAATCCAACAACGCCATAAAAGTTGCCAAACGTACGCTTCTAACTAAACTAAACGAGGCCTTTAATAAAGAGAACGCAAAAGTCCGTAGGTCCACGCGATTTTACCTAAGGATACCGCTAAGCTCTGCTCACCAAAAACACCCAGTGGGAACTGAGTTATCAATTGGCCAATACGTCGATTCACGTGTCGTGAAAAAAATCTATGATTTGGTCGAACAAAATATTACCAGCGTTGCTGAAGTAAAGCGATGGCTGGACAATTTCGTAGAGAACGATCTATTTCGAGATGTTCCAAAAACACAGGTTCCCAAAAAAGCAAATCGACGATACTATCCATCCCGGCAAGACATTCGAAATCACATTGGTAGAGCCATTTCTTCTTTCAAATCTTGCGACGATGACCAGGAAGCACTGGCAAGGAAAGTTGACGAGTGGAAAGCAAAAGATCCCACTTCGAATTTTTTTTTTTTATAGGATGCGAGAGGAAACGACAAAGAGAAATAACGACAGCGAAAGAGTATCCGCAGAGCAAAGCTTTTTGTTTGTTCATCAAGAACAATGGCAGCAGCGTTTGTTGACAAGATATGGATACGAGCTTGTTTTGATGGATGCTACATACAAAACAACGAAGTATGCGATACCCCCTGTTCTTCATTTGTGTTCACACAAATGTTGGCTACAAAGTCGTGGCCGAGTTCATGTGCCAAGCAGAGGACAGAGAATCTATCAGTGAAGCTTTGAACGTTGTCAAATCATGGAATCGTGATTGGACCCCTAAGTATTTCATGGTCGACTATTCAACAGCCGAGATTGGGGCGATCGAAGAACAGTTTCATGACATAACAGTCTACATCTGCGATTTCCACAGAATTCAAGCCATGCAAAGATGGTCAAAAGCAAAGAAGCACAACCTAACACCAGAAGAACAGGAAATGTTCCTGAGCCAAATGCAGAGAATATCATTTGCAAGCACAGAGAGTGAGTATGATGCCGAAGTCACCAACTTACGGAAGTCTGGATTCTATGAAAAAGTTAAAGAATATACTGAAAACACATGGCTTTCGTGTTCGGCACGTTGGGTCCATGCGTTTCGAACACAACAAGCAGTGAACGTCGTCAACACTAACAATGGCACAGAGGCAATGAACAAGCTATTTAAATACGAATATTTACCAAGATCAGTGGATAAATCTGTGTATGGCATTGCAATCACAATTGTAGAGTGTTTCATTCCTGACTCTCACCAGGGCTATATGCAAAAAAACCTTATGTTTAGTAGTGCATATGCAATGTATAACAAAAGCGTTCCAATTTATTTAAGAGACAGACCTCCACAATTCGTAAAACATTGCCTTAAAAGTCGTTATGCCGCCACAGAGTACAATACCTCTGATATTTCAGCAGTTAATTTCCAAAAGGGGGAGTTTCATATCAGAAGTTTAGCCAACCCACGTGAAAGGCATCTTGTAAATTTGAGCAAACCAGAGTGTTCTTGCAAAGCTTGGAAGAAGACTCATTACCCTTGCAAACATTTTTTTGCAATATTTTCCGCCAATCTAGAGTGGAGTTTCGACTCTTTGCCTGATCACTACAGAAATAGCGTTTTCATTACACTTGATAATGAACATTTCACCATTATAAACTATGATATTTCAGAGAAAACAGCAGAGGAAAATCAACAACCATAGAAACGCCGGAAGACACCAAATGCGACATCGAAAGCACTGCAGATAAATCCGAAAAGTCTTTTCATCCTGCTTTTAATTCTAAATTGTGCGAAGGAAAATTTCAAAATCACGACACACCCAAGTTGAGAAAAGTTCTTCATGAGAAACTGGATGCTATAAAAAACACGTCCTTTCTCGTTGATAAAGTTGGTGATCTTCAAGCAGCTATAGAATCGGTAGACAAAATACACCAGAAACTAATATCTTCTTGCCCAAATGCAAACGGAATTCTGCTTCGAAGTAGTCCGGTGAAAAGAAACTAAAAATCAATAAAACAGAATACCATCAAGTTTTCCACAAAAGCCTACCAAAACGAAAAAATGGAGAAAAAGGATTCACTAGCTCAGGTACGTATGATGTAGTGAAGCAAGATCACAAGCAGAAGTTAAGGGGCCGTATGAAAAGACATTGCTAAGTATTTACTAAAATAATTATAATCAATATATCGTTCACCATCGGGTATGATTTTGTTTCTGTAGAAAACTGAAAAAATACCCATTTGCATAATTGAAGGGATTGAGGATGATGCACTATACAATTCAGACATTGTAGTCGCACAACGTACTAGCTTCCCGCAAGAAGACTTTGACGCAAATAAGGGTTGTGGTGATCATTCCCAACGGTAACGTATAAATCAAATGTCCATTTTTATACAATTTATTGGATAATTCCCTAGTATTTATGGTATATAACAGCTTTAAATATCCTTTCTTTGAATCAAGCAGAAAACACGAACCCTTGTCAAGATTAATAAATGCAAAAAGATGGGGTTCAAATTGCACGACGTATTGTTAGATTTCGGGCAGACACAACTAACACTCGGCGATTTGTGGACACTTATTCCGCCTAAAGTGGCACGTATGCACAGTTTAGAGACATCGTCATTAACAAATTTCCATCCTGGTTGGCTAATTGATAAGGTTGGTAAGCGTCTAGGCTAAATAACCAGTGAAGACAGGGGAGTTAGAAAATGGTAGCTATGGGGGCTTTCGTCCCTTTATATTTAGGGGGCATCCCCCCTGTTTTCTTATAGTAGGGGCACTCCCTACTTTAAGAAAACAAAATAACATAATGAATCTTACTAGGAATAATTTCATATCACCATTAGGTAGTAAAACAAAATGGGCTGTAATAGAATCGTTTTCTGTCTCGTATTAGGTATTGCTCGTAACAAACTACACTAACGTGGTTATTTCTGAAAAATTAACCCGCTCGTCATTTGCTGCAGCGCACCATACTTTGAATTTGCGATTGAATCTAATGTACACAATATGTAAAAACATGATGTTATTGCCAAATTTTTCTTCCCTATTGATGCCCCTGACTGCCCTGAGTGAAGGTATAAAATATACGAACATGATAGAGCGTAGGATTTGCGTGACTAAGGGAAAAATGGTTCTAAAAATACACTGTTACTAATAAAATGTACATATTAAGTCTTTCCTCCATACCAAGTTAGTGTTCGTTCATTTTCAGGTGGTGGAAGCATCTTTGTGGATGTTGACTTTGGAATATAATGTTTTCGCTGCAGATGCATCTTTGACAACAATAGCCAAACGTGGGGCTAGCACCCGTTTGCTGTGGTCTGGCCAATGTTTTTCTTCTGTGTCAAAATATTTGTTCCTATTAACGAGTATGGTATTCATTGGACATTGCTGGTGAGCAAATGTAGTAACTACTACATGTAACAGGGAATGCAGAGTCAGGGAGGGTGGAGGTGGGACTATGGCCCTCAATTTTGAAAATTTTAGATTTGTCTTTGGATCCAAATCTTGCAACTATTAACTTTTGCATCTTTAGTGGTGGATGGATACATACCCCCCCCCCTTAATGAAAAATGTGCTCTGTGGTCCTCGCATAAGAACACTGAAAGATTTACTCTTTTACTCTTCAAGACTGAAGGAAATTTTTTCTACCATCATATGAATTATTTATGACAATTTATATAAAGAATTTTCCACTTATTTCTAACTTTGCCAATAGGTAATTGACAAATCTAAGAAAATACGATACTTCATTGACCCCATGAATGGACAAAAGGAAATAACAATTGATTTTCAAACACACCCGCATCTTATGGACCTTATAGACAAGATAAGGTTTGATTACTTAAACAAAGATTTAAAAAAATATTGTAAAGGTGTTTACAAGGCATAACAGGATTTTCTTTGAGGGGGGTAAGAGGCAAATTACTTGCTTCCTTGCATGGCATTAAGTACAAATTAGAATCATTACCTAAGACATGTGAATGTAATTGGTCTAATATAAATAGGGAAGTAAGTTTGAAGTTTTACATTATGCAGAGCAGAGAGATATCTTAAGTATCAAGTTTGATGAAAAGCAATACTTAAAGTACTGCTACTGTATTTTTTAGTGAAATTGCTGACATGAAAACTGGTTGGCATTCTCAATTTTGGTCATGTATCGAGCCATTACATTTCTCACAGCAGGACAGCTTTAATTGTGGTGTACTCATTTGCCTTGTAAGTGAGCACTCCCACAGAGATTTTACAATCCATTCTATTAATTTATACATTGCTCATTTCTTGTAGTTATGGCACTAGATTTCTACAAAATGCAAACCATGCCTACAAATCACAATGCATATAAATATATATAATTATATATATATGGTTATTCCTGTACATTAATTTTAACAATTTCCTTTTCACAGTTTGCAAGGTGTATTTGTGAAAATTCAAGCCTAAACAGAAATTTTAAAATGGAATTAGAGAGAGAGAAACTAATATCACTCATATTTGGCTCTTGCTATGATGATATTCATGAGTATGTTTTAACCAAAGTCTTTAAAGCATTATACAGTGGATGAGAAACTTAAATTCATTTTAAATTCATTTCTTTGTTTTGCTGTAGACGAAATACTGGTGTTTGCAAAATCTGCAAAGATAATGATGGTGAAGACTGGCTTGGATGCGACAAATGCTTTCAGTTTTTCCATTCGAGCTGTTTAAATTTAGACTTTTCTGCTGCCCTCTCCAACTATTTTGTTTGTCCATGCTAAAATTATTGGCATTGATATCATACAAATGTGTACATTTATCATCTTTACATTAAATAAGTTTCCAAGGAAACAGGCAAACAGTCATAAGTGCTTCAATGATTGTGCTGGATTTAGAAGAAGTAAACTTGAATAGGTAGCACTTAAAGCTTAGCACAACTTTGTCATAACGTCCTATCCATTTCCTGTATTCTGCTTACAAACCTTTTGCATTATACACTCTAAAAGCATGGTTGTAGTTTCTTAATTTAGTTGCGTAACTTAAAAGTCAAAAATTGATTACAGTTTAAATACAAAAACAGTAAATACGAAAAGGAGAATACATACGTAACATACCTGCTTTTGACGAGTGCAGAAAAAAGTTTTCGTATTCAGCGATCAATTACGTAGCATGAACTCATACAACATGTACATCGTTTTTTGCTGACCCTCTAATCTTATCTTTTATCATTTTCAATTATAAACAGTGAACTGTAATTACAACATTGTTGTTATTACAGTTCACTGAATATAAATCATTGGGATAAATGGGAGTAGTTGAATAATACCATTTTATCCACTACACTGACCATAATGCATCGCAGACGCACCCTCTCTCTCCGCCCGGGATGTAATGTTTCCCCTTGTATGTTACTCGTATGTTACTCGTATGTACTCGTATGTCACTCGTATGTCACTCGTATGTTACTCGTATGTACTCGTATGTACTCGTGTGGTGTTTTAGTCACGATCGCTTTAACAATCGTAGGACTCAAGAGCCCTAATGGATCGAAGATACAAGCTAACAGACTCAACACATTTCTCTTCGTCGGTTCCGTGTTTTCCGCTTTCGCACTCAAATTTTCGAAATCGAATATTATTACGTCCCCGACGCTATTCCATTCCAACCCTAATACTTTACCAAATTGACCCTGTACTTGAGCAAGCGTGGTTTTCGCATACGTTTGCTCATCAACGCAACTACTTTCCACGTCACGCACATCTTCTTCAATTTGCGATCTTAACGCACTACATTAGTCCGCCATTTGCGTAACTTAAATCCGCCTTCATTCATGCGTTCGTTGGCCTTACGATATAGCTGATACGCTCGCTCTGTACTAGATTCACCGCTGGCAAGATCGTCCACGTAAAAGCTTTTTAGCAGTTTTTCTGAAAATTCCCTATCGCACTGTAAATATTTGCTAATATGATGCCTTAACGTCGAATTAAGCAAAAATGGTGACGAATTCACCCCAAACACGACTCTACAAAAACGGTAAACTACAAGATTCAAATTGTTGCGCAGTACATCATCTACCCACAAAAACCTTAGGCTATCTCGATCCCTTTCGTGCACTTCAATGTTTAGGAAGGCCTTCTCTATGTCCGCTATTAGCGCTATCCTTTGCTCACGGAACCTAAGCAGAATATCAAACAAAAGTGGATTAAGTGAAGGTCCGATATGCAAACAATCATTCAAAGAGACACTTGACTTGAGTACTTTAGCGCTTGCGTCATAAACCACTCTAACCTTTGTCGTCTTGGCATCCTTTCGCACGACAGCTTGATGAGGCATGTAATGTATTTTGGCATGAGAATTAATCACACTATCTTTTCCTACCCTCTCTATGATGCCTAACTCTTCTTGGGCCTTAATGATACTGTCATATTCCTTCAGTAATTCTGGGTTCTTACCTAGTCGTCTGATTTGTCCCTTCATTCTCTTAAGACTTAAGTCATAGTTAGTAGGTGAAGGATCGTGACCCTCCCTCCAGGGCAACCCCACTGAATAACGCGTACCGTCAAAACTAAGATCGTTTATGACCGATTCATGCACATCACTTACTTTGTCCTTAATTCCTAGGCTTTCTAAATCCCAAAAGTTTTCTACGTTGATACAAGTTTTATTAGCGGAGCAAAAATTTACCTGAGCAGTGGTGGGTTGATTCTTATCCGTGCTTCCAACCGGCCCTGAAACTACCCATCTTAGCACCGTCTCGATAGCCACAGGCTCCCCCTGCTTCCCTCACATAATACGACCTTCTGCAACGACCACAAGTAATCCGCACCCACGAGTACGTTTACCTCCAATTCCTCATTTACCTTACAAACATCAGACAACCACAACCCCTTCAAATGTTCAAAGTTATTTCGAACCACCTCCAAATGTTGATTACTAATTACTGATATTTCTGGTACAACATATGCATCGATAGATATGACTTCACCACCCGACAACGAACTCAAATCCAATCGCACAACCCTTCTTAACTCGTTCTCTAAAGCCCCTTTCCCAAACGTTCCTATTCTCAGATTTTCTTCACGAACGACTTTACATCCCAACGCTTTAGCCGTCCTTTCAGTAACAAATGATCTCTGACTCCCAGAATCCAACAAAACCCTTACTCGTCCCGACTTACTACCAACCAGTTTTGCTTGTGCAGTTTGCATCCTGCTTTTTCACAACTATTCTTAGGACTTACAAATAGAGTATTACTACTATTGGCATCTACATTCCCAACCTCCCCTTGTCCAACAGTTCTCTGGGGCTTACTTTCCTTTCCCGAATCACACAGAGCCTTGTGGTGATTCTTCTTACATATACTACATTTAATATTGTTGTCACAGTCACGAGCCATGTGGCCCTTTTCTAAACAAATATAACAACGACGGTATTTCTTAATAATATTCTTACGTTCCTCAATTGACTTGATCTTCTCACATTTTTCATGCCGATGACATCCCAGGCAGAATGCGCAACGAACCGGTCCCGATTTTGTCAGGAGGGCGCTTGCTGTTTTCGTATCGTTCCGCCTGGCTCCATTTGATGACTTCTCAGGATCACCATGCCGTTCTCGTTGCTCTCTCTGAACTCGATGCTCTTCTCGCAGCTCAACTTCGCACTTTAACGCTCTTAACATATCGTCCATATCCCACTGATGGAAGTTTTCGCCTCTCGTGATCAACAATCGAATCGATTCCAGTATCAAGTTCAAAACGTAAGGTACCACGATTGATGAATACGTAGCGCTGTCCACTCCCAATGCATCCAAACCTCGATGATGTGCTTCGACACTATCACACAAGTGACGAAGAGACGTAATATCTCTCGGATCTTTCACTCTACCTAAATTCAGAAGTTTTTGCATGTGCGCTCGTTGGACCGATTCTGGCTTCCCATAGCGTTCCTTCAACGCGTCTATTGCAGCGTTGTAGTTCGCCGAAGTCAAAGAATATCCCGCGATACATGACTTCGCTGGTTCGCCTGAGAGTCCCCAAAGATAATTGAATTTGTCAACGTCGGACAAACTTCCATTTTCGTGAATGGCGCTTTCGAAGGAATCCCAAAACTCCTGCCATTCGCAAACATTTCCATTGAACCGCTTAACGTGCAGCTTTGGCAATTTTGCGCAAACTGTTTTATTGGTCACCGACGCTCCTCCGTCAGACCTTAACGAACTGTTCATTCTATTTTCCGAAGCGCAATTGCCGTCAATCTTTTGGCGAAGCTTCCTCGCCATCGACTTTGCTTCAGAACTTATTCTTTTAGCTTCCTCGACTTCGCTGACAATGTCAAGTTCTGACGCTTCTTCGTCCCCAGCAATCAAGTTAAGGATGTCTTCATCCAGTTTTTGGAGCATAGCGTCTGTCTCCAAGATTTTGTCGCGTTGCTGTTCCGCGTCATTCTTTCTTCATTCATCGAATGCGTCGACTAAGCCTGCTGCCGACGCCACAACTTTCGTCAGGTAACCGCGATGACCTGCTCGTACTCTTTTCTTTCTTGCTAACTCCTCCATACTATCCGGCTCGAAGGACCACTTGTCGCAGAATTCACTGAGTTCGTCCAGAAAATTGATCTGCACTCTGATTCGGTTTGTTTTATGGAGTTTATTAGCAATGACCAATCTAAACAATCTTTTTGACTATTACAAATTTGAGTCTATTTATATGTTTACATATCGTGACTTACGTGCACTACTACAACGTGAATTAATTAAGAGAGAAAATACTTAGGAAGTGTTAAGTATATACACCCTAATTTTTAATTATAATTTTGGCACACATAAGACTCTGCATGGGAACTTATAAAATCTGGCATGCAATAAAAAATATAAATGAAATATCCTAAATTATACAACAAGCTTCTTTTTCAATACATTTTTACTCTAAATTTTCAATTGACTGATAGCTATCAATCCTCCGAAGTCCGAATATGGAGAAATAGGAATTTATCTGAATTAAACAATAGCCATCTGTCTTTAGATTCAGAGAAATGATAAGTCAATCCATGTTCAAGAAAAGAGTACCATGTTTGTGAAAGGACAGAAATTTTTGTAAATTATCACTTGAATTGTTTTAACACTTTATTTAATATCAATATAGGACCTTTGCAAGACCAGCTTAATGATTTTGCCAAGTAATTTGTGAACAAAACTACCGTTTAACCGTCTTTTGCTAGTGCAAATCACAAATGCACATGTTACATCGGGAACATCTATCCGGAAGTGACATATTTCTTTCATACGTTGATTTCAATTTCGCACTCGTCAAAATTGAAATTCAACCGCGACAATAATTGAAATTCAACCGCGACAATTATCGCATTTTCATTTGTTAATACTTATCAGTTGAAACAGTTGCCTCGGTAGTTGCCATTTAGACCGTAGTTGTATAGAAAATTTCTCCATATCTATAGTCAAATTGATATTCCAATTTCCATATTCCAGTCAGTGGTACCCAGACATGCAATATACATATTTGTTAAGGCTTTTGATAATGATTGTTTAGGAAGTTTACAGAATGATTTTCCCTTGTCATTTTTTTCATTTAGATTATGCAGAACAACCACATTGCATCCGTTACATTGTATCAAGAAAAATCTTAGATGATTCGTTGCTGTATGAGTTTGAAGCTTTCTCAAATGTATTGGAGAATCGTTAACAAGAACAACGAAACTTAAAGGTAAGTAGATAAGTTTACGTTACGAAAGAAAACAAATGCGGAAAAATGGCAGGAATATAAAATAGTTCTTAACTATTGAACATTTATTCATACAGTTCAACGTCCTTAACAGATGGCTTATATTAGCTATCTCTCATGGCTCAAAGCTTCTTTGTTTCTTCTCGGGCGTTATTTTTGGTGCGACTTGCATGTTATCGAGTTTGTTTCCTTGCTGTTTTTTCAGAATCCACTCATGGATTATTAGATACATAGAATATGCTTTAGCATGGCAACTTTGCATTAAGAAAAATAAATATTTATTCAAGGTACACAAATTCAAATAGTGTTTGATAAAAAGTAAGCGTTATATGACAGGAAACCGAGTATAAAGACTCTCATACACATGGGATTTAGACACTGTAGCTAATCATGGGAGCGTAGGTACTAAACATTTCTCACATATGCATCGTCATACTAACTTACATGAAATTTTAATTTTTAAATAATTGAAAAGATTATCTGCTATTATTAAAATATCAACTTGGTAAACTGAGGGACATGTTGCTGATAAAAAATATGGATCTTCTCCTAATTGTGCGTTGTAAGCGTTTTTTCCGAAGAATACTAAATTTCGCGGTGTAGCAAAAATAACTGTGACAGTCTCATCACTGTAACGGTTCAAATGACATAAAAGTTACAGTCCATAGAATTGGTGAAGGACAAATGCAGCCAAAAGGCAAAAAAGCCAAAATCTAGTTATTGGCTGTACAAGAGCCAGATTACCAGCCCTAAACATGGCGACTATATTATTGATGACTTCGCGTTCACACGAAGAATACAAACAAAGCAAATTTCTTAAACATGAGATATCCTCGTGATCTTCTTGACAATTCATGATTCAATATCAACGGAAAGTGGAAGGGCAGCAAAATTTTCAATCGGAACTGCACTTACAATTTGTGATATTAAACCATTTTACCCAGGAAATGGCTAGAAATTTATGCTTATTACTTGTTTTTGACGAGGATACTCGTCGTTGGCCGTTAAAGCATAGCACATCAATGGCTAATTTTGCATTTTGCCCATGCATAAAGTATCTAGATTTCGCTGCGTATAATGATAATGGCCGTGCAAACGAAAATTGGAAATTTTAAAATCATAATTTACGGAACTATCAGATTTTAGAGATAACTTAGTTTTTGATTGCAGTTATTCAACTCCTATGGCCATTGCGAACTGCAATTGACTTAATCTTACATCTTTGTTGATGTATATCCAGTCGTTGACTGTTGGTGCTCGTATTGACTGACGTTTCGACATTCTTTGCGGTAGTCACTTTTAGAAAAGTTGTCAATTTTCATCTGTGATATATTTATTTCATAGTTGCTATAGTCTTTGTGTCTCATTTTTGTTTCACTTTCATTGTCGATAATCATTGTCGTTTGATGCAAAATTGCTGTCTTCTCTTACATTGCATGCGATTTCTGTAAATGGGACTAAGATTTCGGACAATTTTTTATGAAAAACAATTGACTTTACAAAGAGCTACCTGTCTTAATACTTCCTGCTATAACAGAAAACGCACAGGAACATGAAATTAATTTGTTCTACACATATTTATGATACAACAGGCAACACGCTAGCTTTTGTAATGAGCGAATCTCGATGGACTTTCTTCATTGCATGGAAAGCTGAAAAAACAGACAATGACAAAGTCGAAGTTAAGCCAATTGAAAATTTCGAAAGTTGGAATGAAGTGTTGAAACGGACCTGGGAGACATATTGTCTTCACACTTTTCCTCTCCCAAGAAACCACTCAATTCAGTTTGACGAAAGATTATTTCCGAGCACTCACATTTATACCAACTTGGGGCAAGGACGTCTTTCTTACTTGAGCTACATACTAAATGAACAAAAATTACACCGACATAACCAACAAAATAAAGTAATCTTGTCATTTGCTATACCAACCGTTCTCTCTTTGAAATTTGAATACCATAATTCTTCAAAATTTTGTTCAAAGGTTTAGGTGTAGATGGCCAATATGGGCCGACCAACTTCTGTAAACAATCTCGACAAAAGATTTACCACTACAAAGTAGCTACAAACGTTGTAAAATTGATGCAGTTGACAGCTTCATCAACCGTATGAAAACTACTAAAACATTTTCTTTGTTATAAAAGCCTGAGCTATGAATAGCAAACATCATGATCAATGTAATATACTTCATACACTCTTGCTATAAAGTGAGAGCATAATCAGAGAATGATATCCAGTGAGCATGTGACGCGTTTCAGCCAATGAGAAGCTTTACCTAAACATGATGTAAGCACGTAAATTTTCTTTTTGTTTCACTTTCAATATTTATCAGGTCCTAGTCTTTCTCCCGTTAGACTGTGATATAAATGTAGTTTTGATGGATGGAAACCATTAAGAAAACGACTTGATTATGACCGCGCAAAATTTGAGAATTTAAGCGAGCAATGTTTTTGAAATATTTGTTACTTCACTTCAAATTTTGAATATCGGAGCAAAATTTTCTGCCTATGTTAAAGATATACAGATATATAGAGTTGTAGTGAAGGTGAATGGCACCGAAAAGAAAGCGAGAAGTCCCAAAGAAGGTTGGCAGACAGAGTCAAGGGAATTAAACTGAACATTTTGCCCTATTACGGTATTAAATACATCCATGTCGATTGATGAACAAGAAAATAAATTGAACGATTCTATAGAAGATTTTCTACTCAAAGGTAAATTTGTGAACAAAATTGTGTATTATCATTGACTGTTCATGTAATTATTAAGGATAAAAATAATAATAAATTTGAAATCAGCTGTTGATTTAATTCAAACCTCCCATGTTGTTATTATTTTCAAAACCTTATTTTGTACCCCCGAAGAAATTTTAGAGCACACCCTAAACTGAGGTGTATATCATCAAGATTACGTCTGCTTTGACCTATAAAAATTTTACATGGTTTTGTGTACAAATAATGCACAAGAATTAAGTCTATACATTAAGTGTTGTTATGGATGAAGTAACCAATCATCCGCTGAAGATGTTTGTGATTTTAAGCATATGTATTTGTATTTCTACAGTAAAGAACAGGAGTGAAAGAATAGTAAAATGCATTTAAAAAGCCAAAGCACAGACTGCAAATGCTTATAAGAGTCCAAGCATTAAAGTTGTTAAGGTATTGAAATTATATTGGATTATCTTTTCTTGTAAATGACTTATATGGCTCACCACCATTCAAATGTCTGTTTCATAAATCAAGAGATAAGTAGGTCCAATGTAAATGACTTATATGGCTCACCACCATATAAACATCTGTGTCATACATCAAGAGATAAGTAGGTCCAATGTAAATGACTTATATGACTCACCACCATATAAACGTCTGTGTCATACATCAAGAGATAAGTAGGTCCAATGTAAATGACTTATATGGCTCACCACCATATAAACGTCTGTGTCATACATCAAGAGATAAGTAGGTCCAATGTAAATGACTTATATGACTCACCACCATATAAACATCTGTGTCATACATCAAGAGATAAGTAGGTCCAATGTAAATGACTTATATGACTCACCACCATATAAACATCTGTGTCATACATCAAGAGATAAGTAGGTCCAATGTAAATGACTTATATGACTCACCACCATATAAACGTCTGTGTCATACATCAAGAGATAAGTAGGTCCAATGTAAATGACTTATATGACTCACCACCATATAAACATCTGTGTCATACATCAAGAGATAAGTAGGTCCAATGTAAATGACTTATATGGCTCACCACCATATAAACGTCTGTGTCATACATCAAGAGATAAGTAGGTCCAATGTAAATGACTTATATGGCTCACCACCATATAAACGTCTGTGTCATACATCAAGAGATAAGTAGGTCCAATGTAAATGACTTATATGACTCACCACCATATAAACATCTGTGTCATACATCAAGAGATAAGTAGGTCCAATGTAAATGACTTATATGACTCACCACCATATAAACATCTGTGTCATACATCAAGAGATAAGTAGGTCCAATGTAAATGACTTATATGACTCACCACCATATAAACGTCTGTGTCATACATCAAGAGATAAGTAGGTCCAATGAAAATGACTTATATGGCTAACCACCATATAAACGTCTGTGTCATACATCAAGAGATAATTAGGTCCAATGTAAATGACTTATATGACTCACCACCATATAAACGTCTGTGTCATACATCAAGAGATAAGTAGGTCCAATGTAAATGACTTATATGGCTCACCACCATATAAACGTCTGTGTCATACATCAAGAGATAAGTAGGTCCAATGTAAATGACTTATATGACTCACCACCATATAAACATCTGTGTCATACATCAAGAGATAAGTAGGTCCAATGTAAATGACTTTTATGACTCACCACCATATAAACATCTGTGTCATACATCAAGAGATAAGTAGGTCCAATGTAAATGACTTATATGGCTCACCACCATATAAACATCTGTGTCATACATCAAGAGATAAGTAGGTCCAATGTAAATGACTTATATGACTCACCACCATATAAACATCTGTGTCATACATCAAGAGATAAGTAGGTCCAATGTAAATGACTTATATGGCTCACCACCATATAAACATCTGTGTCATACATCAAGAGATAAGTAGGTCCAATGTAAATGACTTATATGACTCACCACCATATAAACATCTGTGTCATACATCAAGAGATAAGTAGGTCCAATGTAAATGACTTATATGGCTCACCACCATATAAACGTCTGTGTCATACATCAAGAGATAATTAGGTCCAATGTAAATGACTTATATGGCTCACCACCATATAAACGTCTGTGTCATACATCAAGAGATAATTAGGTCCAATGTAAATGACTTATATGGCTCACCACCATATAAACGTCTGTGTCATACATCAAGAGATAATTAGGTCCAATGTAAATGACTTATATGGCTCACCACCATATAAACGTCTGTGTCATACATCAAGAGATAATTAGGTCCAATGTAAATGACTTATATGGCTCACCACCATATAAACGTCTGTGTCATACATCAAGAGATAAGTTGGTCCAATGTAAATGACTTATATGGGTCACCACCATATAAACATCTGTGTCATACATCAAGAGATAAGTAGGTCCAATGTAAATGACTTATATGACTCACCACCATATAAACATCTGTGTCATACATCAAGAGATAAGTAGGTCCAATGTAAATGACTTATATGACTCACCACCATATAAACATCTGTGTCATACATCAAGAGATAAGTAGGTCCAATGTAAATGACTTATATGACTCACCACCATATAAACATCTGTGTCATACATCAAGAGATAAGTAGGTCCAATGTAAATGACTTATATGACTCACCACCATATAAACATCTGTGTCATACATCAAGAGATAAGTAGGTCCAATGTAAATGACTTATATGGCTCACCACCATATAAACATCTGTGTCATACATCAAGAGATAAGTAGGTCCAATGTAAATGACTTATATGACTCACCACCATATAAACATCTGTGTCATACATCAAGAGATAAGTAGGTCCAATGTAAATGACTTATATGGCTCACCACCATATAAACATCTGTGTCATACATCAAGAGATAAGTAGGTCCAATGTAAATGACTTATATGACTCACCACCATATAAACATCTGTGTCATACATCAAGAGATAAGTAGGTCCAATGTAAATGACTTATATGGCTCACCACCATATAAACGTCTGTGTCATACATCAAGAGATAAGTAGGTCCAATGTAAATGACTTATATGACTCACCACCATATAAACGTCTGTG
Organism: Xenia sp. Carnegie-2017; assembly: GCF_021976095.1. Lineage (NCBI taxonomy): Eukaryota > Metazoa > Cnidaria > Anthozoa > Malacalcyonacea > Xeniidae > Xenia > Xenia sp. Carnegie-2017. Next base: position 13,034,660 of record NW_025813469.1, read on the forward strand.
TCATACATCAAGAGATAAGTAGGTCCAATGTAAATGACTTATATGGCTCACCACCATATAAACGTCTGTGTCATACATCAAGAGATAAGTAGGTCCAATGTAAATTAAACCAACTATTTACTTGTCACTTTTAAAGTTGCATGTGAAAAAGAATACAGTTTTTAGTCTGTTACGAGTACTGTATGCTGTTTTGTTTGTGATGAAATAATACAATGTTTGGTATTTTAGGACAAGTCTTTCATTACCTAAGCACAACCAGTCGTGTCAAAACTAGATCCCATCCTTCAAGATCATTGGCATATCCAAGTTTGCAAGTTTTTTTCCAGCTTTTCCACTACATCAATATATCATTCCAGGTCTTGAAATGTTGTTTTTTACCTTTTTCAGAATGTACGCCAAATGAAATTTAAAGAATTTCTAAGTGAGTACAGTGTTTAGTCAAACAACCTGGCTGAAAAATCTGATATGCAATAACATTTGCAAATCTTGCTGTTTTTGAGAAATTCTGTTACACCATTGATGTCTCTATAAACTTGGGGCACCTGTGTCACTACCTTCAAAATAATTAACCAATAAGTGACTAAAATATAGAATGCAAACAGATAGCATATTATGTATATACTTAACATTTATATCATCACATATTTGTAAAAAGAGTTTCATTGGGACAATTATCTCATTATTCTATGTAACTTGTGGTTCCTGGCAGATTTTCAGAGGTGTATACCTTTTAGACTTTTATCATAGAATTTTATGACTGAAGGCTAAAAAAATTGCAAAGTAATCTTCACATTGTAACTCAACCAATATCTTCAACACTCAGTAACATAAGGCCCTCGCTGGCCTTTCCCCGTCTTCTTGAAAATAGCTAATTACATTATTTTGCATGGAAATTTCAGCGAATACATAATTAATTTATGTGCGTTCCGTTTTTTGGGACACCTGTAGATAGACCTCTTCTGGTATCAGTTACTCTTCCTATGATACAATTTTATTCTTTTTATAGACAACACAGGAAATGTTGATTGAGCCATTACTGCGCAGGTGCGTACGTACGTAGACAATCCTTTAAGTCTGTGAATGTGACACATTTGAAAGAGCTCATTGATTTGTTCTCTGACGTACAGAGAATTTGTTCATGAAAGTGAAATTTCTTTTCATACTTGTAAAACACTTTTTTGTCTCCGAGATCTAGTATTTTTAACAAAGACTACATACGATGTGTTGATCTTTTGACACTCTCAAATTATTTAGCATTGATGAAATATCGGAGACGAGTCTTCGATACAAAGTTTCCAAAGCATGACAGACTTCACTTTGCCACAATTCCTTTACCACCTTTCCGTGATTTTGTTTGTTGCGAGGTGACATCGTACATAACAGAGCTTCAAGCATCAGGATCAGTGACTGACAACATGTCTGTTAAGTCAAGGTTAAGATGAACTGTTATAATTTGTGTTTGTCAACAACCATATGTGATGTTTTGTCTTCAAGAGTGACGGACGCTGAAGGAGGGAGAAAGTCACTATCTTACGTACGTATATTGATAATTTTATACATTAAAAGATAAAAGTTTCTCCGGATTTTAAGTGATTTTTATTGAGCTTTCGACTCGTTGCTTCGAGCTTTCATCAGAATGAGGATATTTATTTACACGTGCTTTTTAGCTTGGAGACGTTTATAGCGTCTAATTGGATTAGTGGGTGGATTAATGTGATTGGATGGGGTGAAATGCGTTGCCATGGGTTTTTGTGTATTGTGAATATGATTGGTGTTAATAATACTAGAGTGTAGTGTTTTAGTTTTGGTGTTGTTTGTAGTTTTTTTGTGCTTTTTCTTTAGTTGTGAGTATATGATGGGTATGTCAATATGTCTGTTTATTGTGTCGTTGTCTTTACTGTACCAAGCTTTTTTAAATTCGCGTGCGTGTTTAGTCTGTGCGCGTCCGAGTACTTTAGTTTCTGTCCAGTCGAATGTGGTTGTTTCCGTGGGTATGTTCTGCCGGTAGTGAGTTCGGATCTCGTCGTTTTATGGCGTTTTGTGTTCTGTGAGTCTTGTTTCAATTTTCTTAGATGTTTGTCCTATGTATTGCTTTGAACAGTCCTTACATGGTATCATGTAGATCGCGTCAGTTGTATCATGAATTGTTGTTTTGTCTTTATGTTTGGTGAAACATGATTTGAGTTTTTGTGTAGGTTTGTGGGCGACGTTAATATTAAATGGTCGAAGAAGTCTGGCAGTCATTTCTGATGTTCCGTTTATGTATGTATGGTAATGTGACGATTTTTACTGTTTCGTCCGGTTGCTTGTTGCTTTTGTCGGTTTGTGTTTTGTTTTGTATTTTGTATATAGTTTTGTTTATGAAGTTTCTAGGGTAATTGTTTTTAATAAATGTGGAGTATAAGTAGTTGCGTTCTGTTTTTTTGGCTTCTTCCGTATTACAATGAGTGTTTATCCTGTTGAAAAGTGTTCGAATGCAGCTTATTTTGTGTTGTGTTGGATGATTGCTGTTGAAATCGAGTATTTGGTCTGTGTGGGTGGTTTTGCGGTATACTTGTGTGTTTAGTGTACCGTCATCTGTTCTGGTTAGTAGGATGTCGAGAAAGGTAAGTTGTTTGTCGTGCTCTTCGTCTTTAGTAAAAGTAATGTTCTTTGTGGTATTGTTTATGGTGTGTAGGATTTGTTCAGTTTTGTCTTTCTTGACTATGGCAAAGATGTCGTCGACATATCTTTTCCATAGTCTGATGTTTGTGTTGTTTGTGACTGATTGTGTTTCGAGGTGTTGCATGACAGCTTCTGCGAGGAATGTGGATAGTGGTGATCCCATTGGTGTGCCTGAAATTTGTCTGTAGTATGTGTTTTGGAAGGTGAATTCACTGCAGAGGCAAAGGTTGAGTAAGTCTAGGATGTCATTTTTGTCTAGTTTTGTTGTAGCTTGCCAAGTTTTGTCGTTTGTGAGTAGTTCGTTTGTAATTTGTTTGGCGATGTCTAGTGGTATGGATGTGAAGAGTGATGTCACGTCGTAGGATATCATGATTTCGTCTGGTCGTAGTTTACTGTTTTCAATACTGGCGAGGAAAGTGGTGGCATTTCTGATGGTGTGAGGTGAATTTTTGACTAATGGATACAGAATGTTATAAAGATATTTTGAAAGTTCATACGTAGGTGATCCTGGAAGTGATACGATAGGTCGAAGTGGGTTGTTTTCTTTGTGGATTTTTGGTAGTGCGTAGAATTTGGCGGTGGATGCGTCATTGGGTCGGATTCTTCTGTAGTCATTTTCGTTTAGTTTCTTTTTGTCTTTTAGTTGTTTCAGTTTCTGGTTGATGCGGTTGGTGGTCGTTTTGCTGGGGTCTGTGTGGAGAAGTTCGTAGGTGGTGGTGTCTTGTAGGAGGGTTTTGGCTTTGTCGATGTATTCTGATTTGTCCATGATAACTGTTTTGCGTCCTTTGTCAGCTCGTAATATGATTATTTGGTCGTCGTTTTGTAGGTTTTTAATTGCTCGTAGTTCTTCGTAGTTTAAGGTGACAGGTGGTTTGTGGCAGAGGTTATTTGTGATTTTGTGACGAATGTCTCCTTTCGTTTGGTCTGTTAAGTTGGTTTACTTTAAAGCGGATTCCAGGTCGGCAACGTAGTCAAGTTTGTTCGCGTCTTTAAAGTTGTAATTTAATCCTTTGTTTAAAATTTTAGTTTGCTGTTCGGTTAGTGGTTTGTTCGAGATGTTTGTGACAAATTCGTTTGTGTTGGGATGGAGTTTTTTTTAAGTCTGGATTCTTGTAATTTTCGGATGAAGTTCGTGGTGTCATTTTGTTTTATATGCGGATGTTGCTTTTTTGATGGCTTCATTAAAGGGGTTATATCACGAATTTTAGCCCCCCTTTTTTATTAGCTTAATTGAAAATTTGGATTATTTGAAGAACTATGACATGTCGCTGGACTTAAACAGATAAATATAAGTTCCTTAATTTTGCCTCCAAAGTCGGGTACTTTTTGCGAATTTTTTACGACGCCATATTGATACTTGTGACGTAGATAGTTGAACACGTCTGTTTCCGTCAATATAATATTATATTATAGGAGGTGATTTTGTTGTCGTTTTCTTGTGTTAAAACAAATAATGACAGTATTTTCAATAAAATATTAAAAAACAAGTTGTCCGGAAAGTATGGCTTCAAATCAGTGCTCAGATAATTCGAATTCGATGTCTGAATGCGTATCTGATTCGAGCTCGGAATCCGTGGGTTATGTCGAGCATTTAAACGACTTCGCATATGACGATGAACCGCTCGCAGGAGATGGTGAGAAGTGCATACTCCAGATGATCCCGATGGAATTCTCCTGCGACCTTAGAACAACGAAGTGATGGCGTAATTCCACTCGGTGAATGGTAAGTTGTTGTTTTCTCCTGTTTGTAATATACATAAAGTTACTTTATAAACCACAATGCTCCCACGTTTCAGGTGTAATTGTCAATGCTGTCATACCGATTTGTTACAAGGCGCATTAGAGTACAGATGCTGTAAGGAAATAGGACCAGCTTTGCAGAAAATGACATTCGATGGCAGCATTGAGAAAATATCATGCATAACACAGCATGCCAAATTAGGGCCTTTAGTTCATGAGGCTGTCCTTGAAAACGTCGGGCCACTATTGAGAGATAGGAATGGACGTGCTTATCGCCGCCAAGCATCACAATCATTAAATATGTAAGATTGTAAATTGTATGAGAAAGAATGTTATCATCAACATTGTTTCATCAACAATAATTAGTCCAACCTTTTTTATTTACTTCAGGTACTTGAGAGCTGTGGCATACAGATGGTTGATGCGATGGTTTTGTGGGTCTATGGGATGGGAGAATACTCGGCCTTTACCTGCTTGTGTTTACCACTTTATTCGGAAAGCATATCCAAGTGGTAACACAACAGGTTACATACCATCAGAGGGGCAATGATGGAATAGTCTTGTGCACTGTAGAGACTGTTGACCTTATTTGCTGAGTTTGGAATGGTCAGGAAATATGCCTAGATGAAAACCAAATAGGAGATACATGGATGCACTATATAAGTTGACATGCAGTTTAATGGTTTGAAACAAGAGTAAACAATAAAAACAAATTGGTGCAACTACTGAGAGGTTAAGCTGAAAGAATTAAATGAAAGAATATCTTTTCTTCAATGTCAGTCTGGGAAAAAGACAAAAGAAAAATATATGGAATTAAATCATAGCATAAATGTAAAATGGAAAATAGCAAGCCGTTCAAATGGCGAATCATTTGCTTCCCCAGTGCATACTTAAACATGCTCAGCTTCATCACTAGTAGATGGTACTTCCTCATTGAGAGAACATGTTTCCTTCAGCGATGGCTTATGGAGAGTATGTCGAATAATCTACAAAACTTATATCGAATTTACTTATGACAAAAGAAAAATTAACATAAACAAGCGTAAACTTACTTGTCTTCGCTTTCGATCGGTTATTTCGTCCTGTAATGGTTCAGGAATCCCAGCCACGTCAATGGTTGGGATAGCATCTTTCTTCAACCTTCTTTTGAGCTTGACTTACACGCTCAAATTTAGGTCAAAACAAGAATCTTCAAAATGCGCAGAACACAGACACGAGGTAGAGGAAGCCTCAAAACCCGGTCTGTGTTTACGCACAAAATTTACCCATTTTCTATGTATTTGCGGCTCTGTTTCTTTTTTAGGAAACAGATGCATCGACATTCCTTCGGTTTTTGAATCATTGGCGCAACTAATTTGATTAGGTCCGCCAGCAACACAGCGTTTTCCTCCGCGTTTCTTATTAAGATTACTAGTAGAATACGCCATGTTGATATATGTGTTCAACTATCTACGTCACAACTCATTAGCATACCGATCAAAAAGTTCGCAAAAAAAATGCTGAAAATCGTGACTTTGAACGTCCATAAAATCACTTTCACCAATCCAATTTCAATTATAATTGCAGATTTAAAATCACTGAAATAAGGTCTTTCAATTTAGCTAATAAAAAAGGGGGGCTAAAATTCGTGATATAACCCCTTTAATGGATTTGGCGTCTGATTATGTTGTGTATGTTGTTACGGCTTCTCGATGTTCTTGTAGTTTATGACGGTAGATTCGTAAGCGGTTGTGGGCATCTGATATGAGAACGTTTAACATACGGCGGCCGTTTGATTGTGCAATTTGTCGAGCGTGAGTTGTTTTTAATGGTGGTTGATGCTAATTAGTAGGATTCGTTGTTGTTTGCATTTGTGTAGGAAGTGAAGCTGCTCAAATGTTGATGTCTCTTTACGTGCGAATAATTCCCATTTTCTTGTTCTTCTGAGAATATCTATCCCATATGTCGATTTTATAAGTTTGAAAATTTGTAATCCAGGCATTTAATACATAAAAGATAAAAGTTTCTCCGATAATTTTATATTTCATAGAAAATGAGTAACACAACGAGTTACGACACCATGTAAATTGATTGAAATGATTTGACACAATCCTCCCTCCCTCCCCCGTAAAAAAATTCGTCAATTTACCCGAATTATTTCCAAAATATATAACCGTTCATTGCTAAGAAGTGTTGTTTTATTTGTTTATAAAACACAGAGTTTTATTTTTTTACTTTTAGAATGCCATTGTCAAATCTCTCTTGTAAAATCAATAGCTCAGGTAGGATAATTGTCAGTTGTGGTTAACCATCATTTTAAAGCCTGCTCCCCAGTCACCCCATAACCCGCGCATACTTGTTCTTGATCTCCCAATTGCAAAAATTCTTCTTCATACTTTTTGTAAATATCGTAATATCAGAGAACGTACGTATGGATCAAATAGAAAGTTGTATTTATAGATTTTGAAATATGAGCCAGCAAAACTTCTACTACAATCTGTGTCGTTATTTCGCTATGAAACTTTACAAAAACTTCGTTCGTGAATTGTTCGTGTTAAAAGTATGAGAGCTCCAAAACCTGGGGAGAGGTTTGTCATTCATATTACGTAAAGTCTTGTTCTTATCCAAAACTCACATAGCCACAATCACCCTCACCACCATTATCTTTATCACACATTAACCCTCACCATCATTTTTTATCCCATACCATCATCACCGTAATCCCCCAATCACCCTCACCACGTCCTTTATCCACATTACTCATTTTCATTATCCGTTCCTACTTAGAGTGATACCTATGACTGGATCACCGCTGACCAATGATGTTGCACCCTTGGACAACAATGCTCCCAAGGTCATCATACTATTAACATGTGGTAAGGTTAGTGATTTCATTTTAGTGCCTACTTTTTTGATTCCTAGTATCAATTGTGTTCTATTTAAGAAGTAAAAGATGTTTACTGTGCTTGCACATTCTTATGCAAACCGAGGAGACCTTTTGGGAGAACTCGAGAGTAGATTAGTGCAAGCTCGAGACCGAAGATCGAGTGTTGCACATGCTCGTGAATTCTCACAAACGTCTTCTAGGTTTGCACAAGTCAGTGCAAACACGAGAAACATCTTTTATTTCTTTTATAAAATAACAATAATGCGAAACAAGCGAACATTTTAATTTTTCCTCTAAAATGTATTCATGATCGATTGCAAATTCTCATTGACTAGTTGATTTTTATGATTGATTTGATTGGTTGAGCTCAGATGTGTTTTGCACAGGCTAATGCAAACACAGCTCTAGACCAATCAGCGCACACGTTTCATTGTGTTTATTTTATAATGTTTGATGAAAGGCCACCGTTGTATGACAGAAGTACAAAGACTCTCATACACACGGGAATTCTAAAATTTTAGACACCGTACCTAATCATTGGAGCATATAAGTACTAGACATTTCGTCATACCAACCTACATGGAATTTGAATTTTTGAAATATTACATGACCAACTTCTAGTGATTTGGTCAACTATCTACAAATTAGTAAGGGTAGAGCACGATCGTGTGTGCTCTATGGGATTGAGAAACCCTCGCATTAGATAAAATTTCACTCACTCGGGCACCGTCTTAGAACAATGTATGGCCAAAGCCAGAAGGGATTACTTATGGTACTGAATTTAAGATGCTGTATTCTTATACAAGTATCTTTAGTTTACAGCTGATGATTGTTTTCAACGAGTATTTGAGATGTGTTCCATGTAAAGGCAGGTTTTTGTTCAAAACCTCTCGAAAGTTATGAACCAGGGGACATTGTATTGGTATAGCTCACAACCTGTTAAATTAAACACGTTCTATAAATATTTACGAACAATGTGTGAGGTAGATTACATTGACATGAAAGGTTGAAGATTTTCAAATGATTTTGGAAAGGTTACGTGCCCAACAGCCCTCTAAGAAAAGAACATTTTCAGTGATGAACAAACAAGATGATGCAAAAGGCCAAGTTCTACTCTGGTTATGTCAGTTTTAAAAGCACTTCAACAACCTGCTACAGTAGTTGTTTCAAGTCCATAGAAAATTGACGTAGATAAGAAGAAAGAAGCATGTGTTAGTACGACAAATACACGACGTACTTTAAATTTATTGAACATGGGAAAACACGTATGTTGTTACATTTTATGTAATACACATGTGTTTGCTTTTAACTTTGTGAGCAATTATTAGTTTTTCCAATTTTTTCTTAAGAGTTATTTTAGTTTTAACATGAATATATTTACATCATCGAGATGCGTTAGAAACGCGTTAAATTTCATCACCTTGTTAGTTATTCAGAGATGAAATGTAATGTGGAGTTACGACAGTCATTAGTATCCTTTAACCTCATTGGTATTTTCTATTTAGAGGATACTAATAAAGAAGTGAACAATAAAGAACAATATCTTGTTAGTATGCTCTATATAGGGAATACAAATGAGATTTAGTGAATGCCATTAAGCTTTAATTGTATTCCATTGTTTTCACTCCATCTCCGCATTTTACACACTACAATATGGAGCATCAAATTACTGAACGCTGATTGGCCGAGTGATTTTGGCTATGTTCTAATCCTTGATATCTGTAGGTATGACGTCATATCTACGAAAAATAGTTTCTGCAATTATAGACGGACGCCATAAAAAGCCCTATTTGAAAAAAAATCAAATAAAGTGATGTTTACCACAGTTTCTAAAAACAAAAGGAAAGCTTTTGAACAAAATTGATGCGGAAAATACTAAAAAAGCGACGAAGCTGATTTCGAACATATTTACAGCATATTTAAACAAGAAGAACTCGAAAAAATCGTTTGACAATTACAAATAAGGGCAGGTTTGGAAATGTTATACATTGATGAGTGTAAATAATATTTCAGTTTGTTGAGGTGAATGATAAAACAATTATTCAATTTGTTTTTCGTATGTTATCAACAATTGTTCATACCTCTGTCAACGTTATCCGCCCCCAGCTTTGCTTCGGCAGATGACATTGACCTCGGTCTGAATAATTCTAGATATCATGCTCAACCTCATGTAAAAACTGTTTATTATTAAAATATTAACTTGCTAAACTGAGGGACATTTTGCTGCTATATTTGTGCTTTATAATCGTTTTTTCCGAGGAATACTAAATTTCACTGTGAAGCACAAATCACTGTGACTGTCCCACCAACTTATAATGGTTTAAATGGCAGAAAAATTACAGTCCATTGAAATGAAAAAAAAATAATTGAAGCCAAAACGCAAAACAAAAAAATGAAAGCCAAAATGTACTTTTTTTGGCAGAACAAAAACCAGATTACAAACCCTAAACATGGCGACTGTATTATTGATGACGTCATGTTCACATCAAGAATACAAACTTCTCAGGTATAAAATTTCCACGTTATTTTATTGTCCGAGAGGAAACTCGAAATGTGGCAATATTTTCAATCTGAAGCTGCAATAACAATTTGTCATATTTACGTCATTTTAGCCAGTAAATAGAAAGAAACTTATCACATGCTTTCGTACGAGTATACTCGTCGTAGGTGGTCAAAGTACAGTACACCAACAGCTAATGGGGCAGTTTCCTCATTCTTGTAATTTTACCATGCATATAAAGTATGTCACGTTTTAAATTTTGCTGCGTATAATAATAATGGCAGTACTAAGGAAAATTGATGTCCAGTTTGATGTAGTCTTAAGAAGTGATTGAATGCTGGTGTTTTAAGGTAAACCTACCACTAGGGTGCCCCTAGCGCGCATGTGTGAACGCTACAGCTTGGTGTAGTCTTAAGAAGTGGTTGTATGTAGGTGTTATTAGGGTAACCCTACCACTAGGGTGCCCCTAGCGCGCATTTCATGGGAAATAGTCGAAACAAGTTCAACGCATAATTTAATTATGATTTAAGCAAAGCAAGGTAATATATTTGAAAAATACCATTTATACAAATAACATGTAAATATATAATTCTTAATCGGTGAGCAAAGTTTGTGATAGACGTGTGCTGTATATAGTATTTTATGATACAACTTGCAATATACAGTATATATATCATTAGAGGGAATCAGTGGGGAAATAATTTCTCAACAAGCTTAAAGGTTTACACATTTAACTTTACATATTTATCATCCAGTGTAAGCTACAAGAATTTTTAGAAGGTTATAACGTTTGATGAACGTTTTTTTGGTTATACATACTTTTGTCCAAAAGGTAAAACTTCTGCAATAGCTACATATCGTGATTCATTCATTGAAGGAAGATATGTAAATGAAGAACTACTTCCCATTTTAAAACACTCCACTGAATTAAGATCTCTATCTTTATCATCCTGACCTCCCATGACAACAATTGTATCACCTGTTATAACTGCACAACACCCAAATCTCTTTTCCAACATGGATGGTAAAACGGTAATATTACCTGTTTTGCTGTCATACATGATAACACTGCTCAATATTTCTCTTCGATTATCACGACCTCCAAGGAGAACAACTTGATCTCTCCATTGAACTGTTGCCATGTCAGTCAATGGATGAGGTAATGGAGGCATATCCTTAAATTTAAGTGTCCTTGGATCAAACTCCAAAACACTTGACAAAACTTTCATACATTTTCTATATCCTCCTAAAATATAAATTTTCTCATCAACAACAACAGCTCCATGGCCATACCGGGGTTCACGCATATGACACAACTCTTTCAAAACACAAGATGTTGTACTGGTAATCTGTATTTCACTGATCAGATCAGTTGCTCCTTTACCAAAAATACTTCCTCCAATGTGAATGACTTTTTGTTTATGAACGATAGTTTGATGAGCACAACATTCATAAGGAAGCTCTTTAAAATTAAGAAATGTCTTCCATGTTAAAGGTAACTGATTTAGGTTTAATGCCTCTATTGACTTGCAGTGAAGTCCTCCAACAACAAATAAATTATTATTATAAATAAATGATGAAGCACAACTGTGTACTTTTTCCATTGATGCAGTCTTAAACCATTTCTCTTCTTTCCATGAAAATATTTCAACCCTATTTAAGAAGAAAAACTTGCCACAACCTCCAGCAATCAAAATATCACCCTTTACTGAATTCGTCACCATTTCAATTGATGATGTCAATGTTTGAACATGTTGTTCATTTATATTCATCTTTTCCAACATTTGAAACATCACGGTTTTAATTTCTTTCATTTCTTTGGTCACTGCAGAAAGATTTTGTTGAACATTTTTTATTTCTTCACTTGACTCCAACAATTCTTTCTGTATTTTTATATACTGAGATGTCAATGGTTTCACTGATTCTTTTACTTGAATAAATTTTTGATTAATTTTTCTATTGATTGTTTCTCTATCTTTGTCTATTTTCCTGCTTAAGTTGCTCATTTGTATTTCCATTTTGTCTTCAAAACTTGTTTGAAACATTTCTTTAATCTCTTCAAAGTAGTGAGAAGCAATCTTTCTATATTCACATAACTCAGTTTCATGTTTAATCTTGTCTCGTTTGTTTATTTCCAGACCACAACGTTCATTAGAACACAACACTGGAGCAAAGCCACAATTTTCAACATGCTTTTGAAGATCGTCGACATTTATAAATTCAGGACAACCACGACTGGCGTAGTCGCACTTAATCTTTAACTTTGAAATCATATTATTTATAACACGCGCTGGATGAAGCGTAGCTACAGTTAAAACAACTTGACATTGAGGACATCTTTGTGCATTAACTCGTAGATGTTTTTCAATACATTCACGACAAAAACAGTGTTGATTATGGCACATTCTGGCATCTTTCATGACATTCAAACAAATTGAACAGTAAAAATTTTCATCAACAACAGTCTTAAATCTTGATTCTTCATATCCACTTTCATAAACATTAGGACGACTAGCCATTTCATACGTCTTCTTCCTTTATGATTTAGTGTCAAAATTAATCCAAGAAACAGACAAAATTATTTGTTTATTTTTACAATTAAAACTGAAAAGATACGTTGAAGATTGCAGTCGATGTTTGATCAATACGGAAGTTGAAAACAAAGAACAATGTGTAGTTGTGTTTTATATAAGTAATTTAATACTGCAAAAAACTAGATTACGTTCATTACGAGCGGTCAATCAAATCACTATTATTTATCTCTACGTGAGGATTGGACAAACAATTTGATTTTCAATGAGTATTGACATCGTTTCTTTTGCACGTACGATCCCGTTTTGTCTGTCTTCAGAGGCGGATTTAAACTTAGTCAACTAAGTCGGGCGACTAACGTATTAACGTGTCACTTTCAAAAAATTCCGTGGGTATTCCTTAAATCATAACACTTGAGTGCTTTAAAATTTCCGCAGGATTTGGGTCCATATACCGATTTTGATTGGTTTAAATTGATCAATTTGCGAGCATTCATTGGTTAGCGTATCCGTGCATGATCTGCAGGATCTATGTTCATTCTGTGATTCTGATTTGCCCAGACGAACCAGCTATATAACTGTAATTGGTGGAGATTTCTTGCAGGATCTATACCAATTTAAAGCTTGTGATTGGTCAACATTGTTAGTTTTTTGCAGGATATATCTATTTTTGGTATATGATGTTGCCGAATCTTCGGATTTGATTGGTTGTTGTAGCGAACTTAGTCGGAATATATTTGTCTGCTTCATTGCGCTTGAATATTTATCGATCGTCATGGCTAACTCTAGCAGTATTTTAGATCGGGTTCTCTCTGACTTAAAAAAGTGATGATGTTGCTTTGCTTAAGACCTTTGAGGAATTATGTGGTATATATAATTCTTCTCGTTTCTTAATGCCTGAAGAGCATTTTCCTTTAATTGGACGATCTTTGTATCGTGATGTAAATGCTGAGACAGTCTATTTGCCTCATCATGTGAAGGCCGACAATACGAAGCCATCGGTTGCTCTAAGGTAAAATTAGTTAAATTAAGATAAGTAGAAATGAATATAAGCCTAATTGCGTAGTTGTTATGACACGTTAAGACCAAAACTGCCGATTTGTTGTCATTTCATTGTTGTTGAAATGATCGCTTTTAACTCGCTTTGTTGACATTGCATAAATTGTTGCAGTCTTATAATAATCAAGAAATCTTTCGACTGCTGTTTTATTAGATCTGAACCATCTGGAAATTGCCTATACAGCTCTGCTTCTCTGGCCTTGGTTGGAAGCAATGCTCTCATTCACACTTTGAGAGCTATGGTATCTATAGAGCTTTTTTATATATGCAAATTATTATTGTTATCATCCAATATTCACTTCCACCTTAGAGAAGCATGGTGACAAGGTCTCTGTTAGTGCAAAAAATGTTTTGGCTATGTCCTGTTGTTTTGAAAGTGTGGATTCAGGTTTATCAGGGCTTGATCTTGTTAAAATGGAAGCTCTTTGCAACTGTAGAGATAAAATTTGGGGTAGTTTTTTTGTGTATACTTGCTCTCTCCTCAGTTACTAATAGAATCATTTCTTTGATGTATCCTGATTGTGGAGAAGTTTCTTTTAAGTTGTTGTTCAACCAAATTATTTCACCTCGTCTTCCTTTACCAACACCACCTACTCAATATAACTATTTATACCTCTTGTTTTGTTCTACAACTCTATTGACTTCTAGTAAAGTCTTTAAGCCAAATCACTTTGCACCTCTTATTTTCAAACCTATCAGTAAAACTAAAAGAAAGGCTTCTGCTTTGTTAGAAAAAGCTAACAAGAAAATTCCTCATGTGAAAGGAGAGTCTTCTACTGTTAACATTTCTAATTTTTTTCAACCAGTTTCAACCCCAGCAAGTAATAAGGCTAAACAATTTATTTTGCCCAAATTATTTAGTACTACACAAACACAATCAACACAAAAGGTGCCTGCCATCACTAGTCTTGGTTTAATACATAACCCAAAACAAGAACTTTTGCAATCATTTTCATTAGATTTTTCACAGCAATATCCAAATGATGTGAGATATTTTAGAGAAAAAGCTAGAAATATGAATGATTCTCAAAAGCTCCAGCTCATTCACAATGTTTTTAAACCGAATAGATCCTACCCATTTCCTAAATCAGCTGATGGTCGATCTTTTCTTTATTCGTGGCTGGAAGATTATTCTTGGTTGTGTTACTCCCCTTCTTTGGATGGTGCTTTTTGTCTGCCTTGTGTTTTGTTTGGTGATCAGTTTCGAATAAAAATACAAAAATTAAAAAACCTTTTAGTGAACCAATGACATATTGGCCTGATGCTAAAGCTTGCTTCAAACGCCATATTGGTTTGAGTTCTAAGGCTCTCACCAGAGCAGGTTTGCACGAAAGCACACGTAATAAATATTTGTCATTAGTTGGTCAAGCATCAGGAGAAGGACTGCAGATTGAGGTGTTGATTGATGAGCACAAACAGCAAGTCATCAGGCAAAATAGGGAAAAACTTGTATCAATAATTGATACTATTAAACTTTGTGGTAGACTTGGGTTAGCATTAAGAGGGCACCGTGATGATTCTTCATATCATCCGGAGGTTGGTTCTTACTCAAAAGGTGGTGTTGGTAACTATGTTGAATTGTTAAATTTTCGTGTTCAGGCTAGTGACACAGTTTTAGCTGATCATTTGAAAAACTGTCCAAAGAATGCTTCTTATATTTCAAAGACTACTCAAAATGATCTAATTGCTGCTTGTGGACAGGTTATCACTGAAAAAATAACTAGTGAAATAAAAATAAATAAATTTTTTAGTATAATTGCTGATGAAGCAGCAGATTCTGCAAACAAAGAGCAGCTTTCTCTTGTGATTCGTTTTGTAGATAGCAATAGGAATGTTAGAGAAGATTTTGTGAGGTTTTTGCACTGCAAATGGGGTTTATCAGGGGAAAGTCTTGAGAAATTAATTCACAGTGCATTAACAGAACTAAAATTAAGCATTGAGGATTGCAGAGGTCAGGGATATGATGGAGCTGGGGCTGTTGCAGGGCATATCAATGGTCTTTCTGCACGCATTCTTCGTTTGAATTCTAAAGCAATCTACACCCACTGTTACAGCCATAGGTTAAATCTTGCAATATGTAATTCATGTTCTGTCCCCTTTGTCAGAAATGTTTTTAGTCAAATTAAAGAACTTTCTTACTTTTCAATCTCTCTGATGGACGGCAAATGTTACTTTCAAAAGCAGTTGAAGACTATTGCCCACATTCAGGTAAATCAAAGTTAAAGGATGTTTGTCGAACTCGATGGATTGAGCGAATAGATGGTCTAGATATATTTCAAGAATTATTCCTTCCAATTTTTCATACTTTAACTGAAATGAGCCATAATGCTGGTCATGTGTGTAATCCAGAAACATCTTCTAAAGCTTCTTCTTTCCTAGCATTGATTTCCACCTTCAGATTTATTGTTAGCCTTGTCATTAGTAGAAATATTTTAGATTTAACACTTCCTGTTACTCAGTTATTACAAGCTAAAACCTGTGATGTTATGGATGGAATGCATTTAATTGAGTCATTAAAAAACTTGGGAATTTTATTGAGGAATGATGTTGATTTATATCATGGTAAATGGTATAGTGAAGCAGTTTCTTTAGCTAAAAACGTAGATGTCGATGAAAAATGCCCAGAACAGCTGGCAGACAAGTTCACAATGAGAATCACCCATCTTCTAACGCTTCAGATTATTACAAAAGGCTCTCACTATTCCTTTTCTAGACCACTTAAACTCTGATCTTCAGGCAAGATTTGATTTTAGTCAAATCAACGTTTATAACGGCTTTAGCGTTGTTCCATCAAAATGATTTCGCTAATTAACAGTCTTCCACCAAACAAAAGAATTGGAAAGAGAATTTTCGTTTGTTTTCAGATTTTTACAAAGATGATCTTCCTAATCCCTTAGGATTAGATGCTGAATTGGAATTATGGGAAAAGTTTTGGACAACATATGAGGGATCATTACCGGACAGTGCAGCTTCCACACTTAAAGCTTTAGGGTTTGAAGGTTTTGAGAATATTAAGGCATGTCTACGGTTACTAGCCACTCTTCCAGTTACTTCTTGTGAGTGCGAACGCTCTATTTCAGCACTTCGCATGCTTAAAACTTACAACAGAAGTACGATGGTTGAAGAACGCTTAAATGGACTTGCACTAATGCGAATACATCAGGAAATAGAGCCTACTGTTGATGAGGTGATCAATAAATTTGCGTATGGAAACCGGCGATTAGAACTGAAATTGTAAAAATTTGACTCTTTAGGCTTGGTCATTATAGTTTTGACGAGAAGGAAAGAAAGAGCTTCTAATTTTTTGTATAGTCATGATATCTCATAAATCTTAGTGACAAACGTGTCACTTTGCCTTAATTTTGTATATTAAATAATTTCACTATGGGTAATCCTCTGAGCCTGCGTGAAACCATTTTGAAATTATTTGTATGATGTGTTGCATCATTTTAATATGTCTATTCAAGTTTGAATTAGGAATATTGGGTGTAGTATTTCATCTCTTTCTCGTAGCACTTTTTAAAAGAACATTGAAAACGTCAATTTATGTGTGTCATACACAGCACAATTGCTTTTGTATCTCTGTGAAAATGGTACAAATATACAACATCTTCTGTCACTAGACTTTTAAAATGACCACCACTAAGGTTGTCGAAACGTCAGTCAACATCAACACCAACAGTCCTTCTAAGGACTATACTAACCCTGGCGATCTACATCTTAAAATATATATGATGCGCGTTTTGATGAAGTTACCTAACATACAAGAAATATTCACCTTTTGTAAGGTCTTAATTAATGCATATGCGTTTTGATCTGGGAATAAAACAACTTTGTCTAATTGTGATACTTGTGAAGGAACAATTGACCTTATGAAAGACCAAATATTTAACTTCATCATTAACAGGGTTACTGACATTTGGAGTCATGCTCTCAAAGGAATTAATAAGTTAACTGTGTCACCAGTCAATAGCATATCTTTTCCTAAACAATACCTTTTTATAAAAGAAATCAGTTTGAGCTTGGAGTATCGTCAAAATTTATGGAAATTGAATGTTTAGGTCAGCGTTTCGACGTTTTCTTTAGCGGTGGTTTGTGTTACTTTTCTGTTTAGCTCGGCAAAATAACCATTAGATTCAGATTATGTGTGTGCATATTCTTGGGGCGAGGTTAAAGGATTAGAATGACAGGGATGATGTAGAAAACTGAGCAATTTTACATCTTTGAAATGTCCCACATTGTCGCTTTTCTAATCAAACTCCTGTTGCTTTGTTGCAAAGGTGTGAAAGGCGAGTATCTGGCGCCTTAAAACCAGACTGCTCTCTTTTTGTTTAAGGCTTCTCATTACGTTGAGGCTGTCCATGTCGGAATTGCATTTTCACGTGGTGAGGGTGCCATTTCCTAGGCATGCTGATGAGCTCTGATATAGGGTGAAACAGTCCTTATAATTCATCATATTAACAATGTTGCGTTAGCAGAATTTTAATAAATGCGACCACGCCCATTTATTAAAATTTTGTTCGACCACGCCCTTCCGACTAAGGAATTAAAAATCCTGGATCCGCCCCTGGTCTTAACTACTGATACATACAACTTGATAGCTCAATACTCGGCTTGATATATCATACAAAAATGCCAGTTTCGCAAACATCGTTTATATCTTGCTTGGGAGAATAATACAAGAAATGTGACGCAAAGTGGTTCTTCCATATAGTCCAGTTCCGTACACTTTACTCGAAGAACTTTGGTTAGATGAATATTTAAAAACACTGCGTACTTTTTTACGATTCTTAAATGTATTATTGGTCATATTTGCGTGATATGACCCAAGGTCATATTTATAATTTTACATTACAAGTAATACGACCTTGCACATCGTCTGTTACTGGTTGTTTTACAAAAATTCCAAAAATCATCTCAAAGTATTCACAAAAACAAGTAATTTACAACATCTTTGACAATGTGTGAAGCACTAGAACGTTTGGCAATCATAATATTACAAAGTAAGACCATGATACTTAGATTACTTAGTGATTAAATGCACGCGAAAGCCCTGTAGGTTAGCAAAAGTCCTTTGGTGCTAAAATTGAAATTCAACAGCGACAACTATCGCATTTTCATTTGTTAATACTTATCAGTTGAACAAGTTGCTTTGCGGTAGTTGCCATTTAGACCGTAGTTGTATAGAAAATTTCTTAATATCTATAGTCAAATTGAGATTCTAGTTTCCATATTCCAGTCAGTTATACCTTGATACGCAACTTCAATATTTGTTGAGGCTTTTGATAATGATTGTTTAGAAAGTTTAACGAATGTTTTCCCCTTGTCAATTTTTTCATTTAGATTACGCAGAACAACCACATTGCATCCGTTACATTGTATGAAGACAAATCTTAGATGATTCGTTGCTGTATGAGTTTGAAGCTTTCTAAATTGTATTAGAGAATCGTTAACAAGAACAACGAAACTTAAAGATAAGTAGATAAGTTTACGTTGCGAAAGAAAAAAAATGCGGAAAAATGGCAGGAATATAAAATAGTTCTTGATTATTGAACTGTTATTCATAGAGTTCAACGTCCTTGACAGATGGCTTTTATTAGCTATCTCTCATGGCCCAAAGCTTCTTTGTTTCTTCTCGGGCGTTATTTTTTGCGCGACTTGCATGTTATCAAATTTGTTTCCTTGCTGTTTTTTTGCAATCCACTCATGGATTATTAGATACATAGAATATGCAAAATTTCTGTCTTCTCTTACACTGCATGCGATTTCTGTAAATGGGACTAAGATTTCGGACAATTTTTTATGAAAAGCAATGACTTTACAAAAAGCTACCTGTACTATTACTTCCTGCTATAACAGAAAACGCACAGGAACATGAAATTAATTTGTTCTACACATATTTATGATACAACAGACAACACGCTAGCTCTTGTAATGAGTGAATGTCGATGGACTTTCTTCATTGGATGGAAAGCTGAAAAAAGAGACAATGACAAAGTCGAAGTTAAGCCAATTGAAAATTTCGAAAGTTGGAATGAAGTGTTGAAACGGACCTGGGAGACATATTGTCTTTACAATTTTTCTCTCCCAAGCAACCACTACTCAATTCAGTTTGACGAAAGATTGTTTCGGAGCACTCACGTTTATACCAACTAGGGGCAAGGACGTCTTTTTTACTTGAGCTACATACTAAATGAGCAAAAATTACACCGACATAACCAACAAAATAAAGTAATCTTGTTATTTGCTGTACCAACCGTTCTCTCTTTGAAATTTGAATACCATAATTCGTCAAAACTTTGTTCAAAGGCTTAGGTGCAGATGGCCAATACGAGCCGACCAACTTCTGTAAACAATCTCGACAAAAGATTTACCACTACAAAGTAGCTACAAACGTAGTAAAAATTGATGCAGTAGACAGCTTCTTCAACCGTATGAAAACTACTAAAAACATTTTCTTTGTTATGAAAAAGCCTGAGCTATGAATAACAAACATCATGATCAACGTAATATACTTCATACACTCTTGCTATAAAGAGAGAGTACAATCAGAGAAGGATATCCAGTGAGCATGTGACCCGTTTCAGCCAATGAGAAGCTTTACCTAAACATGATGTAAGCATGTGAACACAAAAACACATAACATACACTGAGAGTACGGAGAGCAATAAAAGAAAGAAAATTTTGTTTTCAAATTTGTATATCACGTGCAAAAATACGAACTCCTTCCAATTACCCATTGAACTAAAATACATGGAACGCTATCTGTAATAGATAAGCCTAATAATATTTTGAAGGC
Source organism: Xenia sp. Carnegie-2017 (assembly GCF_021976095.1). Lineage (NCBI taxonomy): Eukaryota > Metazoa > Cnidaria > Anthozoa > Malacalcyonacea > Xeniidae > Xenia > Xenia sp. Carnegie-2017. The sequence continues at coordinate 13,054,819 of NW_025813469.1, forward strand.
AAATTTTACACCCAGACACCGCGAGATTACATCCAGACACGCGTTTGTAGTCAGTCAATTTTCACTCCGCTAGAGAATCTCGAAATACTTAACACGCTTGTCTGGGTGTAAGATTTGGCTTCGATAATTTCCTTCAGGTAGCGTTCCATGTATTTTAGTTCAATGCAATTACCAGACGGTTACCTTATGAAAATGTACGTAAAATCACTGAAACGTCTCGAAAAGGATGGAATTTTTTATTGCAATCGTTGCGCACAACTATTTAGAACCCATTCCCCTAAATGTTTGACTACTTTGTCAAACTCAAAATTAAAATTAAGTTTAAAGAAAGTGTACAAAAAAAATTCTATCAAATATCTTAAAAACCAAACATAAACAATCGACTCTTTAATGCTGATGAAAAAGAGATAAAACTTAATAATTTATGTCGCATTAGTCATAGTCACATTTGTTTTTTTTTAAAACAAATGGACTATTACATAAAATATGATTTAAAATAGCTAAATAAAGAAAAATGAATAATTAATAATTCTTAAAATGTAAAAACGCCGTTTATGTCGAAAATTTTGTTTTTGTTTCACTTTCAATATTTATCAGGTCCTAGTCTTTCTCCCAGTAGACCGCGATATAAATGTAGTTTTGATGGATGGAAACCATTACGAAAACGACTTGATTATGACCGCGCAAAATTTGAGAATTTAAGCGAGCAATGTTTTTGAAATATTTGTTACTTCACTTCAAATTTTGAATATCGGAGCAAAATTTTCTGCCTATGTTAAAGATATACAGATATATAGAGTTGTAGTGATGGTGAATGGCACCGAAAAGAAAGCGAGAAGTCCCAAAGAATGTTGGCAGGCAGAGTCAAAGAAATTAAACTACCTATTTTGCCCTATTACGGTAGTAAATACATCCATGTCGATTGATGAGCAAGAAAATAAATTGAACGATTATATAGCAGATTTTCTACTCAAAGGTAAATTTGTGAACAAAATTGTGTATTATCATTGACTGTTCATGTAATTATTAAGGATAAAAATAATAAAATTTGAAATCAGCTGTTGATTTAATTCAAACCTCCCATGTTGTTATTATTTTCAAAACCGTATTTTGTACCCCGAAGAAATTTTGGAGTACACCCTAAACTGAGGTGTATATCATCAAGATTACGTCTGCTTTGACCTAAAAAAATTTTACATGGTTTTGTCTACAAATAATGCACAAGAATTAAGTCGATACATTAAGTGTTGTTATGGATGAAGTAACCAATCATCCGCTGAAGTTGTTTGTGATTTTAAGCATATGTATTTGTATTTCTACAGTAAAGAACAGGAGTGAAAGAATATTAAAATGCATTCAAAAAGCCAAAGCACAGACTGCAAATGCTTATAAGAGTCCAATCATTGAAGTTGTTAAGGTATTGAAATTATATTGGATTATCTTTTCTTGTAAATGACTTATATGGCTCACCACCATATAAACGTCTGTGTCATACATCAAGAGATAAGTTGGTCCAATGTAAATTAAACCAACTATTTACTTGCCACTTTTAGAGTCACATGTGAAAGAGAATACAGTTTTTAGTCTGTTACGAGTACTGTATGCTGTTTTGTTTGTGATGAAATAATACAATGTTTGGTATTTTAGGTCAAGTCTTTCATTACCTAAGCACAACCAGTGGTGTCTAAACTACATCCCATCCTTCAAGATCATTGGCATATCCAAGTTTACAATTTTTTTCCAGTTTTTCCACTACATCAATATATCATTCCAGGTCTTGAAATGTTGTTTTTACCTTTTTCAGAATGTACGCCAAATGAAATTTAAAGAATTTCTAAGTGAGTTCAGTGTTTAGTCGAACAACCTGGCTGAAAAATCTGATATGCACTAACATTTGCAAATCTTGCTGCTTTTGAGAAATTCTGTTACACCATTGATGTCTTTATAAACTTGGGGCACCTGTGTCACTACCTTCAAAATAATTAACTAATAAGTGACTAAAATATAGAATGCAAACAGATAGCATATTATGTATATACTTGACATTTATATCATCACATATTTGTAGAAAGAGTTTCATTGGGACAATTATCTCATTATTCTATGCAACTTGTGATTCCTGGCAGATTTTCAGAGGTGTATACCTTTTAGACTTTTACCATAGAATTTTATGATTAAAGGCTAAAAAAATTGCAAAGTAATCTTCACATTGTAACTCAACCAATACCTTCAATACTCAGTAAGATAAGGCCCTCGCTGGCCTTTCCACGTCTTCGTGAAAACAGCTAATTACATTATTTTGCATGGCAATTTCAGCGAATACATAATTAATTTATTTGCGTTCCGTTTTTTGGGACACCTGTAGATGGACCTCTTCTGGTATCAGTTACTCTTCCTAAGATAGAATTTTGTTCTTTTTATAGACAACGCAGGAAATGTTGATTGAGCCATTACTGCGCAGGTGCGTACGTACGTAGACAATCCTTTAAGTCTGTGAAAGTGACACATTTGAACGAGCTCATTGATCTGTTCTCTGACGTACAGAGAATTTGTTCCTGAAAGTGAAATTTGTTTTAATACTTGTAAAACACTTTACTTTCTCCGAGAACTTGTATTTTTAACAAAGACTACGGACGATGTGTTGATCTTTTGAGACCCTCAAATTATTTAGCGTTGATGAAATATCGGAGACCAGTCTTTGATTCAAAGTTTCCAAAGCATGACAGACTTCACTTTGCCACAATTCCTTTACCACCTTTCCGTGATTTCGTTTGTTGCTAGGTGACAGCGTACATAACAGAGCTTCAAGCATCAGGATCAGTGACTGACAACATGTCTGTTAAGTCAAGGTTAGAATGAACTGTTATAATTTGTGTTTGTCAACAACCATATGTGATGTTTTGTTTTCAAGAGTGACGGACGCTGAAGGAGGGAGAAAGTCACTATCTTACGTACGTATATTGATAATTTTATATTTGATAAAGAATGAGTTACACAATGAGTTACGACACCATATGCGATGTTTTGTCTTCCAGAGTGACGGACACGGGTGGTGGTGTGGTAGGGGAGTTACTATTTTATGAATTTATATTGATAATTTTATACTTGATAAAGGATGAGTAACACAACGAGTTACGACACCATGTAAATTGATCGAAGTGATTTGACACAATCCTCACCCCCCCTCCCCCTTAAAAAAATTCGTCAATTTACCAGAACTACTTTCCAAAATATATAACCGTTCATTGCTAAGAAGTGTTCTTTTCTTTGTTTATAAAACACAAAGTTTTATTTTTTTATTTTTAGAATGCCAGTGTGAAATCTCTCTTGTAAAATCAATAGCTCAGGTAGGATAATTGTCAGTTGTAGTTAACCATCATTTTAAAGCCTGCCCCCCAGTCACCCCATAACCCGCGCATACTTGTTTTTGATCTCCCAATTGCAAAAGTTCTTCTTCATACTTTAAGTAAATATCGTAATATCAGGGAACGTACGTATGGATCAAATAGATCAAATATGGATCAATTTGTGTCGTTATTTCGCTATGAAACTTTACAAAAACTTCGTTCGTGAATTGTTCGTGTTAAAAGTATGAGAGCTCCAAAACCTGGAGAGGTTTGTCATTCATATTACGTAAAGTCTTGTTCTTATCCAAAACTCACATAGCCACAATCACCCTTACCACCCTTATCTTTATCACACATTAACCCTCACCATCATTTTTTATCCCAAACCATCATTACCGTAATCCCCCAATCGCCCTCACCACGTCCTTTATCCACATTACTCATTTTCATTATCCGTTCCTATTTAGAGTGATACCCATGACTGGATCACCGCTGACCAATGATGTTGCGCCCTCGGACAACAATGCTCCGAAGGGCATCATACTATTAACAGCTGGTAAGGTTAGTGATATCATTTTAAATTTTAAATCTTTCCTTTTTGATTCCTAGTATGAATTGTGTTTCATTTAAGAAATAAAAGATGTTTACTGTGCTTGCACAGGCTTATGCAAACCGAGGAGACCTTTGGGAGAAATCAAGAATATATTAGTGCAAGCCCGAGACCGAAGATCGAGTGTTGCACATGCTCGAGAGTTCTCACAAACGTCTCCAAGGTTTCCACAAGTCAGTGCAAACACGAGAAACATCTTTTATTTGTTTTATAAAATAACAATAATGCGAAACAGGCGAACATTTTAGTTTTTCATCTTAAATTTATTCATGATCGATTTGCCAATTCTCATTGACTGGTTAATTTTTACGATTGAATTGATTGGTAGAGCTCAGATGTGTTTTGCACAGGCTAATGCAAACACAGCTCTAGACCAATCAGCACACGTGTTTCATTGTGTTTATTTTATAATGTTTGATGAAAGACCGCCGTTGTATGACAGAAGTACAAAGACTCTCATACACACGGGAATTCTAAAATTTTAGACACCGTACCTAATCATTGGAGCATATAAGTACTAGACATTTCTTTATACCAACCTACATGAAATTTGAATTTTTGAAATATTTAGATGACTAACAGCTAGTGATTTGGTCAACTACCTGCAAATTAGTAAGGGTAGAGCACGATCATGTGTGCTCTATGGGATTGAGAAACCTTCGCATTACATAAAATTTCATTCACTAGGGCACCGTCTTAGAACAATGCATGGCCAAAGCCAGAAGGGATTACTTATGGTACTGAATTTAAGATGCTGTATTCTTATACAAGTATCTTTAGTTTACAGATGATGATTGTTTTCAACGAGAATTTGAGATGTGTTCCATGTAAAGGCAGGTTTTTGGTCAAAACCTCTCGAAAATGATGAGCCAGGGGAGGTCATCAGATTGGTATGGCTCACAGCCTGTTAAATTAAACACGTTCTATAAATATTTACGAACAATGTGCGAGGTAGTTTACGTTGACATGAAAGGTTGAAGATTTTCAAATGATTTTGGAAAGGTTACGTGTCCAACAACCATCTAAGAAAGGAACATTTTCATTGATGAACAAACAATAATGTGTCGGACTGGTTATCGAAGCACATCATTGTTAGATGATGCAAAAGGCCAAGTTCTACTCTGGTTATGTCAGTTTTTAAAGCACTTCAACAACCTGCTCCAGTGGATGTTTCAAGTTCAAAGAAAATTGACGTAGATAAGAAGAAAGTGTTAGTACGACAAATACACGACGTACTTTAAAAGTTATTGAACATGGAAAAACATGTTTGTTGTTTTATTTTATGTAACACACATGTGTTTGCTTTTAATTTTGTGAGCAATTATTAGTTTTTCCAATTTTTTCATAAGACTTATTTTAGTTTCAACATGAATATATTTACATCATCGAGATGCGTTAGAAACGCGTTAAATTTCATCACCTTGTTAGTTATTCAGAGATGAAATGTAATGTGGAGTTACGACAGTCATTAGTATCCTTTAACCTCATTAGTATTTTCTATTTAGAGAATACTAATAAGGAAGTGAACAATAAAAAAACAATATCTTGTTAGTATTCTCTATATATGGATTAAAAATGAGATTTAGTGAATACTATTAAGCTTTAATTGTATTCCATTGTTTTCATTCCATCTCCGCATTTTACACACTGCAATATGGAACATCAAAATGCTGAACGCTGATTGGCCGAGTGATTTTGGCTATGTTCTAATCCTTGATATCTGTAGGTATGACGTCATATCTACGAAAAATAGTTTCTGCAATTATAGACTGACGCCATAAAAAGCCCTATTTGAAAAAAATCAAATAAATTGATGTTTACCACAGTTTTTAAAAACAATAAGCGAAAGATTTTGAACAAAATTGATGAGGAAAACACTAAAAAAGCGACGAAGCTGGTTTCGAACATATTTACAGCATATTTAAACAAGAAGAACTCGAAAAAACCGTTTGACAATTACAAATAAGGGCAGGTTTGGAAACGTTTTACATTGATGAGTGTAAATAATATTTCAGTTTGTTAAGGTGAATGATAAAACAATTATTCAATTCGTTTTTCACATCATATCAACAATTATTCATACCTCTGTCAACGTTATCCGCCCCCAGCTTTGCTTCGGCAGATGACATTGACCTTGATCTGAATAATTCTAGATATCATGCTCAACCTCATCTAATAACTGTTTATTATTAAAATATTAACTTGCTAAACTGAGGGACATTCTACTGGTATATTTGTGCGTTATAATCGTTTTTTCCTAGGAATATTAAATTTCACTGTGTAGCACAAATGACTCTATGACTGTACCACTACCTTATAATGGTTTAAATGACAGAAAAATTACAGTCCATTGAAATGAAAAAGATAAATGCAGCCAAAACGCAAAACAAAATGAAAGCCAAAATGTACTTTTTTGACGTATAAAAACCAGGTTACAAACCCTAAACATGGCGACTGTATTATTAATGACGTCACGTTCACATCAAGAATACAAAGTTCTCAGACATAAATTTTCTCGTTATTTTATTGTTAAAGCGGAAACTGGAAAGGTGGCAAAATTTTCAATCTGAAGCTGCAATAACAATTTGTCATATTTATGTCATTTTAGCCAGTAAATAGCAAGAAACGTATCACGTGATTTCGTACGAGTATACACGTCGTAGGTGGTCAAAGTACAGTACACCAACAGCTAATGGTGCAGTTTCCCCATTCTTGTAATTTTACCATGCATATAAAGTATGTCACGTTTTAAATTTTGCTGCGTATAATAATAATGGCAGTACTAAGGAAAATTGATATCCAGTTTGGTGTAGTCTTAAGAAGTGATTGAATATTGGTGTTATTAGGGTAAACCTACCACTAGGGTGCCCTAGCGCGCATGTGTGAACGCTACAGTTTGGTGTAGTCTTAAGAAGTGATTAAATGTTGGTGTTATTAGTGTAACCCTACCACTAGGGTGCACCTTGCGCGCATGTGTGAACGCTACTTATAAAACATATTTACGTAGGGTGACTCGCTTTCTAGGATAACATTCTGCTGGGGTTACCGTACCTCCATGTAAATAGTCTCTCAACAAATTGATTTTGTATATTTCATAGGAAATAGTCAAAACAAATTCAACGTATATCTTAATAAAGATGTAAGCAAATCCATGTAATATATTTGAAAAATACCATTTATACAAATAACATGTAAATATATAATTCTTAATTGGTGAGCAAAGTTTGTGATAGACGTGTGCTGTATATAGTATTTTATGATACAACTTGCAATATACAGTATATATATCATTAGAGTGAATCAGTGGAGAAATAATTTCTCAACAAGGTTTAAAGGTTTACACATTTAACTTTACATATTTATCATCCAGTGTAAGCTACAAGAATTTTTAGTAAGGTATAACATTTGATGAACGTTTTCTTGCTTATACATACTTTTGTCCAAAAGGTAAAACTTCGGCCATGGACTTAAATCGAACCTTGTTCATTGAAGGAAGATATTCCCAAGAAGAACTACTTCCCATCTCAAAACATTCCACTGATTTAAGATATTCACCTTTATCATTCATACCTCCCATGACAACAATTGTATCACCAGTTATAACTGCACAACACCCAAATCTCTTTTCCAACATGAATGGTAAGACTGTAATCTTACCTGTTTTGCTGTCATACATGATAACACTGTTCAAATACTCTTTTCCATCAGAACCTCCAAGAAGAACAACTTGATCTCTCCATTGAACTGTTGCCATTCCATCCAATGGATGAGGTAATGGAGGCATTTCCTTAAATGTAAGAGTCCTTGGATCAAATTCCAAAACACTGGACAAAACTTTGCCATCTTTTCCATATCCTCCAAAAATAAGAACTTTATCATCAACAACAACAGCTCCATGGCGGCAACGTTGTTCAGGCATATGACACAACTCTTTGACAACATAACATGTTGAACCAGTAATGTTTATTTCACTGATCAAATCCGATTTTCCTTTGTCAGCAATGTATCCTCCAATGAGAAAGATTTGTTCTTTACAAACAATAGTTTGATGCCCCCCAACATCTATAAGGAAGCTCTGCAGGAAATTTTCTCCATGTAAAAGGAAACTGTTTTAAATTCAATGTCTCCATTGACTTGTAGCCATCACCTCCAACAACAAATAAATTATCATTATAAATAAATGATGAAGCCCACCTGTGTTCATTTTCCATTGATACAATATTAAACCATTTCTCCTCCTTCCATGAAAATATTTCAACACTCTTTCCGGGACCACTTGAGCAACCTCCAGCAATCAAAATATCACCTTTTACAGAGTTCATCACCATTTCAATTGATGATGTCAATGTTTGAACATGTGGTTCATTTATATTCATCTTTTGTAATATTTGAAACATCACGGTTTTAATTTCTTTCATTTCTTTGGTCATTGCAGAAAGATTTTGTTGATTATCCTTTATTTCTTTCTTTGATTCCATCATTTCTTTGGTCACTGCAGAAAGATTTTGTTGAACATCTTTTATTTGTTTCCTTGATTCCATCATTTCTTTGGTCACTGTAGAAAGATTTTGTTGAACATATTTTAATTCTTTCTGTATTTTTGTATACTGAGCTGTCAATGGTTTCACTGATTCTTTTACTTCAATAAATTTTTCCTCTATTTTCCGGCTTAAGTTATCTTCAAAACTTCGTTGAAACATTTCGCCAATCTCTCGAAAGTCGTGAGAAGCAATCTTTCTGTATTCACATAATTCAGTTTCATGTTTAATCTTGTCTCGTTTGTTTATTTCCAGACCACAACGTTCATTAGAACACAACACTGGAGCAAAGCCACAATTTTCAACATGTCTTTCAAGATCTTCGACATTTATAAATTCAGGACAACCACGACTGGCGTAGTCGCAGTTGATCTTTAACTTTGAAATCACGTTATTTATAACACGCGCTGGATGAAGCGTAGCCAAAGTTAAATCATCTTGACATTGAGGACATCTTTGTGCATTAACTCGTAGATGTTCTTCAATACATTCACGACAAAAATTGTGTTGATTATGGCACATTCTGGCATCTTTCATCACATTCAGACAAATTGAACAGTAAAAATTTATATCAACAACAGTCTTAAATCTCGATTCTTCATATCCACTTTCATAAACATTAGGACGACAAGCCATTTCATACGTCTTCCTATACAATTTAATATGAAAATTAATGCTGGAGTTGAAGAAATTTTGTTTATCACTAAATGTTGAAGCTAAAAGAAAGGTTAACATTTTCAGTCGACGTTTGATAAACGCGGAAGCTGAAAGCAAAGCATAACAACGCCTAGTTTTATATTTTAACATATTTATATTAAGCAAAACAAAGACAAAAGATGAAACAAAATAATGCAATGAAGCACATCAACAAAAAAAACACAACTAAGGTCAAAGTTTCTAAGGTCAAAGAAGTAGAGCTTTAGTCAATCACATTAGGCAGTTTGTTCTCGGTGTAAAAACGTCCTAATTTAAAGGTTATTTGTTGTAGTAAAATTACGTCTTTTCTTATGATGCAGAATTAACATTAATCCAAGAGTTGACGATTGTTACGTTTTCTGCTCAAAACTACATTTGTTGAGTCTGAATCACAGGTTGAAAGTCTGAAACTCATTCGTTTTGGGTGGCACCCTAAGTTCATTGCATTTGTTTCTTTGACTGTCAATATTTCTAATCATTTTAAATACGATGATCATATATTTATAACACAAGGAAACACTTTTCAAGACGCAAGGAAACCATTTTTCACAAAGATTGTTGAATCCTATTTGCAAATTAAAAGTTTAGACATCTTTTGTGAATAAGTTCTAACAAATAAATTATTGATAACATTCAAAATGCTAAATAGAACTGACAAAAGAGTGCAAAAGTGGGAAAAATGACCATGTTAAGAATACCTCAGGTGATAAGAGAGATTCCTTTCCTTGCAGTTAGCCACTTAATCAGAATTTCTTGTCTGCAAGTTGCTTCCTTTGTCCCAGACCACAAGTGATGCATCTTTAACATCGTTTAGGCCGTAACTAATGGTTCTATTGAATTACAAGTCAGTGGCAGTAATTAGGGGCCGTAGACACCCCAGTGCACTACACCTCCATGTGCCCCCATACATCCATATGGTCTCCATGTTATTAACTCAATCACGTGTTTGTTTCTTTGTACTTCGAAGTCTCAGTTAAATGCATTGGCAAAGTTAAGGAAGGTGGGCTCTATATTTGTGTTTTTGTGGTGTACAAAATATTAACGTATGTTCAATTGCCTATAATATCATTAGTGCGAGTTTGTTTTTCTTTAATGTGCACTCCCCTTCCTTTGAACTTTCTGGTTGCGACTTACTACCCTACTCCTCAACAATGGTTAATTTTGTAAAACCTTCAATATATCTTCATTTTATGGAAGCAAATTTGATGCACCCATGTCATATCTACGTGTTATATGTGCCAATAAAATTGTCGTAAGGGTCAAATTTTCCATTACTGGGAAGTGAGAATGAGTTTTGCTGATGAAATATTTGTTAAAAGACAGCAACTGAAGCACGTCTCGACTGTCTTAACTCATACTGATGACACAAAGGTATTAGTTTTTAATTTGTATGAATGTACTTTGATTAATCAAAGTAGTCAGTTTGTCATCAACATTACTCGTCCTCAAAATAGTGAACTTGGTAAGAAATCAAAAAAACGATATGTTGTAGTCAGTCATAGAGAAGTGTATGTTATACTGTAGTCAGTTATAGAGAAGTAGATGTTATACTGTAGTCAGTCATAGAGAAGTGTATGTTATACTGTAGTCAGTTATAGAGAAGTGTATGTTATACTGTAGACAGTCATAGAGAAGTGTATGTTATACTGTAGTCAGTTAGAGAGAAGTGTATGTTATACTGTAGTCAGTTGTAGAGAAGTGTATGTTATACTGTAGTCAGTCATAGAGAAGTGTATGTTATACTGTAGTCAGTTATAGAGAAGTGTATATACTGTAGTCAGTCATAGAGAAGTGTATTTTATACTGTAGTCAGTCATAGAGAAGTGTATGTTATACTGTAGTCAGTCATAGAGAAGTGTATGTTATACTGTAGTCAGTCATAGAGAAGTTTATGTTATACTGTAGCCAGTCATAGAGAAGTGTGTTTTATGGTCAGTTATATAGAAGTGTATCTTATACTGTAGTCAGTCATAGATAAGTGTATGTTATACTGTAGTCAGTCATAGAGAAGTGTATGTTATACTGTAGTCAGTCATAGAAGTGTATGTTGTACTGTAGACAGTCATAGAGAAGTGTATGTTATACTGTAGTCAGTCATAGAGAAGTGTATGCTATACTGTAGTCAGTCATAGAGAAGTGTGTTTTATGGTGTAGTCAGTTATATAGAAGTGTATCTTATACTGTAGTCAGTCATAGAGAAGTGTATGTTATACTGTAGTCAGTCATAGAGAAGTGTATGCTATACTGTAGTCAGTCATAGAGAAGTGTATTTTATACTGTAGTCAGTCATAGAGAAGTGTATGCTATACTGTAGTCAGTCATAGAGAAGTGTATTTTATACTGTAGACAGTCATAGAGAACAGGGGCGGATCTAGAGTATGTCAAATCCGTCGCGCGACTGATGTTTGAAATTCAAAAATTACCTATTTATATTAATTAAAAATCATTAATTATTCTTATTTTCTTATCGCATTTACTTCGTGATAAAAATCCCGCATTATTTATTATTGAAAACTAATGACTAATCCAATGAATATCTCGTTGGTAACCAGATCAGTTGAATTTTAATTGACCTGGAATAACCGACTGATAAGCGGGGTGGCTTGACTGGTTCGACGGATAAAGGAGTCTATGAACGTCAAAACGCTTATTTTATTGGTCAATAGCCAGATCAGTGGACAGTCTGGAATGGTCTCGACTGATAATAAGGGTGGCCGGACGTATAAGGAGTCCAATTGCTATCTTACAATTGGTTCATTTGAATTTTGCTTTATTGTGATTGGTTTGACGGATTTCGACTGATAGCCAACTGAACTAACATAGTCAAGCTCACTGTCTGAATTGAATGTTTGATCGTTTTATAGTAATTTTATAAGCATGATAGAAACTAAACTACAATCAGATGGAATTTATGGAAATCTTTTACAAATTCATATATTGACATGAATGCTGCTGTTCAAAATGTGAATTTTTTCAAGAGGGTCGAAATTTATGGATAAATTTTAAATGCTTGGCAAAGACGATCTCGCGAGCGACATTTCAGTCATTGATGTTCAAAAGAAAGCCAACATTGTTTTGAGTTTTATCAGCAGAAATTTACATCCAAAATCGTAAGTAAAGGACAAGTGAAGTGTATGCATGAATGTATTATATCAAAGTCAATTATGCGAGTGTGTGATGCGATTTATGTCAATATGGCGTATGGTAAGCAGATCGATGCTTCTAAAATTGTTGTTGACGAAGGACTTTTAGCTATGATTTCTTTAGTGCTTGGGGAATCGTGGCCGTTATACGGCAGCGAAATCCTACATTCCTGCAAATATATTTCAATGGACAAAAAATCTGTAGCCATAAGGCGCCATACTATTATTTACTTTAACATAAACAAATGTTTGGGGCTTTTCAGTTAATGATCATTGATCATTCAATCATTGGACAGTTATACTACATATTGTTTAAGATTTGAGAAAACTAACATTGATTACATGAGAAGCTGTTTACTATAACCTGTGATTTTGAGTCTTCTGATCCATGAAGCTTTTTATTTTGACAATTTGACTGGAATGGTATTAAACCTGAGTATTTCACATACATGGAATGTTGTCCCATGTCACATATTGTCCCCTTTTCTAACTGAACACCTCATGTAGAGATGTAAAGGTGTGTTAATCTACGGCTCATACCAGATTGTTTGCCATAAATTCCAAAGGGCTATTGATGTATGAAAAGCATTTTCTATAAAGTAAAAATGTCTTTCTATGTATGCAGATAAACCTTGAAATTTGGCAAAACAGCAAAGTATTTTTCTGATGATCATTATAATTTCTAAACTAAATTATTTCTGATTTACATTTAAACAAGCTTTGATCATATGAAAAGATATTTATCATAACCAGTAAGCATGACACATGAACCAGTTTTAACATTCATGTAATTATATAATTAAAGACATGTTGGTTACATTCTGTTTGTATTTGCAAATACAATGCTACTAGTGATTGCTATATAGCACACTTTGCATATACTTACAGGAGATAAAAGTCTAGTGAAATGCCTAATAAACATTTATGGCATTAAGCTGTCCTTAACTGCAAATTTTCACTCTGATAATTTTTGCTTAACCTTTGGCAGAAAAAAATTTTGAGTTTTTTCTCAAAAGGTGAATTTGCTGGCACTGATGTGGAGATGGGTAAAGAGTTACAATAAACTTGCATGGTTTGAAGTCTGAGCTTTTCTATATCTATGAAGTGTCACTTGTAGTACCAAATTTCTAACTTAACTAAACTCATTACATAGAGGTTTGAATGGGGTCTCTAGGGGGTCTATGCCTGACAACTTGGTAGAAATTTTAAAGACTATATCTGTTTTGAATAGCATTATTGTAAAATAAATTTTACGTTCCTAGACATGCTAATGAGCCATATATTTGGCATGATAATGAGCCTAAATATTTGGCAAAACATTCAAGTATTGTTCACTTCATTTTCTTTTTGAAAAAACGTAAGCAAAATGTGTTGTTTTACGCAAAAACGATGCCCACAAAATACATTTTGTATTGCTCTAAAACGCTGAAAATGGCATTTTCAAGGCTCTGAAATTCAAAATTTCTCAGGGGAGAATGCCTCAGACCCCCCCCAGGTGCGGAGCGCCTTTGACGTTTTATGACTGATGTTTGAAAAATCCTAGATCCGCCCCTGATAGAGAAGTGTATGTTATACTGTAGTCAGTCATAGAGAAGTGTATGTTATACTGTAGTCAGTCATAGAGAAGTGTATGGTATACTGTAGTCAGTCATAGAGAAGTGTATGTTATACTGTAGTCAGTCATAGAGAAGTTTATACATACTGCCCTTGAAATAAGTACCCTTCTTTATCTTTTGTCTAGTTGATTTAGGACAAGAAGAACAGTTTGAAATCAATCCCTGTACCAAGGTATCTACATATAGTTGTATCATGTACTATATGCAGCAAAATATTGTGCGTGCCACATCTCATGCAGTGAATGCTGTGCAAATCTGCCTTCACTACTTCACATGCTGTGCAAATCTACCTTCACTACTTCACATGCTGTGCATTTGTTCCAACAACTAAAGTTGTGGAGTAATTAACTTCCCGCTTTCAGAAATAAAAACTTTACAAAAGCGTAAAATGTTTCTCATAGAAAGACCCTGTCTTTGGCTATTTGTTTATTTCAGTTTTTGCTAGTGCAAAGCACAAATGAAAATGCAGAACATCTATCCGGAAGTGACATACAACATATTTCTTTTATACGTAGATTTCAATTTCGAACACGTCAAAATTGAAATTCAACCGTGGAAACTATCGCGTTTTCATTTGTTAATACTTATCAGTTGAAGCAGTTGCCTTGCGGTAGTTGTCATTTAGACCGTAGTTGTATAGAATATTTCTCCATATCTATAGTCAAATTGAGATTCCAGTTTCCATATTCCAGTCAGTGGTACCCAGACATGCAACTTCAATATTTGTTGTGGTTTTTAATAATGATTCTTTAGAAAGTTTGCAGAATGATTGTCTCTTGTCATTTTTTTTCATTTAGATTATGCAGAACAACAACATTGCATCCGTACATTGTATCACGACAAATCTTAGATGATTCGTTGCTGTATGAGTTTGAAGCTTTCTCAAATGTATTGGAGAATCGTTAACAAAAACAACAAAACTTAAAGACAAGTAGATAAGTTTACGTTACGAAAGAAAACAAGTGCGGAAAAATGGCAAAAATATAAAATAGTTCTTAATTATTGAACAGTTATTTATAGAGTTCAACGTCCTTGACAGATGGCCTTTATTAGCTATCTCTCATGGCTCAAAGCTTCTTTGTTTCTTCTCGGGCATTATTTTTTGCGCGACTTGCATGTTATCAAATTTGTTTCATTGCTGTTTTTCAGAATCCACTCATGGATTATCATATACATAGAATATGCTTTAGCATGGCGACTTTGCATTAAGAAAAATAAAGATTTATTCAAGGTACATAAATTCAAATAGTGTTTGATAAAAGTAAGCGTTGTATGACAGGAGACCGAGAATAAAGACTCTCATACACACGGAATTTAGACACTGTAGCTAATCAAGGGAGCGTAGGTACTAAACATTTCTCACATATGCATCGTCATACTAACTTACATTGATTTAAATTTTTAAATAATTGAAAAGATTATCTGCTATTATTAAAATATCAACTTGGTAAACTGAGGGACATGTTGCTCGTAAAAAATATGGATCTTCTCCTAATTGTGCGTTGTAAGCGTTTTTTCCAAGGAATACTTAATTTCACGGTGTAGCAAAATTAACTGTGACAGTCTCATCACTGTAATGGTTCAAATGACAGAAAAGTTACAGTCCAAAGAAGTGATAAAGGCCAAATGCAGCCAAAAGGCAAAAAAAGCCAAAATCTAGTTATTGGCTGTACAAGAGCCAGATAGCAACCCTAAACATGGCGACTATATTATTGATGACTTCGCGTTCACACAAAGAATACAAACAAAGCAAATTACTTAAACATGAGATATCCTCGTTATCTTCTTGACAAATCATGATTCAATATCAACGGAAAGTGGAAGGGTAGCAAAATTTTCAGTCGGAAACTGCACTTGTGATATTATATTTGTCTTGCAATTTGTGATATTATAATATTTTACCCAGGAAATGGCTAGAAATTTATGCTTATGATATGATTTCGACGAGGATACTCGTCGTTGGCCGTCAAAGCATAGCACACCAATGGCTAATTTTGCAGTTTCTCCATTCATTAAAGTATCTGAATTTCGCTGCGTATAATGATAATGGCCGTGCTAACGAAAATTGGAAATTTTAAAATCATAAGCTACAGAACTATCAGTATTAGAGATAACTTAGTTTTTGATTGCAGTTATTCAACTGCTATGGCCATTGCAAACTGCAATTGACTTAAATCTTACATCTTTGTAGATGTATATCCAGTCGTTGACTGTTGGTGCTCGTATTGACTGACGTTTCGACTTTCTTTGCGGTAGTCACTTTTAGAAAAGTTGTCAATTTTCATCTGTGATATATTTATTTCATAGTTGCTATAGTCTTTGTGTCTCATTTTTGTTTCACTTTCATTGTCGATAATCATTGTCGTTTGATGCAAAATTGCTGTCTTCTCTTACATTGCATGCGATTTCTGTAAATGGGACTAAGATTTCGGACAATTTTTTACAATTGACTTTACAAAAAGCTACCTGTACTATTACTTCATGCTATAACAGAAAACACACAGGAACATGAAATTAATTTGTTCTACACATATTTATGATACAACAGGCAACACGCTAGCTCTTGTAATAAGTGAATGTCGATGGACGTTCTTCATTGCATGAAAGGCTGAAAAAACAGACAATGACAAAGTCGAAGTTTATCTAAATGAAAATTTCGAAAGTTGGAATGAAGTGTTAAAACGGACCTGGGAGACATTGTCTTTACACTTTTTCTCTCCCAAGCAACCACTACTCAATTCAGTTTGACGAAAGATTATTTCCGAGCACTCACATTTATACCAACTTGGGGCAAGGACGTCTTTCTTACTTGAGCTACATACTAAATGAGCAAAAGTTACACCGACATAACCAACAAAATAAAGTAATCTTGTCATTTGCTATACCAATCGTTCTCTGTTTGAAATTTGAATACCATAATTCTTCAAAATTTTGTTCAAAGGCTTAGGTGTAGATGGCCAATATGGGCCGACCAACTTCTGTAAACAATCTCGACAAAAGATTTACCACTACAAAGTAGCTACAAATGTTGTAAAAATTGATACAGTTGACAGCTTCATCAACCGTATGAAAACTACTAAAAACATTTTCTTTGTTATAAAAAAGCCTGAGCTATGAATAGCAAACATCATGATCAACGTAATATACTTCATACACTCTTGCTATAAAGTGAGAGCATAAACAGAGAATGATATTCAGTGAGCATGTGACGCGTTTCAGCCAATGAGAAGCTTTACCTAAACATGATGTAAGCACGTGAACGCAAGAACGCATAACATGCACTGAGAGTACGGAGAGCAATAAAATAAAGAAAATTTTATAAATTTAGCAAAGAGAACGTTTTGTACGAGAGAGAAGTGCCAAAGGAAAGATTGATTTCATTTTGTGGCATTTTGACACGAAATTATTGTTGTTATTTTTCATATGTTATTATTACGAAAGGAAATGACCTTTACTATACTATACTTTACTATACATGCATTTATAAATTTTTTTGTACTATATAAGTTAAACTATGTTCATCTCAAGGTTACAGTTGAGAAAGAAACTATAGTCCCACTCCAATAAAAATTTCAAATGGGCAAGTATATTATTGTCCATTTGTGATTAACGTGGTGCAGCGAAGTAAAATACATTATTGAACCAATAGGAATGTTAAAATGGCTCGCTGCAGCCTATTTAATGAAAAGCACAGCACCAAGTTGCACAGTAAAGAGGGACAACTGACTTCTGTTTGTTCTGTATACTGAAGCTGTTGTTAAGGCTACCCACACATACATGTGACAGTGAGTGTGTGTTTGTTTGTAAGCACTGAGCACGATAATTCATAAGATAACAAACGTTTTCTATTGGCCATGAATTCATGATGAGCGAATGATTAAAATTTGGGAGAATTTGGTTTAAAAATTAAAGGAGAATAAACAGTTGTTGCTTTTTGCATCATTGTTGACATGTCGTGTTTAACCACTCTGCAATGTATTTAATGATGTTTGGACCACCGTATGACATCTTTGACTCTCCTCTAGGTTTCACCACTCTGCAATGTATTTAATGATGTTTGGACCACCGTATGACATCTTTGACTCTCCTCTAGGTTTAATCACTATGCAATGTATTTAATGATGTTTGCACCACCGTATGACATCTTTGACTCTCCTCTAGGTTTAATCACTATGCAATGTATTTAATGATGTTTAGATCACCGTATGACATCTTTGACTCTCCTCTAGGTTTAACCAATCTGCAATGTATTTAATGATGTTTAGACCACCGTATGACATCTTTGACTCTCCTTTAGGTTTGCCGATCTTTTAAATAAGAGCCATCTAGTATCATTTACTGAGTGATAACGCCATATTTACTCAAACACAGAACGATTATATTTTGAATAAATTTACCGTCGCTACAAACGGAAACTTCTCGCTTTGCTGCATGAATGATCTATTTATTTTGCCGTTGCTTTGTGTTTGTGGCTCATTTTAGTTTCACTTTCATTGTCAGTATAATTATTTGATGCAAAATTGCCAGATCAGAGTGATTTTAGTTTCAATTTGATTGTCAGTATAATTTCTTGATGCGAAATTGCCAGATCAGAGTGGACCCATGGTGATCTCGTTTGCCTAAATATATGTCTTCATATATTAAGGTCGTCCTTTTTTACTGTCGAAAGTTGGTTGTTTGATAACGTTTAGAAGAAATTCAACAGTGCCTCAGAATGAAGCAGAGTTTCAGGCCATGGTGAAAACAAACAATGCCACATAGAAAGCACTAGAAACTTTTCTTTGTTATTCTTAAGCCAGAGCTACGATGGTCACGAATAGCAAAAATCATAATAAACGTCATTCACTTATGCCATGGAGTGAAAGCATAATTTGAGCATGAAATTCGGTGAGCATGTGATGCGTTTCATCCGACGAAGAACTCCAAATTATCTCTCAAGAGCATGCATGAATTTGGGGAGAGCTAAAACACCCATAGTTAAAGCTCATAAGCTGCATTTGTGGACTTTAAATCATCTAGCATGGATAATTTTGCTTTTCTATGCCAAGTGTTCAGCTAGGACTAATTTTAGAGAGGAAACGTCTGAATGAAAAAAAAATGCCTGCTTTTTAAAGCAGTTCTAGTCATGCTGAGCATATGAGCAGCTGCTACATCCTGCCTGTATGAAAATATACAATTTAGAAAGGTCTCCTGTCTCCTCCTTAATTACCTATGTATTATTTGAGACAATAGTCTTCTTCATTCCCATAATTCCATGCATCATAAATAAAAACGAACATAACAGCAAACGAAATCACATTTACCTGATTATTGGCGTGGATAAAACAAAATGGGTAGAATTGTATCAGGAGCTTTGACTTTATTATTGGTAGCTTCTTTTTTTCATGAAAGCAGTGCAATTTCTGCTCAGACATGCAAAAATGTTACATCCTTTAAAGAAAAGTGTCAAAATCCTGATTTTATATTTGTCAAAAATCAAATTGTTCTTAAGGGCGAACTCGATGTTAAATTCGAGACTAGTGGACAAAATTTCTCTTGGTATTGTGGAAGCTCGAAGAGAGAAATGGTTTTGGACAAACCGGCAAATAAAGCACGAGTGTATTATCGAAAAAATAAAGACGTAGAAATATTCGTTGAAGATTGTCCCCAGGTTAAGTCTAAAAAATTCAGTGTTACAGCTGGTGAAAGTGTTTGTTACGACGAAAGTTTTTCTTATGCGTGTCCTGGGATAGAGGGAAAACATCATCCTTGCAGTTATGAACTAAAAATTAACAAAAAAACAACTAAAGTATCTCAGGTATCTGTCGGATTGACCCTGAAAATCGTAGCAAAATACAAAATATCTTTTTCTGCATCAAGGACACAAAAAATTGTACACACTTATGAGTACCAAGAGAAATGGTACTTTGTCGTACCTGCTGGATATACGTTTTGCTCATATAGAAAAGCTACAAATGGAAATCAGTCATACTACTGTTCCGGAACAGACTTCAATTTTGTTAAATTGGGCACTATTTGCTCGGGGAATAGATTATGTAATAAAAAAGAAAGGTCATGTTTCCATGACGAACACAACATCAGTAACAGGCCAAATTTTCATTTCGCTTTCTGTTTTATTATACTCTGTGTTTTTCTTTTCATCTAATGTAAAACGTTCATTGCCAACACCCACTCATTTATTAACAGCTCATGTGTAGTCTCTAGTATCATAAATATAAATGGACAATATAATGTTTCTGTGAAGAAATGAAAGCTTAGTTTCATGTATAAACACGAGATGTATTATGTAAATTTACTTTAAGTACGTCGCAAAATCTTTATGTAATTTTGCGTAAAAACTAGCATTGTAACTATGAATATGTAGTTGATTAGCATTTGTGAACGTGTGTGATAATAATAAAGACATTAGTAAATTCAATTGTCAATTGATAAACCTGCTGTGTAAACGTCATATTTATTATGAAATATACAAATGTTTCAGTTATAGTTTTTGCTAGCTTTAATGAATTAAGTTCGTTATCTTAAATAAAAGATTTTTTAAATAAACTGCTAAGGTTATCCCCTACCTATACGAGTTCCACTTTTTATTAAAAGATTTATTACAGGGAACTGATAGCAATTGCTGATAGCAATTCCATATTCACAGTATAGTTAATTCAAATGACAAATTTGGATTTGACAAAGTCGATGTCATTTAAAGACATTAGAATTGACTCCACTGGACGAACAAAATGATACAAGATTCAACACTATGAATGCATTTCATTTTAAATCTTCACCATGCAGCAACTGTAAATTCTTCGAAGTAACATTTTATACAATTTTTGGTTAGTTTGCTACCGATGTGTACACATGGTATGCGGCCAAATTAATCATAGATGCTTGGCGACAGATTTACGACACTCAAAACACGCATACGCACATTCTCCTTTGAACCGTTAAAAATTCAGTACACTGTAATAGCCATTGCGAACTAACAGTTAAAAAGTAAATGTTAGTGTTGATGTAACATATTCCGCATACATGTTTGGGTCTCTAAAAGTCTTCTCTGTTTTTTTAACACCGACAAGATTAATGCTCATCACATAACAGTTAACTAGTTAACTGTTATCTATAAAGCTACGTTGACTAAGATAGTTCCAATATTTTATGATTTTCAAAATTCTTATTTTGATTTTGACGGATGGATAGGTATTATGTACTATATGCAGCAAAATAATGTGCGTGCCACATCTCATGCAGTGAATGCTGTGCAAATCTGCCTTCACTACTTCACATGCTGTGCATCTGTTCCAAAAACTAAAGTTGTGGAGTAATTAACTTCTCGCTTTCAGAATTAAAAACTTCACAAAAGCGTAAAATATTTTTTTTTTACAAAGACCCTGTCTTTGGCTATTTGTTTATTTCAGTCTTTGCTAGTGCAAAGCACAAATGCAAATGCCGAACATCTATCCGGAAGTGACAAACATACAACTTATTCCTTTTATACGTTGATTTCAATTTCGCACTCGTCAAAATTGAAATTCAACCGCGACAACTATCGCATTTTCATTTGTTAATACTTATCAGTTGAAGAAGTTGCTTTGCGGTAGTTGCCATTTAGACCGTAGTTGTATAGAAAATTTCGTCATATCTATAGTCAAATTGAGATTCCAGTTTCCATATTCCAGTCAGTGATACCCTGACATGCAACTTCAATATTTTTTGAGGCTTTTGATAATGATTGTTTACAAAGTTTACAGAATGATTGTCCCTTGTCATTTTTTTTTGATTTAGATTATGCAGAACAACCACATTGCATCCGTTACATTGTATCAAGACAAATCTTAGATGATTCGTTGCTGTATGAGTTTGAAGCTTTCTCAAATGTATTGGAGAATCGTTAACAAAAACAACGAAACTTAAAGATAAGTAGATAAGTTTACGTTACGTAAGAAAACAAATGCGGAAAAATGGAGGAATATAGAATAGTTCTTGATTATTGAACTGTTATTCATACAGTTCAACGTCCTTGACAGATGGCTTTTATTAGCTATCTCTCATGGCTCAAAGCTTCTTTGTTTCTTCTCGGGCGTTATTTTTTGCGCGACTTGCAAGTTATCAAATTTGTTTCCTTGCTGTTTTTTCAGAATCCACTCATGGATTATTAGATATATAGAATATGCTTTAGCATAGCAACTTTGCATTAAGAAAAATAAATATTTATTCAAGGTACAAAAATTCAAATAGTGTTTGATAAAAAGTAAGCGTTGTATGACAGGAAACCGAGTATAAAGACTCTCATACACACGGAACTAGCCCGGGAACTATCAGTATTAGAGATAACTTAGCTTTTGCTTGCAGTTGTTCAACTACTATGGCCGTTGCAAACTGCAATTGACTTGAATCTTACATCTTTGTAGATGTATATCCAGTGGTTGACTGTTGGTGCTCGTATTGACTGACGTTTCGACATTCTTTGCGGTAGTCACTTTCAGAAAACTTGTCGGTTTTCATAAGTGATATATTTATTTCATAGTTGCTATAGTCTTTATGTCTCATTTTTGTTTCACTTTCATTGTCGATAATCATTGTCGTTCGATGCAAAATTGCTGTCTTCTCTTACATTGCATGCGATTTCTGTAAATGGGACTAAGATTTCGGACAATTTTTTTTGAAAAACAATTGACTTTACAAAAAGCTACCTGTACTATTACTTCCTGCTATAACAGAAAACGCACAGACAGAATGAGGATGACTTTGAAATAAAGTCGAAAATTTACAGTTTACTTCTCGTCTTGTTTTGATTCATATTTTGCAATCTCAAGATGTCTTGTTTCTTCGGAATTTGTTTTAAATTAAAGTAGCTACAAACATAGTAAAACTTGATGCAGTTGACAGCTTCATCAACAGTATGAAAACTACTAAAAACATTTTCTTTGTTATAAAAAAGCCTGAGCTATGAATAACAAACATCATGATCAATGTAATATGCTTCATACACTCTTGCTATAAAGTGCGAGCATAATCAGAGAATGATATTCAGTGAGCATGTGACGCGTTTCAGCCAATGAGAAGCTTTACCTAAACATGATGTAAGCACGTGAACACAAAAACACATAACATGCACTAAGAGTACGGGGAGCAATAAAAGAAAGAAAACTTTGTTTTCAAATTTGTATATCACGTGCAAAAATACGAACTCCTTCCAATTACCCATTGAACTAAAATACATGGAACGCTATCTGTAATAGATAAGCCTAATAATATTTTGAAGCCAAATTTTACACCCAGACACGCGAGATTACATCCAGACACGCGTTTGTAGTCAGTCAATTTTCACTCCGCGAGAGAATCTCGAAATACTTAACACGCTTGTCTGGGGGTAAGATTTGGCTTCAATTATTTGCTTCAGATAGCGTACCATGTATTTTAGTTCAATGCAATTACCAGACAGTTACCTTATAAAAATGTACGTCAAATCACTGAAACGTCTCGAAAAGGATGGAATTTTTTATTGCAATCGTTGCGCACAACTATTTAGAACCCATTCCCCTAAATGTTTGACTACTTTGTCAAACTCAAAATCAAAATTAAGTTTAAAGAAAGTGTACAAAAAAAATTCTATCAAACATTTTAAAAACCAAACATAAACAATCGACTCTTTAATGCTGATGAACTAGAGATAGAACTTAATATATTATCTTGCATTAGTCATAGTCTCATTTGTTTTTTTTTAAACAAATAGACTATTTCTTAAAATATGATTTAAAATAGCTACATAAAGAAAAATGAATAATTAATAATTCTTAAAATGTAAAAACGCCGTTTATGTCGAAAATTTTGTTTTTGTTTCACTTTCAATATTTATCAGGTCCTAGTCTTTCTCCCATTAGACTGTGATATAAATGTTGTTTTGATGGATGGAAACCATTATGAAAACGACTTGATTATGACCGCGCAAAATTTGAGAATTTTAGCGAGCAATGTTTTTGAAATATTTGTTACTGCACTTCAAATTTTGAATATCGGAGCAAAATTTTCTGCCTATGTTAAAGATATACAGATATATAGAGTTGTAGTGAAGGTGAATGGCACCGAAAAGAAAGCGAGAAGTCCCAAAGAAGGTTGGCAGGCAGAGTCAAATGAATTAAACTGCACATTTTGCCCTATTACGGTATTAAATACATCCATGTCGATTGATGAGCAAGAAAATAAATTGAACGATTATATAGAAGATTTTCTACTCAAAGGTAAATTTGTGAACAAAATTGTGTATTATCATTGACTGTTCATGAAATTATTAAGGATAAAAATAATAATAAAATTTGAAATCAGCTGTTGATTTAATTCAAACCTCCCATGTTGTCATTATTTTCAAAACCATATTTTGTACCCCCGAAGAAATTTTTGGAGTACACCCTAAACTGAGGTGTATGTCATCAAGATTACGTCTGCTTTGACCTAAAAAATTTTACATGGTTTTGTCTACAAATAATGCACAAGAATTAAGTTGATACATTAAGTGTTGTTATGGATAAAGTAACCAATCATCCGCTGAAGATGTTTGTGATTTTAAGCATATGTATTTGTATTTCTACAGTAAAGAACAGGAGTGAAAGAATATTAAAATGCATTCAAAAAGCCAAAGCACAGACTGCAAATGCTTATAAGAGTCCAAGCATTGAAGTTGTTAAGGTATTGAAGTTATATTGGATTATCTTTTCTTGTAAATGACTTATGTGGCTCACCACCACAGTCCAAGATAATTGGCATATCCAAGTTTGTTGGTTTTTTTCCAGCTTTTCCTTTGCATCAATATATCATTCCAGGTCTTGAAATTTTGTTTTTTACCTTTTTCAGAATGTACGCCAAATGAAATTTAAAGAATTTCTAAGTGAGTACAGTGTTTAGTCAAACAACCTGGCTGAAAAAGCTAATATGTAATAACATTTGCAAATCTTGCTGTTTTTGAGAAATTCGGTTACACCATTGATGTCTCTATAAACTTGGGGCACCTGTGTCACTACCTTCAAAATAATTAACCAATAGGTGACTAAAATATAGAATGCAAACAGATAGCATATTATGTATATACTTAACATTTATATCATCACATATTTGTAAAAAGAGTTTCATTGGGACAATAATCTCATTGTTCTATGTAACTTGTGGTTCCTGGCACATTTTCAGAGGTGTACACCTTGTAGACTTTTATCATAGAATTTTATGATTGAAGGCTAAAAAAAATTGCAAAGTAATCTTCACATTGTAACTCAACCAATACCTTCAATACTCAGTAACATAAGGCCCTCGCTGGCCTTTCCGTCGTCTTCGTGAAAACAGCTAATTACATTATTTTGCATGGCAATTTTAGCGAATACATAATTAATTTATGTGCGTCCGTTTTTTGGGACACCTGTAGATGGACCTCTTTTGGTATCAGTTACTCTTCCTATGATAGAATTTTGTTCTTTTTATAGACAACGCAGGAAATGTTAATTGAGCCCTTACTACGCAGGTGCATACGTAGGTAAACAATCCTTTAAGTCTGTGAATGTGACACATTTGAACGAGCTCATTGATTTGTTCTCTGACGTACAGAGAATTTGTTCATGAAAGTGAAATTTGTTTTAATACTTGTAAAACACTTTACTGTCTCCGAGAACTTGTATTTTTAACAAAGACTACGTACGATGTGTTGATCTTTTGACACTCTCAAATTATTTAGCATTGATGAAATATCGGAGACGAGTCTTCGATACAAAGTTTCCAAAGCATGACAGACTTCACTTTGCCACAATTCCTTTACCACCTTTCCGTGAGTTTGTTTGTTGCTAGGTGACAGCGTACATAACAGAGCTTCAAGCATCAGGATCAGTGACTGACAACATGTCTGTTAAGTCAAGTTTAGGATGAACTGTTATAATTTGTGTTTGTCAACAACCATATGTGATGTTTTGTCTTCAAGAGTGGCGGACGCTGAAGGAGGGAGAAAGTCACTATCTTACGTACGTATATTGATAATTTTATATTTGATAAAGAATGAGTAACACAACGAGTTACGACACCATGTGAATTGATCGAAATGATTTGACACAATCCTCCCCCCCTCACCCGTAAAAAAATTTCGTCAGTTGACCAAAACTGTTTTCTAAAATATATAACCGTTCATTGCTAAGAAGTGTTGTTTTATTTGTTTATAAAAGACAGAGTTTTATTTTTTACTTTTAGATGCCATTGCCAAATCTCTCTTGTAAAATCAATAGCTCAGGTAGGATAATTGTCAGTTGTGGTTAACCATCATTTTGAAAACTGCTCCCCAGTCACCCCATAACCCGCGCATTCTTGTTCTTGATGTCCCAATTTCAAAAATTCTTCTTCATACTTTATGTAAATATCGTAATATCAGAGAACGTACGTATGGATCAAATAGAAAGTTTTATTTATAGATTTTGAAATATGGCCAACAAAACTTCTACTACAATCTGTGTCGTTATTTCGCTATGAAACTTTACAAAAACTTCGCTCGTGAATTGTTCGTGTTAAAAGTATGAGAGCTCCAAAACCTGGGGAGAGGTTTGTCATTCATATTACGTAAAGTCTTGTTCTTATCCAAAACTCACATAGCCACAATCTATGGAGGGTGATCTCCGCCAAAATTAAAAGCCATATTTTCGATTGCTAATGCGCATTTTGTCCTTTGCAATGTGCATTTTGTCCTTTGCAATGTGCATTTTGTCTTGATCATATTGCATTCTGAAATTTCATAATCGGATTTTGTCCTGTTCAATTTCCGTTAAAACGCATTTTGTTATTAAACATTCCATTATGATGACGTAACATTATTCGTGACTCGCAGAACATCAAATTTTACTCGATCACATTATAATTTATTTATAATTTATTTTCTTCATGCGGAAATATAAATGAAAACAAAATAAACCAATTGTTTTACCTACAAGTCTACAACCCTAAAACATGGCAGACAGGTTATACTTTGTAAGACTCCTTCGCAACTCTATTTTGGGTTGTATTGCTGACCTCGAAGGAAGTCCAGATCGGGATTTTTGCGTTTTTTGGTCATAAGAAACTTAACGAACGAGTTTCCCAATCTTGGCTACAAACGTATTCCAGGATTGCTGTTAGAAGAGGTTTGCGAATTCAGCAGGATAGGATTCGTGAAATGATGCGAAGAGTTGATCCACAGGGTACATTGTTTCGTGCTTTGTCTCTTACAGCAGTGAACAGACGTAAGTATCATGTTACTAGCCCCTTGTCACTTTGGCATGTTGATGGCAATCACAAATTGATTAGGTGGGCTACTAAAAAATACCTATTCGGGGCGTTAATAAATCTCAGTTTTGCATACAAATGTGCTAGTAGTTTCATATTTTTAGATGGAGATTTGTGACTCATGCAGGAATAGATGGCTATTCACGTTTGCTGGTATTTATTCGCTGTAGCACAAACAATCGAGCTGATACAGTTCTAAGACTATTTCTATCTGGTGTATCTCAATATGGACTGCCATCCAGAGTAAGAACTGATAAAGGAGGGGAAAATGTTGGTATTGCTCAATTTATGTTAAACCACCATTTACGAGGACCTGGTCGTGGCAGTCATATTACCGGAAGAAGTGTGCACAACCAACGGATTGAGCGCTTTTGGCGAGATCTTTTTGTTGGTTGTACAAGTCTTTTTTATCATTTATTCTATCATATGGAAAGTAATGGAATATTGGATCCATCAAATGAAGAACATGTGTTTTCATTGCATTATGTGTTTTGTCCAATTATTAACAGAAATTTGGAAATTTTCCAGGAAGGTTACAATAGATCTCCCATAAGAACAGAAAGAAATCTATCACCTGAACAGCTATGGATCCAAGGATCTTCCTTAGCCAATAATTCAAACGACCATATACAGCAGGTATTTTATATTTTATGCAATAACTCATGACTTTACTTTTAGACTACACTTTACATTATAATCATCAGACTGGATCCAAAGCTAATTGATGTATGTTGAAGTCAGAATCTAATTTAATGTTCCAATTCACTAAGGTAAACCAAGAATTTCCACCCACCTTTACACAAAACTACGCATGTCATGAAACAGATCAGCAACATGTGATTGTTCCAGAAACCAACATTCCATTGAATGAAATAGATCTTGATGAGCTGCAAAGAACCATTAATCCTTTAAGGCCTTCTAATCATAATGGTGCTGACATATACATTGAGGTGCTTCAGTTTATAAATACCAGACTGCACCAGGAAGACGAGTGACATTGTGAACTCACAAAACAAGAAAAGCTACTTGACCTATTGTTCATTGGTGTCAATTCAGATAATACAAAAGAAGATATGTATGGCAACGAAGGCTATAAATTTTGCATTATGTTGATTATTTCAACATTTTAGCAGAAAATGTTTTTTAGCACATAAATGCTGATGCACTGACATAACAAAATTTAATGAAACATTAACATATTCACTTTAAGTCTTTAACTATAAAAATGATATCCAAAACAAAGAATGAAAATATTTCAATTTAGTGCATCATCCATATTAGTTGTAACAAGCTATGTTATTGCTGAAAGAAATGTATAAACTGTTCCAAGATCAAATATTGGTAAATCCTCTTGAACCAAATTGCAAAGCCCTATCCAGTTTAGCTTTCAGTTCATCGAAGTTTTCATAACATGGAAGAACTAACAAATGAAAACAAGTTCCACTTTCTGGCAGCAGAGTACGATCTTTTGTTCTGTCAACTTTGAGAATGCAGGATTGCACCATTTGCAGGCAGTAAATCACACCCAGTCCAAAAAGACAACAGATCTTTAAGATTTGCCCCTAGGAATGGATAAGTATTAAAGTATTAATATAACTAGTACCTCAAACAGTCAAGCAAAGGTCCAATTTAAAAGCAAGAAAATATTACTGACATTGATATTGTTCAAACAGATAAAGTTACTGCTGCTCCAACATATGATATATAATCAGTTGTGGTGCAAATATTAAAAAGCAAACCATATTCACACAAAAGAAACACATACATAGACTGACTACAACCAATTACAACCTTCCCTGCATCTTTCTACCAAAACACTTACCACTAGTTGTCCCATCAATTAGATCAATGTATTGTTTCAAAAACAACATCAGTTGATTACAATGAACGCCTTCTTCTTCAATTTCAATAATTCTTTTTAAGTCGTCTTTATGAATAATAGAAGCAGTTGATTGTGGAAAAAGCTGAGGTTGAACAACATCTTTGTGTTTCTTCAGGAAATCAACCAGTCCAAACTCATTCATTCCATCAGATAGATCTTGCAACATCTTGCAACTCATGAGCAGTCGATGAAGAACTAAGACTTGCTGATCCAGAAGAGTCTGGATTCAGTAAATTTGCTGCTCGGCGAAGCAAAGCTGCTGCCTCTCGATTTTTCGCTCCATTATCATCCCCCATACCAAAAAAATCGTTTCTTTTTTACAGAATACTAAAGTTGCTTCGAAGGACAAAGATCGTGATAGTTATTGCATAAAATATTGCAACAGTATAATTTATTGATATTAACAATTTTTGGCGGTAAAAATTATAAATAAATTATAATGTGATCGAGTAAAATTTGATGTTCTGCGAGTCACGAATAATGTTACGTCATCATAATGGAATGTTTAATAACAAAATGCGTTTTAACGGAAATTGAACAGGACAAAATCCGATTATGAAATTCCAGAATGCAATATGATCAAGACAAAATGCACATTGCAAAGGACAAAATGCACATTGCAAAGGACAAAATGCGCATTAGCAATTGAAAATATGGCTTTTAATTTTGGCGGAGATCACCCTCCATAACAATCACCCTCACCACCATTATCTTTATCACACATTAACCCTCACCATCATTTTTTATCGCAAACCATCATCACCGTAATCCCCCAATCACCCTCACCACGTCCTTTATCCACATTACTCATTTTCATTATCCGTTCCTACTTAGAGTGATACCCATGATTGGATCACCGCTGACCATTGATGTTGCGCCCTCGGATAACAATGCTCTGAAGGGCATCATACTATTAACAGGTGGTAAGGTTAGTGATTTCATTTTAGTGCCTGCCTTTTTGATTCCTAGTATGAATCGTGTTTCATTTAAGAAATAAAAGATGTTTACTGTGCTTGCTCAGGCTAATGTTACCGAGGAGACCTTCGGGAGTATTCGAGAGTAGATCAGTGCAAGCTCGAGACCGAAGATCGAGTGCTGCACATGCTCAAGAGTTCTCACAAACGTCTTCTATGTTTGCACAAGTCAGTGCAAAAACGAAAAATATCTTTTATTTCTTTTATAAAATAACAATACTGCGAAACAAGCGAGCATTAAATTTTTCCTCTTGAATTTATTTATAGTCGATTTGCAAATTCTCATTGACTCGTTGATTATTACGATTGATTTGATTAGTAGAGCTCAGATGTGTTTTGCACAAGCTAATGCAAACACAGCTCTAGACCAATCAGCGCACGCGTTTCATTCTGTTTATTTTGTAATGTTTGATGAAAGACCACCGTTGTGTGACAGAAGTACAAAGACTCTCATATACACGGGAATTCTAAAATTTTAGACACCGTGCCTAATCATTGGAGCATATAAGTACTAGACATTTCTTCATACCAACCTACAAGGAATTTGAATTTTTGAAATATTTTAGATGACTAACTGCTAGTGATATTGTCAACTACCTGCAAATTAGTAAGGGTAGAGCGCGATCATGTGTGCTCTATGGGATTGAGAGACCCTCTCATTAGATAAACTTTAACTTAAACGGTCATCGTCTTAGAACAATGCATGGCCAAAGACAGAAGGGATTACTTATCGTACTGAATAACTCACAACATGTTAAATTAAACACGTTCTATAAATATTTACGAACAATAAGCGAGGTAGATTACGTTGAGATGAAAGATTAAGATTTTTCAAATGATTTTGGAAAGGTTACGTGCCCAACAACCCTCTAAGAAAGGAACATTTTCAGTGATGAACAAACAATAATGTCTCGGACTGGTTATCGAAGCACATCATTGTTAGATGATGCAAAAGGACAACTTCTACTCTGGTTATGTCAGTTTTAAAAGCACTTCAACAACCTGCTCCAGTGGGGTTATGGGGTGACTGGGGAGCAGGCTTCAAAATTATGGTTAACCACAACTGACAATTATCCTACCTGAGCTATTGATTTTACAAGAGAGATTTGACAATGGCATTCGAATGGAGCATATAAGTACTAGACATTTCTTCATACCAACCTACATGGAATTTGAATTTTTGAAATATTTTACATGACTAACTGCTAGTGATTTGGTCAACTACCTGCAAATTAGTAAGGGTAGAGCACCATCATGTGTGCTCTATGGGATTGAGAGCCCCTCGCATTAGATAAAATTTCACTTACTCGGGCACCGTCTTAGAACAATGCATGGCAAAGCTAGAAGGGATTACTTATGGTACTGAATTTAAAATGCTGTATTCTTATACAAGTATCTTTAGTTTACAGCTGATGATTGTTTTCAACGAGTATTTGAGATGTGCTCCATGTAAAGGCAGGTTTTTGTTCAAAACCTCTAGAAAGTTATAAGCCAGGGGGACATTGGATTGGTATAGCTCACAACCTGTTAAAATAAACACGTTCTATAAATATTTATGAACAATGTGCGAGGTAGATTACATTGACATGAAAGTTTGAAGATTTTCGAATGATTTTGGAAAAGTTACGTGCCCAACAACCCTCTAAGAAAGGAATATTTTCAGTGATGAACAAACAATAATGTCTCGGACTGGTTATCGAAGCACATCATTGTTAGATGATGCAAAAGTCCAAGTTCTACTCTGGTTATGTCAGATTTAAAAGCACTTCAACAACCTGCTCCAGTGGATGTTTCAAGTCTAAAGAAAATTGAGTTAGATAAGAAGAAAGAAGCATGTGTTGGTACGACAAATACACGACGTACTTTAAAAGTTATTGAACATGGGAAAACACGTATGTTGTTTCATTTTATGTAATACACATGTGTTTGCTTTTAACTTTGTGGGCAATTATAACATCAAAATACTGGACGCTGATTGGCCGAATGACTTTGGCTATGTTCTAATTCTTGATATCAGTAGGTATGACGTCATATCTATGAAAAATAATTTCTACAATTATTGACGGACGCCATTAAAAGATGAATTTGAAAAAAATCAAATAAAGTGATGTTTACCACAGTTTCTAAAAACAATAAACGAAAGCTTTTGAACAAAATTGATGAGGAAAACACTAAAAAAGCGACAAAGCTGGTTTCGAACATATTTACAGCATATTTAAACAAGAAGAACTCAAAAAAACCGTTTGACAATTACAACTAAGGGCAGGTTTCGAAATGTTTTACATTGATGAGTGTAAATAATATTTCAGTTTGTTGAAGTGAATGATAAAACAATTATTCAATTCGTTTTTCGCATGATATCAACAATTATTCATACCTCTGTCAACGTTATCCGCCCCCAGCTTTTCTTCGGCAGATGACATTGACCTCGGTCTGAATAATTCTAGATATCATGCTCAACCCCATCTAATAACTGTTTATTATTAAAATATTAACTTGCTAAACTGTAGGACACTTTGCTGGTATATTTGTGCGTTATAATCGTTTTTCCTAGGAATATTAAATTTCACTGTGTAGCACAAATCACTGTGACTGTCCCACCACCTTATAATGGTTTAAATGACAGAAAAATTACAGTTCGTTAAAATGAAAAACATTAAATGCAGCCAAAACGCAAAACAAAAAAATGAAAGCCAAAATGTACTTTTTTGGACGTACAAAAACCAGGTTACAAACCCTAAACATGGCGACTGTATTATTGATGACGTCATGTTCACATCAAGAATACAAAGTTCTCAGACATAAAATCTCCTCGTTATTTTATTGTCTGAGAGGAAACTGGAAGGTGCACAAAATCTGAAGCTGCAATAACAAATTGTCATATTTATGTCATTTTAGCCAGTAAATAGCAAGAAACTTATCACGTGATTTTCGTACGAGTATACACGTCGTAGATGGTCCACAGTACACCAACAGCTAATGGTGCAGTTTTCTCATTCTTGTAATTTTACCATGCATATAAAGTATGTCACGTTTTAAATTTTGCTGCGTATAATAATAATGGCAGTACTAACGAAAATTGATATCCAGTTTGGTGTAGTCTTAAGAAATGATTGAATGCTGGTGTTTTAGGGTAATCCTAGCACTAGGGTGCCCCTTAGCGCTCATGTGTTAACGCTATAGTTTTGTGTAGTCTTAAGAAATGATTGAATGTTGGTGTTATTAGGGTAAACCTACGACTACTGTGTCCCTAGCGCGCATGTGTGAACACTACAGTTTGGTGTAGTCTTAAGAAGTGATTGAATGTTTGTGTAATTAGGGTAATCCTACCACTAGAGTGCCCCCTAGCGCGCATGTGTGAACGCTACAGTTTGGTGTAGTCTTAAGAAGTGCTTGAATGTTGGTGCTATTAGTGCAAGCCTACCACAAGGGTGCCCCTAGCGCGCATGTGTGAACTCTACTTATAAAACATATTTACGTAGGGTGACTCACTTTCTGGGATAACCCTTGTGCTGGGTTACCGTACCTCCATGTAAATAGTCTCTAAGCAAATTGCTTTTATATATTTAAAGTGTTTATATTACGAACTTTAGCCCCCCCTTTTTTATTAGCTAAATTGAAAGACCTTGTTTCAGTGATTTTAAATCTGCAATTATAATTGAAATTGGATTGGTGAAAGTGATTTTACGGACGTTCAAAGTCACGATTTTCAGCATTTTTTTTGCGAACTTTTGATCGGTATGCTAATGACTGTGACGTAGAAAGTTGACATTATATCAACATGGCGTATTATACTAGTAATCTTAATAAGAAACGCGGAGGAAAACGCTGTGTTGCTGGCGGACCTAATCAAATTAGTTGCGCCAATGATTCAAAAACCGAAGGAATGCCGATGCATCTGTTTCCTAAAAAAGAAACAGAGCCGCAAAGACATAGAAAATGGGTAAATTTTGTGCGTAAACATAGACCGGGTTTTGAGGCTTCCTCTACCTCGTGTCTGTGTTCTGCGCATTTTGACGATTCTTGTTTTGACCTTAATTTGAGCGTGCAAGTCAAGCACAAAAGAAGGTTGAAGAAAGACGCTATCCCAACCATTGACGTGGCTGGGATTCGTGAACCATTACAGGACGAAATAACCAATTGAAAGCGGAGACAAGTAAGTTTACGCTTGTTTATGTTAATTTTTTCTTTTGTCATATGTAAATTCGATATAAGTTTTGTAGATTATTCGACATACTCTCCATAAGCCATCGATGAAGGAAACATGTTCTCTCGATGAGGAAGTACCATCTACTAGTGATGGGGCTGAGCATGTTGAAGTATGCACTGGGGAAGCAAACGATTCGCCATTTGAACGGCTTGCAATTTTCCATTTTTACATTTATGCTATGATTTAATTCTATATATTTTTTCTTTTGTCTTTTTTCCAAAACTGACATTGAAGAAAAGATTTTCTCATTTAATTCTTTCAGCTTAACCTCTCAGTAGTTGCACCAATTTATTTTTATTGTTCACTCTTGTTTCAAACCATTAAACTGCATGTCAACTTATATAGTGCATCCATGTATCTCCTATTTGGTTTCATCTAGGCATATTTCCTGACCATTCCAAACTCAGCAAAGAAGGTCAACAGTCTCTACAGTGCACAAGTTAAAAGACTATTCCATCATCGCCCCTCTGATAGAGTAACCTGTTGTGTTACCACTTGGATATGCTTTCCGAATAAAGTGGTAAACACAAGCAGGTAGGCCGAGTATTCTCCCATCCCATAGACCCACAAAACCATCGCATTAACCATCTGTATGCCACAGCTCTCAAGTACCTGAAGTAAATAAAAAGGTTGGACTAATTATTGTTGATGAAACAATGTTGATGATAACATTGTTTCTCATACAATTTACAATCTTACATATTTAATGATTGTGATGCTTGGCGGCGATAAGCACGTCCATTCCTATCTCTCAATAGTGGCCCGACGTTTTCAAGAACAGCCTCATGAACTAAAGGCCCAAATTTGGCATGCTGTGTTATGCATGATTCTTTCTCAATGCTGCCATCGAATGTCATTTTCTGCAAAGCTGGTCCTATTTCCTTACAGCATCTGTACTCTAATGCGCCTTCTAACAAATCGGTATGACAGCATTGACAATTACACCTGAAACGTGGGAGCATTGTGGTTTATAAAGTAACTTTATGTCTATTACAAACAGGAGAAAACAACAACTTACCATTCACCGAGTGGAATTACGCCATCACTTCGTTGTTCTAATGTCGCAGGGAGAATTCCATCGAGATCATCTGGAGTATGCACTTCATCACCATCTCCTGCGAGCGGTTCATCATCATATGCTAAGTCGTTTCAATGCTCGACATAACCCACGGATTCCGAGCTCGAATCAGATACGCATTCAGACATCGAATTCGAATTATCTGAGCACTGATTTGAAGCCATACTTTCCGGAAAATTGATATTTTTTTAATATTTTATTGAAAATACTGTCATTACTTGTTTTTAAGACAAAAAAAACGACAACAAAATCACCTCCTATAATATAATATTATATTGACGGAAACAGACGTGTTAAACTATCTACGTCACAAGTATCAATATGGCGTCGTAAAAAATTCGCAAATAGTACTCGACTTTGGAGGCAAAATTAAGGAACTTATATTTATCTGTTTAAGTCCAGCGACATGTCATAGTTCTTCAAATAATCCAAATTTTCAATGAAGCTCATAAAAAAGGGGGGCTAAAATTCGTAATATAAGCACTTTAAACATGGATTTCAAAATAGCAAATACCATGGTGAATGGTTATAATAACAATGTAATAGCTCTTAAAGAACTGTTTTAACCAGAAAGCTAGCCCAACAATTCAAAGGAACCGTTATTTACAGCTAGAAAGAGACACTATGCATTTCGGCAGACTACTCGTCAGGTGTCAACGTCTGCTAAATGAGAAACTCCAAATCATGCTATATTTATAATGTTACAAAAGGTCAATGTCATCCCTATTTTTAGAGATGACACTTAAAACACTGACAGATTAAACACGTAATCCGTTATTTACAGCTAGAAAGAGACACTATGCATTTCGGCAGACTACTCGTCAGGTGTCAACGTCTGCTAAATGAGAAACTCCAAATCATGCTATATTTATAATGTTACAATAATGTCATCCCTATTTTTAGAGATGACACTTCAGCCAGATTAAACACTTTTCTTTGTCGGGGACAGTTTATAATATCAAATGACGATTATTTTTAATGCATTTGAGTTCATCAATAAGCATTGGTAGAGCGAGTGTTGTTCAAAGATGTTTATCAAAGTTGAATACATAGAATCGGAACAGTTTATTCTGACAGAAGCTGGTACATGCTCTTTTATTCTCTAGGCCTCTAATGACATTGAGAAGGAAACTAAAATATCACTGAGATTTTTTGCATGCAATGTCTCTTATATTCTAAAAGAACTATACTCCACCCACTCCCAAAGAGTATCTCCCTTCTCAAATATCAAGCAATGTAGTCCACGAGTTTAAATGTGAGTGTGATGCTCGCTATGTAGGTAGGACTTCTCAAAGGTTGAGTGAAAGAATAAAAGAACATGTACCAGCTTCTGTCAGGAATAAAACTGTTCCTTTACGACAACTACCAAAACGTGGGTGTAAAAATAAAAATACGATTCTATGTGATTCAGCAATTGGAAAACATCTGTTAAGCAACACTCGCTCTACCAATGCTTATTCTGATGAAAACTTTAAAATTATTAAAAAATGTCGCTCGTTATTCCAGATAGGCGTCATGGAGTCGGTATTAATTAAATTGACTAATCCTGTCCTTTGCCGACAAAAGGATTACGTGTTTAATCTGTCTCTGTTTTGTGTATCTTTAAAAATAGGGATGACATTGACCTTTTGTAACATTATAAATGTAGCATGATTTGAGTTTTCATTTAGCAGACGTTGACATCTGACGAGTCTGCCGAAATGCATAGTGTCTCTTTCTAGCTGTAAATAACGGTTCCTTTGAATTGTTGGGTTAGTTTTATGGTTAAAACAGTTCTTTTAAGAACTATTATATTGTTATTATCACCATTCACCATGGTATTTGCTATTTTAAAATCCATCTTTAAGTTTGTCACCACGACAAAGTCTCTGTTTCATTATTTTATATATTTCATGTAAAATAGTCGAAACAAATTCAACGCATAATTTAATAATGATGTAAGCAAAGCCATGTAATATATTTGAAAAATACCATTTATATAATACAGTATGTATATCATTAAAGTGAATCAGTGGAGAAATAATTTTCAACAAGCTATAAAGGTTTACACATTTAACTTTACATATTTATCATCCAGTGTAAGCTACTTAAAGTTATAACGTTTGATGAACGTTTTCTTGCTTATACATACTTTTGTCCAAAAACTCATTTGGACACAAGTATCGTGGATCTCATTGAAGGAAGATATGTCCATGAAGAACTACTTCCCATTTTAAAACATTCCACTGAATGAAGATAATTACCTTTATCATTCACACCTCCCATGACAACAATTGTATCACCTGTTATAACTGCACAACACCCCTGTCTCTTTTCCAACATGGATGGTAAGACTGTAATCTTACCTTTTGCTGTCATACATGATAACACTGTTCAAATTTTCTCTTCCATCATAACCTCCAAGAAGAACAACTTGATCTCTCCATTGAACTGTTGCCATTTGAGTCAATGGATAAGAATGGAGGCATTTCAAAAAGAGTCCTTGGATTCCAAAACACTGGACAAACTTTCTGATCTTTTCCATCTCCTCCAAAAATAAGAACTTTATCATCAACAACAACAGCTCCATAGCACTGACGTGGTTCAGGCATATGACACAACTCTTTCAAAACATGAAATGTTGTACCATTTATCTTTATTTCACTGATCAAATCTGATAGTCGTTTGCCAATAATGCATCCTCCAATGTGAAGGATTTGTTGTTTATAAACAACAGTTTGATTATCCCAACATTCATAAGGGAAGCTCTCGCAGGTATCTCCATGTCGAGACTGTTTTATATTCAATGTCTCCATTGACTTGCAGCAATATCCTCCAACAACAAATAAATTATTCTTATAAATAAACGATGAAGCCCGCCTGTGTTCATTTTCCATTGATGCAATGTTAAACCATTTCTCCTCCTTCCATGAAAATATTTCAACACTCTTAATGGAATCTTGTGTGTAACCTCCAGCAATCAAAATATCACCTTTTACAGAGTTCATCACCATTTCAATTGATGATGGCAATGTTTGAACATGTTGTTCATTTATATTCATCTTTTCTAACATTTGAAACATCACGGTTTTCATTTCTTTCATTTCTTTGTTCACTGCAGAAAGATTTTGTTGAAGATCTTTTATTTCTTTCTTGATTCCATCATTTCTTTGGTCACTGTAGAAAGATTTTGTTGAACATTTTCTACTTCCCTTCTAGATTCCATCATTTCTTTATACTGAGATGTCAATGGTTTCACTGATTCTTTTACTTCAATAAATTCTTCGTCTATTTTCCTGCTTAAGTTGTTCATTTGCATTTCCATTTTGTCTTCAAAACTTCGTTGAAACATTTCGCTAATCTCTCGAAAGTCGTGAGAAGCAATCTTTCTGTATTCACATAATTCAGTTTCATGTTTAATCTTGTCTCGTTTGTTTATTTCCAGACCACAACGTTCATTAGAACACAACACTGGAGCAAAACCACAATTTTCAACATGTCTTTCAAGATCTTCGACATTTATAAATTCAGGACAACCACGACTGGCGTAGTCGCAGTTGATCTTTAACTTTGAAATCACGTTATTTATAACACGCGCTGGATGAAGCGTAGCTACAGTTAAATTATCTTGACATTGAGGACATCTTTGTGCATTAACTCGTAGATGTTCTTCAATACATTCACGACAAAAACTGTGTTGATTATGGCACATTCTGGCATCTTTCATGACATTCAGACAAATTGAACAGTAAAATTTTCATCAACAGCAATCTTAAATCTCGATTCTTCATATCCACTTTCATAAACATTAGGACGACAAGCCATTTCATACGTCTTCCTATACAATTTAATATCAAAATTAATCCAGGAGTTGACGAAATTTTGTTATCACTAAAAGTTGAAGCTAAAAGATAGGTTAAAATTTTCAGTCTACGTTTGATAAACACGGAAGCTGAGAGCAAAGCATAACAACGCCTAGTTTTATATTTTAACATATTTATATTAAGCAAAACAAAGACAAAAGATAAAACAAAGTAATGCAATGAAGCACATCAAGAAAAAAAAAACACAACTGAGGTCAAAGTTTTAAGGTCAAAGAAGTAGAGCTTTAGTCAATCCCATAAGGCAGTTCGATCTCGGTGTAAAAACATCCTAACTTCAAGGTTATTTGTTGTAGTAAAATTACGTCTTTTCTTATAATGCAGAATTAACATTAATCCAAGAGTTGACGATTGTTACGTTTTCAGCTCAAAACTACATTTGTTTAGTCTGAATCACTGGTTGAAAGTCTGAAACTCATTCGTTTTTGGTGGCACCCTAAATTCATTACCTTTCTTTATTTCACTGTCAATATTTCTAATCATTTTAGATACGATGATCATGCTTATATAACACAAGGAAACATGTTTCAAGACACAAGGAAAACATATTAAACAAAGATTGTTGCATCCAATTTTGCAAATTAAAAGTTTAGACATCTTTGTGAATAAGTTCTAACAAATAAAATTATTGATAACATTCAAAATGCTAAATGGAACAGACAAAGAGTGCAAGAATGGGAAAATGACCATGTTAAGAATTTTAGGTGATGAGAGATTCCTTGTCGTAGTTAGCCTGCAGTTAGCCACTTAATTAGACTTTCTTGTCTGCAAGTTTCTTCCTTTGTCCCAGGCCACAAGTAGTGCATCTTTAAAATCGTTTAGGCCGTAACTGTGGTTCTATTGAATTACTAGTCAGTGCAGGAACTAGGGGCCGTAGACACCCAGTGCACTACACCTCCATGTCCCTACATTGAGCTCTAAAAGACCTGGAGGGGCGCCTCTGGCCTCGTGGTCAAAAACATGGCGGTAATGGCGGATTTTGGTTGTCAAAACTTCCACTTTGAGAAAAATTTTAACATCTGCCCTCCCGAAACCGGAACTCTAACACTGCTCATAGTAATGACAACCAGCCAAAACAACCACGATACCGTAAGCATAAAATATTGAAAATAATGCTTCAGGTTTTTGTGAAATAGACATACACATTTAAATGAGGTAAATCTACTGTAAAATAACGTATATTTTTTCAAGTATTGCTTTAGCTATATTAGAAATAAATATAAAACGGCATTCTTTACACTGTCAATGTGTCGTTGCTTTAATGCATAATCCCATGCGCATTGCTTGTTTTTTGACTGTTTGTTAAAAGCTTGGTGCAACTGTCTTTCTTGAATAGATGGGTAAATCTTACTTAAAATGTCCAAAAAGGAGTTAGAAAAGTTAGCTTACCCCTACGACTTAAGTCAACTGGAAATATATTATAAGTAGGTATGTAATTTTTTTGAGTTTTTTTTGGTAGGATTGATTCTGGGTGTCTTATAAAGTATTATGATATTCTGATAAATCTACTGAGAACTTATGAGGAAAATATCTTGAACTAGGAGAGCAAAAGAACGAAATTCAGAAATTCTATAATCATGTTGCTGGTTCTGTTTTGAGCCAAGATATTAGAAAATGGATTGTTATTGACAACCATGGATCTACTACTGAACAGAACTACATTAATTTCCAATTGAAAATACTATTTCTTAAATCAAAGTGCATTGGTTTCTCTGACATAACACTTTTCTTATTGCTGCATGAAGGCAAACCTGTTGAAATAATTATAATGTAGGTGAAGATATTTAGCATGTTGTATAATTGTTATTATACAGACATTATTTATAATATTATGGCCTTGTGTAATGTATGTCAAGAACTTATTAATTCTCAAAAATGCTAACCTTCTTGCACTACTTTTCTTTTGTGTCCTTACAAATTACAGTTACCTATACTAATTTTTTCTAGGTTCGAACAACTTGACAAATTTTTGAATTTTACATTATGCCTTTGAATTGTTCTTTTTGTCTTTTGGTAAAAATATCAGTGAATGACTTAAAAATCAAGTTTATCTAAAATAGTATTTTGTACAAAGTAACTACACATAATTGGAAAAGTCTCATGTTGAAGACAGATGTCGCTTCTTTTACTAGATTGCTACTCTTATTCTTTTAAATGATATCAGAATTCTTCAAAAGACATAAAAAGTTCTTGCCATCAATTTTGCTTCTTCCACATTCAACTTCATTGCAACCAATGCATCTTATGTGAATTTTAATCACCTGGAATTGAAAACATATGGATTTTGTCAGATGATGCAGTACTGTATTTAATGTTTCATGCATGTCATGATAAGCTTTTCTTGAGCAAATATTTCAAGGTAAGAATTTGGCACATTTATTGAACAAAGTAGTTTTATCTTGATTTTGATGTACTAACCTGTTTACTACACTGTGTAACAAACAATTCATTTACAGAAACACCAGATGGCATAAAAATTTAGCATAAAGCAAAACCTTACACACCATCAACAGCTAGCTGTTTAATACAGGTATTTTTATTGTACGACATGTACCAAAGAGCTCATTAATTAATCCTGCACTGCATTTGATTTCAATACAGCTCTGTCCTTAATATTTGCTTCATTTTCAGAAAAATATCATGAAAATCCTCCATTTCAACTCAGTTGAAACAAGGAGTTTTAAGATATGCATATCTCGATAAGAACTGGTTGCTTTGCCTCGTCTAGCAAGCGATTAAGTAAAGAACAAATAAGACTGGATAAACATAACTTAAATTATAACTTAGGAGTAAAAACATTCACAAAATATATGCCATCACACTTCAAGTATTGACTTAAAACAAAACACTGAACACTTTAAATAGTAAACAATCTTTTACGTCATTGCTTTTCTGGCATCAGCATCCGTATACCAAACAAGTTTGCAGCATGTTTTAAAGATAAAATTCTAAAGTTTTGTGCTTGGCATTGATATTTTATATAATCGCAATTGTGGTTGTCAAATCCGGGTGGGCGAAAAAATTTCATTTTATGAGCCCGCGTCTTTCCGCTGACTTTGACAACCAAAATCCGCCATGTTTTTGACCACGCGGCCGCGCGCTAATAATTTATAGCAATTTGGTTGACGTTTCCCCTCCAGGTCTTATAGAACTCAATGGTCCCTATACATTCATAAGGTCTCCATGTTATGAACTGTCACTGAATCACGTGTTTGTTTCTTTGTATTGAGGTAGGTACGCTCTATATACGTGCATTTTGTGGTGTACAAAATATTAACGTATGTTCAATTGCCTATAATATCAACAGTGTGATTTTGTTTTTCTTTAATGTGCATCCCCCCCCCCTTCCTTTAATCTTTCTGGTTGCTACTTGACCTTGGTTAATTTAGTGAAACCTCGATATATCTTTCATTTTATGGAAACAAATTTGATGCACCGATGTCATTTCTACGTGTTATATCTCTCAAACAATGAACATGCTCACGTAAACATGCATAATTACAAAATCATATAGTTTCACACTACACACCATCTTTAGTTCAGAAA
Source organism: Xenia sp. Carnegie-2017 (assembly GCF_021976095.1). Classification (NCBI taxonomy): domain Eukaryota; kingdom Metazoa; phylum Cnidaria; class Anthozoa; order Malacalcyonacea; family Xeniidae; genus Xenia; species Xenia sp. Carnegie-2017. Next base: position 13,097,594 of record NW_025813469.1, read on the forward strand.
AGAACGGATACAGACGATTTCGTCACACTAATTATTATACATTGTTTATACTCGTACTTTATCCTTAAAATATTATTCAAATGTGCGGATAAAATTGTCGAAATGGTCAAATTTTCCATTACTGGGAAGTGAGAATGAGTTTTGCTGATGAAATATTTGTTAAAACATAACTGAAGCACGTCTCGACTGTCTCAACTCATACTGATGGCACAAAGGTATTAGTTTTAATTTGTATGAATGTACTTGGTAGTGTGTTTGATTAATAAAAGTAGATTTAAACCTTTTTCTTTGTTCAGGTTTTAACAAGCAACTTGACTTGTGGGGACAAAGTCTGTGCAGTAATTGGTAAAGTCGATGGTTATTGCATAGATACAAGTATTGACGACAAGATATATCATGTAGCAGACAACTTGTACATTTCTTCACAAGATGGAGCTTGTAATCTTGAACATTTAAGGCTGCACAAAATTACTCATATTGTTAATGTTGCCACAGGAATTGTAAATCAATTTCCAAATGTGAGTATAACTTATATGGTGGATTTCAAATTTTAGCTCTAGGCTCTGTTTATGTCAAATTTTGATTTTTCTCTCAGGAGTTTCAGTACAAAACAGTAGAAATTTTGGATTTACCTGACACAAGAATAGATCAGCATTTTGCTGAGCTGTCCTCATTCATTGAAAAGGGACTGGAGGATGGAAAGGTTTTGGTTCATTGGTAAGTGTAAAATGGCAATGGCCATTGATATTCTTAATGTGTGTGTATTGTGAAGGTTATTATGGTAAGATTTTAGGTTTTCAAATGAATGAATTAAACTTTGAATATTTTTATTATTACATGTTGATTTTTAACGTACTTAGCAATAATTATTTACTTTGAACTTGACTGCATGAAGATGACTACATCTGAGGACGTCAAAACATCAGTCAACATCAACTGAATTAACCTGAATGATCAATACATACAAACATGTAGGTTTTTCTACATGCTTTTCAACGCAATATATGTTCTCATGGAAGATATTAATTTGATTACAAAAAACAAATGCTGAACCAGCATGTTCACTGTTAACTTGTTGAAATGTTAATTAAAGCCTGCGTTTCATATTGGAGGCATAGGTAACTTATAGATGATGGCCATTAAACTAAAAATTGTTGCTTATGCAGCAAAAAATTTTCAGCCAATGAAATGATTTTCCTTTAAATGTCCAGCAATGCAGGGGTGTCCAGGTCTTCGACTGTTGTCATTGCTTACCTTATGAAATCTAAGAATATTGGGTTAGATGATGCATTTCATTTGGTAAAGAAAGCACGACCAACAGTAAAACCTAATGAAGGTTTTTGGAGGCAGCTGAAGGAATATGATTTATTATTAAGACAATCAAACAATCCAAGTGATGGAAGAACCAACAAATAATGGTAAAGCATTCTTGTATAATGGTTGAATATGCACATGAGCCAAGTGAAAGGACCAAAATCAATGGTGAACCATTCTTGTATGGTGCTACAACATGCACTTTACCCATGTGAAATGAAGAACAAAATTAATGGTGAACCATTCCTGTATGGTGCTACAACATGCACATGACCCATGTGAAATGAAGAACAAAATATAATGGTGAACCATTCCTATATGATAATAAAACATACAGCAAAACTAAACAATGTAACCCAATAAGGTTATTGTATACAATGTTTGATGTTTCCTGAAACCCAATAGTCATCGAAGTTGTTGTTTTTGAATACTTAGTAAACTCAACTTCTACCATAACCCTCCCTTGGCTAACTTTATTTTTAGAATTGGGTAGAAAAGATACAAGATGAATATGAAAAACCATAATAGTCTTTTACATAATGATATATTTAAGTTCTAATATTTTATCTCTATAAATCTTCAGCTGGAGAGCACAATCTGATTGCTTACTTTGACAAATGTTATCACCTGTCATGATTAATCTGTATAAATATTTCCTTGGATCTGTTATCATAGATATTTTATAGCAATACAGCTCTAAGTAAAATTATTTGCTCCTTTTGTTTATTTCCTTATATCTTCATCTTTATTAAAAAATTTTGGGTATGGAGGTCAGTTAAAGAGGTTGTGTGGAACAGACTGACATTTATAGTCCATTGATGTCACATGTGTAGAAGAATCCTTCATGTTAACATCTCGAGAAGGTTTCAAACACATTGACAAATAAAAATATGATCACAGCTCCAAAGAACGAGCCAGACTGCATGGAAATTCCTGCCCATCGCAGATGACGTTTTCCTTCTTTCTGCATCCAAGTTGAAATTGCAACTTTAGTGTAGGTGACTATGGCAACACTTAACACATTCATTGTGACCTAAATATTAAATTATGAAATACATTAATTAACATAAGAAATTTCTTCACGTGATTAACAAGATCAAGAAAACTTTCGTTATACACTTACAATGATAATTGCACCAATATTGTTCTCCGTCAATGGTGGATCAGAACGAGAGATGCGATGCACACAATATAAGTTACAAAACTGCTATACACCATACTTAGTAATCCAATGAACAGAACTTAAGTTGTCGGAACCCAATGAAACAGTAAACTTGAGCAAGGGTTGGCAACATTGGATAAAATAAGCGTATAATAAAAGATATTGTTGCCGTAAGGTATACAGGCAAACGGTTGAATTGAAGGGATGACACCATTGCTTAATGCATTAATCCATATTTGAATCAGCAACAAGAATGCAACTTGTTTGGGTTTCTTTATATCAGTGCATTGTGTTTGTGTCTCGCCATCGCTTACGGATTCTTCGTTTCCGTTATTGCTTTCCAGATGGAATTCTGATGGAGTCGACGGCTAAAGCCTCGCGGGGAATTTTAGTTTTATCAAGAAAAATGAATAATTATTCTTAAAATGTAAAAAGCACTGCTTAGTGTTGTAAATTTTGTTTTTGTTTCAC